>NC_133130.1:0-1200000 GCF_048418815.1 Hemitrygon akajei
TTTACAGGACACACCCTCTCCTCACTGTTCCCATCGGGGAGGAGGTACAGGACATTCCCCCTCCTCACTGTTCCCATCGTGGAGGAGGTTCAGGGCACTCCATCTCCTCACTGTTCCCATCGGGGAGGAGTTACAGGACACACCCTCTCCTCAGTGTTCCCATCGGGGAGGAGGTACAGGACATACCCTCTCCTCACTGTTCCCATCGGTGTGGAGGTACAGGACATACCCTCTCCTCACTGTTCCCCTCGGGGAGGATGTACAGGACATACCCTCTCCTCACTGTTCCCATCGGGGAGGAGGTACAGGACACGACCTCTCCTCACTGTTCCCATCGGTGTGGAGGTACAGGACATACCCTCTCCTCACTGTTCCCGTCGGGGAGGAGGTACACGACACGCCCTCTCCTGACTGTTCCCCTCGGGGAGGAGGTACAGGACACGCCCTCTCCTCACTGTTCCCATCGGGGAGGAGGTACAGGACACGACCTCTCCTCACTGTTCCCATCGGTGTGGAGGTACAGGACATACCCTCTCCTCACTGTTCCCCTCGGGGAGGAGGTACAGGTCATACCCACTCCTCAGTGTTCCCTTCGGGAGGAGGTACAGGACATTCCCTCTCCTCACTGTTCCCAGCGGGGAGGAGGTACAGGACATTCCCTCTCCTCACTGTTCCCATCGGGGAGGAGGTACAGGACATTCCCTCTCCTCACTGTTCCCTTCGGGGAGGAGGTACAGGACATTCCCTCTCCTCACTGTTCCCATCGGGGAGCAGGTACAGGACATTCCCTCTCCTCAGTGTTCCCATCGGTGGGAGGTACAGGACATACCCTCTCCTCACTGTTCCCCTCGGGGAGGATGTACAGGACATACCCTCTCCTCAGAGTTCCCTTCGGGGAGGAGGTACAGGACACACCCTCTCCTCACTGGCCCGGTCGGGGAGGCGGTACAGGACACACCCTCTCCTCACTGTTCCCATCGGGGAGGAGGTACAGGACACGTCCTCTCCTCACTGTTCCCATCGGGGAGGAGGTACAGGAGATACCCTCTCCTCACTGTTCCCATCGAGGAGGAGGTACAGGACACGTCCTCTCCTCAGTGTTCCCATCGGGGAGGAGGTTCAGGACATACCCTCTCCTCACTGTTCCCATCGGGGAGGAGGTACAGGACATTCCCTCTCCTCACTGTGTCCATCGGGGAGGTGGTACAGGACATACCCTCTCCTCACTGTTCCCATCGGGGAGGAGGTACAGGACACGTCCTCTCCTCACTGTGTCCATCGGGGAGGAGGTTCAGGACATACCCTCTCCTCACTGTTCCCATCGGGGAGGAGGTACAGGACATTCCCTCTCCTCACTGTGTCCATCGGGGAGGTGGTACAGGACATACCCTCTCCTCACTGTTCCCATCGGGGAGGTGGTACAGGACATTCCCTCTCCTCACTGTTCCCATCGGGGAGGAGGTTCAGGGCACTCCATCTCCTCACTGTTCCCATCGGGGAGGAGTTACAGGACACACCCTCTCCTCACTGTTCCCATCGGGGAGGAGGTACAGGACATTCCCCCTCCTCACTGTTCCCATCGGGGAGGAGGTTCAGGGCACTCCATCTCCTCACTGTTCCCATCGGGAGGAGGTACAGGTCATACCCTCTCCTCAGTGTTCTTTCGGGGAGGAGGTACAGGACATTCCCTCTCCTCACTGTTCCCATCGGGGAGGAGGTACAGGACATTCCCTCTCCTCAGTGTTCCCATCGGGATGGAGGTACAGGACATTCCCTCTCCACACTGTTCCCGTCGGGGTGGAGGTACAGGACATTCCCTCTACTCACTGTTCCCAGCGGGGAGGAGGTACAGGACATTCCCTCTCCTCACTGTTCCCATCGGGGAGGAGGTACAGGACATTCCCTCTCCTCACTGTTCCCTTCGGGGAGGAGGTACAGGACATTCCCTCTCCTCACTGTTCCATCGGGGAGGAGGTATAGGACATTCCCTCTCCTCAGTGTTCCCATCGGTCTGGAGGTACAGGACATACCCTCTCCTCACTGTTCCCCTCGGGGAGGATGTACATGACATACCCTCTCCTCAGAGTTCCCTTCGGGGAGGAGGTACAGGACACACCCTCTCCTCACTGTTCCCGTCGGGGAGGAGGTACAGGACACACCCTCTCCTCACTGTTCCCATCGGGGAGGAGGTACAGGACACACCCTCTCCTCACTGTTCCCATCGGTGAGGAGGTGCAGGACACTCCCTCTCCTCACTGTTCCCATCGGGGAGGAGGTACAGGACACACCCTCTCCTCACTGTTCCCATCGGGGAGGAGGTACAGGACATACCCTCTCCTCACTGTTCCCATCGGGGAGGAGGTACAGGGCATTCCCTCTCCTCACTGTGTCCATCGGGGAGGAGGTTCAGGACATACCCTCTCCTCACTGTTCCCATCGGGGAGGAGGTACAGGACATTCCCTCTCCTCACTGTGTCCATCGGGGAGGTGGTACAGGACATACCCTCTCCTCACTGTTCCCATCGGGGAGGAGGTACAGGGCATTCCCTCTCCTCACTGTGTCCATCGGGGAGGTGGTACAGGACATACCCTCTCCTCACTGTTCCCATCGGGGAGGAGGTACAGGGCATTCCCTCTCCTCACTGTGTCCATCGGGGAGGAGGTTCAGGACATACCCTCTCCTCACTGTTCCCATCGGGGAGGAGGTACAGGACATTCCCTCTACTCACTGTTCCATCGGGGAGGTGGTACAGGACATTCCCTCTCCACACTGTTCCCATCGGGGAGGAGGTTCAGGGCACTCCATCTCCTCACTGTTCCCATCGGGGAGGAGTTACAGGACACACCCTCTTCTCACTGTTCCCATCGGGGAGGAGGTACAGGACATTCCCCCTCCTCACTGTTCCCATCGGGGAGGAGGTTCAGGGCACTCCATCTGCTCAATTTTCCCATCGGGGAGGAGTTACAGACACACCCTCTCCTCAGTGTTCCCATCGGGAGGAGGTACAGGACATACCCTCTCCTCACTGTTCCCGTCGGGGAGGAGGTACACGACACGCCCTCTCCTGACTGTTCCCCTCGGGGAGGAGGTACAGGACACGCCCTCTCCTCACTGTTCCCATCGGGGAGGAGGTACAGGACATACCCTCTCCTCACTGTTCCCATCGGTGTGGAGGTACAGGACATACCCTCTCCTCACTGTTCCCCTCGGGGAGGAGGTACAGGTCATACCCTCTCCTCAGTGTTTCCCATCGGGGAGGAGGTACAGGACACGCCCTCTCCTCACTGTGTCCATCGGGGGAGGAGGTACAGGTCATACCTTCTCCTCAGTGTTCCCTTCGGGAGGAGGTACAGGACATTCCCTCTCCTCACTGTTCCCATCGGGGAGGAGGTACAGGACATTCCCTCTCCTCAGTGTTCCCATCGTGATGGAGGTACAGGACATTCCCTCTCCACACTGTTCCCGTCGGGGTGGAGGTACAGGACATTCCCTCTCCTCACTGTTCCCAGCGGGGAGGAGGTACAGGACATTCCCTCTCCTCACTGTTCCCATCGGGGAGGAGGTACAGGACATTCCCTCTCCTCACTGTTCCCTTCGGGGAGGAGGTACAGGACATTCCCTCTCCTCACTGTTCCCATCGGGGAGGAGGTACAGGACATTCCCTCTCCTCAGTGTTCCCATCGGTCTGGAGGTACAGGACATACCCTCTCCTCACTGTTCCCCTCGGGGAGGATGTACAGGGCATTCCCTCTCCTCACTGTGTCCATCGGGGAGGAGGTACAGGACATTCCCTCTCCTCACTGTTCCCATCGGGGAGGAGGTACAGGACATTCCCTCTCCTCAGTGTTCCCATCGGTCTGGAGGTACAGGACATACCTTCTCCTCACTGTTCCCCTCGGGAGGATGTACAGGACATACCCTCTCCTCAGAGTTCCCTTCGGGGAGGAGGTACAGGACACACCCTCTCCTCACTGTTCCCGTCGGGGAGGAGGTACAGGACACACCCTCTCCTCACTGTTCCCATCGGGGAGGAGGGTACAGGACACACCCTCTCCTCACTGTTCCCATCGGTGAGGAGGTACAGGACACTCCCTCTCCTCACTGTTCCCATCGGGGAGGAGGTACAGGACACACCCTCTCCTCACTGTTCCCATCGGGGAGGAGGTACAGGACATACCCTCTCCTCACTGTTCCCATCGGGGAGGAGGTACAGGACATTCCCTCTCCTCACTGTGTCCATCGGGGAGGAGGTTCAGGACATACCCTCTCCTCACTGTTCCCATCGGGGAGGAGGTACAGGACATTCCCTCTCCTCACTGTGTCCATCGGGGAGGTGGTACAGGACATACCCTCTCCTCACTGTTCCCATCGGGGAGGTGGTACAGGACATTCCCTCTCCTCACTGTTCCCATCGGGGAGGAGGTTCAGGGCACTCCATCTCCTCACTGTTCCCATCGGGGAGGAGTTACAGGACACACCCTCTCCTCACTGTTCCCGTCGGGGAGGAGGTACAGGACACACCCTCTCCTCACTGTTCCCATCGGGGAGGAGGTACAGGACACACCCTCTCCTCACTGTTCCCATCGGTGAGGAGGTACAGGACACTCCCTCTCCTCACTGTTCCCATCGGGGAGGAGGTACAGGACACACCCTCTCCTCACTGTTCCCATCGGGGAGGAGGTACAGGACATACCCTCTCCTCACTGTTCCCATCGGGGAGGAGGTACAGGGCATTCCCTCTCCTCACTGTGTCCATCGGGGAGGAGGTTCAGGACATACCCTCTCCTCACTGTTCCCATCGGGGAGGAGGTACAGGACATTCCCTCTCCTCACTGTGTCCATCGGGGAGGTGGTACAGGACATACCCTCTCCTCACTGTTCCCATCGGGGAGGAGGTACAGGGCATTCCCTCTCCTCACTGTGTCCATCGGGGAGGTGGTACAGGACATACCCTCTCCTCACTGTTCCCATCGGGGAGGAGGTACAGGGCAATCCTCTCCTCACTGTGTCCATCGGGGAGGAGGTTCAGGACATACCCTCTCCTCACTGTTCCCATCGGGGAGGAGTTACAGGACATTCCCTCTCCTCACTGTTCCCATCGGGGAGGTGGTACAGGACATTCCCTCTCCTCACTGTTCCCATCGGGGAGGAGGTTCAGGGCACTCCATCTCCTCACTGTTCCCATCGGGGAGGAGTTACAGGACACACCCTCTCCTCACTGTTCCCATCGGGGAGGAGGTACAGGACATTCCCCCTCCTCACTGTTCCCATCGGGGAGGAGGTTCAGGGCACTCCATCTGCTCAATTTTCCCATCGGGGAGGAGTTACAGGACACACCCTCTCCTCAGTGTTCCCATCGGGAGGAGGTACAGGACATACCCTCTCCTCACTGTTCCCGTCGGGGAGGAGGTACACGACACGCCCTCTCCTGACTGTTCCCCTCGGGGAGGAGGTACAGGACACGCCCTCTCCTCACTGTTCCCATCGGGGAGGAGGTACAGGACATACCCTCTCCTCACTGTTCCCATCGGTGTGGAGGTACAGGACATACCCTCTCCTCACTGTTCCCTCGGGGAGGAGGTACAGGTCATACCCTCTCCTCACTGTTCCCATCGGGGAGGAGGTAAAGGACATTCCCTCTCCTCAGTGTTCCGATCGGGGTGTAGGTACAGGACATTCCCTCTCCTCACTGTTCCCAGCGGGGAGGAGGTACAGGACATTCCCTCTCCTCAGAGTTCCCTTCGGGGAGGAGGTACAGGACACACCCTCTCCTCACTGTTCCCATCGGGGAGGAGGTACAGGACACGTCCTCTCCTCACTGTTCCCATCGGGGAGGAGGTACAGGAGATACCCTCTCCTCACTGTTCCCATCGGGGAGGAGGTACAGGACACGTCCTCTCCTCAGTGTTCCCATCGGGGAGGAGGTACAGGACACACCCTCTCCTCACTGTTCCCATCGGGGAGGAGGTACAGGGACACGCCCTCTCCTCACTGTTCCCATCGGTGTGGAGGTACAGGACATACCCTCTCCTCACTGTTCCCATCGGCGAGGTGGTACAGGACATTCCCTCTCCTCACTGTTCCCATCGGGGAGGAGGTTCAGGGCACTCCATCTCCTCACTGTTCCCATCGGGGAGGATTTACAGGACACACCCTCTCCTCACTGTTCCCATCGGGGAGGAGGTACAGGACATTCCCCCTCCTCACTGTTCCCATCGTGGAGGAGGTTCAGGGCACTCCATCTCCTCACTGTTCCCATCGGGGAGGAGTTACAGGACACACCCTCTCCTCAGTGTTCCCATCGGGGAGGAGGTACAGGACATACCCTCTCCTCACTGTTCCCATCGGTGTGGAGGTACAGGACATACCCTCTCCTCACTGTTCCCCTCGGGGAGGATGTACAGGACATACCCTCTCCTCACTGTTCCCATCGGGGAGGAGGTACAGGACACGACCTCTCCTCACTGTTCCCATCGGTGTGGAGGTACAGGACATACCCTCTCCTCACTGTTCCCGTCGGGGAGGAGGTACACGACACGCCCTCTCCTGACTGTTCCCCTCGGGGAGGAGGTACAGGACACGCCCTCTCCTCACTGTTCCCATCGGGGAGGAGGTACAGGACACGACCTCTCCTCACTGTTCCCATCGGTGTGGAGGTACAGGACATACCCTCTCCTCACTGTTCCCTCGGGGAGGAGGTACAGGTCATACCCACTCCTCAGTGTTCCCTTCGGGGAGGAGGTACAGGACATTCCCTCTCCTCACTGTTCCCAGCGGGGAGGAGGTACAGGACATTCCCTCTCCTCACTGTTCCCATCGGGGAGGAGGTACAGGACATTCCCTCTCCTCACTGTTCCCTTCGGGGAGGAGGTACAGGACATTCCCTCTCCTCACTTGTTCCCATCGGGGAGCAGGTACAGGACATTCCCTCTCCTCAGTGTTCCCATCGGTGTGGAGGTACAGGACATACCCTCTCCTCACTGTTCCCCTCGGGGAGGATGTACAGGACATACCCTCTCCTCAGAGTTCCCTTCGGGGAGGAGGTACAGGACACACCCTCTCCTCACTGGCCCGGTCGGGGAGGCGGTACAGGACACACCCTCTCCTCACTGTTCCCATCGGGGAGGAGGTACAGGACACGTCCTCTCCTCACTGTTCCATCGGGGAGGAGGTACAGGAGATACCCTCTCCTCACTGTTCCCATCGAGGAGGAGGTACAGGACACGTCCTCTCCTCAGTGTTCCCATCGGGGAGGAGGTTCAGGACATACCCTCTCCTCACTGTTCCCATCGGGGAGGAGGTACAGGACATTCCCTCTCCTCACTGTGTCCATCGGGGAGGTGGTACAGGACATACCCTCTCCTCACTGTTCCCATCGGGGAGGAGGTACAGGACACGTCCTCTCCTCACTGTGTCCATCGGGGAGGAGGTTCAGGACATACCCTCTCCTCACTGTTCCCATCGGGGAGGAGGTACAGGACATTCCCTCTCCTCACTGTGTCCATCGGGGAGGTGGTACAGGACATACCCTCTCCTCACTGTTCCCATCGGGGAGGTGGTACAGGACATTCCCTCTCCTCACTGTTCCCATCGGGGAGGAGGTTCAGGGCACTCCATCTCCTCACTGTTCCCATCGGGGAGGAGTTACAGGACACACCCTCTCCTCACTGTTCCCATCGGGGAGGAGGTACAGGACATTCCCCCTCCTCACTGTTCCCATCGGGGAGGAGGTTCAGGGCACTCCATCTCCTCACTGTTCCCATCGGGGAGGAGGTACAGGTCATACCCTCTCCTCAGTGTTCCTTTCGGGGAGGAGGTACAGGACATTCCCTCTCCTCACTGTTCCCATCGGGGAGGAGGTACAGGACATTCCCTCTCCTCAGTGTTCCCATCGGGATGGAGGTACAGGACATTCCCTCTCCACACTGTTCCCGTCGGGGTGGAGGTACAGGACATTCCCTCTACTCACTGTTCCCAGCGGGGAGGAGGTACAGGACATTCCCTCTCCTCACTGTTCCCATCGGGGAGGAGGTACAGGACATTCCCTCTCCTCACTGTTCCCTTCGGGGAGGAGGTACAGGACATTCCCTCTCCTCACTGTTCCCATCGGGGAGGAGGTATAGGACATTCCCTCTCCTCAGTGTTCCCATCGGTCTGGAGGTACAGGACATACCCTCTCCTCACTGTTCCCCTCGGGGAGGATGTACATGACATTACCCTCTCCTCAGAGTTCCCTTCGGGGAGGAGGTACAGGACACACCCTCTCCTCACTGTTCCCGTCGGGGAGGAGGTACAGGACACACCCTCTCCTCACTGTTCCCATCGGGGAGGAGGTACAGGACACACCCTCTCCTCACTGTTCCCATCGGTGAGGAGGTACAGGACACTCCCTCTCCTCACTGTTCCCATCGGGGAGGAGGTACAGGACACACCCTCTCCTCACTGTTCCCATCGGGGAGGAGGTACAGGACATACCCTCTCCTCACTGTTCCCATCGGGGAGGAGGTACAGGGCATTCCCTCTCCTCACTGTGTCCATCGGGGAGGAGGTTCAGGACATACCCTCTCCTCACTGTTCCCATCGGGGAGGAGGTACAGGACATTCCCTCTCCTCACTGTGTCCATCGGGGAGGTGGTACAGGACATACCCTCTCCTCACTGTTCCCATCGGGGAGGAGGTACAGGGCATTCCCTCTCCTCACTGTGTCCATCGGGGAGGTGGTACAGGACATACCCTCTCCTCACTGTTCCCATCGGGGAGGAGGTACAGGGCATTCCCTCTCCTCACTGTGTCCATCGGGGAGGAGGGGTTCAGGACATACCCTCTCCTCACTGTTCCCATCGGGGAGGAGGTACAGGACATTCCCTCTCCTCACTGTTCCCATCGGGGAGGTGGTACAGGACATTCCCTCTCCACACTGTTCCCATCGGGGAGGAGGTTCAGGGCACTCCATCTCCTCACTGTTCCCATCGGGGAGGAGTTACAGGACACACCCTCTTCTCACTGTTCCCATCGGGGAGGAGGTACAGGACATTCCCCCTCCTCACTGTTCCCATCGGGGAGGAGGTTCAGGGCACTCCATCTGCTCAATTTTCCCATCGGGGAGGAGTTACAGGACACACCCTCTCCTCAGTGTTCCCATCGGGAGGAGGTACAGGACATACCCTCTCCTCACTGTTCCCGTCGGGGAGGAGGTACACGACACGCCCTCTCCTGACTGTTCCCCTCGGGGAGGAGGTACAGGACACGCCCTCTCCTCACTGTTCCCATCGGGGAGGAGGTACAGGACATACCCTCTCCTCACTGTTCCCATCGGTGTGGAGGTACAGGACATACCCTCTCCTCACTGTTCCCCTCGGGGAGGAGGTACAGGTCATACCCTCTCCTCAGTGTTCCCATCGGGGAGGAGGTACAGGGACACGCCCTCTCCTCACTGTGTCCATCGGGGAGGAGGTACAGGTCATACCTTCTCCTCAGTGTTCCCTTCGGGGAGGAGGTACAGGACATTCCCTCTCCTCACTGTTCCCATCGGGGAGGAGGTACAGGACATTCCCTCTCCTCAGTGTTCCCATCGTGATGGAGGTACAGGACATTCCCTCTCCACACTGTTCCCGTCGGGGTGGAGGTACAGGACATTCCCTCTCCTCACTGTTCCCAGCGGGGAGGAGGTACAGGACATTCCCTCTCCTCACTGTTCCCATCGGGGAGGAGGTACAGGACATTCCCTCTCCTCACTGTTCCCTTCGGGGAGGAGGTACAGGACATTCCCTCTCCTCACTGTTCCCATCGGGGAGGAGGTACAGGACATTCCCTCTCCTCAGTGTTCCCATCGGTCTGGAGGTACAGGACATACCCTCTCCTCACTGTTCCCCTCGGGGAGGATGTACAGGGCATTCCCTCTCCTCACTGTGTCCATCGGGGAGGTGGTACAGGACATACCCTCTCCTCACTGTTCCCATCGGGGAGGAGGTACAGGGCATTCCCTCTCCTCACTGTGTCCATCGGGGAGGAGGTTCAGGACATACCCTCTCCTCACTGTTCCCATCGGGGAGGAGGTACAGGACATTCCCTCTCCTCACTGTTCCCATCGGGGAGGTGGTACAGGACATTCCCTCTCCTCACTGTTCCCATCGGGGAGGAGGTTCAGGGCACTCCATCTCCTCACTGTTCCCATCGGGGAGGAGTTACAGGACACACCCTCTCCTCACTGTTCCCATCGGGGAGGAGGTACAGGACATTCCCCCTCCTCACTGTTCCCATCGGTGTGGAGGTACAGGACATACCCTCTCCTCACTGTTCCCCTCGGGGAGGAGGTACAGGTCATACCCTCTCCTCAGTGTTCCCATCGGGGAGGAGGTACAGGACACGCCCTCTCCTCACTGTGTCCATCGGGGAGGAGGTACAGGTCATACCCTCTCCTCAGTGTTCCCTTCGGGGAGGAGGTACAGGACATTCCCTCTCCTCACTGTTCCCATCGGGGAGGAGGTACAGGACATTCCCTCTCCTCAGTGTTCCCATCGGGATGGAGGTACAGGACATTCCCTCTCCACACTGTTCCCGTCGGGGTGGAGGTACAGGACATTCCCTCTCCTCACTGTTCCCAGCGGGGAGGAGGTACAGGACATTCCCTCTCCTCACTGTTCCCATCGGGGAGGAGGTACAGGACATTCCCTCTCCTCACTGTTCCCATCGGGGAGGAGGTACAGGACATTCCCTCTCCTCAGTGTTCCCATCGGTCTGGAGGTACAGGACATACCTTCTCCTCACTGTTCCCCTCGGGGAGGATGTACAGGACATACCCTCTCCTCAGAGTTCCCTTCGGGGAGGAGGTACAGGACACACCCTCTCCTCACTGTTCCCGTCGGGGAGGAGGTACAGGACACACCCTCTCCTCACTGTTCCCATCGGGGAGGAGGTACAGGACACACCCTCTCCTCACTGTTCCCATCGGTGAGGAGGTACAGGACACTCCCTCTCCTCACTGTTCCCATCGGGGAGGAGGTACAGGACACACCCTCTCCTCACTGTTCCCATCGGGGAGGAGGTACAGGACATACCCTCTCCTCACTGTTCCCATCGGGGAGGAGGTACAGGACATTCCCTCTCCTCACTGTGTCCATCGGGGAGGAGGTTCAGGACATACCCTCTCCTCACTGTTCCCATCGGGGAGGAGGTACAGGACATTCCCTCTCCTCACTGTGTCCATCGGGGAGGTGGTACAGGACATACCCTCTCCTCACTGTTCCCATCGGGGAGGTGGTACAGGACATTCCCTCTCCTCACTGTTCCCATCGGGGAGGAGGTTCAGGGCACTCCATCTCCTCACTGTTCCCATCGGGGAGGAGTTACAGGACACACCCTCTCCTCACTGTTCCCGTCGGGGAGGAGGTACAGGACACACCCTCTCCTCACTGTTCCCATCGGGGAGGAGGTACAGGACACACCCTCTCCTCACTGTTCCCATCGGTGAGGAGGTACAGGACACTCCCTCTCCTCACTGTTCCCATCGGGGAGGAGGTACAGGACACACCCTCTCCTCACTGTTCCCATCGGGGAGGAGGTACAGGACATACCCTCTCCTCACTGTTCCCATCGGGGAGGAGGTACAGGGCATTCCCTCTCCTCACTGTGTCCATCGGGGAGGAGGTTCAGGACATACCCTCTCCTCACTGTTCCCATCGGGGAGGAGGTACAGGACATTCCCTCTCCTCACTGTGTCCATCGGGGAGGTGGTACAGGACATACCCTCTCCTCACTGTTCCCATCGGGGAGGAGGTACAGGGCATTCCCTCTCCTCACTGTGTCCATCGGGGAGGTGGTACAGGACATACCCTCTCCTCACTGTTCCCATCGGGGAGGAGGTACAGGGCAATCCCTCTCCTCACTGTGTCCATCGGGGAGGAGGTTCAGGACATACCCTCTCCTCACTGTTCCCATCGGGGAGGAGTTACAGGACATTCCCTCTCCTCACTGTTCCCATCGGGGAGGTGGTACAGGACATTCCCTCTCCTCACTGTTCCCATCGGGGAGGAGGTTCAGGGCACTCCATCTCCTCACTGTTCCCATCGGGGAGGAGTTACAGGACACACCCTCTCCTCACTGTTCCCATCGGGGAGGAGGTACAGGACATTCCCCCTCCTCACTGTTCCCATCGGGGAGGAGGTTCAGGGCACTCCATCTGCTCAATTTTCCCATCGGGGAGGAGTTACAGGACACACCCTCTCCTCAGTGTTCCCATCGGGGAGGAGGTACAGGACATACCCTCTCCTCACTGTTCCCGTCGGGGAGGAGGTACACGACACGCCCTCTCCTGACTGTTCCCCTCGGGGAGGAGGTACAGGACACGCCCTCTCCTCACTGTTCCCATCGGGGAGGAGGTACAGGACATACCCTCTCCTCACTGTTCCCATCGGTGTGGAGGTACAGGACATACCCTCTCCTCACTGTTCCCCTCGGGAGGAGGTACAGGTCATACCCTCTCCTCACTGTTCCCATCGGGGAGGAGGTAAAGGACATTCCCTCTCCTCAGTGTTCCGATCGGGGTGTAGGTACAGGACATTCCCTCTCCTCACTGTTCCCAGCGGGGAGGAGGTACAGGACATTCCCTCTCCTCAGAGTTCCCTTCGGGGAGGAGGTACAGGACACACCCTCTCCTCACTGTTCCCATCGGGGAGGAGGTACAGGACACGTCCTCTCCTCACTGTTCCCATCGGGGAGGAGGTACAGGAGATACCCTCTCCTCACTGTTCCCATCGGGGAGGAGGTACAGGACACGTCCTCTCCTCAGTGTTCCCATCGGGGAGGAGGTACAGGACACACCCTCTCCTCACTGTTCCCATCGGGGAGGAGGTACAGGACACGCCCTCTCCTCACTGTTCCCATCGGTGTGGAGGTACAGGACATACCCTCTCCTCACTGTTCCCATCGGCGAGGTGGTACAGGACATTCCCTCTCCTCACTGTTCCCATCGGGGAGGAGGTTCAGGGCACTCCATCTCCTCACTGTTCCCATCGGGGAGGATTTACAGGACACACCCTCCCCTCACTGTTCCCATCGGGGAGGAGGTACAGGACATTCCCCCTCCTCACTGTTCCCATCGTGGAGGAGGTTCAGGGCACTCCATCTCCTCACTGTTCCCATCGGGGAGGAGTTACAGGACACACCCTCTCCTCAGTGTTCCCATCGGGGAGGAGGTACAGGACATACCCTCTCCTCACTGTTCCCATCGGTGTGGAGGTACAGGACATACCCTCTCCTCACTGTTCCCCTCGGGGAGGATGTACAGGACATACCCTCTCCTCACTGTTCCCATCGGGGAGGAGGTACAGGACACGACCTCTCCTCACTGTTCCCATCGGTGTGGAGGTACAGGACATACCCTCTCCTCACTGTTCCCGTCGGGGAGGAGGTACACGACACGCCCTCTCCTGACTGTTCCCCTCGGGGAGGAGGTACAGGACACGCCCTCTCCTCACTGTTCCCATCGGGGAGGAGGTACAGGACACGACCTCTCCTCACTGTTCCCATCGGTGTGGAGGTACAGGACATACCCTCTCCTCACTGTTCCCCTCGGGGAGGAGGTACAGGTCATACCCACTCCTCAGTGTTCCCTTCGGGGAGGAGGTACAGGACATTCCCTCTCCTCACTGTTCCCAGCGGGGAGGAGGTACAGGACATTCCCTCTCCTCACTGTTCCCATCGGGGAGGAGGTACAGGACATTCCCTCTCCTCACTGTTCCCTTCGGGGAGGAGGTACAGGACATTCCCTCTCCTCACTGTTCCCATCGGGGAGCAGGTACAGGACATTCCCTCTCCTCAGTGTTCCCATCGGTGTGGAGGTACAGGACATACCCTCTCCTCACTGTTCCCCTCGGGGAGGATGTACAGGACATACCCTCTCCTCAGAGTTCCCTTCGGGGAGGAGGTACAGGACACACCCTCTCCTCACTGGCCCGGTCGGGGAGGCGGTACAGGACACACCCTCTCCTCACTGTTCCCATCGGGGAGGAGGTACAGGACACGTCCTCTCCTCACTGTTCCCATCGGGGAGGAGGTACAGGAGATACCCTCTCCTCACTGTTCCCATCGAGGAGGAGGTACAGGACACGTCCTCTCCTCAGTGTTCCCATCGGGGAGGAGGTTCAGGACATACCCTCTCCTCACTGTTCCCATCGGGGAGGAGGTACAGGACATTCCCTCTCCTCACTGTGTCCATCGGGGAGGTGGTACAGGACATACCCTCTCCTCACTGTTCCCATCGGGGAGGAGGTACAGGACACGTCCTCTCCTCACTGTGTCCATCGGGGAGGAGGTTCAGGACATACCCTCTCCTCACTGTTCCCATCGGGGAGGAGGTACAGGACATTCCCTCTCCTCACTGTGTCCATCGGGGAGGTGGTACAGGACATACCCTCTCCTCACTGTTCCCATCGGGGAGGTGGTACAGGACATTCCCTCTCCTCACTGTTCCCATCGGGGAGGAGGTACAGTACATACCCTCTCCTCACTGTTCCCATCTGTGTGGAGGTACAGGACATACCCTCTCCTCACTGTTCCCCTCGGGGAGGAGGTACAGGTCATACCCTCTCCTCAGTGTTCCCTTCGGGGAGGAGGTACAGGACACGCCCTCTCCTCACTGTTCCCATCGGTGTGGAGGTACAGGACATACCCTCTCCTCACTGTTCCCCTCGGGGAGGAGGTACAGGTCATACCCTCTCCTCACTGTTCCCCTCGGGGAGGAGGTACAGGTCATACCCTCTCCTCACTGTTCCCCTCGGGGAGGAGATACAGGTCATACCCTCTCCTCAGTGTTCCCTTCGGGGAGGAGGTACAGGACATTCCCTCTCCTCACTGTTCCCATCGGGGAGGAGGTACAGGACATTCCCTCTCCTCAGTGTCCCCATCGGGATGGAGGTACAGGACATTCCCTCTCCACACTGTTCCCAGCGGGGAGGAGGTACAGGACATTCCCTCTCCTCACTGTTCCCATCGGGGAGGAGGTACAGGATATTCCCTCTCCTCACTGTTCCCTTCGGGGAGGAGGTACAGGACATTCCCTCTCCTCACTGTTCCCATCGGGGAGGAGGTACAGGACTTTCCCTCTCCTCACTGTTCCCATCGGGGAGGAGGTACAGGATATTCCCTCTCCTCACTGTTCCCTTCGGGGAGGAGGTACAGGACATTCCCTCTCCTCACTGTTCCCATCGGGGAGGAGGTACAGGACATTCCCTCTCCTCAGTGTTCCCATCGGTGTGGAGGTACAGGACATACCCTCTCCTCACTGTTCCCCTCGGGGAGGATGTACAGGACATACCCTCTCCTCAGAGTTCCCTTCGGGGAGGAGGTACAGGACACGTCCTCTCCTCACTGTTCCCATCGGGGAGGAGGTACAGGAGATACCCACTCCTCAGTGTTCCCATCGGGGAGGAGGTACAGGACACACACTCTCCTCAGTGTTCCCATCGGGGAGGAGGTACAGGACACTCCCTCTCCTCACTGTTCCCATCGGGGAGGAGGTACAGGAGATACCCACTCCTCAGTGTTCCCATCGGGGAGGAGGTACAGGACACACACTCTCCTCAGTGTTCCCATCGGGGAGGAGGTACAGGACACTCCCTCTCCTGACTGTTCCCATCGGTGAGGAGGTACAGGACACTCCCTCTCCTCACTGTTCCCATCGGGGAGGAGGTACAGGACACACCCTCTCCTCACTGTTCCCATCGGGGAGGAGGTACAGGACATACCCTCTCCTCACTGTTCCCATCGGGAGGAGGTACAGGACATTCCCTCTCCTCACTGTGTCCATCGGGGTAGGAGGTTCAGGACATACCCTCTCCTCACTGTTCCCATCGGGGAGGAGGTACAGGACATTCCCTCTCCTCACTGTGTCCATCGGGGAGGTGTTACAGGGACATACCCTCTCCTCACTGTTCCCATCGGGGAGGTGGTACAGGACATTCCCTCTCCTCACTGTTCCCATCGGGGAGGAGGTTCAGGCACTCCATCTCCTCACTGTTCCCATCGGGGAGGAGTTACAGGACACACCCTCTCCTCACTGTTCCCATCGGGGAGGAGGTACAGGACATTCCCCCTCCTCACTGTTCCCATCGGGGAGGAGGTTCAGGGCACTCCATCTGCTCACTGTTCCCATCGGGGAGGAGTTACAGGACACACCCTCTCCTCAGTGTTCCCATCGGGGAGGAGGTACAGGACATACCCTCTCCTGACTGTTCCCATCGGGGAGGAGGTACACGACACGCCCTCTCCTGACTGTTCCCCTCGGGGAGGAGGTACAGGACACGCCCTCTCCTCACTGTTCCCATCGGGGAGGAGGTACAATACATACCCTCTCCTTCACTGTTCCATCGGTGTGGAGGTACAGGACATACCCTCTCCTCACTGTTCCCCTCGGGGAGGAGGTACAGGTCATACCCTCTCCTCAGTGTTCCCTTCGGGGAGGAGGTACAGGACATTCCCTCTCCTCACTGTTCCCATCGGGGAGGAGGTACAGGACATTCCCTCTCCTTAGTGTTCCCATCGGGGTGGAGGGTACAGGACATTCCCTCTCCTCACTGTTCCCTTCGGGGAGGAGGTACAGGACATTCCCTCTCCTCACTGTTCCCATCGGGGAGGAGGGTACAGGACATTCCCTCTCCTCAGTGTTCCCATCGGTCTGGATTTACAGGACATACCCTCTCCTCACTGTTCCCCTCGGGGAGGATGTACAGGGCATTCCCTCTCCTCACTGTGTCCATCGGGGAGGTGGTACAGGACATACCCTCTCCTCACTGTTCCCATCGGGGAGAGGTACAGGCATTCCCTCTCCTCACTGTGTCCATCGGGGAGGAGGTTCAGGACATACCCTCTCCTCACTGTTCCCATCGGGGAGGAGGTACAGGACATTCCCTCTCCTCACTGTTCCCATCGGGGAGGTGGTACAGGACATTCCCTCTCCTCACTGTTCCCATCGGGGAGGAGGTTCAGGGCACTCCATCTCCTCACTGTTCCCATCGGGGAGGAGTTACAGGACACACCCTCTCCTCACTGTTCCCATCGGGGAGGAGGTACAGGACATTCCCCCTCCTCACTGTTCCCATCGGTGTGGAGGTACAGGACATACCCTCTCCTCACTGTTCCCCTCGGGGGAGGAGGTACAGGTCATACCCTCTCCTCAGTGTTCCCATCGGGGAGGAGGTACAGGACACGCCCTCTCCTCACTGTGTCCATCGGGGAGGAGGTACAGGTCATACCCTCTCCTCAGTGTTCCCTTCGGGGAGGAGGTACAGGGACATTCCCTCTCCTCACTGTTCCCATCGGGGAGGAGGTACAGGACATTCCCTCTCCTCAGTGTTCCCATCGGGATGGAGGTACAGGACATTCCCTCTCCACACTGTTCCCGTCGGGGTGGAGGTACAGGACATTCCCTCTCCTCACTGTTCCCAGCGGGGAGGAGGTACAGGACATTCCCTCTCCTCACTGTTCCCATCGGGGAGGAGGTACAGGACATTCCCTCTCCTCACTGTTCCCTTCGGGGAGGAGGTACAGGACATTCCCTCTCCTCACTGTTCCCATCGGGGAGGAGGTACAGGACATTCCCTCTCCTCAGTGTTCCCATCGGTCTGGAGGTACAGGACATACCTTCTCCTCACTGTTCCCCTCGGGGGAGGATGTACAGGACATACCCTCTCCTCAGAGTTCCCTTCGGGGAGGAGGTACAGGACACACCCTCTCCTCACTGTTCCCGTCGGGGAGGAGGTACAGGACACACCTCTCCTCACTGTTCCCATCGGGGAGGAGGTACAGGACACACCCTCTCCTCACTGTTCCATCGGTGAGGAGGTACAGGACACTCCCTCTCCTCACTGTTCCCATCGGGGAGGAGGTACAGGACACACCCTCTCCTCACTGTTCCCATCGGGGAGGAGGTACAGGACATACCCTCTCCTCACTGTTCCCATCGGGGAGGAGGTACAGGACATTCCCTCTCCTCACTGTGTCCATCGGGGAGGAGGTTCAGGACATACCCTCTCCTCACTGTTCCCATCGGGGAGGAGGTACAGGACATTCCCTCTCCTCACTGTGTCCATCGGGGAGGTGGTACAGGACATACCCTCTCCTCACTGTTCCCATCGGGGAGGTGGTACAGGACATTCCCTCTCCTCACTGTTCCCATCGGGGAGGAGGTTCAGGGCACTCCATCTCCTCACTGTTCCCATCGGGGAGGAGTTACAGGACACACCCTCTCCTCACTGTTCCCGTCGGGGAGGAGGTACAGGACACACCCTCTCCTCACTGTTCCCATCGGGGAGGAGGTACAGGACACACCCTCTCCTCACTGTTCCCATCGGTGAGGAGGTACAGGACACTCCCTCTCCTCACTGTTCCCATCGGGGAGGAGGTACAGGACACACCCTCTCCTCACTGTTCCCATCGGGGAGGAGGTACAGGACATACCCTCTCCTCACTGTTCCCATCGGGGAGGAGGTACAGGGCATTCCTCTCTCACTGTGTCCATCGGGGAGGAGGTTCAGGACATACCCTCTCCTCACTGTTCCCATCGGGGAGGAGGTACAGGACATTCCCTCTCCTCACTGTGTCCATCGGGGAGGTGGTACAGGACATACCCTCTCCTCACTGTTCCCATCGGGGAGGAGGTACAGGGCATTCCCTCTCCTCACTGTGTCCATCGGGGAGGTGGTACAGGACATACCCTCTCCTCACTGTTCCCATCGGGGAGGAGGTACAGGGCAATCCCTCTCCTCACTGTGTCCATCGGGGAGGAGGTTCAGGACATACCCTCTCCTCACTGTTCCCATCGGGGAGGAGTTACAGGACATTCCCTCTCCTCACTGTTCCCATCGGGGAGGTGGTACAGGACATTCCCTCTCCTCACTGTTCCCATCGGGGAGGAGGTTCAGGGCACTCCTCTCCTCACTGTTCCCATCGGGGAGGAGTTACAGGACACACCCTCTCCTCACTGTTCCCATCGGGGAGGAGGTACAGGACATTCCCCCTCCTCACTGTTCCCATCGGGGAGGAGGTTCAGGGCACTCCATCTGCTCAATTTTCCCATCGGGGAGGAGTTACAGGACACACCCTCTCCTCAGTGTTCCCATCGGGGAGGAGGTACAGGACATACCCTCTCCTCACTGTTCCCGTCGGGGAGGAGGTACACGACACGCCCTCTCCTGACTGTTCCCCTCGGGGAGGAGGTACAGGACACGCCCTCTCCTCACTGTTCCCATCGGGGAGGAGGTACAGGACATACCCTCTCCTCACTGTTCCCATCGGTGTGGGTACAGGACATACCCTCTCCTCACTGTTCCCCTCGGGGAGGAGGTACAGGTCATACCCTCTCCTCACTGTTCCCATCGGGGAGGAGGTAAAGGACATTCCCTCTCCTCAGTGTTCCGATCGGGGTGTAGGTACAGGACATTCCCTCTCCTCACTGTTCCCAGCGGGGAGGAGGTACAGGACATTCCCTCTCCTCAGAGTTCCCTTCGGGGAGGAGGTACAGGACACACCCTCTCCTCACTGTTCCCATCGGGGAGGAGGTACAGGACACGTCCTCTCCTCACTGTTCCCATCGGGGAGGAGGTACAGGAGATACCCTCTCCTCACTGTTCCCATCGGGGAGGAGGTACAGGACACGTCCTCTCCTCAGTGTTCCCATCGGGGAGGAGGTACAGGACACACCCTCTCCTCACTGTTCCCATCGGGGAGGAGGTACAGGACACGCCCTCTCCTCACTGTTCCCATCGGTGTGGAGGTACAGGACATACCCTCTCCTCACTGTTCCCATCGGCGAGGTGGTACAGGACATTCCCTCTCCTCACTGTTCCCATCGGGGAGGAGGTTCAGGGCACTCCATCTCCTCACTGTTCCCATCGGGGAGGATTTACAGGACACACCCTCTCCTCACTGTTCCCATCGGGGAGGAGGTACAGGACATTCCCCCTCCTCACTGTTCCCATCGTGGAGGAGGTTCAGGGCACTCCATCTCCTCACTGTTCCCATCGGGGAGGAGTTACAGGACACACCCTCTCCTCAGTGTTCCCATCGGGGAGGAGGTACAGGACATACCCTCTCCTCACTGTTCCCATCGGTGTGGAGGTACAGGACATACCCTCTCCTCACTGTTCCCCTCGGGGAGGATGTACAGGACATACCCTCTCCTCACTGTTCCCATCGGGGAGGAGGTACAGGACACGACCTCTCCTCACTGTTCCCATCGGTGTGGAGGTACAGGACATACCCTCTCCTCACTGTTCCCGTCGGGGAGGAGGTACACGACACGCCCTCTCCTGACTGTTCCCCTCGGGGAGGAGGTACAGGACACGCCCTCTCCTCACTGTTCCCATCGGGGAGGAGGTACAGGACACGACCTCTCCTCACTGTTCCCATCGGTGTGGAGGTACAGGACATACCCTCTCCTCACTGTTCCCCTCGGGGAGGAGGTACAGGTCATACCCTCTCCTCAGTGTTCCCTTCGGGGAGGAGGTACAGGACATTCCCTCTCCTCACTGTTCCCAGCGGGGAGGAGGTACAGGACATTCCCTCTCCTCACTGTTCCCATCGGGGAGGAGGTACAGGACATTCCCTCTCCTCACTGTTCCCTTCGGGGAGGAGGTACAGGACATTCCCTCTCCTCACTGTTCCCATCGGGGAGCAGGTACAGGACATTCCCTCTCCTCAGTGTTCCCATCGGTGTGGAGGTACAGGACATACCCTCTCCTCACTGTTCCCCTCGGGGAGGATGTACAGGACATACCCTCTCCTCAGAGTTCCCTTCGGGGAGGAGGTACAGGACACACCCTCTCCTCACTGGCCCGGTCGGGGAGGCGGTACAGGACACACCCTCTCCTCACTGTTCCCATCGGGGAGGAGGTACAGGACACGTCCTCTCCTCACTGTTCCCATCGGGGAGGAGGTACAGGAGATACCCTCTCCTCACTGTTCCCATCGAGGAGGAGGTACAGGACACGTCCTCTCCTCAGTGTTCCCATCGGGGAGGAGGTTCAGGACATACCCTCTCCTCACTGTTCCCATCGGGGAGGAGGTACAGGACATTCCCTCTCCTCACTGTGTCCATCGGGGAGGTGGTACAGGACATACCCTCTCCTCACTGTTCCCATCGGGGAGGAGGTACAGGACACGTCCTCTCCTCACTGTGTCCATCGGGGAGGAGGTTCAGGACATACCCTCTCCTCACTGTTCCCATCGGGGAGGAGGTACAGGACATTCCCTCTCCTCACTGTGTCCATCGGGGAGGTGGTACAGGACATACCCTCTCCTCACTGTTCCCATCGGGGAGGTGGTACAGGACATTCCCTCTCCTCACTGTTCCCATCGGGGAGGAGGTACAGTACATACCCTCTCCTCACTGTTCCCATCTGTGTGGAGGTACAGGACATACCCTCTCCTCACTGTTCCCCTCGGGGAGGAGGTACAGGTCATACCCTCTCCTCAGTGTTCCCTTCGGGGAGGAGGTACAGGACACGCCCTCTCCTCACTGTTCCCATCGGTGTGGAGGTACAGGACATACCCTCTCCTCACTGTTCCCCTCGGGGAGGAGGTACAGGTCATACCCTCTCCTCACTGTTCCCCTCGGGGAGGAGGTACAGGTCATACCCTCTCCTCACTGTTCCCCTCGGGGAGGAGATACAGGTCATACCCTCTCCTCACTGTTCCCTTCGGGGAGGAGGTACAGGACATTCCCTCTCCTCACTGTTCCCATCGGGGAGCAGGTACAGGACATTCCCTCTCCTCAGTGTTCCCATCGGTGTGGAGGTACAGGACATACCCTCTCCTCACTGTTCCCCTCGGGGAGGATGTACAGGACATACCCTCTCCTCAGAGTTCCCTTCGGGGAGGAGGTACAGGACACACCCTCTCCTCACTGGCCCGGTCGGGGAGGCGGTACAGGACACACCCTCTCCTCACTGTTCCCATCGGGGAGGAGGTACAGGACACGTCCTCTCCTCACTGTTCCCATCGGGGAGGAGGTACAGGAGATACCCTCTCCTCACTGTTCCCATCGAGGAGGAGGTACAGGACACGTCCTCTCCTCAGTGTTCCCATCGGGGAGGAGGTTCAGGACATACCCTCTCCTCACTGTTCCCATCGGGGAGGAGGTACAGGACATTCCCTCTCCTCACTGTGTCCATCGGGGAGGTGGTACAGGACATACCCTCTCCTCACTGTTCCCATCGGGGAGGAGGTACAGGACACGTCCTCTCCTCACTGTGTCCATCGGGGAGGAGGTTCAGGACATACCCTCTCCTCACTGTTCCCATCGGGGAGGAGGTACAGGACATTCCCTCTCCTCACTGTGTCCATCGGGGAGGTGGTACAGGACATACCCTCTCCTCACTGTTCCCATCGGGGAGGTGGTACAGGACATTCCCTCTCCTCACTGTTCCCATCGGGGAGGAGGTACAGTACATACCCTCTCCTCACTGTTCCCATCTGTGTGGAGGTACAGGACATACCCTCTCCTCACTGTTCCCCTCGGGGAGGAGGTACAGGTCATACCCTCTCCTCAGTGTTCCCTTCGGGGAGGAGGTACAGGACACGCCCTCTCCTCACTGTTCCCATCGGTGTGGAGGTACAGGACATACCCTCTCCTCACTGTTCCCCTCGGGGAGGAGGTACAGGTCATACCCTCTCCTCACTGTTCCCCTCGGGGAGGAGGTACAGGTCATACCCTCTCCTCACTGTTCCCCTCGGGGAGGAGATACAGGTCATACCCTCTCCTCAGTGTTCCCTTCGGGGAGGAGGTACAGGACATTCCCTCTCCTCACTGTTCCCATCGGGGAGGAGGTACAGGACATTCCCTCTCCTCAGTGTCCCCATCGGGATGGAGGTACAGGACATTCCCTCTCCACACTGTTCCCAGCGGGGAGGAGGTACAGGACATTCCCTCTCCTCACTGTTCCCATCGGGGAGGAGGTACAGGATATTCCCTCTCCTCACTGTTCCCTTCGGGGAGGAGGTACAGGACATTCCCTCTCCTCACTGTTCCCATCGGGGAGGAGGTACAGGACTTTCCCTCTCCTCACTGTTCCCATCGGGGAGGAGGTACAGGATATTCCCTCTCCTCACTGTTCCCTTCGGGGAGGAGGTACAGGACATTCCCTCTCCTCACTGTTCCCATCGGGGAGGAGGTACAGGACATTCCCTCTCCTCAGTGTTCCCATCGGTGTGGAGGTACAGGACATACCCTCTCCTCACTGTTCCCCTCGGGGAGGATGTACAGGACATACCCTCTCCTCAGAGTTCCCTTCGGGGAGGAGGTACAGGACACGTCCTCTCCTCACTGTTCCCATCGGGGAGGAGGTACAGGAGATACCCACTCCTCAGTGTTCCCATCGGGGAGGAGGTACAGGACACACACTCTCCTCAGTGTTCCCATCGGGGAGGAGGTACAGGACACTCCCTCTCCTCACTGTTCCCATCGGGGAGGAGGTACAGGAGATACCCACTCCTCAGTGTTCCCATCGGGGAGGAGGTACAGGACACACACTCTCCTCAGTGTTCCCATCGGGGAGGAGGTACAGGACACTCCCTCTCCTGACTGTTCCCATCGGTGAGGAGGTACAGGACACTCCCTCTCCTCACTGTTCCCATCGGGGAGGAGGTACAGGACACACCCTCTCCTCACTGTTCCCATCGGGGAGGAGGTACAGGACATACCCTCTCCTCACTGTTCCCATCGGGGAGGAGGTACAGGACATTCCCTCTCCTCACTGTGTCCATCGGGTAGGAGGTTCAGGACATACCCTCTCCTCACTGTTCCCATCGGGGAGGAGGTACAGGACATTCCCTCTCCTCACTGTGTCCATCGGGGAGGTGTTACAGGACATACCCTCTCCTCACTGTTCCCATCGGGGAGGTGGTACAGGACATTCCCTCTCCTCACTGTTCCCATCGGGGAGGAGGTTCAGGGCACTCCATCTCCTCACTGTTCCCATCGGGGAGGAGTTACAGGACACACCCTCTCCTCACTGTTCCCATCGGGGAGGAGGTACAGGACATTCCCCCTCCTCACTGTTCCCATCGGGGAGGAGGTTCAGGGCACTCCATCTGCTCACTGTTCCCATCGGGGAGGAGTTACAGGACACACCCTCTCCTCAGTGTTCCCATCGGGGAGGAGGTACAGGACATACCCTCTCCTGACTGTTCCCATCGGGGAGGAGGTACACGACACGCCCTCTCCTGACTGTTCCCCTCGGGGAGGAGGTACAGGACACGCCCTCTCCTCACTGTTCCCATCGGGGAGGAGGTACAATACATACCCTCTCCTCACTGTTCCCATCGGTGTGGAGGTACAGGACATACCCTCTCCTCACTGTTCCCCTCGGGGAGGAGGTACAGGTCATACCCTCTCCTCAGTGTTCCCTTCGGGGAGGAGGTACAGGACATTCCCTCTCCTCACTGTTCCCATCGGGGAGGAGGTACAGGACATTCCCTCTCCTTAGTGTTCCCATCGGGGTGGAGGTACAGGACATTCCCTCTCCTCACTGTTCCCTTCGGGGAGGAGGTACAGGACATTCCCTCTCCTCACTGTTCCCATCGGGGAGGAGGTACAGGACATTCCCTCTCCTCAGTGTTCCCATCGGTCTGGAGGTACAGGACATACCCTCTCCTCACTGTTCCCATCGGGGAGGTGGTACAGGACATTCCCTCTCCTCACTGTTCCCATCGGGGAGGAGGTTCAGGGCACTCCATCTCCTCACCGTTCCCATCGGGGAGGAGTTACAGGACACACCCTCTCCTCACTGTTCCCGTCGGGGAGGAGGTACAGGACACACCCTCTCCTCACTGTTCCCATCGGGGAGGAGGTACAGGACACACCCTCTCCTCACTGTTCCCATCGGTGAGGAGGTACAGGACACTCCCTCTCCTCACTGTTCCCATCGGGGAGGAGGTACAGGACACACCCTCTCCTCACTGTTCCCATCGGGGAGGAGGTACAGGACATACCCTCTCCTCACTGTTCCCATCGGGGAGGAGGTACAGGGCATTCCCTCTCCTCACTGTGTCCATCGGGGAGGAGGTTCAGGACATACCCTCTCCTCACTGTTCCCATCGGGGAGGAGGTACAGGACATTCCCTCTCCTCACTGTGTCCATCGGGGAGGTGGTACAGGACATACCCTCTCCTCACTGTTCCCATCGGGGAGGAGGTACAGGGCATTCCCTCTCCTCACTGTGTCCATCGGGGAGGTGGTACAGGACATACCCTCTCCTCACTGTTCCCATCGGGGAGGAGGTACAGGGCAATCCCTCTCCTCACTGTGTCCATCGGGGAGGAGGTTCAGGACATACCCTCTCCTCACTGTTCCCATCGGGGAGGAGTTACAGGACATTCCCTCTCCTCACTGTTCCCATCGGGGAGGTGGTACAGGACATTCCCTCTCCTCACTGTTCCCATCGGGGAGGAGGTTCAGGGCACTCCATCTCCTCACTGTTCCCATCGGGGAGGAGTTACAGGACACACCCTCTCCTCACTGTTCCCATCGGGGAGGAGGTACAGGACATTCCCCCTCCTCACTGTTCCCATCGGGGAGGAGGTTCAGGGCACTCCATCTGCTCAATTTTCCCATCGGGGAGGAGTTACAGGACACACCCTCTCCTCAGTGTTCCCATCGGGGAGGAGGTACAGGACATACCCTCTCCTCACTGTTCCCGTCGGGGAGGAGGTACACGACACGC
Organism: Hemitrygon akajei; assembly: GCF_048418815.1. Taxonomy (NCBI): domain Eukaryota; kingdom Metazoa; phylum Chordata; class Chondrichthyes; order Myliobatiformes; family Dasyatidae; genus Hemitrygon; species Hemitrygon akajei. Next base: position 25,717 of record NC_133130.1, read on the forward strand.
CCTCTCCTGACTGTTCCCCTCGGGGAGGAGGTACAGGACACGCCCTCTCCTCACTGTTCCCATCGGGGAGGAGGTACAGGACATACCCTCTCCTCACTGTTCCCATCGGTGTGGAGGTACAGGACATACCCTCTCCTCACTGTTCCCCTCGGGGAGGAGGTACAGGACATTCCCTCTCCTCAGTGTTCCGATCGGGGTGTAGGTACAGGACATTCCCTCTCCTCACTGTTCCCAGCGGGGAGGAGGTACAGGACATTCCCTCTCCTCAGAGTTCCCTTCGGGGAGGAGGTACAGGACACACCCTCTCCTCACTGTTCCCATCGGGGAGGAGGTACAGGACACGTCCTCTCCTCACTGTTCCCATCGGGGAGGAGGTACAGGAGATACCCTCTCCTCACTGTTCCCATCGGGGAGGAGGTACAGGACACGTCCTCTCCTCAGTGTTCCCATCGGGGAGGAGGTACAGGACACACCCTCTCCTCACTGTTCCCATCGGGGAGGAGGTACAGGACACGCCCTCTCCTCACTGTTCCCATCGGTGTGGAGGTACAGGACATACCCTCTCCTCACTGTTCCCATCGGCGAGGTGGTACAGGACATTCCCTCTCCTCACTGTTCCCATCGGGGAGGAGGTTCAGGGCACTCCATCTCCTCACTGTTCCCATCGGGGAGGATTTACAGGACACACCCTCTCCTCACTGTTCCCATCGGGGAGGAGGTACAGGACATTCCCCCTCCTCACTGTTCCCATCGTGGAGGAGGTTCAGGGCACTCCATCTCCTCACTGTTCCCATCGGGGAGGAGTTACAGGACACACCCTCTCCTCAGTGTTCCCATCGGGGAGGAGGTACAGGACATACCCTCTCCTCACTGTTCCCATCGGTGTGGAGGTACAGGACATACCCTCTCCTCACTGTTCCCCTCGGGGAGGATGTACAGGACATACCCTCTCCTCACTGTTCCCATCGGGGAGGAGGTACAGGACACGACCTCTCCTCACTGTTCCCATCGGTGTGGAGGTACAGGACATACCCTCTCCTCACTGTTCCCGTCGGGGAGGAGGTACACGACACGCCCTCTCCTGACTGTTCCCCTCGGGGAGGAGGTACAGGACACGCCCTCTCCTCACTGTTCCCATCGGGGAGGAGGTACAGGACACGACCTCTCCTCACTGTTCCCATCGGTGTGGAGGTACAGGACATACCCTCTCCTCACTGTTCCCCTCGGGGAGGAGGTACAGGTCATACCCTCTCCTCAGTGTTCCCTTCGGGGAGGAGGTACAGGACATACCCTCTCCTCAGAGTTCCCTTCGGGGAGGAGGTACAGGACACACCCTCTCCTCACTGGCCCGGTCGGGGAGGCGGTACAGGACACACCCTCTCCTCACTGTTCCCATCGGGGAGGAGGTACAGGACACGTCCTCTCCTCACTGTTCCCATCGGGGAGGAGGTACAGGAGATACCCTCTCCTCACTGTTCCCATCGAGGAGGAGGTACAGGACACGTCCTCTCCTCAGTGTTCCCATCGGGGAGGAGGTTCAGGACATACCCTCTCCTCACTGTTCCCATCGGGGAGGAGGTACAGGACATTCCCTCTCCTCACTGTGTCCATCGGGGAGGTGGTACAGGACATACCCTCTCCTCACTGTTCCCATCGGGGAGGAGGTACAGGACACGTCCTCTCCTCACTGTGTCCATCGGGGAGGAGGTTCAGGACATACCCTCTCCTCACTGTTCCCATCGGGGAGGAGGTACAGGACATTCCCTCTCCTCACTGTGTCCATCGGGGAGGTGGTACAGGACATACCCTCTCCTCACTGTTCCCATCGGGGAGGTGGTACAGGACATTCCCTCTCCTCACTGTTCCCATCGGGGAGGAGGTACAGTACATACCCTCTCCTCACTGTTCCCATCTGTGTGGAGGTACAGGACATACCCTCTCCTCACTGTTCCCCTCGGGGAGGAGGTACAGGTCATACCCTCTCCTCAGTGTTCCCTTCGGGGAGGAGGTACAGGACACGCCCTCTCCTCACTGTTCCCATCGGTGTGGAGGTACAGGACATACCCTCTCCTCACTGTTCCCCTCGGGGAGGAGGTACAGGTCATACCCTCTCCTCACTGTTCCCCTCGGGGAGGAGGTACAGGTCATACCCTCTCCTCACTGTTCCCCTCGGGGAGGAGATACAGGTCATACCCTCTCCTCACTGTTCCCTTCGGGGAGGAGGTACAGGACATTCCCTCTCCTCACTGTTCCCATCGGGGAGCAGGTACAGGACATTCCCTCTCCTCAGTGTTCCCATCGGTGTGGAGGTACAGGACATACCCTCTCCTCACTGTTCCCCTCGGGGAGGATGTACAGGACATACCCTCTCCTCAGAGTTCCCTTCGGGGAGGAGGTACAGGACACACCCTCTCCTCACTGGCCCGGTCGGGGAGGCGGTACAGGACACACCCTCTCCTCACTGTTCCCATCGGGGAGGAGGTACAGGACACGTCCTCTCCTCACTGTTCCCATCGGGGAGGAGGTACAGGAGATACCCTCTCCTCACTGTTCCCATCGAGGAGGAGGTACAGGACACGTCCTCTCCTCAGTGTTCCCATCGGGGAGGAGGTTCAGGACATACCCTCTCCTCACTGTTCCCATCGGGGAGGAGGTACAGGACATTCCCTCTCCTCACTGTGTCCATCGGGGAGGTGGTACAGGACATACCCTCTCCTCACTGTTCCCATCGGGGAGGAGGTACAGGACACGTCCTCTCCTCACTGTGTCCATCGGGGAGGAGGTTCAGGACATACCCTCTCCTCACTGTTCCCATCGGGGAGGAGGTACAGGACATTCCCTCTCCTCACTGTGTCCATCGGGGAGGTGGTACAGGACATACCCTCTCCTCACTGTTCCCATCGGGGAGGTGGTACAGGACATTCCCTCTCCTCACTGTTCCCATCGGGGAGGAGGTACAGTACATACCCTCTCCTCACTGTTCCCATCTGTGTGGAGGTACAGGACATACCCTCTCCTCACTGTTCCCCTCGGGGAGGAGGTACAGGTCATACCCTCTCCTCAGTGTTCCCTTCGGGGAGGAGGTACAGGACACGCCCTCTCCTCACTGTTCCCATCGGTGTGGAGGTACAGGACATACCCTCTCCTCACTGTTCCCCTCGGGGAGGAGGTACAGGTCATACCCTCTCCTCACTGTTCCCCTCGGGGAGGAGGTACAGGTCATACCCTCTCCTCACTGTTCCCCTCGGGGAGGAGATACAGGTCATACCCTCTCCTCAGTGTTCCCTTCGGGGAGGAGGTACAGGACATTCCCTCTCCTCACTGTTCCCATCGGGGAGGAGGTACAGGACATTCCCTCTCCTCAGTGTCCCCATCGGGATGGAGGTACAGGACATTCCCTCTCCACACTGTTCCCAGCGGGGAGGAGGTACAGGACATTCCCTCTCCTCACTGTTCCCATCGGGGAGGAGGTACAGGATATTCCCTCTCCTCACTGTTCCCTTCGGGGAGGAGGTACAGGACATTCCCTCTCCTCACTGTTCCCATCGGGGAGGAGGTACAGGACTTTCCCTCTCCTCACTGTTCCCATCGGGGAGGAGGTACAGGATATTCCCTCTCCTCACTGTTCCCTTCGGGGAGGAGGTACAGGACATTCCCTCTCCTCACTGTTCCCATCGGGGAGGAGGTACAGGACATTCCCTCTCCTCAGTGTTCCCATCGGTGTGGAGGTACAGGACATACCCTCTCCTCACTGTTCCCCTCGGGGAGGATGTACAGGACATACCCTCTCCTCAGAGTTCCCTTCGGGGAGGAGGTACAGGACACGTCCTCTCCTCACTGTTCCCATCGGGGAGGAGGTACAGGAGATACCCACTCCTCAGTGTTCCCATCGGGGAGGAGGTACAGGACACACACTCTCCTCAGTGTTCCCATCGGGGAGGAGGTACAGGACACTCCCTCTCCTCACTGTTCCCATCGGGGAGGAGGTACAGGAGATACCCACTCCTCAGTGTTCCCATCGGGGAGGAGGTACAGGACACACACTCTCCTCAGTGTTCCCATCGGGGAGGAGGTACAGGACACTCCCTCTCCTGACTGTTCCCATCGGTGAGGAGGTACAGGACACTCCCTCTCCTCACTGTTCCCATCGGGGAGGAGGTACAGGACACACCCTCTCCTCACTGTTCCCATCGGGGAGGAGGTACAGGACATACCCTCTCCTCACTGTTCCCATCGGGGAGGAGGTACAGGACATTCCCTCTCCTCACTGTGTCCATCGGGTAGGAGGTTCAGGACATACCCTCTCCTCACTGTTCCCATCGGGGAGGAGGTACAGGACATTCCCTCTCCTCACTGTGTCCATCGGGGAGGTGTTACAGGACATACCCTCTCCTCACTGTTCCCATCGGGGAGGTGGTACAGGACATTCCCTCTCCTCACTGTTCCCATCGGGGAGGAGGTTCAGGGCACTCCATCTCCTCACTGTTCCCATCGGGGAGGAGTTACAGGACACACCCTCTCCTCACTGTTCCCATCGGGGAGGAGGTACAGGACATTCCCCCTCCTCACTGTTCCCATCGGGGAGGAGGTTCAGGGCACTCCATCTGCTCACTGTTCCCATCGGGGAGGAGTTACAGGACACACCCTCTCCTCAGTGTTCCCATCGGGGAGGAGGTACAGGACATACCCTCTCCTGACTGTTCCCATCGGGGAGGAGGTACACGACACGCCCTCTCCTGACTGTTCCCCTCGGGGAGGAGGTACAGGACACGCCCTCTCCTCACTGTTCCCATCGGGGAGGAGGTCCAATACATACCCTCTCCTCACTGTTCCCATCGGTGTGGAGGTACAGGACATACCCTCTCCTCACTGTTCCCCTCGGGGAGGAGGTACAGGTCATACCCTCTCCTCAGTGTTCCCTTCGGGGAGGAGGTACAGGACATTCCCTCTCCTCACTGTTCCCATCGGGGAGGAGGTACAGGACATTCCCTCTCCTTAGTGTTCCCATCGGGGTGGAGGTACAGGACATTCCCTCTCCTCACTGTTCCCATCGGTGTGGAGGTACAGGACATACCCTCTCCTGACTATTCCCCTCGGCGACGAGGTACAGGTCATACCCTCTCCTCATTGTTCCCTTCGGGGAGGAGGTACAGGACATTCCCTCTCCTCACTGTTCCCATCGGGGAGGAGATACAGGACATACCCTCTCCACACTGTTCCCGTCGGGGTGGAGGTACAGGACATTCCCTTTCCTCACTGTTCCCAGCGGGGAGGAGGTACAGGACATTCCCTCTCCTCACTGTTCCCATCGGGGAGGAGGTACAGGACATTCCCTCTCCTCACTGTTCCCTTCGGGGAGGAGGTACAGGACATTCCCTCTCCTCACTGTTCCCATCGGGGAGGAGGTACAGGACATTACCTCTCCTCAGTGTTCCCATCGGTGTGGAGGTACAGGACATACCCTCTCCTCACGGTTCCCCTCGGGGAGGATGTACAGGACATACCCTCTCCTCAGAGTTCCCTTCGGGGAAGAGGTACAGGACACACTCTCTCCTCACTGTTCCCATCGGGGAGGAGGTACAGGACACGTCCTCTCCTCACTGTTCCCATCGGGGAGGAGGTACAGGAGATACCCTCTCCTCACTGTTCCCATCGGGGAGGAGGTACAGGACACGCCCTCTCCTCACTGTTCCCATCGTAGTGGAGGTACAGGAAGTTCCCTCTCCTCACTGCTCCCATCGGGGAGGAGGTACAGGACATTCCCTCTCCTCACTGTTACCGTCGGGGAGGAGGTACAGGACATTCCCACTCCTCACTGTTCCCATCGGGGCGGAGGTACAGGACACACTCTCTCCTCAGTGTTCCCATCGGGGAGGAGGTACAGGACATACCCTCTCCTCACTATTCCCCTCGTGGAGGAGGTACAGGACACGCCCTCTCCTCACTGTTCCCATCGGTGTGGAGGTACAGGACATACCCTCTCCTCACTGTTCCCCTCGGGGAGGAGGTACAGGTCATAACCTCTCCTGACTGTTCCCCGCGGGGAGGAAGTACAGGACACTCCCTCTCCTCACTGTTCCCATCGGGGAGGAGGTACAGGACACGCCCTCTCCTCACTGTTCCCATCGGGGAGGAGGCACACGACACGCCCTCTCCTGACTGTTCCCCTCGGGGAGGAGGTACAGGACACGCCCTCTCCTGACTGTTCCCATCGGGGAGGAGGTACAGGACTCGCCCTCTCCTCACTGTTCCCATCGGTGTGGAGGTACTGGACATACCCTCTCCTCACTGTTCCCCTCGGGGAGGAGGTACAGGTCATACACTCTCCTCAGTGTTCCCTTCGGGGAGGAGGTACAGGACACGCCCTCTCCTCACTGTTCCCATCGGTGTGGAGGTACAGGACATACCCTCTCCTCACTGTTCCCCTCGGGGAGGAGGTACAGGTCATACCCTCTCCTCAGTGTTCCCATCGGGGAGGAGGTACAGGACACGCCCTCTCCTCACTGTTCCCATCGGTGTGGAGGTACAGGACATACCCTCTCCTCACTGTTCCCCTCGGGGAGGAGGTACAGGTCATACCCTCTCCTCAGTGTTCCCTTCGGGGAGGAGGTACAGGACATTCCCTCTCCTCACTGTTCCCATCGGGGAGGAGGTACAGGAAATTCCCTCTCCTCAGTGTTCCCATCGGGATGGAGGTACAGGACATTCCCTCTCCACACTGTTCCCGTCGGGGTGGAGGTACAGGACATTCCCTCTCCTCACTGTTCCCAGCGGGGAGGAGGTACAGGACATTCCCTCTCCTCACTGTTCCCATCGGGGAGGAGGTACAGGACATTCCCTCTCTTCACTGTTCCCTTCGGGGAGGAGGTACAGGACATTCCCTCTCCTCACTGTTCCCATCGGGGAGGAGGTACAGGACATTCCCTCTCCTCAGTGTTCCCATCGGTCTGGAGGTACAGGACATACCCTCTCCTCACTGTTCCCCTCGGGGAGGATGTACAGGACATACCCTCTCCTCAGAGTTCCCTTCGGGGAGGAGGTACAGGACACACCCTCTCCTCACTGTTCCCGTCGGGGAGGAGGTACAGGACACACCCTCTCCTCACTGTTCCCATCGGTGAGGAGGTACAGGACACTCCCTCTCCTCACTGTTCCCATCGGGGAGGAGGTACAGCACACACCCTCTCCTCACTGTTCCCATCGGGGAGGAGGTACAGGACATACCCTCTCCTCACTGTTCCCATCGGGGAGGAGGTACAGGACATTCCCTCTCCTCACTGTGTCCATCGGGGAGGAGGTTCAGGACTTACCCTCTCCTCACTGTTCCCATCGGGGAGGAGGTACAGGACATTCCCTCTCCTCACTGTGTCCATCGGGGAGGTGGTACAGGACATTCCCTCTCCTCACTGTTCCCATCGGGCAGGAGGTTCAGGGCACTCCATCTCCTCACTGTTCCCATCGGGGAGGAGTTACAGGACACACCCTCTCCTCACTGTTCCCATCGGGGAGGTGGTACAGGACACGCCCTCTCCTCACTGTTCCCATCGGTGAGGAGGTACAGGACATTCCCTCTCCTCACTGTTCCCATCGGGGAGGAGGTACAGGATATTCCCTCTCCTCACTGTTCCCTTCGGGGAGGAGGTACAGGACATTCCCTCTCCTCACTGTTCCCATCGGGGAGCAGGTACAGGACATTCCCTCTCCTCAGTGTTCCCATCGGTGTGGAGGTACAGGACATACCCTCTCCTCACTGTTCCCCTCGGGGAGGATGTACAGGACATACCCTCTCCTCAGAGTTCCCTTCGGGGAGGAGGTACAGGACACACCCTCTCCTCACTGGCCCGGTCGGGGAGGCGGTACAGGACACACCCTCTCCTCACTGTTCCCATCGGGGAGGAGGTACAGGACACGTCCTCTCCTCACTGTTCCCATCGGGGAGGAGGTACAGGAGATACCCTCTCCTCACTGTTCCCATCGAGGAGGAGGTACAGGACACGTCCTCTCCTCAGTGTTCCCATCGGGGAGGAGGTTCAGGACATACCCTCTCCTCACTGTTCCCGTCGGGGAGGAGGTACAGGACACACCCTCTCCTCACTGTTCCCATCGGGGAGGTGGTACAGGACATTCCCTCTCCTCACTGTTCCCATCGGGGAGGAGGTTCAGGGCACTCCATCTCCTCACTGTTCCCATCGGGGAGGAGTTACAGGACACACCCTCTCCTCACTGTTCCCATCGGGGAGGAGGTACAGGAGATACCCTCTCCTCACTGTTCCCATCGGGGAGGAGGTACAGGACACGCCCTCTCCTCACTGTTCCCATCGTAGTGGAGGTACAGGAAGTTCCCTCTCCTCACTGCTCCCATCGGGGAGGAGGTACAGGACATTCCGTCTCCTCCCTGTTCCCATCGGGAAGGAGGTACAGGACACGTCCTCTCCTCACTGTTCCCATCGGGGAGGAGTTACAGGACACACTCTCTCCTCAGTGTTCCCATGGGGGAGGAGTTACAGGACATACACTCTCCTCACTGTTCCCATCGGGGAGGAGGTACAGGACACGCCCTCTCCTCACTGTTCCCATCGGGGAGGAGGTACAGTACATACCCTCTCCTCACTGTTCCCATCGGTGTGGAGGTACAGGACATACCCTCTCCTCACTGTTCCCCTCGGGGAGGAGGTACAGGTCATACCCTCTCCTCAGTGTTCCCTTCGGGGAGGAGGTACAGGACACGCCCTCTCCTCACTGTTCCCATCGGTGTGGATGTACAGGACATACCCTCTCCTCACTGTTCCCCTCGGGGAGGAGGTACAGGTCATACCCTCTCCTCAGTGTTCCCATCGGGGAGGAGGTACAGGACACGCCCTCTCCTCACTGTTCCCATCGGTGTGGAGGTACAGGACATACCCTCTCCTCACTGTTCCCCTCGGGGAGGAGATACAGGTCATACCCTCTCCTCAGTGTTCCCTTCGGGGAGGAGGTACAGGACATTTCCTCTCCTCACTGTTCCCATCGGGGAGGAGGTACAGGACATTCCCTCTCCTCAGTGTTCCCATCGGGATGGAGGTACAGGACATTCCCTCTCCACACTGTTCCCAGCGGGGAGGAGGTACAGGACATTCCCTCTCCTCACTGTTCCCATCGGGGAGGAGGTACAGGATATTCCCTCTCCTCACTGTTCCCTTCGGGGAGGAGGTACAGGACATTCCCTCTCCTCACTGTTCCCATCGGTGAGGAGGTACAGGACATTCCCTCTCCTCACTGTTCCCATCGGGGAGGAGGTACAGGATATTCCCTCTCCTCACTGTTCCCTTCGGGGAGGAGGTACAGGACATTCCCTCTCTTCACTGTTCCCATCGGGGAGGAGGTACAGGACATACCCTCTCCTCACTGTTCCCCTCGGGGAGGATGTACAGGACATACCCTCTCCTCAGAGTTCCCTTCGGGGAGGAGGTACAGGACACACCCTGTCCTCACTGTTCCCGTCGGGGAGGAGGTACAGGACACACCCTCTCCTCACTGTTCCCATCGGGGAGGAGGTACAGGACACGTCCTCTCCTCACTGTTCCCATCGGGGAGGAGGTACAGGAGATACCCACTCCTCAGTGTTCCCATCGGGGAGGAGGTACAGGACACACACTCTCCTCAGTGTTCCCATCGGTGAGGAGGTACAGGACACTCCCTCTCCTGACTGTTCCCATCGGTGAGGAGGTACAGGACACTCCCTCTCCTCACTGTTCCCATCGGGGAGGAGGTACAGGACACACCCTCTCCTCACTGTTCCCATCGGGGAGGAGGTACAGGACATACCCTCTCCTCACTGTTCCCATCGGGGAGGAGGTACAGGACATTCCCTCTCCTCACTGTGTCCATCGGGGAGGAGGTTCAGGACATACCCTCTCCTCACTGTTCCCATCGGGGAGGAGGTACAGGACATTCCCTCTCCTCACTGTGTCCATCGGGGAGGTGGTACAGGACATACCCTCTCCTCACTGTTCCCATCGGGGAGGTGGTACAGGACATTCCCTCTCCTCACTGTTCCCATCGGGGAGGAGGTTCAGGGCACTCCATCTCCTCACTGTTCCCATCGGGGAGGAGTTACAGGACACACCCTCTCCTCACTGTTCCCATCGGGGAGGAGGTACAGGACATTCCCCCTCCTCACTGTTCCCATCGGGGAGGAGGATCAGGGCACTCCATCTGCTCACTGTTCCCATCGGGGAGGAGTTACAGGACACACCCTCTCCTCAGTGTTCCCATCGGGGAGGAGGTACAGGACACGCCCTCTCCTCACTGTTCCCATCGGGGAGGAGGTACAGGACACGCCCTCTCCTGACTGTTCCCCTCGGGGAGGAGGTACAGGACACGCCCTCTCCTCACTGTTCCCATCGGGGAGGAGGTACAGGACATACCCTCTCCTCACTGTTCCCATCGGTGTGGAGGTACAGGACATACCCTCTCCTCACTGTTCCCCTCGGGGAGGAGGTACAGGTCATACCCTCTCCTCAGTGTTCCTTTCGGGGAGGAGGTACAGGACATTCCCTCTCCTCACTGTTCCCATCGGGGAGGAGGTACAGGACATTCCCTCTCCTCAGTGTTCCCATCGGGGTGGAGGTACAGGACATTCCCTCTCCTCACTGTTCCCATCGGTGTGGAGGTACAGGACATAACCTCTCCTCAGTGTTCCCTTCGGGGAGGAGGTACAGGACATTCCCTCTCCTCACTGTTCCCATCGGGGGGGAGATACAGGACATTCCCTCTCCTCAGTGTTCCCATCGGGGTGGAGGTACAGGACATTCCCTCTCCACACTGTTCCCGTCGGGGTGGAGGTACAGGACATTCCCTTTCCTCACTGTTCCCAGCGGGGAGGAGGTACAGGACATTCCCTCTCCTCACTGTTCCCATCGGGGAGGAGGTACAGGACATTCCCTCTCCTCACTGTTCCCTTCGGGGAGGAGGTACAGGTAATTCCCTCTCCTCACTGTTCGCATCGGGGAGGAGGTACAGGACATTCCCTCTCCTCAGTGTACCCATCGGTGTGGAGGTACAGGACATACCCTCTCCTCACTGTACCCCTCGGGGAAGATGTACAGGACATACCCTCTCCTCAGAGTTCCCTTCGGGGAAGAGGTACAGGACACACCCTCTCCTCACTGTTCCCGTCGTGGAGGCGGTACAGGACACACCCTCTCCTCACTGTTCCCATCGGGGAGGAGGTACATGACACGTCCTCTCCTCACTGTTCCCATCGGGGAGTAGGTACAGGAGATACCCTCTCCTCACTGTTCCCATCGGGGAGGAGGTACAGGACACGCCCTCTCCTCACTGTTCCCATCGTAGTGGAGGTACAGGAAGTTCCCTCTCCTCACTGCTCCCATCGGGGAGGAGGAACAGGACATTCCCTCTCCTCACTGTTACCGTCGGGGAGGAGTTACAGGACATTCCCACTCCTCACTGTTCCCATCGGGGCGTAGGTACAGGACATACCGTCTCCTCACTGTTCCCATCGGGGAGGAGGTACAGGACACACTCTCTCCTCAGTGTTCCCATCGGGGAGGAGGTACAGGACATACCCTCTCCTCACTGTTCCCCTCGGGGAGGAGGTACAGGACACGCCCTCTCCTCACTGTTCCCATCGGTGTGGAGGTACAGGACATACCCTCTCCTCACTGTTCCCCTCGGGGAGGAGGTACAGGTCATACCCTCTCCTCACTGTTCCCATCGGGGAGGAGGTACAGGACACGCCCTCTCCTCACTGTTCCCATCGGGGAGGAGGTACAGGACATACCCTCTCCTCACTGTTCCCCTCGGGGAGGAGGTACAGGACACGCCCTCTCCTCACTGTTCCCATCGGGGCGGAGGTACAGGACATACCCTCTCCTCACTGTTCCCCTCGGGGAGGAGGTACAGGTCATACCCTCTCCTCAGTGTTCCCTTCGGGGAGGAGGTACAGGACACGCCCTCTCCTCACTGTTCCCATCGGTGTGGAGGTACAGGACATACCCTCTCCTCACTGTTCCCCTCGGGGAGGAGGTACAGGTCATACCCTCTCCTCAGTGTTCCCATCGGGGAGGAGGTACAGGACACGCCCTCTCCTCACTGTTCCCATCGGTGTGGAGGTACAGGACATACCCTCTCCTCACTCTTCCCCTCGGGGAGGAGGTACAGGTCATACCCTCTCCTCAGTGTTCCCTTCGGGGAGGAGGTACAGGACATTCCCTCTCCTCACTGTTCCCATCGGGGAGGAGGTACAGGACATTCCCTCTCCTCAGTGTTCCCATCGGGATGGAGGTACAGGTCATTCCCTCTCCACACTGTTCCCGTCGGGGTGGAGGTACAGGACATTCCCTCTCCTCACTGTTCCCAGCGGGGAGGAGGTACAGGACATTCCCTCTCCTCACTGTTCCCATCGGGGAGGAGGTACAGGACATTCCCTCTCCTCACTGTTCCCTTCGGGGAGGAGGTACAGGACATTCCCTCTCCTCACTGTTCCCATCGGGGAGGAGGTACAGGACATTCCCTCTCCTCAGTGTTCCCATCGGTCTGGAGGTACAGGACATACCCTCTCCTCACTGTTCCCCTCGGGGAGGATGTACAGGACATACCCTCTCCTCAGAGTTCCCTTCGGGGAGGAGGTACCGGACACACCCTCTCCTCACTGTTCCCGTCGGGGAGGAGGTACAGGACACACCCTCTCCTCACTGTTCCCATCGGGGAGGAGGTACAGGACACACCCTCTCCTCACTGTTCCCATCGGTGAGGAGGTACAGGACACTCCCTCTCCTCACTGTTCCCATCGGGGAGGAGGTACAGGACACACCCTCTCCTCACTGTTCCCATCGGGGAGGAGGTACAGGACATACCCTCTCCTCACTGTTCCCATCGGGGAGGAGGTACAGGACATTCCCTCTCCTCACTGTGTCCATCGGGGAGGAGGTTCAGGACATACCCTCTCCTCACTGTTCCCATCGGGGAGGAGGTACAGGACATTCCCTCTCCTCACTGTGTCCATCGGGGAGGTGGTACAGGACATACCCTCTCCTCACTGTTCCCATCGGGGAGGTGGTACAGGACATTCCCTCTCCTCACTGTTCCCATCGGGGAGGAGGTTCAGGGCACTCCATCTCCTCACTGTTCCCATCGGGGAGGAGTTACAGGACACACCCTCTCCTCACTGTTCCCATCGGGGAGGAGGTACAGGACACACCCTCTCCTCACTGTTCCCATCGGGGAGGAGGTACAGGACATACCCTCTCCTCACTGTTCCCATCGGGGAGGAGGTACAGGACATTCCCTCTCCTCACTGTGTCCATCGGGGAGGAGGTTCAGGACATACCCTCTCCTCACTGTTCCCATCGGGGAGGAGGTACAGGACATTCCCTCTCCTCACTGTGTCCATCGGGGAGGTGGTACAGGACATACCCTCTCCTCACTGTTCCCATCGGGGAGGTGGTACAGGACATTCCCTCTCCTCACTGTTCCCATCGGGGAGGAGGTTCAGGGCACTCCATCTCCTCACTGTTCCTATCGGGGAGGAGTTACAGGACACACCCTCTCCTCACAGTTCCCATCGGGGAGGAGGTACAGGACATTCCCCCTCCTCACTGTTCCCATCGGGGAGGAGGTTCAGGGCACTCCATCTCCTCACTGTTCCCATCGGGGAGGAGGTACAGGTCATACCCTCTCCTCAGTGTTCCTTTCGGGGAGGAGGTACAGGACATTCCCTCTCCTCACTGTTCCCATCGGGGAGGAGGTACAGGACATTCCCTCTCCTCAGTGTTCCCATCGGGATGGAGGTACAGGACATTCCCTCTCCACACTGTTCCCGTCGGGGTGGAGGTACAGGACATTCCCTCTACTCACTGTTCCCAGCGGGGAGGAGGTACAGGACATTCCCTCTCCTCACTGTTCCCGTCGGGGAGGAGGTACAGGACACACCCTCTCCTCACTGTTCCCATCGGGGAGGAGGTACAGGACACACCCTCTCCTCACTGTTCCCATCGGTGAGGAGGTACAGGACACTCCCTCTCCTCACTGTTCCCATCGGGGAGGAGGTACAGGACACACCCTCTCCTCACTGTTCCCATCGGGGAGGAGGTACAGGACATACCCTCTCCTCACTGTTCCCATCGGGGAGGAGGTACAGGACATTCCCTCTCCTCACTGTTCCCATCGGGGAGGTGGTTCAGGACATACCCTCTCCTCACTGTTCCCATCGGGGAGGAGGTACAGGACATTCCCTCTCCTCACTGTGTCCATCGGGGAGGTGGTACAGGACATACCCTCTCCTCACTGTTCCCATCGGGGAGGTGGTACAGGACATTCCCTCTCCTCACTGTTCCCATCGGGGAGGAGGTTCAGGGCACTCCATCTCCTCACTGTTCCCATCGGGGAGGAGTTACAGGACACACCCTCTCCTCACTGTTCCCATCGGGGAGGAGGTACAGGACACACCCTCTCCTCACTGTTCCCATCGGGGAGGAGGTACAGGACATACCCTCTCCTCACTGTTCCCATCGGGGAGGAGGTACAGGACATTCCCTCTCCTCACTGTGTCCATCGGGGAGGAGGTTCAGGACATACCCTCTCCTCACTGTTCCCATCGGGGAGGAGGTACAGGACATTCCCTCTCCTCACTGTGTCCATCGGGGAGGTGGTACAGGACATACCCTCTCCTCACTGTTCCCATCGGGGAGGTGGTACAGGACATTCCCTCTCCTCACTGTTCCCATCGGGGAGGAGGTTCAGGGCACTCCATCTCCTCACTGTTCCCATCGGGGAGGAGTTACAGGACACACCCTCTCCTCACTGTTCCCATCGGGGAGGAGGTACAGGACATTCCCCCTCCTCACTGTTCCCATCGGGGAGGAGGTTCAGGGCACTCCATCTCCTCACTGTTCCCATCGGGGAGGAGGTACAGGTCATACCCTCTCCTCAGTGTTCCTTTCGGGGAGGAGGTACAGGACATTCCCTCTCCTCACTGTTCCCATCGGGGAGGAGGTACAGGACATTCCCTCTCCTCAGTGTTCCCATCGGGATGGAGGTACAGGACATTCCCTCTCCACACTGTTCCCGTCGGGGTGGAGGTACAGGACATTCCCTCTACTCACTGTTCCCAGCGGGGAGGAGGTACAGGACATTCCCTCTCCTCACTGTTCCCATCGGGGAGGAGGTACAGGACATTCCCTCTCCTCACTGTTCCCTTCGGGGAGGAGGTACAGGACATTCCCACTCCTCACTGTTCCCATCGGGGAGGAGGTATAGGACATTCCCTCTCCTCAGTGTTCCCATCGGTCTGGAGGTACAGGACATACCCTCTCCTCACTGTTCCCCTCGGGGAGGATGTACATGACATACCCTCTCCTCAGAGTTCCCTTCGGGGAGGAGGTACAGGACACACCCTCTCCTCACTGTTCCCGTCGGGGAGGAGGTACAGGACACACCCTCTCCTCACTGTTCCCATCGGGGAGGAGGTACAGGACACACCCTCTCCTCACTGTTCCCATCGGTGAGGAGGTACAGGACACTCCCTCTCCTCACTGTTCCCATCGGGGAGGAGGTACAGGACACACCCTCTCCTCACTGTTCCCATCGGGGAGGAGGTACAGGACATACCCTCTCCTCACTGTTCCCATCGGGGAGGAGGTACAGGGCATTCCCTCTCCTCACTGTGTCCATCGGGGAGGAGGTTCAGGACATACCCTCTCCTCACTGTTCCCATCGGGGAGGAGGTACAGGACATTCCCTCTCCTCACTGTGTCCATCGGGGAGGTGGTACAGGACATACCCTCTCCTCACTGTTCCCATCGGGGAGGAGGTACAGGGCATTCCCTCTCCTCACTGTGTCCATCGGGGAGGTGGTACAGGACATACCCTCTCCTCACTGTTCCCATCGGGGAGGAGGTACAGGGCATTCCCTCTCCTCACTGTGTCCATCGGGGAGGAGGTTCAGGACATACCCTCTCCTCACTGTTCCCATCGGGGAGGAGGTACAGGACATTCCCTCTCCTCACTGTTCCCATCGGGGAGGTGGTACAGGACATTCCCTCTCCACACTGTTCCCATCGGGGAGGAGGTTCAGGGCACTCCATCTCCTCACTGTTCCCATCGGGGAGGAGTTACAGGACACACCCTCTTCTCACTGTTCCCATCGGGGAGGAGGTACAGGACATTCCCCCTCCTCACTGTTCCCATCGGGGAGGAGGTTCAGGGCACTCCATCTGCTCAATTTTCCCATCGGGGAGGAGTTACAGGACATTCCCTCTCCTCAGTGTTCCCATCGGGGAGGAGGTACAGGACATACCCTCTCCTCACTGTTCCCGTCGGGGAGGAGGTACACGACACGCCCTCTCCTGACTGTTCCCCTCGGGGAGGAGGTACAGGACACGCCCTCTCCTCACTGTTCCCATCGGGGAGGAGGTACAGGACATACCCTCTCCTCACTGTTCCCATCGGTGTGGAGGTACAGGACATACCCTCTCCTCACTGTTCCCCTCGGGGAGGAGGTACAGGTCATACCCTCTCCTCAGTGTTCCCATCGGGGAGGAGGTACAGGACACGCCCTCTCCTCACTGTGTCCATCGGGGAGGAGGTACAGGTCATACCTTCTCCTCAGTGTTCCCTTCGGGGAGGAGGTACAGGACATTCCCTCTCCTCACTGTTCCCATCGGGGAGGAGGTACAGGACATTCCCTCTCCTCAGTGTTCCCATCGTGATGGAGGTACAGGACATTCCCTCTCCACACTGTTCCCGTCGGGGTGGAGGTACAGGACATTCCCTCTCCTCACTGTTCCCAGCGGGGAGGAGGTACAGGACATTCCCTCTCCTCACTGTTCCCATCGGGGAGGAGGTACAGGACATTCCCTCTCCTCACTGTTCCCTTCGGGGAGGAGGTACAGGACATTCCCTCTCCTCACTGTTCCCATCGGGGAGGAGGTACAGGACATTCCCTCTCCTCAGTGTTCCCATCGGTCTGGAGGTACAGGACATACCCTCTCCTCACTGTTCCCCTCGGGGAGGATGTACAGGACATACCCTCTCCTCACTGTTCCCATCGGGGAGGAGGTACAGGGCATTCCCTCTCCTCACTGTGTCCATCGGGGAGGAGGTTCAGGACATACCCTCTCCTCACTGTTCCCATCGGGGAGGAGGTACAGGACATTCCCTCTCCTCACTGTGTCCATCGGGGAGGTGGTACAGGACATACCCTCTCCTCACTGTTCCCATCGGGGAGGAGGTACAGGGCATTCCCTCTCCTCACTGTGTCCATCGGGGAGGTGGTACAGGACATACCCTCTCCTCACTGTTCCCATCGGGGAGGAGGTACAGGGCAATCCCTCTCCTCACTGTGTCCATCGGGGAGGAGGTTCAGGACATACCCTCTCCTCACTGTTCCCATCGGGGAGGAGTTACAGGACATTCCCTCTCCTCACTGTTCCCATCGGGGAGGTGGTACAGGACATTCCCTCTCCTCACTGTTCCCATCGGGGAGGAGGTTCAGGGCACTCCATCTCCTCACTGTTCCCATCGGGGAGGAGTTACAGGACACACCCTCTCCTCACTGTTCCCATCGGGGAGGAGGTACAGGACATTCCCCCTCCTCACTGTTCCCATCGGGGAGGAGGTTCAGGGCACTCCATCTGCTCAATTTTCCCATCGGGGAGGAGTTACAGGACACACCCTCTCCTCAGTGTTCCCATCGGGGAGGAGGTACAGGACATACCCTCTCCTCACTGTTCCCGTCGGGGAGGAGGTACACGACACGCCCTCTCCTGACTGTTCCCCTCGGGGAGGAGGTACAGGACACGCCCTCTCCTCACTGTTCCCATCGGGGAGGAGGTACAGGACATACCCTCTCCTCACTGTTCCCATCGGTGTGGAGGTACAGGACATACCCTCTCCTCACTGTTCCCCTCGGGGAGGAGGTACAGGTCATACCCTCTCCTCACTGTTCCCATCGGGGAGGAGGTAAAGGACATTCCCTCTCCTCAGTGTTCCGATCGGGGAGGAGGTACAGGAGATACCCTCTCCTCACTGTTCCCAGCGGGGAGGAGGTACAGGACATTCCCTCTCCTCACTGTTCCCAGCGGGGAGGAGGTACAGGACATTCCCTCTCCTCAGAGTTCCCTTCGGGGAGGAGGTACAGGACACACCCTCTCCTCACTGTTCCCGTCGGGGAGGCGGTACAGGACACACCCTCTCCTCACTGTTCCCATCGGGGAGGAGGTACAGGACACGTCCTCTCCTCACTGTTCCCATCGGGGAGGAGGTACAGGAGATACCCTCTCCTCACTGTTCCCATCGGGGAGGAGGTACAGGACACGTCCTCTCCTCAGTGTTCCCATCGGGGAGGAGGTACAGGACACACCCTCTCCTCACTGTTCCCATCGGGGAGGAGGTACAGGACACGCCCTCTCCTCACTGTTCCCATCGGTGTGGAGGTACAGGACATACCCTCTCCTCACTGTTCCCATCGGCGAGGTGGTACAGGACATTCCCTCTCCTCACTGTTCCCATCGGGGAGGAGGTTCAGGGCACTCCATCTCCTCACTGTTCCCATCGGGGAGGATTTACAGGACACACCCTCTCCTCACTGTTCCCATCGGGGAGGAGGTACAGGACATTCCCCCTCCTCACTGTTCCCATCGTGGAGGAGGTTCAGGGCACTCCATCTCCTCACTGTTCCCATCGGGGAGGAGTTACAGGACACACCCTCTCCTCAGTGTTCCCATCGGGGAGGAGGTACAGGACATACCCTCTCCTCACTGTTCCCATCGGTGTGGAGGTACAGGACATACACTCTCCTCACTGTTCCCCTCGGGGAGGATGTACAGGACATACCCTCTCCTCACTGTTCCCATCGGGGAGGAGGTACAGGACACGACCTCTCCTCACTGTTCCCATCGGTGTGGAGGTACAGGACATACCCTCTCCTCACTGTTCCCGTCGGGGAGGAGGTACACGACACGCCCTCTCCTGACTGTTCCCCTCGGGGAGGAGGTACAGGACACGCCCTCTCCTCACTGTTCCCATCGGGGAGGAGGTACAGGACACGACCTCTCCTCACTGTTCCCATCGGTGTGGAGGTACAGGACATACCCTCTCCTCACTGTTCCCCTCGGGGAGGAGGTACAGGTCATACCCTCTCCTCAGTGTTCCCTTCGGGGAGGAGGTACAGGACATTCCCTCTCCTCACTGTTCCCAGCGGGGAGGAGGTACAGGACATTCCCTCTCCTCACTGTTCCCATCGGGGAGGAGGTACAGGACATTCCCTCTCCTCACTGTTCCCTTCGGGGAGGAGGTACAGGACATTCCCTCTCCTCACTGTTCCCATCGGTGTGGAGGTACAGGACATACCCTCTCCTCACTGTTCCCCTCGGGGAGGATGTACAGGACATACCCTCTCCTCAGAGTTCCCTTCGGGGAGGAGGTACAGGACACACCCTCTCCTCACTGGCCCGGTCGGGGAGGCGGTACAGGACACACCCTCTCCTCACTGTTCCCATCGGGGAGGAGGTACAGGACACGTCCTCTCCTCACTGTTCCCATCGGGGAGGAGGTACAGGAGATACCCTCTCCTCACTGTTCCCATCGAGGAGGAGGTACAGGACACGTCCTCTCCTCAGTGTTCCCATCGGGGAGGAGGTACAGGACACACACTCTCCTCAGTGTTCCCATCGGGGAGGAGGTACAGGACACTCCCTCTCCTGACTGTTCCCATCGGGGAGGAGGTACAGGACACTCCCTGTCCTCACTGTTCCCATCGGGGAGGAGGTACAGGACACACCCTCTCCTCACTGTTCCCATCGGGGAGGAGGTACAGGACACGCCCTCTCCTCACTGTTCCCATCGGTGTGGAGGTACAGGACATACCCTCTCCTCACTGTTCCCCTCGGGGAGGAGGTACAGGACACACCCTCTCCTCAGTGTTCCTGTTGGGGAGGAGGTACAGGACACACCCTCTCCTCACTGTTCCCATCGGGGAGGAGGTACAGGACACGTCCTCTCCTCACTGTTCCCATCGGGGAGGAGGTACAGGAGATACCCACTCCTCAGTGTTCCCATCGGGGAGGAGGTACAGGACACACACTCTCCTCAGTGTTCCCATCGGGGAGGAGGTATAGGACACTCCCTCTCCTGACTGTTCCCATCGGTGAGGAGGAACAGGACACTCCCTCTCCTCACTGTTCCCATCGGGGAGGAGGTACAGGACACACCCTCTCCTCACTGTTCCCATCGGGGAGGAGGTACAGGACATACCCTCTCCTCACTGTTCCCATCGGGGAGGAGGTACAGGACATACCCTCTCCTCACTGTTCCCATCGGGGAGGAGGTACAGGACATACCCACTCCTCAGTGTTCCCATCGGGGAGGAGGTACAGGACACTACCTCTCCTCACTATTCCCGTCGGGGAGGAGGTACAGGACATACCCTCTCCTCAGCGTTCCCATCGGGGAGGAGGTACAGGACACACCCTCTCCTCACTGTTCCCATCGGTGAGGAGGTACAGGACATACCCTCTCCTCACTGTTCCCTTCGGGGAGGAGGTACAGGACACGTCCTCTCCTCACTGTTCCCATCGGGGAGGAGGTACAGGACATTCCCTCTCCTCACTGTTCCCGTCCGGTAGGAGGTACAGGACACACCCTCTCCTCACTGTTCCCATCGGGAAGGAGGTACAGGACATACCCTCTCCTCACTGTTCCCATCGGAGAGGAGGTACAGGACATACCCTCTCCTCACTGTTCCCATCGGGGAGGAGGTACAGGACACACCCTCTCCTCACTGTTCCCATCGGAGAGGAGGTACAGGACATACCCTCTCCTCACTGTTCCCATCGGGGAGGAGGGACAGGATACACCCTCCTCTCACGGTTCCCATCGGTGAGGAGGTACAGGACACACCCTCTCCTCACTGTTCCCATCGGGAAGGAGGTACAGGATACACCCTCCTCTCACGGTTCCCATCGGTGAGGAGGTACAGGACACACCCTCTCCTCATTGTGTCCGTCGGGGAGGAGGTTCAGGACACTCCCTCTCCTCACTGTGTCCATCGGGGAGGTGGTACAGGACATACCCTCTCCTCACTGTTCCCATCGGGGAGGAGGTACAGGGCATTCCCTCTCCTCACTCTGTCCATCGGGGAGCAGGTTCAGGACATACCCTCTCCTCACTGTTCTCATCGGGGAGGAGGTACCGGACATTCCCTCTCCTCACTGTGTCCATCGGGGAGGTGGTACAGGACATACCCTCTCCTCACTGTTCCCATCGGGGAGGTGGTACAGGACATTCCCTCTCCTCACTGTTCCCATCGGGGAGGAGGTTCAGGGCACTCCATCTCCTCACTGTTCCCATCGGGGAGGAGTTACAGGACACACCCTCTCCTCACTGTTCCCATCGGGGAGAAGGTACAGGACATTCCCCCTCCTCACTGTTCCCATCGGGGAGGAGGTTCAGGGCACTCCCTCTCCTCACTGTTCCCATCGGGGAGGAGGGACAGGACACTCCATCTGCTCACTGTTCCCATCGGGGAGGAGGTAAAGGACACTCCATCTCCTCACTATTCCCATCGGGGAGGAGTTACAGGACACACCCTCTCCTCACTGTTCCCATCGGGGAGGAGGTACAGGACATTCCCTCTCCTGACTGTTCCCATCGGGGAGGAGGTACAGGACATTCCCTCTCCTCACTGTTCCCATCGGGGAGGAGGGACAGGACACACCCTCTCCTCACTGTTCCCATCGGGGAGGAGGTACAGGACATTCCCTCTCCTCACTGTTCCCATCGGGGAGGAGGTTCAGGACATACCCTCTCCTCACTGTTCCCATCGGCGAGGAGGTACAGGACATAGCCTCTCCTCACTGTTCCCATCGGGGAGGAGGTACAGGACACACCCTCTCCTCACTGTTCCCATCGGGGAGAAGGTACAGGACACACCCTCTCCTCACTGTTCCCATCGGGGAGGAGGTACAGGACACGCCCTCTCCTGACTGTTCCCATCGGGGAGGAGTTACAGGACATACCCTCTCCTCAGTGTTCCCATCGGGGAGGAGGTACAGGACACACCCTCTCCTCACTGTTCCCATCGGGGAGGAGGTACAGGACACACACTCTCCTCAGTGTTCCCATCGGGGAGGAGGTACAGGACACACCCTCTCCTCACTGTTCCCATCGGGGAGATGGTACAGGACATTCCCTCTCCTCACTGTTCCCGTCCGGTAGGAGGTACAGGACACATCCTCTCCTCACTGTTCCCATCGGGAAGGAGGTACAGGATACACCCTCCTCTCACTGTTCCCATCGGTGAGGAGGTACAGGACACACCCTCTCCTCACTGTGTCCATCGGGGAGGAGGTTCAGGACGCTCCCTCTCCTCACTGTGTCCATCGGGGAGGTGGTACAGGACATACCCTCTCCTCACTGTTCCCATCGGGGAGGAGGTACAGGACATTCCCTCTCCTCACTGTGTCCATCGGGGAGGAGGTTCAGGACATACCCTCTCCTCACTGTTCCCATCGGGGAGGAGGTACAGGACATTCCCTCTCCTCACTGTGTCCATCGGGGAGGTGGTACAGGACATACCCTCTCCTCACTGTTCCCATCGGGGAGGAGGTACAGGACATTCCCTCTCCTCACTGTGTCCATCGGTGAGGAGGTTCAGGACATACCCTCTCCTCACTGTTCCCATCGGGGAGGAGGTTCAGGGCACTCCATCTCCTCACTGTTCCCATCGGGGAGGAGTTACAGGACACACCCTCTCCTCACTGTTCCCATCGGGGAGGAGGTACAGGACATTCCCCCTCCTCACTGTTCCCATCGGGGAGGAGGTAAAGGACATTCCCTCTCCTCAGTGTTCCGATCGGGGTGTAGGTACAGGACATTCCCTCTCCTCACTGTTCCCAGCGGGGAGGAGGTACAGGACATTCCCTCTCCTCAGAGTTCCCTTCGGGGAGGAGGTACAGGACACACCCTCTCCTCACTGTTCCCGTCGGGGAGGCGGTACAGGACACACCCTCTCCTCACTGTTCCCATCGGGGAGGAGGTACAGGACACGTCCTCTCCTCACTGTTCCCATCGGGGAGGAGGTACAGGAGATACCCTCTCCTCACTGTTCCCATCGGGGAGGAGGTACAGGACACGTCCTCTCCTCAGTGTTCCCATCGGGGAGGAGGTACAGGACACACCCTCTCCTCACTGTTCCCATCGGGGAGGAGGTACAGGACACGCCCTCTCCTCACTGTTCCCATCGGTGTGGAGGTACAGGACATACCCTCTCCTCACTGTTCCCATCGGCGAGGTGGTACAGGACATTCCCTCTCCTCACTGTTCCCATCGGGGAGGAGGTTCAGGGCATTCCATCTCCTCACTGTTCCCATCGGGGAGGATTTACAGGACACACCCTCTCCTCACTGTTCCCATCGGGGAGGAGGTACAGGACATTTCCCCTCCTCACTGTTCCCATCGTGGAGGAGGTTCAGGGCACTCCATCTCCTCACTGTTCCCATCGGGGAGGAGTTACAGGACACACCCTCTCCTCAGTGTTCCCATCGGGGAGGAGGTACAGGACATACCCTCTCCTCACTGTTCCCATCGGTGTGGAGGTACAGGACATACCCTCTCCTCACTGTTCCCCTCGGGGAGGATGTACAGGACATACCCTCTCCTCACTGTTCCCATCGGGGAGGAGGTACAGGACACGACCTCTCCTCACTGTTCCCATCGGTGTGGAGGTACAGGACATACCCTCTCCTCACTGTTCCCGTCGGGGAGGAGGTACAGGACACGCCCTCTCCTCACTGTTCCCATCGGGGAGGAGGTACAGGACACGACCTCTCCTCAGTGTTCCCATCGGGGAGGAGGTACAGGACACGCCCTCTCCTCACTGTTCCCATCGGGGAGGAGGTACAGGACACGACCTCTCCTCACTGTTCCCATCGGTGTGGAGGTACAGGACATACCCTCTCCTCACTGTTCCCCTCGGGGAGGATGTACAGGACATACCCTCTCCTCAGAGTTCCCTTCGGGGAGGAGGTACAGGACACACCCTCTCCTCACTGGCCCGGTCGGGGAGGCGGTACAGGACACACCCTCTCCTCACTGTTCCCATCGGGGAGGAGGTACAGGACACGTCCTCTCCTCACTGTTCCCATCGGGGAGGAGGTACAGGAGATACCCTCTCCTCACTGTTCCCATCGAGGAGGAGGTACAGGACACGTCCTCTCCTCAGTGTTCCCATCGGGGAGGAGGTACAGGACACACACTCTCCTCAGTGTTCCCATCGGGGAGGAGGTACAGGACACTCCCTCTCCTGACTGTTCCCATCGGGGAGGAGGTACAGGACACTCCCTGTCCTCACTGTTCCCATCGGGGAGGAGGTACAGGACACACCCTCTCCTCACTGTTCCCATCGGGGAGGAGGTACAGGACACGCCCTCTCCTCACTGTTCCCATCGGTGTGGAGGTACAGGACATACCCTCTCCTCACTGTTCCCCTCGGGGAGGAGGTACAGGACACACCCTCTCCTCAGTGTTCCCGTTGGGGAGGAGGTACAGGACACGTCCTCTCCTCACTGTTCCCATCGGGGAGGAGGTACAGGAGATACCCACTCCTCAGTGTTCCCATCGGGGAGGAGGTACAGGACACACACTCTCCTCAGTGTTCCCATCGGGGAGGAGGTACAGGACACTCCCTTTCCTGACTGTTCCCATCGGTGAGGAGGAACAGGACACTCCCTCTCCTCACTGTTCCCATCGGGGAGGAGGTACAGGACACACCCTCTCCTCACTGTTCCCATCGGGGAGGAGGTACAGGACATACCCTCTCCTCACTGTTCCCATCGGGGAGGAGGTACAGGACATACCCTCTCCTCACTGTTCCCATCGGGGAGGAGGTACAGGACATACCCACTCCTCAGTGTTCCCATCGGGGAGGAGGTACAGGACACTACCTCTCCTCACTATTCCCGTCGGGGAGGAGGTACAGGACATACCCTCTCCTCAGCGTTCCCATCGGGGAGGAGGTACAGGACACACCCTCTCCTCACTGTTCCCATCGGTGAGGAGGTACAGGACATACCCTCTCCTCACTGTTCCCTTCGGGGAGGAGGTACAGGACATACCCTCTCCTCACTGTTCCCTTCGGGGAGGAGGTACAGGACACGTCCTCTCCTCACTGTTCCCATCGGGGAGGAGGTACAGGACATTCCCTCTCCTCACTGTTCCCGTCCGGTAGGAGGTACAGGACACACCCTCTCCTCACTGTTCCCCTCGGGGAGGACCTACAGGACACACCCTATCCTCACTGTTCCCATCGGGGAGGAGGTACAGTACACGTCCTCTCCTCACTGTTCCCATCGGTGAGGAGGTACAGGACATACCCTCTCCTCACTGTTCCCTTCGGCGAGGAGGTACAGGACATACCCTCTCCTCACTGTTCCCATCGGGGAGGAGGTATAGGACACTCCCTCTCCTGACTGTTCCCATCGGTGAGGAGGAACAGGACACTCCCTCTCCTCACTGTTCCCATCGGGGAGGAGGTACAGGACACACCCTCTCCTCACTGTTCCCATCGGGGAGGAGGTACAGGACATACCCTCTCCTCACTGTTCCCATCGGGGAGGAGGTACAGGACATACCCTCTCCTCACTGTTCCCATCGGGGAGGAGGTACAGGACATACCCACTCCTCAGTGTTCCCATCGGGGAGGAGGTACAGGACACTACCTCTCCTCACTATTCCCGTCGGGGAGGAGGTACAGGACATACCCTCTCCTCAGCGTTCCCATCGGGGAGGAGGTACAGGACACACCCTCTCCTCACTGTTCCCATCGGTGAGGAGGTACAGGACATACCCTCTCCTCACTGTTCCCTTCGGGGAGGAGGTACAGGACATACCCTCTCCTCACTGTTCCCTTCGGGGAGGAGGTACAGGACACGTCCTCTCCTCACTGTTCCCATCGGGGAGGAGGTACAGGACATTCCCTCTCCTCACTGTTCCCGTCCGGTAGGAGGTACAGGACACACCCTCTCCTCACTGTTCCCATCGGGAAGGAGGTACAGGACATACCCTCTCCTCACTGTTCCCATCGGAGAGGAGGTACAGGACATACCCTCTCCTCACTGTTCCCATCGGGGAGGAGGTACAGGACACACCCTCTCCTCACTGTTCCCATCGGAGAGGAGGTACAGGACATACCCTCTCCTCACTGTTCCCATCGGGGAGGAGGGACAGGATACACCCTCCTCTCACGGTTCCCATCGGTGAGGAGGTACAGGACACACCCTCTCCTCACTGTTCCCATCGGGAAGGAGGTACAGGATACACCCTCCTCTCACGGTTCCCATCGGTGAGGAGGTACAGGACACACCCTCTCCTCATTGTGTCCGTCGGGGAGGAGGTTCAGGACACTCCCTCTCCTCACTGTGTCCATCGGGGAGGTGGTACAGGACATACCCTCTCCTCACTGTTCCCATCGGGGAGGAGGTACAGGGCATTCCCTCTCCTCACTCTGTCCATCGGGGAGCAGGTTCAGGACATACCCTCTCCTCACTGTTCTCATCGGGGAGGAGGTACAGGACATTCCCTCTCCTCACTGTGTCCATCGGGGAGGTGGTACAGGACATACCCTCTCCTCACTGTTCCCATCGGGGAGGTGGTACAGGACATTCCCTCTCCTCACTGTTCCCATCGGGGAGGAGGTTCAGGGCACTCCATCTCCTCACTGTTCCCATCGGGGAGGAGTTACAGGACACACCCTCTCCTCACTGTTCCCATCGGGGAGGAGGTACAGGACATTCCCCCTCCTCACTGTTCCCATCGGGGAGGAGGTTCAGGGCACTCCCTCTCCTCACTGTTCCCATCGGGGAGGAGGGACAGGACACTCCATCTGCTCACTGTTCCCATCGGGGAGGAGGTAAAGGACACTCCATCTCCTCACTATTCCCATCGGGGAGGAGTTACAGGACACACCCTCTCCTCACTGTTCCCATCGGGGAGGAGGTACAGGACATTCCCTCTCCTGACTGTTCCCATCGGGGAGGAGGTACAGGACATTCCCTCTCCTCACTGTTCCCATCGGGGAGGAGGGACAGGACACACCCTCTCCTCACTGTTCCCATCGGGGAGGAGGTACAGGACATTCCCTCTCCTCACTGTTCCCATCGGGGAGGAGGTTCAGGACATACCCTCTCCTCACTGTTCCCATCGGCGAGGAGGTACAGGACATAGCCTCTCCTCACTGTTCCCATCGGGGAGGAGGTACAGGACACACCCTCTCCTCACTGTTCCCATCGGGGAGAAGGTACAGGACACACCCTCTCCTCACTGTTCCCATCGGGGAGGAGGTACAGGACACGCCCTCTCCTGACTGTTCCCATCGGGGAGGAGTTACAGGACATACCCTCTCCTCAGTGTTCCCATCGGGGAGGAGGTACAGGACACACCCTCTCCTCACTGTTCCCATCGGGGAGGAGGTACAGGACACACACTCTCCTCAGTGTTCCCATCGGGGAGGAGGTACAGGACACACCCTCTCCTCACTGTTCCCATCGGGGAGATGGTACAGGACATTCCCTCTCCTCACTGTTCCCGTCCGGTAGGAGGTACAGGACACATCCTCTCCTCACTGTTCCCATCGGGAAGGAGGTACAGGATACACCCTCCTCTCACTGTTCCCATCGGTGAGGAGGTACAGGACGCTCCCTCTCCTCACTGTGTCCATCGGGGAGGTGGTACAGGACATACCCTCTCCTCACTGTTCCCATCGGGGAGGAGGTACAGGACATTCCCTCTCCTCACTGTGTCCATCGGGGAGGAGGTTCAGGACATACCCTCTCCTCACTGTTCCCATCGGGGAGGAGGTACAGGACATTCCCTCTCCTCACTGTGTCCATCGGGGAGGTGGTACAGGACATACCCTCTCCTCACTGTTCCCATCGGGGAGGAGGTACAGGACATTCCCTCTCCTCACTGTGTCCATCGGTGAGGAGGTTCAGGACATACCCTCTCCTCACTGTTCCCATCGGGGAGGAGGTTCAGGGCACTCCATCTCCTCACTGTTCCCATCGGGGAGGAGTTACAGGACACACCCTCTCCTCACTGTTCCCATCGGGGAGGAGGTACAGGACATTCCCCCTCCTCACTGTTCCCATCGGGGAGGAGGTAAAGGACATTCCCTCTCCTCAGTGTTCCGATCGGGGTGTAGGTACAGGGCATTCCCTCTCCTCACTGTTCCCAGCGGGGAGGAGGTACAGGACATTCCCTCTCCTCAGAGTTCCCTTCGGGGAGGAGGTACAGGACACACCCTCTCCTCACTGTTCCCGTCGGGGAGGCGGTACAGGACACACCCTCTCCTCACTGTTCCCATCGGGGAGGAGGTACAGGACACGTCCTCTCCTCACTGTTCCCATCGGGGAGGAGGTACAGGAGATACCCTCTCCTCACTGTTCCCATCGGGGAGGAGGTACAGGACACGTCCTCTCCTCAGTGTTCCCATCGGGGAGGAGGTACAGGACACACCCTCTCCTCACTGTTCCCATCGGGGAGGAGGTACAGGACACGCCCTCTCCTCACTGTTCCCATCGGTGTGGAGGTACAGGACATACCCTCTCCTCACTGTTCCCATCGGCGAGGTGGTACAGGACATTCCCTCTCCTCACTGTTCCCATCGGGGAGGAGGTTCAGGGCACTCCATCTCCTCACTGTTCCCATCGGGGAGGATTTACAGGACACACCCTCTCCTCACTGTTCCCATCGGGGAGGAGGTACAGGACATTTCCCCTCCTCACTGTTCCCATCGTGGAGGAGGTTCAGGGCACTCCATCTCCTCACTGTTCCCATCGGGGAGGAGTTACAGGACACACCCTCTCCTCAGTGTTCCCATCGGGGAGGAGGTACAGGACATACCCTCTCCTCACTGTTCCCATCGGTGTGGAGGTACAGGACATACCCTCTCCTCACTGTTCCCCTCGGGGAGGATGTACAGGACATACCCTCTCCTCACTGTTCCCATCGGGGAGGAGGTACAGGACACGACCTCTCCTCACTGTTCCCATCGGTGTGGAGGTACAGGACATACCCTCTCCTCACTGTTCCCGTCGGGGAGGAGGTACAGGACACGCCCTCTCCTCACTGTTCCCATCGGGGAGGAGGTACAGGACACGACCTCTCCTCAGTGTTCCCATCGGGGAGGAGGTACAGGACACGCCCTCTCCTCACTGTTCCCATCGGGGAGGAGGTACAGGACACGACCTCTCCTCACTGTTCCCATCGGTGTGGAGGTACAGGACATACCCTCTCCTCACTGTTCCCCTCGGGGAGGATGTACAGGACATACCCTCTCCTCAGAGTTCCCTTCGGGGAGGAGGTACAGGACACACCCTCTCCTCACTGGCCCGGTCGGGGAGGCGGTACAGGACACACCCTCTCCTCACTGTTCCCATCGGGGAGGAGGTACAGGACACGTCCTCTCCTCACTGTTCCCATCGGGGAGGAGGTACAGGAGATACCCTCTCCTCACTGTTCCCATCGAGGAGGAGGTACAGGACACGTCCTCTCCTCAGTGTTCCCATCGGGGAGGAGGTACAGGACACACACTCTCCTCAGTGTTCCCATCGGGGAGGAGGTACAGGACACTCCCTCTCCTGACTGTTCCCATCGGGGAGGAGGTACAGGACACTCCCTGTCCTCACTGTTCCCATCGGGGAGGAGGTACAGGACACACCCTCTCCTCACTGTTCCCATCGGGGAGGAGGTACAGGACACGCCCTCTCCTCACTGTTCCCATCGGTGTGGAGGTACAGGACATACCCTCTCCTCACTGTTCCCCTCGGGGAGGAGGTACAGGACACACCCTCTCCTCAGTGTTCCCGTTGGGGAGGAGGTACAGGACACACCCTCTCCTCACTGTTCCCATCGGGGAGGAGGTACAGGACACGTCCTCTCCTCACTGTTCCCATCGGGGAGGAGGTACAGGAGATACCCACTCCTCAGTGTTCCCATCGGGGAGGAGGTACAGGACACACACTCTCCTCAGTGTTCCCATCGGGGAGGAGGTACAGGACACTCCCTTTCCTGACTGTTCCCATCGGTGAGGAGGAACAGGACACTCCCTCTCCTCACTGTTCCCATCGGGGAGGAGGTACAGGACACACCCTCTCCTCACTGTTCCCATCGGGGAGGAGGTACAGGACATACCCTCTCCTCACTGTTCCCATCGGGGAGGAGGTACAGGACATACCCTCTCCTCACTGTTCCCATCGGGGAGGAGGTACAGGACATACCCACTCCTCAGTGTTCCCATCGGGGAGGAGGTACAGGACACTACCTCTCCTCACTATTCCCGTCGGGGAGGAGGTACAGGACATACCCTCTCCTCAGCGTTCCCATCGGGGAGGAGGTACAGGACACACCCTCTCCTCACTGTTCCCATCGGTGAGGAGGTACAGGACATACCCTCTCCTCACTGTTCCCTTCGGGGAGGAGGTACAGGACATACCCTCTCCTCACTGTTCCCTTCGGGGAGGAGGTACAGGACACGTCCTCTCCTCACTGTTCCCATCGGGGAGGAGGTACAGGACATTCCCTCTCCTCACTGTTCCCGTCCGGTAGGAGGTACAGGACACACCCTCTCCTCACTGTTCCCATCGGGAAGGAGGTACAGGACATACCCTCTCCTCACTGTTCCCATCGGAGAGGAGGTACAGGACATACCCTCTCCTCACTGTTCCCATCGGGGAGGAGGTACAGGACACACCCTCTCCTCACTGTTCCCATCGGAGAGGAGGTACAGGACATACCCTCTCCTCACTGTTCCCATCGGGGAGGAGGGACAGGATACACCCTCCTCTCACGGTTCCCATCGGTGAGGAGGTACAGGACACACCCTCTCCTCACTGTTCCCATCGGGAAGGAGGTACAGGATACACCCTCCTCTCACGGTTCCCATCGGTGAGGAGCTACAGGACACACCCTCTCCTCATTGTGTCCGTCGGGGAGGAGGTTCAGGACACTCCCTCTCCTCACTGTGTCCATCGGGGAGGTGGTACAGGACATACCCTCTCCTCACTGTTCCCATCGGGGAGGAGGTACAGGGCATTCCCTCTCCTCACTCTGTCCATCGGGGAGCAGGTTCAGGACATACCCTCTCCTCACTGTTCTCATCGGGGAGGAGGTACAGGACATTCCCTCTCCTCACTGTGTCCATCGGGGAGGTGGTACAGGACATACCCTCTCCTCACTGTTCCCATCGGGGAGGTGGTACAGGACATTCCCTCTCCTCACTGTTCCCATCGGGGAGGAGGTTCAGGGCTCTCCATCTCCTCACTGTTCCCATCGGGGAGGAGTTACAGGACACACCCTCTCCTCACTGTTCCCATCGGGGAGGAGGTACAGGACATTCCCCCTCCTCACTGTTCCCATCGGGGAGGAGGTTCAGGGCACTCCCTCTCCTCACTGTTCCCATCGGGGAGGAGGGACAGGACACTCCATCTGCTCACTGTTCCCATCGGGGAGGAGGTAAAGGACACTCCATCTCCTCACTATTCCCATCGGGGAGGAGTTACAGGACACACCCTCTCCTCACTGTTCCCATCGGGGAGGAGGTAAAGGACACTCCATCTCCTCACTATTCCCATCGGGGAGGAGTTACAGGACATTCCCTCTCCTCACTGTTCCCATCGGGGAGGAGGGACAGGACACACCCTCTCCTCACTGTTCCCATCGGGGAGGAGGTACAGGACATTCCCTCTCCTCACTGTTCCCATCGGGGAGGAGGTTCAGGACATACCCTCTCCTCACTGTTCCCATCGGCGAGGAGGTACAGGACATAGCCTCTCCTCACTGTTCCCATCGGGGAGGAGGTACAGGACACACCCTCTCCTCACTGTTCCCATCGGGGAGAAGGTACAGGACACACCCTCTCCTCACTGTTCCCATCGGGGAGGAGGTACAGGACACGCCCTCTCCTGACTGTTCCCATCGGGGAGGAGTTACAGGACATACCCTCTCCTCAGTGTTCCCATCGGGGAGGAGGTACAGGACACACCCTCTCCTCACTGTTCCCATCGGGGAGGAGGTACAGGACACACACTCTCCTCAGTGTTCCCATCGGGGAGGAGGTACAGGACACACCCTCTCCTCACTGTTCCCATCGGGGAGATGGTACAGGACATTCCCTCTCCTCACTGTTCCCGTCCGGTAGGAGGTACAGGACACATCCTCTCCTCACTGTTCCCATCGGGAAGGAGGTACAGGATACACCCTCCTCTCACTGTTCCCATCGGTGAGGAGGTACAGGACACACCCTCTCCTCACTGTGTCCATCGGGGAGGAGGTTCAGGACGCTCCCTCTCCTCACTGTGTCCATCGGGGAGGTGGTACAGGACATACCCTCTCCTCACTGTTCCCATCGGGGAGGAGGTACAGGACATTCCCTCTCCTCACTGTGTCCATCGGGGAGGAGGTTCAGGACATACCCTCTCCTCAATGTTCCCATCGGGGAGGAGGTACAGGACATTCCCTCTCCTCACTGTGTCCATCGGGGAAGTGGTACAGGACATACCCTCTCCTCACTGTTCCCATCGGGGAGGAGGTACAGGACATTCCCTCTCCTCACTGTGTCCATCGGTGAGGAGGTTCAGGACATACCCTCTCCTCACTGTTCCCATCGGGGAGGAGGTTCAGGGCACTCCATCTCCTCACTGTTCCCATCGGGGAGGAGTTACAGGACACACCCTCTCCTCACTGTTCCCATCGGGGAGGAGGTACAGGACATTCCCCCTCCTCACTGTTCCCATCGGGGAGGAGGTTCAGGGCACTCCATCTCCTCACTGTTCCCATCGGGGAGGAGTTACAGGACACACCCTCTCCTCACTGTTCCCATCGGGGAGGAGGTACAGGACATTCCCTCTCCTGACTGTTCCCATCGGGGAGGAGGTACAGGACATTCCCTCTCCTCACTGTTCCCATCGGGGAGGAGGTACAGGACATTCCCTCTCCTCACTGTTCCCATCGCGGAGGAGGTTCAGGACATACCCTCTCCTCAGTGTTCCCATCGGGGAGGAGGTACAGGACACACCCTCTCCTCACTGTTCCCCTCGGGGAGGACCTACAGGACACACCCTATCCTCACTGTTCCCATCGGGGAGGAGGTACAGTACACGTCCTCTCCTCACTGTTCCCATCGGTGAGGAGGTACAGGACATACCCTCTCCTCACTGTTCCCTTCGGCGAGGAGGTACAGGACATACCCTCTCCTCACTGTTCCCATCGGGGAGGAGGCACAGGACATTCCCTCTCCTCACTGTTCCCGTCCGGTAGGAGGTACAGGACACACCCTCTCCTCACTGTTCCCATCGGGAAGGAGGTACATGATACACCCTCCTCTCACTGTTCCCATCGGTGAGGAGGTACAGGACACACCCTCTCCTCACTGTGTCCATCGGGGAGGAGGTTCAGGACATTCCCTCTCCTCACTGTTCCCATCGGGGAGGAGCTACAGGACATTCCCTCTCCTCACTGTGTCCATCGGGGAGGTGGTACAGGGCATACCCTCTCCTCACTGTTCCCTTCGGCGAGGAGGTACAGGACATACCCTCTCCTCACTGTTCCCATCGGGGAGGAGGCACAGGACATTCCCTCTCCTCACTGTTCCCGTCCGGTAGGAGGTACAGGACACACCCTCTCCTCACTGTTCCCATCGGGAAGGAGGTACATGATACACCCTCCTCTCACTGTTCCCATCGGTGAGGAGGTACAGGACACACCCTCTCCTCACTGTGTCCATCGGGGAGGAGGTTCAGGACATACCCTCTCCTCACTGTTCCCATCGGGGAGGTGGTACAGGGCATACCCTCTCCTCACTGTTCCCATCGGGGAGGAGGTACAGGACATTCCCTCTCCTCACTGTGTCCATCGGGGAGGTGGTACAGGGCATACCCTCTCCTCACTGTTCCCATCGGGGAGGAGGTACAGGACATTCCCTCTCCTCACTGTATCCATCGGGGAGGAGGTTCAGGACATACCCTCTCCTCACTGTTCCCATCGGGGAGGAGGTACAGGACATTCCCTCTCCTCACTGTGACATCGGGGAGGTGGTACAGGACATACCCTCTCCTCACTGTTCCCATCGGGGAGGTGGTACAGGACATTCCCTCTCCTCACTGTTCCCATCGGGGAGGAGGTTCAGGGCACTCCATCTCCTCACTGTTCCCATCGGGGAGGAGGTACAGGACATTCCCTCTCCTGACTGTTCCCATCGGGGAGGAGGTACAGGACATTCCCTCTCCTCACTGTTCCCATCGGGGAGGAGGTACAGGACATTCCCTCTCCTCACTGTTCCCATCGCGGAGGAGGTTCAGGACATACCCTCTCCTCAGTGTTCTCATCGGGGAGGAGGTACAGGACACACCCTCTCCTCACTGTTCCCCTCGGGGAGGACCTACAGGACACACCCTATCCTCACTGTTCCCATCGGGGAGGAGGTACAGTACACGTCCTCTCCTCACTGTTCCCATCGGTGAGGAGGTACAGGACATACCCTCTCCTCACTGTTCCCTTCGGCGAGGAGGTACAGGACATACCCTCTCCTCACTGTTCCCATCGGGGAGGAGGCACAGGACATTCCCTCTCCTCACTGTTCCCGTCCGGTAGGAGGTACAGGACACACCCTCTCCTCACTGTTCCCATCGGGAAGGAGGTACATGATACACCCTCCTCTCACTGTTCCCATCGGTGAGGAGGTACAGGACACACCCTCTCCTCACTGTGTCCATCGGGGAGGAGGTTCAGGACACACCCTCTCCTCACTGTTCCCATCGGGGAGGTGGTACAGGACATTCCCTCTCCTCACTGTGTCCATCGGTGAGGAGGTTCAGGACATACCCTCTCCTCACTGTTCCCATCGGGGAGGAGGCACAGGACATTCCCTCTCCTCACTGTTCCCGTCCGGTAGGAGGTACAGGACACACCCTCTCCTCACTGTTCCCATCGGGAAGGAGGTACATGATACACCCTCCTCTCACTGTTCCCATCGGTGAGGAGGTACAGGACACACCCTCTCCTCACTGTGTCCATCGGGGAGGAGGTTCAGGACATTCCCTCTCCTCACTGTTCCCATCGGGGAGGAGGTACAGGACATTCCCTCTCCTCACTGTGTCCATCGGGGAGGTGGTACAGGGCATACCCTCTCCTCACTGTTCCCTTCGGCGAGGAGGTACAGGACATACCCTCTCCTCACTGTTCCCATCGGGGAGGAGGCACAGGACATTCCCTCTCCTCACTGTTCCCGTCCGGTAGGAGGTACAGGACACACCCTCTCCTCACTGTTCCCATCGGGAAGGAGGTACATGATACACCCTCCTCTCACTGTTCCCATCGGTGAGGAGGTACAGGACACACCCTCTCCTCACTGTGTCCATCGGGGAGGAGGTTCAGGACATACCCTCTCCTCACTGTTCCCATCGGGGAGGTGGTACAGGGCATACCCTCTCCTCACTGTTCCCATCGGGGAGGAGGTACAGGACATTCCCTCTCCTCACTGTGTCCATCGGGGAGGTGGTACAGGGCATACCCTCTCCTCACTGTTCCCATCGGGGAGGAGGTACAGGACATTCCCTCTCCTCACTGTGTCCATCGGGGAGGAGGTTCAGGACATACCCTCTCCTCACTGTTCCCATCGGGGAGGAGGTACAGGACATTCCCTCTCCTCACTGTGTCCATCGGGGAGGTGGTACAGGACATACCCTCTCCTCACTGTTCCCATCGGGGAGGTGGTACAGGACATTCCCTCTCCTCACTGTTCCCATCGGGGAGGAGGTTCAGGGCACTCCATCTCCTCACTGTTCCCATCGGGGAAGAGTTACAGGACACACCCTCTCCTCACTGTTCCCATCGGGGAGGAGGTTCAGGGCACTCCATCTCCTCACTGTTCCCATCGGGGAGGAGTTACAGGACACACCCTCTCCTCACTGTTCCCATCGGGGAGGAGGTACAGGACATTCCCTCTCCTCACTGTGTCCATCGGGGAGGAGGTTCAGGACATACCCTCTCCTCACTGTTCCCATCGGGGAGGAGGTACAGGACATTCCCTCTCCTCACTGTGTCCATCGGGGAGGTGGTACAGGACATACCCTCTCCTCACTGTTCCCATCGGGGAGGAGGTACAGGACATTCCCTCTCCTCACTGTGTCCATCGGTGAGGAGGTTCAGGACATACCCTCTCCTCACTGTTCCCATCGGGGAGGAGGTTCAGGGCACTCCATCTCCTCACTGTTCCCATCGGGGAGGAGTTACAGGACACACCCTCTCCTCACTGTTCCCATCGGGGAGGAGGTACAGGACATTCCCCCTCCTCACTGTTCCCATCGGGGAGGAGGTTCAGGGCACTCCATCTCCTCACTGTTCCCATCGGGGAGGAGTTACAGGACACACCCTCTCCTCACTGTTCCCATCGGGGAGGAGGTACAGGACATTCCCTCTCCTCACTGTGTCCATCGGGGAGGAGGTTCAGGACATACCCTCTCCTCACTGTTCCCATCGGGGAGGAGGTACAGGACATTCCCTCTCCTCACTGTGTCCATCGGGGAGGTGGTACAGGACATACCCTCTCCTCACTGTTCCCATCGGGGAGGAGGTACAGGACATTCCCTCTCCTCACTGTGTCCATCGGTGAGGAGGTTCAGGACATACCCTCTCCTCACTGTTCCCATCGGGGAGGAGGCACAGGACATTCCCTCTCCTCACTGTTCCCGTCCGGTAGGAGGTACAGGACACACCCTCTCCTCACTGTTCCCATCGGGAAGGAGGTACATGATACACCCTCCTCTCACTGTTCCCATCGGTGAGGAGGTACAGGACACACCCTCTCCTCACTGTGTCCATCGGGGAGGAGGTTCAGGACATTCCCTCTCCTCACTGTTCCCATCGGGGAGGAGGTACAGGACATTCCCTCTCCTCACTGTGTCCATCGGGGAGGTGGTACAGGACATACCCTCTCCTCACTGTTCCCATCGGGGAGGAGGTACATGATACACCCTCCTCTCACTGTTCCCATCGGTGAGGAGGTACAGGACACACCCTCTCCTCACTGTGTCCATCGGGGAGGAGGTTCAGGACATTCCCTCTCCTCACTGTTCCCATCGGGGAGGAGGTACAGGACATTCCCTCTCCTCACTGTGTCCATCGGGGAGGTGGTACAGGGCATACCCTCTCCTCACTGTTCCCATCGGGGAGGAGGTACAGGACATTCCCTCTCCTCACTGTGTCCATCGGGGAGGAGGTTCAGGACATACCCTCTCCTCACTGTTCCCATCGGGGAGGAGGTACAGGACATTCCCTCTCCTCACTGTGTCCATCGGGGAGGTGGTACAGGACATACCCTCTCCTCACTGTTCCCATCGGGGAGGTGGTACAGGACATTCCCTCTCCTCACTGTTCCCATCGGGGAGGAGGTTCAGGGCACTCCATCTCCTCACTGTTCCCATCGGGGAAGAGTTACAGGACACACCCTCTCCTCACTGTTCCCATCGGGGAGGAGGTTCAGGGCACTCCATCTCCTCACTGTTCCCATCGGGGAGGAGTTACAGGACACACCCTCTCCTCACTGTTCCCATCGGGGAGGAGGTACAGGACATTCCCTCTCCTCACTGTGTCCATCGGGGAGGAGGTTCAGGACATACCCTCTCCTCACTGTTCCCATCGGGGAGGAGGTACAGGACATTCCCTCTCCTCACTGTGTCCATCGGGGAGGTGGTACAGGACATACCCTCTCCTCACTGTTCCCATCGGGGAGGAGGTACAGGACATTCCCTCTCCTCACTGTGTCCATCGGTGAGGAGGTTCAGGACATACCCTCTCCTCACTGTTCCCATCGGGGAGGAGGTTCAGGGCACTCCATCTCCTCACTGTTCCCATCGGGGAGGAGTTACAGGACACACCCTCTCCTCACTGTTCCCATCGGGGAGGAGGTACAGGACATTCCCCCTCCTCACTGTTCCCATCGGGGAGGAGGTTCAGGGCACTCCATCTCCTCACTGTTCCCATCGGGGAGGAGTTACAGGACACACCCTCTCCTCACTGTTCCCATCGGGGAGGAGGTACAGGACATTCCCTCTCCTGACTGTTCCCATCGGGGAGGAGGTACAGGACATTCCCTCTCCTCACTGTTCCCATCGGGGAGGAGGTACAGGACATTCCCTCTCCTCACTGTTCCCATCGCGGAGGAGGTTCAGGACATACCCTCTCCTCAGTGTTCCCATCGGGGAGGAGGTACAGGACACACCCTATCCTCACTGTTCCCATCGGGGAGGAGGTACAGTACACGTCCTCTCCTCACTGTTCCCATCGGTGAGGAGGTACAGGACATACCCTCTCCTCACTGTTCCCTTCGGCGAGGAGGTACAGGACATACCCTCTCCTCACTGTTCCCATCGGGGAGGAGGCACAGGACATTCCCTCTCCTCACTGTTCCCGTCCGGTAGGAGGTACAGGACACACCCTCTCCTCACTGTTCCCATCGGGAAGGAGGTACATGATACACCCTCCTCTCACTGTTCCCATCGGTGAGGAGGTACAGGACACACCCTCTCCTCACTGTGTCCATCGGGGAGGAGGTTCAGGACATACCCTCTCCTCACTGTTCCCATCGGGGAGGTGGTACAGGGCATACCCTCTCCTCACTGTTCCCATCGGGGAGGAGGTACAGGACATTCCCTCTCCTCACTGTGTCCATCGGGGAGGTGGTACAGGGCATACCCTCTCCTCACTGTTCCCTTCGGCGAGGAGGTACAGGACATACCCTCTCCTCACTGTTCCCATCGGGGAGGAGGCACAGGACATTCCCTCTCCTCACTGTTCCCGTCCGGTAGGAGGTACAGGACACACCCTCTCCTCACTGTTCCCATCGGGAAGGAGGTACATGATACACCCTCCTCTCACTGTTCCCATCGGTGAGGAGGTACAGGACACACCCTCTCCTCACTGTGTCCATCGGGGAGGAGGTTCAGGACATACCCTCTCCTCACTGTTCCCATCGGGGAGGAGGTACAGGACATTCCCTCTCCTCACTGTGTCCATCGGGGAGGAGGTTCAGGACATACCCTCTCCTCACTGTTCCCATCGGGGAGGAGGTACAGGACATTCCCTCTCCTCACTGTGTCCATCGGGGAGGTGGTACAGGACATACCCTCTCCTCACTGTTCCCATCGGGGAGGTGGTACAGGGCACTCCATCTCCTCACTTTTCCCATCGGGGAAGAGTTACAGGACACACCCTCTCCTCACTGTTCCCATCGGGGAGGAGGTTCAGGGCACTCCATCTCCTCACTTTTCCCATCGGGGAAGAGTTACAGGACACACCCTCTCCTCACTGTTCCCATCGGGGATGAGGTTCAGGGCACTCCATCTCCTCACTGTTCCCATCGGGGAGGAGTTACAGGACACACCCTCTCCTCACTGTTCCCATCGGGGAGGAGGTACAGGACATTCCCTCTCCTGACTGTTCCCATCGGGGAGGAGGTACAGGACACACCCTCTCCTCACTGTTCCCATCGGGGAGGAGGTACAGGACATTCCCTCTCCTCACCGTTCCCATCGGGGAGGAGGGACAGGACATACCCTCTCCTCACTGTTCCCATCGGAGAGGAGGTACAGGACACACCCTCTCCTCACTGTGTCCATCGGGGAGGAGGTTCAGGACACACCCTCTCCTCACTGTTCTCATCGGTGACGTGTTACAGGATATACCCTCTCCTCACTGTTCCCATCGGGGAGGAGGTACAGGACATTCCCTCTCCTCACTGTTCCCATCGGGGAGGAGGTTCAGGACATACCCTCACCTCACTGTTCCCATCGGGGAGGAGGTACAGGACATTCCCGCTCCTCACTGTTCCCATCGGGGAGGAGGTTCAGGACACTCCATCTGCTCACTGTTCCCCTCGGGGAGGAGGTACAGGACACACCCTCTCCTCACTGTTCCCATCGGGGAGGAGGTACAGGACATACCCTCTCCTCACTGTTCCCATCGGGGAGGAGGTACAGGGGCCTGAACTCAACTCTTCAGAAACAGCTTCTTCTTCTCAGCAGTCACAACCTTTTCCCTGTTCTGCTCTCATTTTGTTCTGATGCTGCAGTTTCACATTTCACTGCAGTTCTCGCTGATCAGAGAGGCGCCTTCCAATGCTGATTTGCCGCTTATCCTGTGCCGGGTTTGCTGGGCGCTGTGGGAGGGGGTGTCACTGTGCAGAGACAGGGTGCTGTCTGTCACGGCGCGGGGGTGTCTAGTCTGTGGCTCCTGGTCTGGTACTCTGCCTCACCCAGGCGACGTTCAGTAACATCCCGGTGCAGCCGACGCAAATACCTGATTAATTCCTGTCGGCAAGGCAGTTGTTATATATCGTCAGACTCAAAAGATGGAGGCACCCTAACAGAACACCAACAGCTAAGCTGCCCAGGGAATGATTGTCCCTCCGCACTATCCCGCCACCCTCTCACTGGACAGGCAATGACGGGTTGGACACAGAGTGAATCTCCCTCCACACTGTCCTGACTCCCTCTTCCAGGACGGAGCCATTAGTGTTGGACACAGAACACTGTTGTCCCTAACTGTCCCATCAGGGTGTTCGATGTGAGATACGCTACTGGTTTCTTTTCTGAACCATGCAAACCTTCGTTATTTCTTTATTTAACATGGAACATAGAACCCTACAGGAACAGGCCTTTCGGCCCACAATGTTGTGCTGACCCAATTAAATTCGTACTCAAGTGGCCAACTGAACTAATCCCTTCTGCCTGCACAATGTCCATACCCTTCCATTTCCCTCTCATTCATGTGACTATCTAAACGACTCTTAAAAGCCCCTGATGTATCTGCCTCTACCACCACTCCAGGCAGGGCATTCCCAGTGCCCACCACTCTCTGTGTTCAGAAAAACCTGCCCCTCAGTCTCCTTTTGAACTTACTCCTCTCCTATTACTGCTCTGTTCTGCTGTTGAGTGCCTGCTGGAGATTAATCTCAGGGTGGTATCACATCCAGCTTGCTGGGTCTTTCCACGACTGAAAGCGGACCCGAGGGTTGGTGAACTCAGAGCTCCCTTTGCTTCTGGCTAGTGTGTGTCCTCGGCTACAGAAAACACCAGCTGCTCCCAGAGATGTGTTCTCCGCGTAGGGTGGGGAGCCGCTACCAACTACTGTGACTGATGCCCTGCTCTGCGCCCTACCCCACTGATCCAGCCCTTGTGTTACAGTCAGCATCTCCCTGTCTTTCATAGAATTGCACACCACAGAAACAGACCTTTTGGCCCATCAGATCCCTAGCAACCATCTCTACTAGTCTCATTCTATAGCAGTTGTACCCATCTCTGCTAGTCCCCGTCTCTGCTAGTCCCATTCAATAGCAGTTGTTACATAGCCTTGGTGATTCAAGTCAGAGAACACTACAGCACAGAAAGAGGCCCTTTGACCCATCGAGTCTATACCGATCTGTTATTCTGCCAAATCCCATCAACCTGGACCATTGCCCTCCAAACCCCTTTCCATCCATGTTCCTATCCAAACTTCCCTTAAATGTTGTAATTGAACACATGCCCGCCACCTCCACTGGCTCTCCGTTCCACACTCCCACCACCCTCTGAGTGAAAAAGTTCCCCCTCATGTTCCCCTTAAACACTTCATCTTTCACTCTTAACCCATGACTTCTGCTTGTGGTCCCACCCAGCTTCAGCGGAAAAAGCCAGTTTGCATTCACCCTATCTATACCACTCATAATTTTGAAAACCTCATTCCCCTATGCTCCATGGAATAAATTCCTAACCTTTAACTAGGTGTTGATCCAGACGCTGCCCCACCACCATCTCAGGTAATGTGCCCAAATTCCAATCTCCCTCTAGGAATAAAGATAAACTTTACTTGTTACATCGAACCAGACTGAAACGTGCTGTTCACTGAGGGGAGCCACGCTTGCAGCACTGACACAGTATGCCCACAACGTCCTAACCCTAACGGGTACAGGAGGCAAATGGAGAAGCTGGGGAAGCCTACACTGTCACGATCACGGGAGAACACAGGAATCAAACCCTGATCAGTGATCACTAACGCTACGCTAACTGACATGTTTAAATTCACCATGGACGGCCACAAGCCTGGCTGCCAAAGGCGGAGGGTTGGCAACCTCATCATGTAAAAACATGAAAACCCAGAGTTACAGACACCCAGAGATCTCATCCCTGGGATAGGAAAAATCTTTGCCTGGGAGGCGTCTGAAATCAAATGCCACTGTGCCGATCAGCCTCGGACGGGGGGCTCTGGGGAGCTGTCCCAGTGGTCAACATCGTAGTCGTGGCGATGGGATTAAGAAGAGCTGCTACACTTCCTCAGATCCCCTCCAACCATCTTCATCAGCTGTGGTGTTGGGGAAAGGCCCATTATCTCTGCCCCTCGTAACTGTCTACATCTGTATCACCTCAGCATTCTCCATCCCAAGGAAAACGACCCCACCCTGTCCAATCTCCCCACTTTACTGGAGCACTCTAACCCTTCCGCACCCTCTCCCCTCCATTCACCTCCTTCTATAAGACATAG
The DNA here is from genome assembly GCF_048418815.1 of Hemitrygon akajei. Classification (NCBI taxonomy): domain Eukaryota; kingdom Metazoa; phylum Chordata; class Chondrichthyes; order Myliobatiformes; family Dasyatidae; genus Hemitrygon; species Hemitrygon akajei. The sequence continues at coordinate 68,281 of NC_133130.1, forward strand.
ATGCAGAATTAGGCCATTCGGCCCATCGAGTCTGCTCTGACACTCCATCATGGCTGACTCAGTAGCCCTGTCTTCTCCATTCTCCAACCTTCTCCCCATAACCTTTGTCACCCTTACTAATCAAGAACCTATTAAACTCTGCTTTAAATATACCCAATGACTTGGTCCCCACAGCCATCGTGCCAATAAATTCACCATCCTCTGGCTAAAGAAATTCCTCCTCATCTCTGCTCTGAGGCTGTGTCCTCCAGTCCTAGATGCCCCCTTTATAGGAAACATGCTCTCCACTTCCACTCTGTCTAGGCCTTGCAATATTTGATAGGTTTCTAATCTTCAGTGAGCCATCAAATGCTCCTCACACATTAACCCTTCCATTCCTGGAATATTAATCCTGAGGAGTGTGAGGTGATAACTGTGAGGACGTATCATGGTGAATGGTGGTATCCGATGGAGTATTGAACAGAGTGACCTTGGGGCACCTGACCAGGACTCTCTGAAGGTGGTCTTAGCAGATGTGTGTGTGCTGAGGAACTGGTGCAGAGGGAAGGGTTTCAGATGTCTGATCCTTGGGATATCTTCTAGGGAAGGTATGACCTGTACAAAAGAGACCAATATCCTTGTGGACAGGCTTGCTAGAGCTGTTGGGGAGGATGTAAGTTAATTTGGCAGAGGATGGGAACCAGAGTGATAAATCAAAGGATGGGCCAGTTGGTGGAAAGGTAGATGCAGTGTGCAGAGAGACTGTGAGGAAGGATAGACAGTAGAAAGGGCAAAATTGCAGTCAGTGGGATGTCGGTGTGACCAGGAACAATTCCATACATAATATGTGGACAGACGGATTGAAGAAGGGAAGCTCCTATCCCACTGCTGTTATAATGTTTACTTGGTATAAGGTGGACAATCTACCGCATTATGAAGTTGCACCCCATTGTCTGCCTGCAGTGCTCTCTCTCTGTGACCATCACACTTTATGTATTTACTCATTGAGACATACAGCAGAGAGCAGGCCCCTACGGCCCAACAAGCTGCACTGCTCGGCAATCCTAGCCTAGTCACGGGACCATTTACAAAGACCGATTAACCATCTAACTGGTACATCTTTGAACTGTGGGAGGAAACCAGAGCACCTGGAGGAAATCCACGCAGTCACTGGGAGAATGTAGAAACTCCTCGGAGGCTACACCAGTACTGAATGCTGATCTCCAGGATGCCCTGATCTGTAATACCGTCCTCCGACCTTTCCCCACGGACCTTTCCCCACCACCGAGACAGCCTGGGGGTCAGGACAGTCACCCTGTCGTTGGTCACCTTCTTCACTGAACCCAATGGAGTGGCCTCACTCAGTGACAGTCTGAAATCCCAGACCACCAGGCTCAAGGACAGGGTCTACCCCCCTCTTATATGATTATTGAGTGGTGCCCTAGAACATAGAAGGATGCGGCCCATGCTGAGGCCCTTTGGCCCACAATATTGTGCTGAATCAATTCAATTAGTAATAAGACCATAAGACATAAGAGCTGAATGAAGCCATTCAGCCCATCAAGTCTGCTCTGCCTGATCCCGGATCACACTCAACCCCATACACCTGCCTTCTCACCGTATCCTTTAATGCCCTGACCCATCAGGAAACAATCAACTTCCACCTTAAATACACTCACAGTCCTTGCCTCCACCTCAGTCTGTGGCAGAGCCCTCCACAGATACACTACTCTCTGGCTAAAAAAATTCCTCCTTATCTCTGTTCAAAAAGGTCGCCCCTCAATTTTGAGGTTGTGCCCTCTAGTTCTGGATACCCCCACCATAGGAAACATCCTCTCCACATCCACCCTATCTAGTCCTTCAAAATTCGGTAGGTTTCAATGAGATCCCCCAACATTCTTCTAAATTCCAGTGAGTACAGGCCCACAACTGCCAAACACTCCTCATATGTTAACCCCTTAATTCCCAGAATCATCCTTGTAAACCTCGTGAACTTCCTCTGGACTCTGTCCAATGACAACACATCCTGTCTGAGATATGGGACCCAAAACTATTGACAATACTCCAAGTGCAGCCTGACTAGTGTCTTATAAAGGCTCAGCATTATCTCACGTAACACACACAAAATGCTGGTGGAACACAGCAGGCCAGGCAGCATCTATAGGAAGAAGCACTGTCGACGTTTCGGGCCGAGACCCTTCGGGCCCATCCTGACGAAGGGTCTCGGCCTGAAACGTCGACAGTGCTTCTCCCTATAGATGCTGCCTGGCCTGCTGTGTTCCACCAGCATTTTGTGTGTGTTGCTTGAATTTCCAGCATCTGCAGATTTCCTCGTGTCAGCATTATCTCCTTCGTTTTATATTCTATTCCCCTTGAAATAAATGCCAACATTTATTTACCACAGACTCAACCTGTAAATTAACTTTCTGAGAGTCTTGCACAAGGATACCTAAGTCTCTCTGCACCTCTGATGTTTGAACCTTCTTCCCATTTAGATAATAGTCTGCACTATTGTTCCTTTTACCAAAAAGCATTATCATACATTTCCAAACACTGTATCCCATCTGACACTTTTCTGCCCATTCTTCTTCCAATTTGTCTAAGTCCTGCTGCAATCACGTTGCTTCCTCAGCACTACCTACCCCTCCACCTATCCTTGATCTTCAACTGCAGACTTTGCTACAAAGCCATCAAATGCATTATCTAAATCATTGACAAACAATGTGAAAAGTAACGGTCCCAATACTGACCCCCAAGGAGCACCACTAGTCATTGGCAGCCAGCCAGAAAAAGCCCCTTTTTATACCCACTCACTGCCTCCTGCCTGTCAGCCATTCTCTATGTGTGCCAGTATCTTTCCTGTAATGCCATGGGATTTTATTTTGTTAAGCAGCCTCCTGTGTGGCACCTTATCAAATGCCTTTTGAAAATCCAAGTAAATGACATCCACTGCCTCTCCTTTGTCCATCCTGCTTGTTACTTCCTTGAAGAACTCTAACAGATTTGTCAGACAAGATTTTCCTTCACAGAAACCATGCTGACTTTGACTTATTTTATCATTAGTTTCCAAGTACCTCAAAACCTCATCCTTAATAACAGACTCCAACACTTTCCCAACCACTGAGGTGTGGCTAACTGGCCGATAATTTCCTTTCTTTTGCCTTCCTCCCTTCTTAGAGAGTGGAGTGACATTTGCAATCTTCCAGTCCTCCAGGACCATGCCAGAATCAAGTGATTCTTGAAAGATCATGACCAATGCATCCGTTATCTCTTCAGCAACCTCTCTCAGGACTCTGGGATGTCGTCCATCTGGCCCAGCTGATTTATCCACCTTAAGACCTTTCTGTTTGCCTAGTACTTATTCCTTTGTAATAGCAATGCCACTCACTCCTGCTCCCTGACACTCACAGACCTCTGGCACACTGCTAGTGTCTTCCACAGTGAAGACTGATGCAAAGTACACATTAAATTCATCTGCTATTTCTTTGTTCCCCCATTAGTACCTCAACAGCATCATTTTCCAAAGGTCCAATGTCAACTCTCACCTCCTGTTTACCCTTTATATAGTTGAAAAAAGATTCTAGTATCCTGCTTCATATTACTGGCTAGCATGCCCTCGTATTTCACCTTTCCCTTCATATGGCTTTTTTAGTTGCCTTTTGTTTGATTTTAAAAGCTTCCCAATCATCCAACTTCCCGCTCAATCTTGTTATCTTATATGCCCTTTCCTTAGCTTTTTTTGCAGTCCTTAACTTCCCTAGTCAAAAACAGTTGCCTAGCCTTGTCCTTTGAGAACTTCTTCTGTGGAATATATCTATCCTGCACCATGTGAACTATTCCCAGAAACTTCAGCCATCTCTGATCTGCCATCATCCCCACCAGCATCCTCCTCCAATCCACCTGGGCAACTAGACCAATCTCTTCTGCCTACACATATCCTTCCATTTCCTTCACATTCCTCAGCCTATCCAGACATCTGTAACGTTTGCAGAGCACCCCAAGCTGTAATAGTGTCATACTAACCGCCACGCTACCACAGAGCTAAGCTTTATTTTGCATTCTCTTATTGTTTTAACTTGTTCTCCCTCAATATGACAAGATAGGCAGAACTCAGCATGGTTTCCTTTAAGGAAAATCTTGCCTGACAAACCTAGTGCAATTTTTTGAGGAAATTACAAGGAGGCTAGACAAGGGAGATGCAGTGGATGTTGTGTATTTGGATTTTCAGAAGGCCTTTGACAAGGTGCCGCACATGAGGCTGCTAAACAAGATAAGAGCCCAAGGAATTACAGGAAAGTTACATATGTGGATAGAGCGTTGGTTGATTGGCAGGAAACAGAGAGTGGGAATAAAGGGATCCCATTCTGGTTGGCTGCCAGTTACCAGTGGTGTTCCACAGGGTCTGTGTTGGGGCCGCTTCTGTTTACGTTGTATATCAGCGATTTGGATTATGGAATAGATGGCTTTGTGGTTAAGTTTGCTGATGATACAAAGATAGGTGGAGGGGCTGGTAGTGCTGAGGAAACAGAGAGTCTGCAGAGAGACTTGGATAGATTGGGGGAATGGGCAAAGAAGTGGCAAATGAATTACAATGTTGGAAAGTGTATGGTCATGCACTTTGGTAGAAGAAATAAACAGGCAGACTATTATTTAAATGGGGAGAGAATTCAAAGTTCTGAGATGCAGCGGGACTTCGGAGTCCTCGTGCAGGATACTCTTAAGGTTAAACTCCAGGTTGAGTCGGTGGTGAAGAAGGCGAATGCAATGTTGGCATTCATTTCTAGAGGAGTAGTGTATAGGAGCAGGGATGTGATGTTGAGGCTCTATAAGGCACTGGTAAGACCCCACTTGGAATACTGTGTGCAGTTTTGGGCTCCTTATTTAAGAAAGGATGTGCTGACATTGGAGAGAGTTCAGAGAAGATTCACTAGAATGATTCTGGGACACACTATGCAATGATTTGAACCATATACAAGACAAGTTTTACACGGTATCTTGGTACATATGACAATAATACCAATTTCAAATCTTTGCTCTGTAATCATTAGTCCGCAGGGATATTAAAAATCCACACTGCAGGTATGGATGTTGAGACTGCAACCTGGGACAGAACATTGCATCTCTTCCTGTTGCCATCAGGAAGGAGGTACAGGAGCCTCAGGCCTCACACCACCAGGTTCAGGAACAGTTATTACCCCTCAACCATCAGGCTGCTGAACCAGAGGGGTAACTTCACTCTCCAAAACACTGAACAGTACCCACAACCTATGGACTCACTTTCAAGAAATCTTCATCTCATATTCTCAACATTTAAGACGATAAGACCATAAAAATTTAGGAACAAAATTAGGCCATTTGGCACATTTCATCATGGCTGATCCATTTTCCTTCTCAGCCCCAACCTCCTGCCTTCTCCCCGTATCCCTTCATGCTCTGACCAATCAAGAATCTATCAAACTCTGTCTTAAATATACACGATGACTTGGCTTCCAGTCGCCTATGGTAACAAATTCCACAGATTCACCATCCTGTGGCTAAAGAAATTCATCCTTGTATCCATTCTAATTGGATGTCCCTCTGTTCTGAGGCTTTGTCCTCTGGTCTTAGACTCCCCCACTATAGGAAACATCCTCTCCACATCCACTCCATCAGTGTCCTCTGGTCTTAGACTCCCCCACTATAGGAAACATCCTCTCCACATCCACTCTATCTGTGTCCTCTGGTCCTAGACTCCCCCACTATAGGAAACATCCTCTCCACATCCACTCCATCTGTGTCCTCTGGTCCTAGACTCCCCCACTATAGGACTCACCCTCTCCACATCCACTCTATCTGTGTCCTATGGTCTTAGACTCCCCCACTATAGGAAACAACCTCTCCACATCCACTCTATCTGTGTCCTCTGGTCCCAGACTCCCCGACTATAGGAAACATCCTCTCCACATCCACTCTATCAGTGTCCTCTGGTCCTAGACTCCCCCACTATAGGAAACATACTCTCCACATCCACTCTATCTGTGTCCTCTGGTCCCAAACTCCCCCACAATAGGAAACATCCTCTCCACATCCACTCTATCTGTATCCTCTGGTCTTATACTCCCCACTATAGGAAACATCCTCTCCACATCCACTCTATCTGTGTCCTCTGGTCCTAGACTCTCCCACTATAGGAAACATCCTCTCCACATCCACTCTATCTGTGTCCTCTGGTCCTAGACTCCCCCACTATAGGAAACATCCTCTCCACATCCATTCTATCTGTATCCTCTGGTCCTAGACTCCCCCACTATATGAAACATCCTCTCCACATCCACTCTATCTGTGTCCTCTGGTCCTAGACTCCCCCACTATAGGAAACATCCTCTCCACATCCACTCTATCTGTGTCCTATGGTCATAGACTCCCCCACTATAGGAAACATCCTCTCCACATCCACTATATCTGTATCCTCTGGTCCTAGACTCCCCCACTATAGGAAACATCCTCTCCACATCCACTCTATTTGTGTCCTCTGGCCCTAGACTCCCCCAATATAGGAAACATCCTCTCCACATCCACTCTATTTGTGTCCTCTGGTCCTAGACTCTCCCACTATAGGAAACATCCTCTCCACATCCACTCTATCTGTGTCCTCTGGTCCTAGACTCCCCCACCATAGGACTCACCCTCTCCACATGCACTCTATCTGTGTCCTCTGGTCCCAGACTCCCCCAGTATAGGAAACATCCTCTCCACATCCACTCTATCTGTATCCTCTGGTCTTAGACTCCCCCACTATAGGAAACATCCTCTCCACATCCACTCTATCTGTATCCTCTGGTCTTAGACACCCCACTATAGGAAACATCCTCTCCACGTCCACTCTATCTGTGTCCTCTGGCCCTAGACTCCCCCAATATAGGAAACATCCTCTCCACATCCACTCTATTTGTGTCCTCTGGTCCTAGACTCTCCCACTATAGGAAACATCCTCTCCACATCCACTCTATCTGTGTCCTCTGGTCCTAGACTCCCCCACCATAGGACTCACCCTCTCCACATGCACTCTATCTGTGTCCTCTGGTCCCAGACTCCCCCAGTATAGGAAACATCCTCTGCACATCCACTCAATCTGTATCCTCTGGTCTTAGACTCCCCCACTATAGGAAACATCCTCTCCACATCCACTCTATCTGTATCCTCTGGTCTTAGACACCCCACTATAGGAAACATCCTCTCCACGTCCACTCTATCTGTGTCCTCTGGTCCTAGACTCCCCCACTATAGGAAACATCCTCTCCACATCCACTCTATCTGTATCCTCTGGTCCTAGACTCCCCCCTATAGGAAACATCCTCTCCACATCCACTCTATCTGTGTCCTCTAGTCCTGGACTCCCCCACTATAGGAAACATCCTCTCCACATCCACTCTATCAGTCTCCTCTGGTCCTAGACTCCCCCACTGTAGGAAACATCCTCTCCACATCCACTCTATTTGTGTCCTCTGGTCCTAGACACCCCCACTATAGGAAACATCCTCTCCACATCCACTATATCTGTGTCCTCTGGTCCTAGACTCCCCCACTATAGGAAACATCCTCTCCACTTCCACTCTATCTGTGTCCTCTGGTCCTAGACACCCCCACTATAGGAAACATCCTCTCCACATCCACTCTATCTGTGTCCTCTGGTCCTAGACTCCCCCACTATAGGAAACATCCTCTCCACATCCACTCTATCAGTATACTCTGGTCCTAGACTCCCACACTATAGGAAACATCCTCTCCACATCCACTCTATTTGTGTCCTCTGGTCCTAGACTCCCCCACTATAGGAAACATCCTCTCCACATCCACTCTATCTGTGTCCTCTGGTCCTAGACACCCCCACTATAGGAAACATCCTGTCCACATCCACTCTATTTGTGTCCTCTGGCCCTAGACTCCCCCACAATAGGAAACATCCTCTCCACATCCACCCTATCAGTGTCCTCTGGTCCTAGACTCCCCCACTATAGGAAACATCCTCTCCACATCCACTCTATCAGTGTCCTCTGGTCCTAGACTCCCCCACTATAGGAAACATCCTGTCCACATCCACTCTATTTGTGTCCTCTGGTCCTAGACTCTCCCACTATAGGAAACATCCTCTCCACATCCATTCTATCTGTATCCTCTGGTCCTAGACTCCCCCACTATAGGAAACATCCTCTCAACAACCACTCTATCTGTGTCCTATGGTCATAGACTGCCCCACTATAGGAAACATCCTCTCCACATCACCTATATCTGTATCCTCTGGTCCTAGACTCCCCCACTATAGGAAACATCCTCTCCACATCCACTCTATCAGTGTACTCTGGTCCTAGACTCCCCCACTATAGGAAACATCCTCTCCGCATCCACTCTATTTGTGTCCTCTGGTCCTAGACACCCCCACTATAGGAAACATCCTCTCCACATCCACTCTATCAGTGTACTCTGGTCCTAGACTCACGCACTATAGGAAACATCCTCTCCAAATCCACTCTATCAGTGTCCTCTGGTCCTAGACTCCTTCACTATAGGAAACATCCTGTCCACATCCACTCTATTTGTGTCCTCTGGTCCTAGAGTCCCCCACTATAGGAAACATCCTCTCCACATCCACCCTATCAGTGTCCTCTGGTCCAAGACTCCCCCACTATAGGAAACATCCTCTCCACATCCACTCTATCAGTGCCCTCTGGTCCTAGACTCCCCCACTATAGGAAACATCCTCTCCACATCCACTCTATTTGTATCCTCTGGTCCTAGACTCCCCCACTATAGGAAGCTTCCTCTCCACATCCACTCTATCAATGTCCTCTGGTCCTAGACTACCCCACTATAGGAAACATCCTGTCCACATCCACTCTATTTGTGTCCTCTGGTCCTAGACTCCCCCACTATAGGAATCATCCTCTCCACATCCACTCTATCTGTGTCCTCTGGTCCTAGACTCCCCCACTATAGGAATCATCCTCTCCACATCCACACTATCAGTGTCCTCTGGTCCTAGACTCCCCCACTATAGGAAACATCCTGTCCACATCCACTCTATTTGTGCCCTCTGGTCCTAGACTCCCCCACTATAGGAATCATCCTCTCCACATCCACTCTATCTGTGTCCTCTGGTCCAAGACTCCCGCACTATAGGAAACATCGTCTCCACATCCACTCTATCAGTGTCCTCTGGTCCTAGACTCCCCCACTATAGGAAAAATCCTGTCCACATCCACTCTATTTGTGTCCTCTGGTCCTAGACTCCCCCACTATAGGAAACATCCTCTCCACATCCACTCTATCAGTGTCCTCTGGTCCTAGACTCCCCCACTAAAGGAAACATCCTCTCCACATCCATTCTATCTGTATCCTCTGGTCCTAGACTCCCCCACTATAGGAAACATCCTCTCCACATCCACTCTATCTGTGTCCTCTGGTCATAGACTCCCCCACTATAGGAAACATCCTTTCCACATCCACACTATCTGTGTCCTATGGTCATAGACTGCCCCACTATAGGAAACATCCTCTCCACATCACCTATATCTGAATCCTCTGGTCCTAGACTCCCCCACTATAGGAAACATCCGGTCCACATCCACTCTTTTTGTGTCCTCTAGTCCTAGACTCCCCCACTATAGGAAACATCCTCTCCACATCCACCCTATCAGTGTCCTCTGGTCCTAGACTCCCCCACTATAGGAAACAACCTCTCCACATCCACTCTATCAGTGTCCTCTGGTCCTAGACTCACTCACTATAGGAAACATCCTGTCCACATCCACTCTATTTGTGTCCTCTGGTCCTAGACTCCCCCACTATAGGAAACTTCCTCTCCACATCCACTCTATCAGTGTCCTCTGGTCCTAGACTCCCCCACTATAGGAAACATCCTGTCCACATCCACTCTATTTGTGTCCTCTGGTCCTAGACTCCCCCACTATAGGAATCATCCTCTCCACATCCACTCTATCTGTGTCCTCTGGTCCTAGACTCCCCCACTATAGGAATCATCCTCTCCACATCCACACTATCAGTGTCCTCTGGTCCTAGACTCCCCCACTATAGGAAACATCCTGTCCACATCCACTCTATTTGTGCCCTCTGGTCCTAGACTCGCCCACTATACGAATCATCCACTCCACATCCACTCTATCTGTGTCCTCTGGTCCTAGACTCCCCCACTAGAGGAAACATCCGCTCCACATCCACTCTATCTGTATTCTCTGGTCCTAGACTCCCCCACTATAGGAAACATCCTCTCCACAACCACTCTATCTGTGTCCTATGGTCATAGACTGCCCCACTATAGGAAACATCCTCTCCACATCACCTATATCTGTATCCTCTGGTCCTAGACTCCCCCACTATAGGAAACATCCTCTCCACATCCACTCTATCAGTGTACTCTGGTCCTAGACTCCCCCACTATAGGAAACATCCTCTCCGCATCCACTCTATTTGTGTCCTCTGGTCCTAGACACCCCCACTATAGGAAACATCCTCTCCACATCCACTCTATCAGTGTACTCTGGTCCTAGACTCACGCACTATAGGAAACATCCTCTCCAAATCCACTCTATCAGTGTCCTCTGGTCCTAGACTCCTTCACTATAGGAAACATCCTGTCCACATCCACTCTATTTGTGTCCTCTGGTCCTAGAGTCCCCCACTATAGGAAACATCCTCTCCACATCCACCCTATCAGTGTCCTCTGGTCCAAGACTCCCCCACTATAGGAAACATCCTCTCCACATCCACTCTATCAGTGCCCTCTGGTCCTAGACTCCCCCACTATAGGAAACATCCTCTCCACATCCACTCTATTTGTATCCTCTGGTCCTAGACTCCCCCACTATAGGAAGCTTCCTCTCCACATCCACTCTATCAATGTCCTCTGGTCCTAGACTACCCCACTATAGGAAACATCCTGTCCACATCCACTCTATTTGTGTCCTCTGGTCCTAGACTCCCCCACTATAGGAATCATCCTCTCCACATCCACTCTATCTGTGTCCTCTGGTCCTAGACTCCCCCACTATAGGAATCATCCTCTCCACATCCACACTATCAGTGTCCTCTGGTCCTAGACTCCCCCACTATAGGAAACATCCTGTCCACATCCACTCTATTTGTGCCCTCTGGTCCTAGACTCCCCCACTATAGGAATCATCCTCTCCACATCCACTCTATCTGTGTCCTCTGGTCCAAGACTCCCGCACTATAGGAAACATCGTCTCCACATCCACTCTATCAGTGTCCTCTGGTCCTAGACTCCCCCACTATAGGAAACATCCTGTCCACATCCACTCTATTTGTGTCCTCTGGTCCTAGACTCCCCCACTATAGGAAACATCCTCTCCACATCCACTCTATCAGTGTCCTCTGGTCCTAGACTCCCCCACTAAAGGAAACATCCTCTCCACATCCATTCTATCTGTATCCTCTGGTCCTAGACTCCCCCACTATAGGAAACATCCTCTCCACATCCACTCTATCTGTGTCCTCTGGTCATAGACTCCCCCACTATAGGAAACATCCTTTCCACATCCACACTATCTGTGTCCTATGGTCATAGACTGCCCCACTATAGGAAACATCCTCTCCACATCACCTATATCTGAATCCTCTGGTCCTAGACTCCCCCACTTTAGGAAACATCCGGTCCACATCCACTCTTTTTGTGTCCTCTAGTCCTAGACTCCCCCACTATAGGAAACATCCTCTCCACATCCACCCTATCAGTGTCCTCTGGTCCTAGACTCCCCCACTATAGGAAACATCCTCTCCACATCCACTCTATCAGTGTCCTCTGGTCCTAGACTCACTCACTATAGGAAACATCCTGTCCACATCCACTCTATTTGTGTCCTCTGGTCCTAGACTCCCCCACTATAGGAAACTTCCTCTCCACATCCACTCTATCAGTGTCCTCTGGTCCTAGACTCCCCCACTATAGGAAACATCCTGTCCACATCCACTCTATTTGTGTCCTCTGGTCCTAGACTCCCCCACTATAGGAATCATCCTCTCCACATCCACTCTATCTGTGTCCTCTGGTCCTAGACTCCCCCACTATAGGAATCATCCTCTCCACATCCACACTATCAGTGTCCTCTGGTCCTAGACTCCCCCACTATAGGAAACATCCTGTCCACATCCACTCTATTTGTGCCCTCTGGTCCTAGACTCGCCCACTATACGAATCATCCACTCCACATCCACTCTATCTGTGCCCTCTGGTCCTAGACACCCCCACTTTAGGAAACATCCTCTCCACATCCACTCTATCTGTGTCCTCTGGTCCTAGACTCTCCCACTATAGGAAACATCCTCTCCACATCCACTCTATCTGTGTCCTCTGGTCCTAGACTCCCCCACTATAGGAAACATCCTCTCCACATCCATTCTATCAGTATCCTCTGGTCCTAGACTCCCCCACTATAGGAAACATCCTCTCCACATCCACTCTATCTGTGTCCTCTGGTCCTAGACTCCCCCACTATAGGAAACATCCTCTCCACATCCACCCTATCTGTGTCCTCTGGTCCTAGACTCCCCCACTATAGGAAACATCCTCTCCACATCCACTCTATCAGTGTCCTCTGGTCCTAGACTCCCTCACTATAGGAAACATCCTGTCCACATCCACTCTATTTGTGTCCTCTGGTCCTAGACACCCCCACTATAGGAAACATCCTCTCCACATCCACTCTATCAGTGTCCTCTGGTCCTAGACTCCCCCACTATAGGAAACATCCTCTCCACATCCACTCTATCAGTGTCCTCTGGTCCTAGACTCCCTCACTATAGGAAACATCCTGTCCACATCCACTCTATTTGTGTCCTCTGGTCCTAGACACCCCCACTATAGGAAACATCCTCTCCACATCCACACTATCAGTGTCCTCTGGTCCTAGACTCCCCCACTATAGGAAACATCCTGTCCACATCCACTCTATTTGTGCCCTCTGGTCCTAGACTCCCCCACTATAGGAAACATCCTCTCCACATCCACTCTATCTGTGTCCTATGGTCATAGACTGCCCCACTATAGGAAACATCCTCTCCACATCACCTATATCTGAATCCTCTGGTCCTAGACTCCCCCACTATAGGAAACATCCGGTCCACATCCACTCTTTTTGTTACCTCTAGTCCTAGACTCCCCCACTATAGGAAACATCCTCTCCACATCCACTCTATCAGTGTCCTCTGGTCCTAGACTCACTCACTATAGGAAACATCCTGTCCACATCCACTCTGTTTGTGTCCTCTGGTTCTAGACTCCCCCACTATAGGAAACTTCCTCTCCACATCCACTCTATCAGTGTCCTCTGGTCCTAGACTCCCCCACTATAGGAAACATCCTGTCCACATCCACTCTATTTGTGTCCTCTGGTCCTAGACTCCCCCACTATAGGAATCATCCTCTCCACATCCACTCTATCTGTGTCCTCTGGTCCTAGACTCCCCCACTATAGGAATCATCCTCTCCACATCCACACTATCAGTGTCCTCTGGTCCTAGACTCCCCCACTATAGGAAACATCCTGTCCACATCCACTCTATTTGTGCCCTCTGGTCCTAGACTCGCCCACTATACGAATCATCCACTCCACATCCACTCTATCTGTGTCCTCTGGTCCTAGACTCCCCCACTAGAGGAAACATCCGCTCCACATCCACTCTATCTGTATTCTCTGGTCCTAGACTCCCCCACTATAGGAAACATCCTCTCACATCCACTCTATCTGTGTCCTCTGGTCCTAGACTCCCCCACTATAGGAAACATCCTCTCCTCATCCACTCTATTTGTGTCCTCTGGTCCTAGACTCCCCCACTATAGGAAACATCCTCTCCACATCCACCCTATCTGTGTCCTCTGGTCCTAGACTCCCCCACTATAGGAAACATCCTCTCCACATCCACTCTATCAGTGTCCTCTGGTCCTAGACTCCCTCACTATAGGAAACATCCTGTCCACATCCACTCTATTTGTGTCCTCTGGTCCTAGACACCCCCACTATAGGAAACATCCTCTCCACATCCACTCTATCAGTGTCCTCTGGTCCTAGACTCCCCCACTATAGGAAACATCCTCTCCACATCCACTCTATCAGTGTCCTCTGGTCCTAGACTCCCTCACTATAGGAAACATCCTGTCCACATCCACTCTATTTGTGTCCTCTGGTCCTAGACACCCCCACTATAGGAAACATCCTCTCCACATCCACTCTATCAGTGTCCTCTGGTCCTAGACTCCCCCACTATAGGAAACATCCTCTCCAAATCCACATAATCAGTGTCCTCTGGTCCTAGACTCCCCCACTATAGGAAACATCCTCTCCATATCCACTCTATTTGTTTCCTCTGGTCCTAGACTCCCCCACTATAGGAAACATCCTCTCCACATCCACTCTATCAGTGTCCTCTGGTCCTAGACTCCCCCACTGTAGGAAACATCCTCTCCACATCCACTCTATTTGTGTCCTCTGGTCCTAGACACCCCCACTATAGGAAACATCCTCTCCACATCCACTCTATTTGTGTCCTCTGGTCCTAGACACCCCCACTTTAGGAAACATCCTCTCCACATCCACTCTATCTGTGTCCTCTGGTCCTAGACTCTCCCACTATAGGAAACATCCTCTCCACATCCACTCTATCTGTGTCCTCTGGTCCTAGACTCCCCCACTATAGGAAACATCCTCTCCACATCCATTCTATCAGTATCCTCTGGTCCTAGACTCCCCCACTATAGGAAACATCCTCTCCACATCCACTCTATCTGTGTCCTCTGGTCCTAGACTCCCCCACTATAGGAAACATCCTCTCCACATCCACCCTATCTGTGTCCTCTGGTCCTAGACTCCCCCACTATAGGAAACATCCTCTCCACATCCACTCTATCAGTGTCCTCTGGTCCTAGACTCCCTCACTATAGGAAACATCCTGTCCACATCCACTCTATTTGTGTCCTCTGGTCCTAGACACCCCCACTATAGGAAACATCCTCTCCACATCCACTCTATCAGTGTCCTCTGGTCCTAGACTCCCCCACTATAGGAAACATCCTCTCCACATCCACTCTATCAGTGTCCTCTGGTCCTAGACTCCCTCACTATAGGAAACATCCTGTCCACATCCACTCTATTTGTGTTCTCTGGTCCTAGACACCCCCACTATAGGAAACATCCTCTCCACATCCACTCTATCAGTGTCCTCTGGTCCTAGACTCCCCCACTATAGGAAACATCCTCTCCAAATCCACATAATCAGTGTCCTCTGGTCCTAGACTCCCCCACTATAGGAAACATCCTCTCCACATCCACTCTATCTGTGTCCTCTGGTCATAGACTCCCCCACTATAGGAATCATCCTCTCCACATCCACACTATCAGTGTCCTCTGGTCCTAGACTCCCCCACTATAGGAAACATCCTGTCCACATCCACTCTATTTGTGCCCTCTGGTCCTAGACTCCCCCACTATAGGAAACATCCTCTCCACATCCACTCTATCTGTGTCCTATGGTCATAGACTGCCCCACTATAGGAAACATCCTCTCCACATCACCTATATCTGAATCCTCTGGTCCTAGACTCCCCCACTATAGGAAACATCCGGTCCACATCCACTCTTTTTGTTACCTCTAGTCCTAGACTCCCCCACTATAGGAAACATCCTCTCCACATCCACCCTAACAGTGTCCTCTGGTCCTAGACTCCCCCACTATAGGAAACATCCTCTCCACATCCACTCTATCAGTGTCCTCTGGTCCTAGACTCACTCACTATAGGAAACATCCTTGTCACATCCACTCTGTTTGTGTCCTCTGGTCCTAGACTCCCCCACTATAGGAAACTTCCTCTCCACATCCACTCTATCAGTGTCCTCTGGTCCTAGACTCCCCCACTATAGGAAACATCCTGTCCACATCCACTCTATTTGTGTCCTCTGGTCCTAGACTCCCCCACTATAGGAATCATCCTCTCCACATACACACTATCAGTGTCCTCTGGTCCTAGACTCCCCCACTATAGGAAACATCCTGTCCACATCCACTCTATTTGTGCCCTCTGGTCCTAGACTCCCCCACTATAGGAATCATCCTCTCCACATCCACTCTATCTGTGTCCTCTGGTCCAAGACTCCCGCACTATAGGAAACATCGTCTCCACATCCACTCTATCAGTGTCCTCTGGTCCTAGACTCCCCCACTATAGGAAAAATCCTGTCCACATCCACTCTATTTGTGTCCTCTGGTCCTAGACTCCCCCACTATAGGAAACATCCTCTCCACATCCACTCTATCAGTGTCCTCTGGTCCTAGACTCCCCCACTAAAGGAAACATCCTCTCCACATCCATTCTATCTGTATCCTCTGGTCCTAGACTCCCCCACTATAGGAAACATCCTCTCCACATCCACTCTATCTGTGTCCTCTGGTCATAGACTCCCCCACTATAGGAAACATCCTTTCCACATCCACACTATCTGTGTCCTATGGTCATAGACTGCCCCACTATAGGAAACATCCTCTCCACATCACCTATATCTGAATCCTCTGGTCCTAGACTCCCCCACTATAGGAAACATCCGGTCCACATCCACTCTTTTTGTGTCCTCTAGTCCTAGACTCCCCCACTATAGGAAACATCCTCTCCACATCCACCCTATCAGTGTCCTCTGGTCCTAGACTCCCCCACTATAGGAAACATCCTCTCCACATCCACTCTATCAGTGTCCTCTGGTCCTAGACTCACTCACTATAGGAAACATCCTGTCCACATCCACTCTATTTGTGTCCTCTGGTCCTAGACTCCCCCACTATAGGAAACTTCCTCTCCACATCCACTCTATCAGTGTCCTCTGGTCCTAGACTCCCCCACTATAGGAAACATCCTGTCCACATCCACTCTATTTGTGTCCTCTGGTCCTAGACTCCCCCACTATAGGAATCATCCTCTCCACATCCACTCTATCTGTGTCCTCTGGTCCTAGACTCCCCCACTATAGGAATCATCCTCTCCACATCCACACTATCAGTGTCCTCTGGTCCTAGACTCCCCCACTATAGGAAACATCCTGTCCACATCCACTCTATTTGTGCCCTCTGGTCCTAGACTCGCCCACTATACGAATCATCCACTCCACATCCACTCTATCTGTGTCCTCTGGTCCTAGACTCCCCCACTAGAGGAAACATCCGCTCCACATCCACTCTATCTGTATTCTCTGGTCCTAGACTCCCCCACTATAGGAAACATCCTCTCACATCCACTCTATCTGTATCCTCTGGTCCTAGACTCCCCCACTATAGGAAACATCCTCTCCACATCCACTCTATCTGTGTCCTCTGGTCCTAGACTCCCCCACTATAGGAAACATCCTCTCCACAACCACTCTATCTGTGTCCTATGGTCATAGACTGCCCCACTATAGGAAACATCCTCTCCACATCACCTATATCTGTATCCTCTGGTCCTAGACTCCCCCACTATAGGAAACATCCTCTCCACATCCACTCTATCAGTGTACTCTGGTCCTAGACTCCCCCACTATAGGAAACATCCTCTCCGCATCCACTCTATTTGTGTCCTCTGGTCCTAGACACCCCCACTATAGGAAACATCCTCTCCACATCCACTCTATCAGTGTACTCTGGTCCTAGACTCACGCACTATAGGAAACATCCTCTCCAAATCCACTCTATCAGTGTCCTCTGGTCCTAGACTCCTTCACTATAGGAAACATCCTGTCCACATCCACTCTATTTGTGTCCTCTGGTCCTAGAGTCCCCCACTATAGGAAACATCCTCTCCACATCCACCCTATCAGTGTCCTCTGGTCCAAGACTCCCCCACTATAGGAAACATCCTCTCCACATCCACTCTATCAGTGCCCTCTGGTCCTAGACTCCCCCACTATAGGAAACATCCTCTCCACATCCACTCTATTTGTATCCTCTGGTCCTAGACTCCCCCACTATAGGAAGCTTCCTCTCCACATCCACTCTATCAATGTCCTCTGGTCCTAGACTACCCCACTATAGGAAACATCCTGTCCACATCCACTCTATTTGTGTCCTCTGGTCCTAGACTCCCCCACTATAGGAATCATCCTCTCCACATCCACTCTATCTGTGTCCTCTGGTCCTAGACTCCCCCACTATAGGAATCATCCTCTCCACATCCACACTATCAGTGTCCTCTGGTCCTAGACTCCCCCACTATAGGAAACATCCTGTCCACATCCACTCTTTTTGTGCCCTCTGGTCCTAGACTCCCCCACTATAGGAATCATCCTCTCCACATCCACTCTATCTGTGTCCTCTGGTCCAAGACTCCCGCACTATAGGAAACATCGTCTCCACATCCACTCTATCAGTGTCCTCTGGTCCTAGACTCCCCCACTATAGGAAACATCCTGTCCACATCCACTCTATTTGTGTCCTCTGGTCCTAGACTCCCCCACTATAGGAAACATCCTCTCCACATCCACTCTATCAGTGTCCTCTGGTCCTAGACTCCCCCACTAAAGGAAACATCCTCTCCACATCCATTCTATCTGTATCCTCTGGTCCTAGACTCCCCCACTATAGGAAACATCCTCTCCACATCCACTCTATCTGTGTCCTCTGGTCATAGACTCCCCCACTATAGGAAACATCCTTTCCACATCCACACTATCTGTGTCCTATGGTCATAGACTGCCCCACTATAGGAAACATCCTCTCCACATCACCTATATCTGAATCCTCTGGTCCTAGACTCCCCCACTTTAGGAAACATCCGGTCCACATCCACTCTTTTTGTGTCCTCTAGTCCTAGATTCCCCCACTATAGGAAACATCCTCTCCACATCCACCCTATCAGTGTCCTCTGGTCCTAGACTCCCCCACTATAGGAAACATCCTCTCCACATCCACTCTATCAGTGTCCTCTGGTCCTAGACTCACTCACTATAGGAAACATCCTGTCCACATCCACTCTATTTGTGTCCTCTGGTCCTAGACTCCCCCACTATAGGAAACTTCCTCTCCACATCCACTCTATCAGTGTCCTCTGGTCCTAGTCTCCCCCACTATAGGAAACATCCTGTCCACATCCACTCTATTTGTGTCCTCTGGTCCTAGACTCCCCCACTATAGGAATCATCCTCTCCACATCCACTCTATCTGTGTCCTCTGGTCCTAGACTCCCCCACTATAGGAATCATCCTCTCCACATCCACACTATCAGTGTCCTCTGGTCCTAGACTCCCCCACTATAGGAAACATCCTGTCCACATCCACTCTATTTGTGCCCTCTGGTCCTAGACTCGCCCACTATACGAATCATCCACTCCACATCCACTCTATCTGTGTCCTCTGGTCCTAGACTCCCCCACTAGAGGAAACATCCGCTCCACATCCACTCTATGTGTATTCTCTGGTCCTAGACTCCCCCACTATAGGAAACATCCTCTCACATCCACTCTATCTGTGTCCTCTGGTCCTAGACTCCCCCACTATAGGAAACATCCTCTCCACATCCACTCTATTTGTGTCTTCTGGTCCTAGACTCCCCCACTATAGGAATCATCCTCTCCACATCCACTCTATCTGTGCCCTCTGGTCCTAGACTCCCCCACTAGAGGAAACATCCTCTCCACATCCACTCTATCTCTGTCCTCTGGTCCTGGACTCCCCCACTATAGGAAACATCCTCTCCATATCCACTCTATTTGTTTCCTCTGGTCCTAGACTCCCTCACTATAGGAAACATCCTGTCCACATCCACTCTATTTGTGTCCTCTGGTCCTAGACACCCCCACTATAGGAAACATCCTCTCCACATCCACTCTATCAGTGTCCTCTGGTCCTAGACTCCCCCACTATAGGAAACATCCTCTCCACATCCACTCTATCAGTGTCCTCTGGTCCTAGACTCCCTCACTATAGGAAACATCCTGTCCACATCCACTCTATCAGTGTCCTCTGGTCCTAGACTCCCTCACTATAGGAAACATCCTGTCCACATCCACTCTATTTGTGTCCTCTGGTCCTGGACTCCCCCACTATAGGAAACATCCTGTCCACATCCACTCTATTTGTGCCCTCTGGTCCTAGACTCCCCCACTATAGGAATCATCCTCTCCACATCCACTCTATCTGTGTCCTCTGGTCCAAGACTCCCGCACTATAGGAAACATCGTCTCCACATCCACTCTATCAGTGTCCTCTGGTCCTAGACTCCCCCACTATAGGAAAAATCCTGTCCACATCCACTCTATTTGTGTCCTCTGGTCCTAGACTCCCCCACTATAGGAAACATCCTCTCCACATCCACTCTATCAGTGTCCTCTGGTCCTAGACTCCCCCACTAAAGGAAACATCCTCTCCACATCCATTCTATCTGTATCCTCTGGTCCTAGACTCCCCCACTATAGGAAACATCCTCTCCACATCCACTCTATCTGTGTCCTCTGGTCATAGACTCCCCCACTATAGGAAACATCCTTTCCACATCCACACTATCTGTGTCCTATGGTCATAGACTGCCCCACTATAGGAAACATCCTCTCCACATCACCTATATCTGAATCCTCTGGTCCTAGACTCCCCCACTATAGGAAACATCCGGTCCACATCCACTCTTTTTGTGTCCTCTAGTCCTAGACTCCCCCACTATAGGAAACATCCTCTCCACATCCACCCTATCAGTGTCCTCTGGTCCTAGACTCCCCCACTATAGGAAACATCCTCTCCACATCCACTCTATCAGTGTCCTCTGGTCCTAGACTCACTCACTATAGGAAACATCCTGTCCACATCCACTCTATTTGTGTCCTCTGGTCCTAGACTCCCCCACTATAGGAAACTTCCTCTCCACATCCACTCTATCAGTGTCCTCTGGTCCTAGACTCCCCCACTATAGGAAACATCCTGTCCACATCCACTCTATTTGTGTCCTCTGGTCCTAGACTCCCCCACTATAGGAATCATCCTCTCCACATCCACTCTATCTGTGTCCTCTGGTCCTAGACTCCCCCACTATAGGAATCATCCTCTCCACATCCACACTATCAGTGTCCTCTGGTCCTAGACTCCCCCACTATAGGAAACATCCTGTCCACATCCACTCTATTTGTGCCCTCTGGTCCTAGACTCGCCCACTATACGAATCATCCACTCCACATCCACTCTATCTGTGTCCTCTGGTCCTAGACTCCCCCACTAGAGGAAACATCCGCTCCACATCCACTCTATCTGTATTCTCTGGTCCTAGACTCCCCCACTATAGGAAACATCCTCTCACATCCACTCTATCTGTATCCTCTGGTCCTAGACTCCCCCACTATAGGAAACATCCTCTCCACATCCACTCTATCTGTGTCCTCTGGTCCTAGACTCCCCCACTATAGGAAACATCCTCTCCACAACCACTCTATCTGTGTCCTATGGTCATAGACTGCCCCACTATAGGAAACATCCTCTCCACATCACCTATATCTGTATCCTCTGGTCCTAGACTCCCCCACTATAGGAAACATCCTCTCCACATCCACTCTATCAGTGTACTCTGGTCCTAGACTCCCCCACTATAGGAAACATCCTCTCCGCATCCACTCTATTTGTGTCCTCTGGTCCTAGACACCCCCACTATAGGAAACATCCTCTCCACATCCACTCTATCAGTGTACTCTGGTCCTAGACTCACGCACTATAGGAAACATCCTCTCCAAATCCACTCTATCAGTGTCCTCTGGTCCTAGACTCCTTCACTATAGGAAACATCCTGTCCACATCCACTCTATTTGTGTCCTCTGGTCCTAGAGTCCCCCACTATAGGAAACATCCTCTCCACATCCACCCTATCAGTGTCCTCTGGTCCAAGACTCCCCCACTATAGGAAACATCCTCTCCACATCCACTCTATCAGTGCCCTCTGGTCCTAGACTCCCCCACTATAGGAAACATCCTCTCCACATCCACTCTATTTGTATCCTCTGGTCCTAGACTCCCCCACTATAGGAAGCTTCCTCTCCACATCCACTCTATCAATGTCCTCTGGTCCTAGACTACCCCACTATAGGAAACATCCTGTCCACATCCACTCTATTTGTGTCCTCTGGTCCTAGACTCCCCCACTATAGGAATCATCCTCTCCACATCCACTCTATCTGTGTCCTCTGGTCCTAGACTCCCCCACTATAGGAATCATCCTCTCCACATCCACACTATCAGTGTCCTCTGGTCCTAGACTCCCCCACTATAGGAAACATCCTGTCCACATCCACTCTATTTGTGCCCTCTGGTCCTAGACTCCCCCACTATAGGAATCATCCTCTCCACATCCACTCTATCTGTGTCCTCTGGTCCAAGACTCCCGCACTATAGGAAACATCGTCTCCACATCCACTCTATCAGTGTCCTCTGGTCCTAGACTCCCCCACTATAGGAAACATCCTGTCCACATCCACTCTATTTGTGTCCTCTGGTCCTAGACTCCCCCACTATAGGAAACATCCTCTCCACATCCACTCTATCAGTGTCCTCTGGTCCTAGACTCCCCCACTAAAGGAAACATCCTCTCCACATCCATTCTATCTGTATCCTCTGGTCCTAGACTCCCCCACTATAGGAAACATCCTCTCCACATCCACTCTATCTGTGTCCTCTGGTCATAGACTCCCCCACTATAGGAAACATCCTTTCCACATCCACACTATCTGTGTCCTATGGTCATAGACTGCCCCACTATAGGAAACATCCTCTCCACATCACCTATATCTGAATCCTCTGGTCCTAGACTCCCCCACTTTAGGAAACATCCGGTCCACATCCACTCTTTTTGTGTCCTCTAGTCCTAGATTCCCCCACTATAGGAAACATCCTCTCCACATCCACCCTATCAGTGTCCTCTGGTCCTAGACTCCCCCACTATAGGAAACATCCTCTCCACATCCACTCTATCAGTGTCCTCTGGTCCTAGACTCACTCACTATAGGAAACATCCTGTCCACATCCACTCTATTTGTGTCCTCTGGTCCTAGACTCCCCCACTATAGGAAACTTCCTCTCCACATCCACTCTATCAGTGTCCTCTGGTCCTAGACTCCCCCACTATAGGAAACATCCTGTCCACATCCACTCTATTTGTGTCCTCTGGTCCTAGACTCCCCCACTATAGGAATCATCCTCTCCACATCCACTCTATCTGTGTCCTCTGGTCCTAGACTCCCCCACTATAGGAATCATCCTCTCCACATCCACACTATCAGTGTCCTCTGGTCCTAGACTCCCCCACTATAGGAAACATCCTGTCCACATCCACTCTATTTGTGCCCTCTGGTCCTAGACTCGCCCACTATACGAATCATCCACTCCACATCCACTCTATCTGTGTCCTCTGGTCCTAGACTCCCCCACTAGAGGAAACATCCGCTCCACATCCACTCTATGTGTATTCTCTGGTCCTAGACTCCCCCACTATAGGAAACATCCTCTCACATCCACTCTATCTGTGTCCTCTGGTCCTAGACTCCCCCACTATAGGAAACATCCTCTCCACATCCACTCTATTTGTGTCTTCTGGTCCTAGACTCCCCCACTATAGGAATCATCCTCTCCACATCCACTCTATCTGTGCCCTCTGGTCCTAGACTCCCCCACTAGAGGAAACATCCTCTCCACATCCACTCTATCTCTGTCCTCTGGTCCTGGACTCCCCCACTATAGGAAACATCCTCTCCATATCCACTCTATTTGTTTCCTCTGGTCCTAGACTCCCTCACTATAGGAAACATCCTGTCCACATCCACTCTATTTGTGTCCTCTGGTCCTAGACACCCCCACTATAGGAAACATCCTCTCCACATCCACTCTATCAGTGTCCTCTGGTCCTAGACTCCCCCACTATAGGAAACATCCTCTCCACATCCACTCTATCAGTGTCCTCTGGTCCTAGACTCCCTCACTATAGGAAACATCCTGTCCACATCCACTCTATTTGTGTCCTCTGGTCCTAGACACCCCCACTATAGGAAACATCCTCTCCACATCCACTCTATCAGTGTCCTCTGGTCCTAGACTCCCCCACTATAGGAAACATCCTCTCCAAATCCACATAATCAGTGTCCTCTGGTCCTAGACTCCCCCACTATAGGAATCATCCTCTCCACATCCACACTATCAGTGTCCTCTGGTCCTAGACTCCCCCACTATAGGAAACATCCTGTCCACATCCACTCTATTTGTGCCCTCTGGTCCTAGACTCCCCCACTATAGGAAACATCCTCTCCACATCCACTCTATCTGTGTCCTATGGTCATAGACTGCCCCACTATAGGAAACATCCTCTCCACATCACCTATATCTGAATCCTCTGGTCCTAGACTCCCCCACTATAGGAAACATCCGGTCCACATCCACTCTTTTTGTTACCTCTAGTCCTAGACTCCCCCACTATAGGAAACATCCTCTCCACATCCACTCTATCAGTGTCCTCTGGTCCTAGACTCACTCACTATAGGAAACATCCTGTCCACATCCACTCTGTTTGTGTCCTCTGGTTCTAGACTCCCCCACTATAGGAAACTTCCTCTCCACATCCACTCTATCAGTGTCCTCTGGTCCTAGACTCCCCCACTATAGGAAACATCCTGTCCACATCCACTCTATTTGTGTCCTCTGGTCCTAGACTCCCCCACTATAGGAATCATCCTCTCCACATCCACTCTATCTGTGTCCTCTGGTCCTAGACTCCCCCACTATAGGAATCATCCTCTCCACATCCACACTATCAGTGTCCTCTGGTCCTAGACTCCCCCACTATAGGAAACATCCTGTCCACATCCACTCTATTTGTGCCCTCTGGTCCTAGACTCGCCCACTATACGAATCATCCACTCCACATCCACTCTATCTGTGTCCTCTGGTCCTAGACTCCCCCACTAGAGGAAACATCCGCTCCACATCCACTCTATCTGTATTCTCTGGTCCTAGACTCCCCCACTATAGGAAACATCCTCTCACATCCACTCTATCTGTGTCCTCTGGTCCTAGACTCCCCCACTATAGGAAACATCCTCTCCTCATCCACTCTATTTGTGTCCTCTGGTCCTAGACTCCCCCACTATAGGAAACATCCTCTCCACATCCACCCTATCTGTGTCCTCTGGTCCTAGACTCCCCCACTATAGGAAACATCCTCTCCACATCCACTCTATCAGTGTCCTCTGGTCCTAGACTCCCTCACTATAGGAAACATCCTGTCCACATCCACTCTATTTGTGTCCTCTGGTCCTAGACACCCCCACTATAGGAAACATCCTCTCCACATCCACTCTATCAGTGTCCTCTGGTCCTAGACTCCCCCACTATAGGAAACATCCTCTCCACATCCACTCTATCAGTGTCCTCTGGTCCTAGACTCCCTCACTATAGGAATCATCCTGTCCACATCCACTCTATTTGTGTCCTCTGGTCCTAGACACCCCCACTATAGGAAACATCCTCTCCACATCCACTCTATCAGTGTCCTCTGGTCCTAGACACCCCCACTATAGGAAACATCCTCTCCACATCCACTCTATCAGTGTACTCTGGTCCTAGACTCACGCACTATAGGAAACATCCTCTCCAAATCCACTCTATCAGTGTCCTCTGGTCCTAGACTCCTTCACTATAGGAAACATCCTGTCCACATCCACTCTATTTGTGTCCTCTGGTCCTAGAGTCCCCCACTATAGGAAACATCCTCTCCACATCCACCCTATCAGTGTCCTCTGGTCCAAGACTCCCCCACTATAGGAAACATCCTCTCCACATCCACTCTATCAGTGCCCTCTGGTCCTAGACTCCCCCACTATAGGAAACATCCTCTCCACATCCACTCTATTTGTATCCTCTGGTCCTAGACTCCCCCACTATAGGAAGCTTCCTCTCCACATCCACTCTATCAATGTCCTCTGGTCCTAGACTACCCCACTATAGGAAACATCCTGTCCACATCCACTCTATTTGTGTCCTCTGGTCCTAGACTCCCCCACTATAGGAATCATCCTCTCCACATCCACTCTATCTGTGTCCTCTGGTCCTAGACTCCCCCACTATAGGAATCATCCTCTCCACATCCACACTATCAGTGTCCTCTGGTCCTAGACTCCCCCACTATAGGAAACATCCTGTCCACATCCACTCTATTTGTGCCCTCTGGTCCTAGACTCCCCCACTATAGGAATCATCCTCTCCACATCCACTCTATCTGTGTCCTCTGGTCCAAGACTCCCGCACTATAGGAAACATCGTCTCCACATCCACTCTATCAGTGTCCTCTGGTCCTAGACTCCCCCACTATAGGAAACATCCTGTCCACATCCACTCTATTTGTGTCCTCTGGTCCTAGACTCCCCCACTATAGGAAACATCCTCTCCACATCCACTCTATCAGTGTCCTCTGGTCCTAGACTCCCCCACTAAAGGAAACATCCTCTCCACATCCATTCTATCTGTATCCTCTGGTCCTAGACTCCCCCACTATAGGAAACATCCTCTCCACATCCACTCTATCTGTGTCCTCTGGTCATAGACTCCCCCACTATAGGAAACATCCTTTCCACATCCACACTATCTGTGTCCTATGGTCATAGACTGCCCCACTATAGGAAACATCCTCTCCACATCACCTATATCTGAATCCTCTGGTCCTAGACTCCCCCACTTTAGGAAACATCCGGTCCACATCCACTCTTTTTGTGTCCTCTAGTCCTAGATTCCCCCACTATAGGAAACATCCTCTCCACATCCACCCTATCAGTGTCCTCTGGTCCTAGACTCCCCCACTATAGGAAACATCCTCTCCACATCCACTCTATCAGTGTCCTCTGGTCCTAGACTCACTCACTATAGGAAACATCCTGTCCACATCCACTCTATTTGTGTCCTCTGGTCCTAGACTCCCCCACTATAGGAAACTTCCTCTCCACATCCACTCTATCAGTGTCCTCTGGTCCTAGACTCCCCCACTATAGGAAACATCCTGTCCACATCCACTCTATTTGTGTCCTCTGGTCCTAGACTCCCCCACTATAGGAATCATCCTCTCCACATCCACTCTATCTGTGTCCTCTGGTCCTAGACTCCCCCACTATAGGAATCATCCTCTCCACATCCACACTATCAGTGTCCTCTGGTCCTAGACTCCCCCACTATAGGAAACATCCTGTCCACATCCACTCTATTTGTGCCCTCTGGTCCTAGACTCGCCCACTATACGAATCATCCACTCCACATCCACTCTATCTGTGTCCTCTGGTCCTAGACTCCCCCACTAGAGGAAACATCCGCTCCACATCCACTCTATGTGTATTCTCTGGTCCTAGACTCCCCCACTATAGGAAACATCCTCTCACATCCACTCTATCTGTGTCCTCTGGTCCTAGACTCCCCCACTATAGGAAACATCCTCTCCACATCCACTCTATTTGTGTCTTCTGGTCCTAGACTCCCCCACTATAGGAATCATCCTCTCCACATCCACTCTATCTGTGCCCTCTGGTCCTAGACTCCCCCACTAGAGGAAACATCCTCTCCACATCCACTCTATCTCTGTCCTCTGGTCCTGGACTCCCCCACTATAGGAAACATCCTCTCCATATCCACTCTATTTGTTTCCTCTGGTCCTAGACTCCCCCACTATAGGAAACATCCTCTCCACATCCACTCTATCAGTGTCCTCTGGTCCTAGACTCCCCCACTGTAGGAAACATCCTCTCCACATCCACTCTATTTGTGTCCTCTGGTCCTAGACACCCCCACTATAGGAAACATCCTCTCCACATCCACTCTATTTGTGTCCTCTGGTCCTAGACACCCCCACTTTAGGAAACATCCTCTCCACATCCACTCTATCTGTGTCCTCTGGTCCTAGACTCTCCCACTATAGGAAACATCCTCTCCACATCCACTCTATCTGTGTCCTCTGGTCCTAGACTCCCCCACTATAGGAAACATCCTCTCCACATCCATTCTATCAGTATCCTCTGGTCCTAGACTCCCCCACTATAGGAAACATCCTCTCCACATCCACTCTATCTGTGTCCTCTGGTCCTAGACTCCCCCACTATACGAAACATCCTCTCCACATCCACCCTATCTGTGTCCTCTGGTCCTAGACTCCCCCACTATAGGAAACATCCTCTCCACATCCACTCTATCAGTGTCCTCTGGTCCTAGACTCCCTCACTATAGGAAACATCCTGTCCACATCCACTCTATTTGTGTCCTCTGGTCCTAGACACCCCCACTATAGGAAACATCCTCTCCACATCCACTCTATCAGTGTCCTCTGGTCCTAGACTCCCCCACTATAGGAAACATCCTCTCCACATCCACTCTATCAGTGTCCTCTGGTCCTAGACTCCCTCACTATAGGAAACATCCTGTCCACATCCACTCTATTTGTGTCCTCTGGTCCTAGACACCCCCACTATAGGAAACATCCTCTCCACATCCACTCTATCAGTGTCCTCTGGTCCTAGACTCCCCCACTATAGGAAACATCCTCTCCAAATCCACATAATCAGTGTCCTCTGGTCCTAGACTCCCCCACTATAGGAAACATCCTCTCCACATCCACTCTATCTGTGTCCTCTGGTCATAGACTCCCCCACTATAGGAATCATCCTCTCCACATCCACACTATCAGTGTCCTCTGGTCCTAGACTCCCCCACTATAGGAAACATCCTGTCCACATCCACTCTATTTGTGCCCTCTGGTCCTAGACTCCCCCACTATAGGAAACATCCTCTCCACATCCACTCTATCTGTGTCCTATGGTCATAGACTGCCCCACTATAGGAAACATCCTCTCCACATCACCTATATCTGAATCCTCTGGTCCTAGACTCCCCCACTATAGGAAACATCCGGTCCACATCCACTCTTTTTGTTACCTCTAGTCCTAGACTCCCCCACTATAGGAAACATCCTCTCCACATCCACTCTATCAGTGTCCTCTGGTCCTAGACTCACTCACTATAGGAAACATCCTGTCCACATCCACTCTGTTTGTGTCCTCTGGTTCTAGACTCCCCCACTATAGGAAACTTCCTCTCCACATCCACTCTATCAGTGTCCTCTGGTCCTAGACTCCCCCACTATAGGAAACATCCTGTCCACATCCACTCTATTTGTGTCCTCTGGTCCTAGACTCCCCCACTATAGGAATCATCCTCTCCACATCCACTCTATCTGTGTCCTCTGGTCCTAGACTCCCCCACTATAGGAATCATCCTCTCCACATCCACACTATCAGTGTCCTCTGGTCCTAGACTCCCCCACTATAGGAAACATCCTGTCCACATCCACTCTATTTGTGCCCTCTGGTCCTAGACTCGCCCACTATACGAATCATCCACTCCACATCCACTCTATCTGTGTCCTCTGGTCCTAGACTCCCCCACTAGAGGAAACATCCGCTCCACATCCACTCTATCTGTATTCTCTGGTCCTAGACTCCCCCACTATAGGAAACATCCTCTCACATCCACTCTATCTGTGTCCTCTGGTCCTAGACTCCCCCACTATAGGAAACATCCTCTCCTCATCCACTCTATTTGTGTCCTCTGGTCCTAGACTCCCCCACTATAGGAAACATCCTCTCCACATCCACCCTATCTGTGTCCTCTGGTCCTAGACTCCCCCACTATAGGAAACATCCTCTCCACATCCACTCTATCAGTGTCCTCTGGTCCTAGACTCCCTCACTATAGGAAACATCCTGTCCACATCCACTCTATTTGTGTCCTCTGGTCCTAGACACCCCCACTATAGGAAACATCCTCTCCACATCCACTCTATCAGTGTCCTCTGGTCCTAGACTCCCCCACTATAGGAAACATCCTCTCCACATCCACTCTATCAGTGTCCTCTGGTCCTAGACTCCCTCACTATAGGAAACATCCTGTCCACATCCACTCTATTTGTGTCCTCTGGTCCTAATCACCCCCACTATAGGAAACATCCTCTCCACATCCACTCTATCAGTGTCCTCTGGTCCTAGACTCCCCCACTATAGGAAACATCCTCTCCAAATCCACATAATCAGTGTCCTCTGGTCCTAGACTCCCCCACTATAGGAAACATCCTCTCCATATCCACTCTATTTGTTTCCTCTGGTCCTAGACTCCCCCACTATAGGAAACATCCTCTCCACATCCACTCTATCAGTGTCCTCTGGTCCTAGACTCCCCCACTGTAGGAAACATCCTCTCCACATCCACTCTATTTGTGTCCTCTGGTCCTAGACACCCCCACTATAGGAAACATCCTCTCCACATCCACTCTATTTGTGTCCTCTGGTCCTAGACACCCCCACTTTAGGAAACATCCTCTCCACATCCACTCTATCTGTGTCCTCTGGTCCTAGACTCTCCCACTATAGGAAACATCCTCTCCACATCCACTCTATCTGTGTCCTCTGGTCCTAGACTCCCCCACTATAGGAAACATCCTCTCCACATCCATTCTATCAGTATCCTCTGGTCCTAGACTCCCCCACTATAGGAAACATCCTCTCCACATCCACTCTATCTGTGTCCTCTGGTCCTAGACTCCCCCACTATAGGAAACATCCTCTCCACATCCACCCTATCTGTGTCCTCTGGTCCTAGACTCCCCCACTATAGGAAACATCCTCTCCACATCCACTCTATCAGTGTCCTCTGGTCCTAGACTCCCTCACTATAGGAAACATCCTGTCCACATCCACTCTATTTGTGTCCTCTGGTCCTAGACACCCCCACTATAGGAAACATCCTCTCCACATCCACTCTATCAGTGTCCTCTGGTCCTAGACTCCCCCACTATAGGAAACATCCTCTCCACATCCACTCTATCAGTGTCCTCTGGTCCTAGACTCCCTCACTATAGGAAACATCCTGTCCACATCCACTCTATTTGTGTCCTCTGGTTCTAGACACCCCCACTATAGGAAACATCATCTCCAAATCCACATAATCAGTGTCCTCTGGTCCTAGACTCCCCCACTATAGGAAACATCCTCTCCACATCCACTCTATCTGTGTCCTCTGGTCATAGACTCCCCCACTATAGGAATCATCCTCTCCACATCCACACTATCAGTGTCCTCTGGTCCTAGACTCCCCCACTATAGGAAACATCCTGTCCACATCCACTCTATTTGTGCCCTCTGGTCCTAGACTCCCCCACTATAGGAAACATCCTCTCCACATCCACTCTATCTGTGTCCTATGGTCATAGACTGCCCCACTATAGGAAACATCCTCTCCACATCACCTATATCTGAATCCTCTGGTCCTAGACTCCCCCACTATAGGAAACATCCGGTCCACATCCACTCTTTTTGTTACCTCTAGTCCTAGACTCCCCCACTATAGGAAACATCCTCTCCACATCCACCCTAACAGTGTCCTCTGGTCCTAGACTCCCCCACTATAGGAAACATCCTGTCCACATCCACTCTATTTGTGTCCTCTGGTCCTAGACTCCCCCACTATAGGAATCATCCTCTCCACATCCACTCTATCTGTGTCCTCTGGTCCTAGACTCCCCCACTATAGGAATCATCCTCTCCACATCCACACTATCAGTGTCCTCTGGTCCTAGACTCCCCCACTATAGGAAACATCCTGTCCACATCCACTCTATTTGTGCCCTCTGGTCCTAGACTCGCCCACTATACGAATCATCCACTCCACATCCACTCTATCTGTGTCCTCTGGTCCTAGACTCCCCCAGTAGAGGAAACATCCGCTCCACATCCACTCTATCTGTATTCTCTGGTCCTAGACTCCCCCACTATAGGAAACATCCTCTCACATCCACTCTATCTGTGTCCTCTGGTCCTAGACTCCCCCACTATAGGAAACATCCTCTCCGCATCCACTCTATTTGTGTCCTCTGGTCCTAGACACCCCCACTATAGGAAACATCCTCTCCACATCCACTCTATCAGTGTACTCTGGTCCTAGATTCACGCACTATAGGAAACATCCTCTCCAAATCCACTCTATCAGTGCCCTCTGGTCCTAGACTCCCCCACTATAGGAAACATCCTCTCCACATCCACTCTATTTGTATCCTCTGGCCCTAGACTCCCCCACTATAGGAAGCTTCCTCTCCACATCCACTCTATCAATGTCCTCTGGTCCTAGACTACCCCACTATAGGAAACATCCTGTCCACATCCACTCTATTTGTGTCCTCTGGTCCTAGACTCCCCCACTATAGGAATCATCCTCTCCACATCCACTCTATCTGTGTCCTCTGGTCCTAGACTCCCCCACTATAGGAATCATCCTATCCACATCCACACTATCAGTGTCCTCTGGTCCTAGACTCCCCCACTATAGGAAACATCCTGTCCACATCCACTCTATTTGTGCCCTCTGGTCCTAGACTCCCCCACTATAGGAATCATCCTCTCCACATCCACTCTATCTGTGTCCTCTGGTCCAAGACTCCCGCACTATAGGAAACATCCTCTCCACATCCACTCTATTTGTGTCCTCTGGTCCTAGACTCCCCCAATATACGAATCATCCACTCCACATCCACTCTATCTGTGTCCTCCGGTCCTAGACTCCCCCACTAGAGGAAACATCCGCTCCACATCCACTCTATCTGTATTCTCTGGTCCTAGACTCCCCCACTATAGGAAACATCCTCTCACATCCACTCTATCTGTGTCCTCTGGTCCTAGACTCCCCCACATATAGGAAACATCCTCTCCACATCCACTCTATTTGTGTCTTCTGGTCCTAGACTCCCCCACTATAGGAATCATCCTCTCCACATCCACTCTATCTGTGTCCTCTGGTCCTAGACTCCCCCACTAGAGGAAACATCCTCTCCACATCCACTCTATCTCTGTCCTCTGGTCCTGGACTCCCCCACTATAGGAAACATCCTCTCCATATCCACTCTATTTGTTTCCTCAGGTCCTAGACTCCCCCACTATAGGAAACATCCTCTCCACATCCACTCTATCAGTGTCCTCAGGTCCTAGACTCCCCCACTGTAGGAAACATCCTCTCCACATCCACTCTATTTGTGTCCTCTGGTCCTAGACACCCCCACTATAGGAAACATCCTCTCCACATCCACTCTATTTGTGTCCTCTGGTCCTAGACACCCCCACTTTAGGAAACATCCTCTCCACATCCACTCTATCTGTGTCCTCTGGTCCTAGACTCTCCCACTATAGGAAACATCCTCTCCACATCCACTCTATCTGTGTCCTCTGGTCCTAGACTCCCCCACTATAGGAAACATCCTCTCCACATCCATTCTATCAGTATCCTCTGGTCCTAGACTCCCCCACTGTAGGAAACATCCTCTCCACATCCACTCTATCTGTGTCCTCTGGTCCTAGACTCCCCCACTATAGGAAACATCCTCTCCACATCCACCCTATCAGTGTCCTCTGGTCCTAGACTCCCCCACTATAGGAAACATCCTCTCCACATCCACTCTATCAGTGTCCTCTGGTCCTAGACTCCCTCACTATAGGAAACATCCTGTCCACATCCACTCTATTTGTGTCCTCTGGTCCTAGACACCCCCACTATAGGAAACATCCTCTCCACATCCATTCTATCAGTATCCTCTGGTCCTAGACTCCCCCACTATAGGAAACATCCTCTCCACATCCACTCTATCTGTGTCCTCTGGTCCTAGACTCCCCCACTTTAAGAAACATCCTCTCCACATCCACCCTATCTGTGTCCTCTGGTCCTAGACTCCCCCACTATAGGAAACATCCTCTCCACATCCACTCTATCAGTGTCCTCTGGTCCTAGACTCCCTCACTATAGGAAACATCCTGTCCACATCCACTCTATTTGTGTCCTCTGGTCCTAGACACCCCCACTATAGGAAACATCCTCTCCACATCCACTCTATCAGTGTCCTCTGGTCCTAGACTCCCCCACTATAGGAAACATCCTCTCCACATCCACTCTATCAGTGTCCTCTGGTCCTAGACTCCCTCACTATAGGAAACATCCTGTCCACATCCACTCTATTTGTGTCCTCTGGTCCTAGACACCCCCACTATAGGAAACATCCTCTCCACATCCACATAATCAGTGTCCTCTGGTCCTAGACTCCCTCACTATAGGAAACATCCTGTCCACATCCACTCTATTTGTGTCCTCTGGTCCTAGACACCCCCACTATAGGAAACATCCTCTCCACATCCACTCTATCAGTGTCCTCTGGTCCTAGACTCCCCCACTATAGGAAACATCCTCTCCAAATCCACATAATCAGTGTCCTCTGGTCCTAGACTCCCCCACTATAGGAAACATCCTCTCCACATCCACTCTATCTGTGTCCTCTGGTCATAGACTCCCCCACTATAGGAATCATCCTCTCCACATCCACACTATCAGTGTCCTCTGGTCCTAGACTCCCCCACTATAGGAAACATCCTGTCCACATCCACTCTATTTGTGCCCTCTGGTCCTAGACTCCCCCACTATAGGAAACATCCTCTCCACATCCACTCTATCTGTGTCCTATGGTCATAGACTGCCCCACTATAGGAAACATCCTCTCCACATCACCTATATCTGAATCCTCTGGTCCTAGACTCCCCCACTATAGGAAACATCCGGTCCACATCCACTCTTTTTGTTACCTCTAGTCCTAGACTCCCCCACTATAGGAAACATCCTCTCCACATCCACTCTATCAGTGTCCTCTGGTCCTAGACTCACTCACTATAGGAAACATCCTGTCCACATCCACTCTGTTTGTGTCCTCTGGTTCTAGACTCCCCCACTATAGGAAACTTCCTCTCCACATCCACTCTATCAGTGTCCTCTGGTCCTAGACTCCCCCACTATAGGAAACATCCTGTCCACATCCACTCTATTTGTGTCCTCTGGTCCTAGACTCCCCCACTATAGGAATCATCCTCTCCACATCCACTCTATCTGTGTCCTCTGGTCCTAGACTCCCCCACTATAGGAATCATCCTCTCCACATCCACACTATCAGTGTCCTCTGGTCCTAGACTCCCCCACTATAGGAAACATCCTGTCCACATCCACTCTATTTGTGCCCTCTGGTCCTAGACTCGCCCACTATACGAATCATCCACTCCACATCCACTCTATCTGTGTCCTCTGGTCCTAGACTCCCCCACTAGAGGAAACATCCGCTCCACATCCACTCTATCTGTATTCTCTGGTCCTAGACTCCCCCACTATAGGAAACATCCTCTCACATCCACTCTATCTGTGTCCTCTGGTCCTAGACTCCCCCACTATAGGAAACATCCTCTCCTCATCCACTCTATTTGTGTCCTCTGGTCCTAGACTCCCCCACTATAGGAAACATCCTCTCCACATCCACCCTATCTGTGTCCTCTGGTCCTAGACTCCCCCACTATAGGAAACATCCTCTCCACATCCACTCTATCAGTGTCCTCTGGTCCTAGACTCCCTCACTATAGGAAACATCCTGTCCACATCCACTCTATTTGTGTCCTCTGGTCCTAGACACCCCCACTATAGGAAACATCCTCTCCACATCCACTCTATCAGTGTCCTCTGGTCCTAGACTCCCCCACTATAGGAAACATCCTCTCCACATCCACTCTATCAGTGTCCTCTGGTCCTAGACTCCCTCACTATAGGAAACATCCTGTCCACATCCACTCTATTTGTGTCCTCTGGTCCTAGACACCCCCACTATAGGAAACATCCTCTCCACATCCACTCTATCAGTGTCCTCTGGTCCTAGACTCCCCCACTATAGGAAACATCCTCTCCAAATCCACATAATCAGTGTCCTCTGGTCCTAGACTCCCCCACTATAGGAAACATCCTCTCCATATCCACTCTATTTGTTTCCTCTGGTCCTAGACTCCCCCACTATAGGAAACATCCTCTCCACATCCACTCTATCAGTGTCCTCTGGTCCTAGACTCCCCCACTGTAGGAAACATCCTCTCCACATCCACTCTATTTGTGTCCTCTGGTCCTAGACACCCCCACTATAGGAAACATCCTCTCCACATCCACTCTATTTGTGTCCTCTGGTCCTAGACACCCCCACTTTAGGAAACATCCTCTCCACATCCACTCTATCTGTGTCCTCTGGTCCTAGACTCTCCCACTATAGGAAACATCCTCTCCACATCCACTCTATCTGTGTCCTCTGGTCCTAGACTCCCCCACTATAGGAAACATCCTCTCCACATCCATTCTATCAGTATCCTCTGGTCCTAGACTCCCCCACTATAGGAAACATCCTCTCCACATCCACTCTATCTGTGTCCTCTGGTCCTAGACTCCCCCACTATAGGAAACATCCTCTCCACATCCACCCTATCTGTGTCCTCTGGTCCTAGACTCCCCCACTATAGGAAACATCCTCTCCACATCCACTCTATCAGTGTCCTCTGGTCCTAGACTCCCTCACTATAGGAAACATCCTGTCCACATCCACTCTATTTGTGTCCTCTGGTCCTAGACACCCCCACTATAGGAAACATCCTCTCCACATCCACTCTATCAGTGTCCTCTGGTCCTAGACTCCCCCACTATAGGAAACATCCTCTCCACATCCACTCTATCAGTGTCCTCTGGTCCTAGACTCCCTCACTATAGGAAACATCCTGTCCACATCCACTCTATTTGTGTCCTCTGGTTCTAGACACCCCCACTATAGGAAACATCATCTCCAAATCCACATAATCAGTGTCCTCTGGTCCTAGACTCCCCCACTATAGGAAACATCCTCTCCACATCCACTCTATCTGTGTCCTCTGGTCATAGACTCCCCCACTATAGGAATCATCCTCTCCACATCCACACTATCAGTGTCCTCTGGTCCTAGACTCCCCCACTATAGGAAACATCCTGTCCACATCCACTCTATTTGTGCCCTCTGGTCCTAGACTCCCCCACTATAGGAAACATCCTCTCCACATCCACTCTATCTGTGTCCTATGGTCATAGACTGCCCCACTATAGGAAACATCCTCTCCACATCCACTCTATTTGTGCCCTCTGGTCCTAGACTCGCCCACTATACGAATCATCCACTCCACATCCACTCTATCTGTGTCCTCTGGTCCTAGACTCCCCCACTAGAGGAAACATCCGCTCCACATCCACTCTATCTGTATTCTCTGGTCCTAGACTCCCCCACTATAGGAAACATCCTCTCACATCCACTCTATCTGTGTCCTCTGGTCCTAGACTCCCCCACTATAGGAAACATCCTCTCCTCATCCACTCTATTTGTGTCCTCTGGTCCTAGACTCCCCCACTATAGGAAACATCCTCTCCACATCCACCCTATCTGTGTCCTCTGGTCCTAGACTCCCCCACTATAGGAAACATCCTCTCCACATCCACTCGATCAGTGTCCTCTGGTCCTAGACTCCCTCACTATAGGAAACATCCTGTCCACATCCACTCTATTTGTGTCCTCTGGTCCTAGACACCCCCACTATAGGAAACATCCTCTCCACATCCACTCTATCAGTGTCCTCTGGTCCTAGACTCCCCCACTATAGGAAACATCCTCTCCACATCCACTCTATCAGTGTCCTCTGGTCCTAGACTCCCTCACTATAGGAAACATCCTGTCCACATCCACTCTATTTGTGTCCTCTGGTCCTAGACACCCCCACTATAGGAAACATCCTCTCCACATCCACTCTATCTGTGTCCTCTGGTCATAGACTCCCCCACTATAGGAATCATCCTCTCCACATCCACACTATCAGTGTCCTCTGGTCCTAGACTCCCCCACTATAGGAAACATCCTGTCCACATCCACTCTATTTGTGCCCTCTGGTCCTAGACTCCCCCACTATAGGAAACATCCTCTCCACATCCACTCTATCTGTGTCCTATGGTCATAGACTGCCCCACTATAGGAAACATCCTCTCCACATCACCTATATCTGAATCCTCTGGTCCTAGACTCCCCCACTATAGGAAACATCCGGTCCACATCCACTCTTTTTGTTACCTCTAGTCCTAGACTCCCCCACTATAGGAAACATCCTCTCCACATCCACCCTAACAGTGTCCTCTGGTCCTAGACTCCCCCACTATAGGAAACATCCTGTCCACATCCACTCTATTTGTGTCCTCTGGTCCTAGACTCCCCCACTATAGGAATCATCCTCTCCACATCCACTCTATCTGTGTCCTCTGGTCCTAGACTCCCCCACTATAGGAATCATCCTCTCCACATCCACACTATCAGTGTCCTCTGGTCCTAGACTCCCCCACTATAGGAAACATCCTGTCCACATCCACTCTATTTGTGCCCTCTGGTCCTAGACTCGCCCACTATACGAATCATCCACTCCACATCCACTCTATCTGTGTCCTCTGGTCCTAGACTCCCCCAGTAGAGGAAACATCCGCTCCACATCCACTCTATCTGTATTCTCTGGTCCTAGACTCCCCCACTATAGGAAACATCCTCTCACATCCACTCTATCTGTGTCCTCTGGTCCTAGACTCCCCCACTATAGGAAACATCCTCTCCGCATCCACTCTATTTGTGTCCTCTGGTCCTAGACACCCCCACTATAGGAAACATCCTCTCCACATCCACTCTATCAGTGTACTCTGGTCCTAGATTCACGCACTATAGGAAACATCCTCTCCAAATCCACTCTATCAGTGCCCTCTGGTCCTAGACTCCCCCACTATAGGAAACATCCTCTCCACATCCACTCTATTTGTATCCTCTGGCCCTAGACTCCCCCACTATAGGAAGCTTCCTCTCCACATCCACTCTATCAATGTCCTCTGGTCCTAGACTACCCCACTATAGGAAACATCCTGTCCACATCCACTCTATTTGTGTCCTCTGGTCCTAGACTCCCCCACTATAGGAATCATCCTCTCCACATCCACTCTATCTGTGTCCTCTGGTCCTAGACTCCCCCACTATAGGAATCATCCTATCCACATCCACACTATCAGTGTCCTCTGGTCCTAGACTCCCCCACTATAGGAAACATCCTGTCCACATCCACTCTATTTGTGCCCTCTGGTCCTAGACTCCCCCACTATAGGAATCATCCTCTCCACATCCACTCTATCTGTGTCCTCTGGTCCAAGACTCCCGCACTATAGGAAACATCCTCTCCACATCCACTCTATTTGTGTCCTCTGGTCCTAGACTCCCCCAATATACGAATCATCCACTCCACATCCACTCTATCTGTGTCCTCCGGTCCTAGACTCCCCCACTAGAGGAAACATCCGCTCCACATCCACTCTATCTGTATTCTCTGGTCCTAGACTCCCCCACTATAGGAAACATCCTCTCACATCCACTCTATCTGTGTCCTCTGGTCCTAGACTCCCCCACATATAGGAAACATCCTCTCCACATCCACTCTATTTGTGTCTTCTGGTCCTAGACTCCCCCACTATAGGAATCATCCTCTCCACATCCACTCTATCTGTGTCCTCTGGTCCTAGACTCCCCCACTAGAGGAAACATCCTCTCCACATCCACTCTATCTCTGTCCTCTGGTCCTGGACTCCCCCACTATAGGAAACATCCTCTCCATATCCACTCTATTTGTTTCCTCAGGTCCTAGACTCCCCCACTATAGGAAACATCCTCTCCACATCCACTCTATCAGTGTCCTCAGGTCCTAGACTCCCCCACTGTAGGAAACATCCTCTCCACATCCACTCTATTTGTGTCCTCTGGTCCTAGACACCCCCACTATAGGAAACATCCTCTCCACATCCACTCTATTTGTGTCCTCTGGTCCTAGACACCCCCACTTTAGGAAACATCCTCTCCACATCCACTCTATCTGTGTCCTCTGGTCCTAGACTCTCCCACTATAGGAAACATCCTCTCCACATCCACTCTATCTGTGTCCTCTGGTCCTAGACTCCCCCACTATAGGAAACATCCTCTCCACATCCATTCTATCAGTATCCTCTGGTCCTAGACTCCCCCACTGTAGGAAACATCCTCTCCACATCCACTCTATCTGTGTCCTCTGGTCCTAGACTCCCCCACTATAGGAAACATCCTCTCCACATCCACCCTATCAGTGTCCTCTGGTCCTAGACTCCCCCACTATAGGAAACATCCTCTCCACATCCACTCTATCAGTGTCCTCTGGTCCTAGACTCCCTCACTATAGGAAACATCCTGTCCACATCCACTCTATTTGTGTCCTCTGGTCCTAGACACCCCCACTATAGGAAACATCCTCTCCACATCCATTCTATCAGTATCCTCTGGTCCTAGACTCCCCCACTATAGGAAACATCCTCTCCACATCCACTCTATCTGTGTCCTCTGGTCCTAGACTCCCCCACTTTAAGAAACATCCTCTCCACATCCACCCTATCTGTGTCCTCTGGTCCTAGACTCCCCCACTATAGGAAACATCCTCTCCACATCCACTCTATCAGTGTCCTCTGGTCCTAGACTCCCTCACTATAGGAAACATCCTGTCCACATCCACTCTATTTGTGTCCTCTGGTCCTAGACACCCCCACTATAGGAAACATCCTCTCCACATCCACTCTATCAGTGTCCTCTGGTCCTAGACTCCCCCACTATAGGAAACATCCTCTCCACATCCACTCTATCAGTGTCCTCTGGTCCTAGACTCCCTCACTATAGGAAACATCCTGTCCACATCCACTCTATTTGTGTCCTCTGGTCCTAGACACCCCCACTATAGGAAACATCCTCTCCACATCCACATAATCAGTGTCCTCTGGTCCTAGACTCCCTCACTATAGGAAACATCCTGTCCACATCCACTCTATTTGTGTCCTCTGGTCCTAGACACCCCCACTATAGGAAACATCCTCTCCACATCCACTCTATCAGTGTCCTCTGGTCCTAGACTCCCCCACTATAGGAAACATCCTCTCCAAATCCACATAATCAGTGTCCTCTGGTCCTAGACTCCCCCACTATAGGAAACATCCTCTCCACATCCACTCTATCTGTGTCCTCTGGTCATAGACTCCCCCACTATAGGAATCATCCTCTCCACATCCACACTATCAGTGTCCTCTGGTCCTAGACTCCCCCACTATAGGAAACATCCTGTCCACATCCACTCTATTTGTGCCCTCTGGTCCTAGACTCCCCCACTATAGGAAACATCCTCTCCACATCCACTCTATCTGTGTCCTATGGTCATAGACTGCCCCACTATAGGAAACATCCTCTCCACATCACCTATATCTGAATCCTCTGGTCCTAGACTCCCCCACTATAGGAAACATCCGGTCCACATCCACTCTTTTTGTTACCTCTAGTCCTAGACTCCCCCACTATAGGAAACATCCTCTCCACATCCACTCTATCAGTGTCCTCTGGTCCTAGACTCACTCACTATAGGAAACATCCTGTCCACATCCACTCTGTTTGTGTCCTCTGGTTCTAGACTCCCCCACTATAGGAAACTTCCTCTCCACATCCACTCTATCAGTGTCCTCTGGTCCTAGACTCCCCCACTATAGGAAACATCCTGTCCACATCCACTCTATTTGTGTCCTCTGGTCCTAGACTCCCCCACTATAGGAATCATCCTCTCCACATCCACTCTATCTGTGTCCTCTGGTCCTAGACTCCCCCACTATAGGAATCATCCTCTCCACATCCACACTATCAGTGTCCTCTGGTCCTAGACTCCCCCACTATAGGAAACATCCTGTCCACATCCACTCTATTTGTGCCCTCTGGTCCTAGACTCGCCCACTATACGAATCATCCACTCCACATCCACTCTATCTGTGTCCTCTGGTCCTAGACTCCCCCACTAGAGGAAACATCCGCTCCACATCCACTCTATCTGTATTCTCTGGTCCTAGACTCCCCCACTATAGGAAACATCCTCTCACATCCACTCTATCTGTGTCCTCTGGTCCTAGACTCCCCCACTATAGGAAACATCCTCTCCTCATCCACTCTATTTGTGTCCTCTGGTCCTAGACTCCCCCACTATAGGAAACATCCTCTCCACATCCACCCTATCTGTGTCCTCTGGTCCTAGACTCCCCCACTATAGGAAACATCCTCTCCACATCCACTCTATCAGTGTCCTCTGGTCCTAGACTCCCTCACTATAGGAAACA
Source organism: Hemitrygon akajei (assembly GCF_048418815.1). Taxonomy (NCBI): domain Eukaryota; kingdom Metazoa; phylum Chordata; class Chondrichthyes; order Myliobatiformes; family Dasyatidae; genus Hemitrygon; species Hemitrygon akajei. The sequence goes on from NC_133130.1 coordinate 110,410, forward strand.
TCCTGTCCACATCCACTCTATTTGTGTCCTCTGGTCCTAGACACCCCCACTATAGGAAACATCCTCTCCACATCCACTCTATCAGTGTCCTCTGGTCCTAGACTCCCCCACTATAGGAAACATCCTCTCCACATCCACTCTATCAGTGTCCTCTGGTCCTAGACTCCCTCACTATAGGAAACATCCTGTCCACATCCACTCTATTTGTGTCCTCTGGTCCTAGACACCCCCACTATAGGAAACATCCTCTCCACATCCACTCTATCAGTGTCCTCTGGTCCTAGACTCCCCCACTATAGGAAACATCCTCTCCAAATCCACATAATCAGTGTCCTCTGGTCCTAGACTCCCCCACTATAGGAAACATCCTCTCCATATCCACTCTATTTGTTTCCTCTGGTCCTAGACTCCCCCACTATAGGAAACATCCTCTCCACATCCACTCTATCAGTGTCCTCTGGTCCTAGACTCCCCCACTGTAGGAAACATCCTCTCCACATCCACTCTATTTGTGTCCTCTGGTCCTAGACACCCCCACTATAGGAAACATCCTCTCCACATCCACTCTATTTGTGTCCTCTGGTCCTAGACACCCCCACTTTAGGAAACATCCTCTCCACATCCACTCTATCTGTGTCCTCTGGTCCTAGACTCTCCCACTATAGGAAACATCCTCTCCACATCCACTCTATCTGTGTCCTCTGGTCCTAGACTCCCCCACTATAGGAAACATCCTCTCCACATCCATTCTATCAGTATCCTCTGGTCCTAGACTCCCCCACTATAGGAAACATCCTCTCCACATCCACTCTATCTGTGTCCTCTGGTCCTAGACTCCCCCACTATAGGAAACATCCTCTCCACATCCACCCTATCTGTGTCCTCTGGTCCTAGACTCCCCCACTATAGGAAACATCCTCTCCACATCCACTCTATCAGTGTCCTCTGGTCCTAGACTCCCTCACTATAGGAAACATCCTGTCCACATCCACTCTATTTGTGTCCTCTGGTCCTAGACACCCCCACTATAGGAAACATCCTCTCCACATCCACTCTATCAGTGTCCTCTGGTCCTAGACTCCCCCACTATAGGAAACATCCTCTCCACATCCACTCTATCAGTGTCCTCTGGTCCTAGACTCCCTCACTATAGGAAACATCCTGTCCACATCCACTCTATTTGTGTCCTCTGGTTCTAGACACCCCCACTATAGGAAACATCATCTCCAAATCCACATAATCAGTGTCCTCTGGTCCTAGACTCCCCCACTATAGGAAACATCCTCTCCACATCCACTCTATCTGTGTCCTCTGGTCATAGACTCCCCCACTATAGGAATCATCCTCTCCACATCCACACTATCAGTGTCCTCTGGTCCTAGACTCCCCCACTATAGGAAACATCCTGTCCACATCCACTCTATTTGTGCCCTCTGGTCCTAGACTCCCCCACTATAGGAAACATCCTCTCCACATCCACTCTATCTGTGTCCTATGGTCATAGACTGCCCCACTATAGGAAACATCCTCTCCACATCCACTCTATTTGTGCCCTCTGGTCCTAGACTCGCCCACTATACGAATCATCCACTCCACATCCACTCTATCTGTGTCCTCTGGTCCTAGACTCCCCCACTAGAGGAAACATCCGCTCCACATCCACTCTATCTGTATTCTCTGGTCCTAGACTCCCCCACTATAGGAAACATCCTCTCACATCCACTCTATCTGTGTCCTCTGGTCCTAGACTCCCCCACTATAGGAAACATCCTCTCCTCATCCACTCTATTTGTGTCCTCTGGTCCTAGACTCCCCCACTATAGGAAACATCCTCTCCACATCCACCCTATCTGTGTCCTCTGGTCCTAGACTCCCCCACTATAGGAAACATCCTCTCCACATCCACTCTATCAGTGTCCTCTGGTCCTAGACTCCCTCACTATAGGAAACATCCTGTCCACATCCACTCTATTTGTGTCCTCTGGTCCTAGACACCCCCACTATAGGAAACATCCTCTCCACATCCACTCTATCAGTGTCCTCTGGTCCTAGACTCCCCCACTATAGGAAACATCCTCTCCACATCCACTCTATCAGTGTCCTCTGGTCCTAGACTCCCTCACTATAGGAAACATCCTGTCCACATCCACTCTATTTGTGTCCTCTGGTCCTAGACACCCCCACTATAGGAAACATCCTCTCCACATCCACTCTATCAGTGTCCTCTGGTCCTAGACTCCCCCACTATAGGAAACATCCTCTCCAAATCCACATAATCAGTGTCCTCTGGTCCTAGACTCCCCCACTATAGGAAACATCCTCTCCATATCCACTCTATTTGTTTCCTCTGGTCCTAGACTCCCCCACTATAGGAAACATCCTCTCCACATCCACTCTATCAGTGTCCTCTGGTCCTAGACTCCCCCACTGTAGGAAACATCCTCTCCACATCCACTCTATTTGTGTCCTCTGGTCCTAGACACCCCCACTATAGGAAACATCCTCTCCACATCCACTCTATTTGTGTCCTCTGGTCCTAGACACCCCCACTTTAGGAAACATCCTCTCCACATCCACTCTATCTGTGTCCTCTGGTCCTAGACTCTCCCACTATAGGAAACATCCTCTCCACATCCACTCTATCTGTGTCCTCTGGTCCTAGACTCCCCCACTATAGGAAACATCCTCTCCACATCCATTCTATCAGTATCCTCTGGTCCTAGACTCCCCCACTATAGGAAACATCCTCTCCACATCCACTCTATCTGTGTCCTCTGGTCCTAGACTCCCCCACTATAGGAAACATCCTCTCCACATCCACCCTATCTGTGTCCTCTGGTCCTAGACTCCCCCACTATAGGAAACATCCTCTCCACATCCACTCTATCAGTGTCCTCTGGTCCTAGACTCCCTCACTATAGGAAACATCCTGTCCACATCCACTCTATTTGTGTCCTCTGGTCCTAGACACCCCCACTATAGGAAACATCCTCTCCACATCCACTCTATCAGTGTCCTCTGGTCCTAGACTCCCCCACTATAGGAAACATCCTCTCCACATCCACTCTATCAGTGTCCTCTGGTCCTAGACTCCCTCACTATAGGAAACATCCTGTCCACATCCACTCTATTTGTGTCCTCTGGTTCTAGACACCCCCACTATAGGAAACATCATCTCCAAATCCACATAATCAGTGTCCTCTGGTCCTAGACTCCCCCACTATAGGAAACATCCTCTCCACATCCACTCTATCTGTGTCCTCTGGTCATAGACTCCCCCACTATAGGAATCATCCTCTCCACATCCACACTATCAGTGTCCTCTGGTCCTAGACTCCCCCACTATAGGAAACATCCTGTCCACATCCACTCTATTTGTGCCCTCTGGTCCTAGACTCCCCCACTATAGGAAACATCCTCTCCACATCCACTCTATCTGTGTCCTATGGTCATAGACTGCCCCACTATAGGAAACATCCTCTCCACATCACCTATATCTGAATCCTCTGGTCCTAGACTCCCCCACTATAGGAAACATCCGGTCCACATCCACTCTTTTTGTTACCTCTAGTCCTAGACTCCCCCACTATAGGAAACATCCTCTCCACATCCACCCTAACAGTGTCCTCTGGTCCTAGACTCCCCCACTATAGGAAACATCCTGTCCACATCCACTCTATTTGTGTCCTCTGGTCCTAGACTCCCCCACTATAGGAATCATCCTCTCCACATCCACTCTATCTGTGTCCTCTGGTCCTAGACTCCCCCACTATAGGAATCATCCTCTCCACATCCACACTATCAGTGTCCTCTGGTCCTAGACTCCCCCACTATAGGAAACATCCTGTCCACATCCACTCTATTTGTGCCCTCTGGTCCTAGACTCGCCCACTATACGAATCATCCACTCCACATCCACTCTATCTGTGTCCTCTGGTCCTAGACTCCCCCAGTAGAGGAAACATCCGCTCCACATCCACTCTATCTGTATTCTCTGGTCCTAGACTCCCCCACTATAGGAAACATCCTCTCACATCCACTCTATCTGTGTCCTCTGGTCCTAGACTCCCCCACTATAGGAAACATCCTCTCCGCATCCACTCTATTTGTGTCCTCTGGTCCTAGACACCCCCACTATAGGAAACATCCTCTCCACATCCACTCTATCAGTGTACTCTGGTCCTAGATTCACGCACTATAGGAAACATCCTCTCCAAATCCACTCTATCAGTGCCCTCTGGTCCTAGACTCCCCCACTATAGGAAACATCCTCTCCACATCCACTCTATTTGTATCCTCTGGTCCTAGACTCCCCCACTATAGGAAGCTTCCTCTCCACATCCACTCTATCAATGTCCTCTGGTCCTAGACTACCCCACTATAGGAAACATCCTGTCCACATCCACTCTATTTGTGTCCTCTGGTCCTAGATTCCCCCACTATAGGAATCATCCTCTCCACATCCACTCTATCTGTGTCCTCTGGTCCTAGACTCCCCCACTATAGGAATCATCCTATCCACATCCACACTATCAGTGTCCTCTGGTCCTAGACTCCCCCACTATAGGAAACATCCTGTCCACATCCACTCTATTTGTGCCCTCTGGTCCTAGACTCCCCCACTATAGGAATCATCCTCTCCACATCCACTCTATCTGTGTCCTCTGGTCCAAGACTCCCGCACTATAGGAAACATCCTCTCCACATCCACTCTATTTGTGTCCTCTGGTCCTAGACTCCCCCAATATACGAATCATCCACTCCACATCCACTCTATCTGTGTCCTCCGGTCCTAGACTCCCCCACTAGAGGAAACATCCGCTCCACATCCACTCTATCTGTATTCTCTGGTCCTAGACTCCCCCACTATAGGAAACATCCTCTCACATCCACTCTATCTGTGTCCTCTGGTCCTAGACTCCCCCACATATAGGAAACATCCTCTCCACATCCACTCTATTTGTGTCTTCTGGTCCTAGACTCCCCCACTATAGGAATCATCCTCTCCACATCCACTCTATCTGTGTCCTCTGGTCCTAGACTCCCCCACTAGAGGAAACATCCTCTCCACATCCACTCTATCTCTGTCCTCTGGTCCTGGACTCCCCCACTATAGGAAACATCCTCTCCATATCCACTCTATTTGTTTCCTCAGGTCCTAGACTCCCCCACTATAGGAAACATCCTCTCCACATCCACTCTATCAGTGTCCTCAGGTCCTAGACTCCCCCACTGTAGGAAACATCCTCTCCACATCCACTCTATTTGTGTCCTCTGGTCCTAGACACCCCCACTATAGGAAACATCCTCTCCACATCCACTCTATTTGTGTCCTCTGGTCCTAGACACCCCCACTTTAGGAAACATCCTCTCCACATCCACTCTATCTGTGTCCTCTGGTCCTAGACTCTCCCACTATAGGAAACATCCTCTCCACATCCACTCTATTTGTGTCCTCTGGTCCTAGACTCCCCCACTATAGGAAACATCCTCTCCACATCCATTCTATCAGTATCCTCTGGTCCTAGACTCCCCCACTGTAGGAAACATCCTCTCCACATCCACTCTATCTGTGTCCTCTGGTCCTAGACTCCCCCACTATAGGAAACATCCTCTCCACATCCACCCTATCAGTGTCCTCTGGTCCTAGACTCCCCCACTATAGGAAACATCCTCTCCACATCCACTCTATCAGTGTCCTCTGGTCCTAGACTCCCTCACTATAGGAAACATCCTGTCCACATCCACTCTATTTGTGTCCTCTGGTCCTAGACACCCCCACTATAGGAAACATCCTCTCCACATCCATTCTATCAGTATCCTCTGGTCCTAGACTCCCCCACTATAGGAAACATCCTCTCCACATCCACTCTATCTGTGTCCTCTGGTCCTAGACTCCCCCACTATAAGAAACATCCTCTCCACATCCACCCTATCTGTGTCCTCTGGTCCTAGACTCCCCCACTATAGGAAACATCCTCTCCACATCCACTCTATCAGTGTCCTCTGGTCCTAGACTCCCTCACTATAGGAAACATCCTGTCCACATCCACTCTATTTGTGTCCTCTGGTCCTAGACACCCCCACTATAGGAAACATCCTCTCCACATCCACTCTATCAGTGTCCTCTGGTCCTAGACTCCCCCACTATAGGAAACATCCTCTCCACATCCACTCTATCAGTGTCCTCTGGTCCTAGACTCCCTCACTATAGGAAACATCCTGTCCACATCCACTCTATTTGTGTCCTCTGGTCCTAGACACCCCCACTATAGGAAACATCCTCTCCACATCCACATAATCAGTGTCCTCTGGTCCTAGACTCCCCCACTATAGGAAACATCCTCTCCACATCCACTCTATCTGTGTCCTCTGGTCATAGACTCCACCACTATAGGAATCATCCTCTCCACATCCACACTATCAGTGTCCTCTGGTCCTAGACTCCCCCACTATAGGAAACATCCTGTCCACATCCACTCTATTTGTGCCCTCTGGTCCTAGACTCCCCCACTATAGGAAACATCCTCTCCACATCCACTCTATCTGTGTCCTATGGTCATAGACTGCCCCACTATAGGAAACATCCTCTCCACATCACCTATATCTGAATCCTCTGGTCCTAGACTCCCCCACTATAGGAAACATCCGGTCCACATCCACTCTTTTTGTTACCTCTAGTCCTAGACTCCCCCACTATAGGAAACATCCTCTCCACATCCACCCTAACAGTGTCCTCTGGTCCTAGACTCCCCCACTATAGGAAACATCCTCTCCACATCCACTCTATCAGTGTCCTCTGGTCCTAGACTCACTCACTATAGGAAACATCCTCTCCACATCCACTCTATCTGTGTCCTCTGGTCCTAGACTCCCCCAGTAGAGGAAACATCCGCTCCACATCCACTCTATCTGTATTCTCTGGTCCTAGACTCCCCCACTATAGGAAACATCCTCTCACATCCACTCTATCTGTGTCCTCTGGTCCTAGACTCCCCCACTATAGGAAACATCCTCTCCACATCCACTCTATCAGTGTACTCTGGTCCTAGACTCCCCCACTATAGGAAACATCCTCTCCACATCCACTCTATCAGTGTACTCTGGTCCTAGATTCACGCACTATAGGAAACATCCTCTCCAAATCCACTCTATCAGTGCCCTCTGGTCCTAGACTCCCCCACTATAGGAAACATCCTCTCCACATCCACTCTATTTGTATCCTCTGGTCCTAGACTCCCCCACTATAGGAAGCTTCCTCTCCACATCCACTCTATCAATGTCCTCTGGTCCTAGACTACCCCACTATAGGAAACATCCTGTCCACATCCACTCTATCTGTGTCCTCTGGTCCTAGACTCCCCCACTATAGGAATCATCCTATCCACATCCACACTATCAGTGTCCTCTGGTCCTAGACTCCCCCACTATAGGAAACATCCTGTCCACATCCACTCTATTTGTGCCCTCTGGTCCTAGACTCCCCCACTATAGGAATCATCCTCTCCACATCCACTCTATCTGTGTCCTCTGGTCCAAGACTCCCGCACTATAGGAAACATCCTCTCCACATCCACTCTATTTGTGTCCTCTGGTCCTAGACTCCCCCAATATACGAATCATCCACTCCACATCCACTCTATCTGTGTCCTCTGGTCCTAGACTCCCCCACTAGAGGAAACATCCGCTCCACATCCACTCTATCTGTATTCTCTGGTCCTAGACTCCCCCACTATAGGAAACATCCTCTCACATCCACTCTATCTGTGTCCTCTGGTCCTAGACTCCCCCACATATAGGAAACATCCTCTCCACATCCACTCTATTTGTGTCTTCTGGTCCTAGACTCCCCCACTATAGGAATCATCCTCTCCACATCCACTCTATCTGTGTCCTCTGGTCCTAGACTCCCCCACTAGAGGAAACATCCTCTCCACATCCACTCTATCTCTGTCCTCTGGTCCTGGACTCCCCCACTATAGGAAACATCCTCTCCATATCCACTCTATTTGTTTCCTCAGGTCCTAGACTCCCCCACTATAGGAAACATCCTCTCCACATCCACTCTATCAGTGTCCTCTGGTCCTAGACTCCCCCACTGTAGGAAACATCCTCTCCACATCCACTCTATTTGTGTCCTCTGGTCCTAGACACCCCCACTATAGGAAACATCCTCTCCACATCCACTCTATTTGTGTCCTCTGGTCCTAGACACCCCCACTTTAGGAAACATCCTCTCCACATCCACTCTATCTGTGTCCTCTGGTCCTAGACTCCCCCACTATAGGAAACATCCTCTACACATCCATTCTATCAGTATCCTCTGGTCCGAGACTCCCCCACTGTAGGAAACATCCTCTCCACATCCACTCTATCTGTGTCCTCTGGTCCTAGACTCCCCCACTATAGGAAACATCCTCTCCACATCCACCCTATCAGTGTCCTCTGGTCCTAGACTCCCCCACTATAGGAAACATCCTCTCCACATCCACTCTATCAGTGTCCTCTGGTCCTAGACTCCCTCACTATAGGAAACATCCTGTCCACATCCACTCTATCTGTGTCCTCTGGTCCTAGACTCCCCCACTATAGGAAACATCCTCTACACATCCATTCTATCAGTATCCTCTGGTCCGAGACTCCCCCACTGTAGGAAACATCCTCTCCACATCCACTCTATCTGTGTCCTCTGGTCCTAGACTCCCCCACTATAGGAAACATCCTCTCCACATCCACCCTATCAGTGTCCTCTGGTCCTAGACTCCCCCACTATAGGAAACATCCTCTCCACATCCACTCTATCAGTGTCCTCTGGTCCTAGACTCCCTCACTATAGGAAACATCCTGTCCACATCCACTCTATTTGTGTCCTCTGGTCCTAGACACCCCCACTATAGGAAACATCCTCTCCACATCCACTCTATCAGTGTCCTCTGGTCCTAGACTCCCCCACTATAGGAAACATCCTGTCCACATCCACTCTATTTGTGTCCTCTGGCCCTAGACTCCCCCACAATAGGAAACATCCTCTCCACATCCACCCTATCAGTGTCCTCTGGTCCTAGACTCCCCCACTATAGGAAACATCCTCTCCACATCCACTCTATCAGTGTCCTCTGGTCCTAGACTCCCCCACTATAGGAAACATCCTGTCCACATCCACTCTATTTGTGTCCTCTGGTCCTAGACTCCCCCACTATAGGAAACATCCTCTCCACATCCACTCTATCAGTGTCCTCTGGTCCTATATTCTCCCACTATAGGAAACATCCTCTCACATCCACTCTATCTGTGTCCTCTGGTCTTAGACTCCCCCACTATAGGAAACATCCTCTCCACATCCACTCTATTTGTGTCTTCTGGTCCTAGACTCCCCCACTATAGGAATCATCCTCTCCACATCCACTCTATCTGTGTCCTCTGGTCCTAGACTCCCCCACTAGAGGAAACATCCTCTCCACATCCACTCTATCTCTGTCCTCTGGTCCTGGACTCCCCCACTATAGGAAACATCCTCTCCATATCCACTCTATTTGTTTCCTCTGGTCCTAGTCTCCCCCACTATAGGAAACATCCTCTCCACATCCACTCTATCAGTGTCCTCTGGTCCTAGACTCCCCCACTGTAGGAAACATCCTCTCCACATCCACTCTATTTGTGTCCTCTGGTCCTAGACAACCCCACTATTGGAAACATCCTCTCCACATCCACTCTATTTGTGTCCTCTGGTCCTAGACACCCCAACTTTAGGAAACATCCTCTCCACATCCACTCTATCTGTGTCCTCTGGTCCTAGACTCTCCCACTATAGGAAACATCCTCTCCACATCCACTCTATCTGTGTCCTCTGGTCCTAGACTCCCCCACTATAGGAAACATCCTCTCCACATCCATTCTATCAGTATCCTTTGGTCCTAGACTCCCCCACTATAGGAAACATCCTCTCCACATCCACTCTATCTGTGTCCTCTGGTCCTAGACTCCCCCACTATAGGAAACATCCTCTCCACATCCACCCTATCTGTGTCCTCTGGTCCTAGACTCCCCCACTATAGGAAACATGCTCTCCACATCCACTCTATCAGTGTCCTCTGGTCCTAGACTCCCTCACTATAGGAAACATCCTGTCCACATCCACTCTATTTGTGTCCTCTGGTCCTAGACACCCCCACTATAGGAAACATCCTCTCCACATCCACTCTATCAGTGTCCTCTGGTCCTAGACTCCCCCACTATAGGAAACATCCTCTCCACATCCACTCTATCAGTGTCCTCTGGTCCTAGACTCCCTCACTATAGGAAACATCCTGTCCACATCCACTCTATTTGTGTCCTCTGGTCCTAGACACCCCCACTATAGGAAACATCCTCTCCACATCCACTCTATCAGTGTCCTCTGGTCCTAGACTCCCCCACTATAGGAAACATCCTCTCCAAATCCACATAATCAGTGTCCTCTGGTCCTAGATTCCCCCACTATAGGAAACATCCTCTCCACATCCACTCTATCTGTGTCCTCTGGTCATAGACTCCCCCACTATAGGAATCATCCTCTCCACATCCACACTATCAGTGTCCTCTGGTCCTAGACTCCCCCACTATAGGAAACATCCTGTCCACATCCACTCTATTTGTGCCCTCTGGTCCTAGACTCCCCCACTATTGGAAACATCCTCTCCACATCCACTCTATCTGTGTCCTATGGTCATAGACTGCCCCACTATAGGAAACATCCTCTCCACATCACCTATATCTGAATCCTCTGGTCCTAGACTCCCCCACTATAGGAAACATCCGGTCCACATCCACTCTTTTTGTGTCCTCTAGTCCTAGATTCCCCCACTATAGGAAACATCCTCTCCACATCCACCCTAACAGTGTCCTCTGGTCCTAGACTCACTCACTATAGGAAACATCCTGTCCACATCCACTCTATTTGTGTCCTCTGGTCCTAGACTCCCCCACGATAGGAAACTTCCTCTCCACATCCACTCTATCAGTGTCCTCTGGTCCTAGACTCCCCCACTATAGGAAACATCCTGTCCACATCCACTCTATTTGTGTCCTCTGGTCCTAGAACTCCCCCACTATAGGAATCATCCTCTCCACATCCACTCTATCTGTGTCCTCTGGTCCTAGACTCCCCCACTATAGGAATCATCCTCTCCACATCCACACTATCAGTGTCCTCTGGTCCTAGACTCCCCCACTATAGGAAACATCCTGTCCACATCCACTCTATTTGTGCCCTCTGGTCCTAGACTCGCCCACTATACGAATCATCCACTCCACATCCACTCTATCTGTGTCCTCTGGTCCTAGACTCCCCCACTAGAGGAAACATCCGCTCCACATCCACTCTATCTGTATTCTCTGGTCCTAGACTCCCCCACTATAGGAAACATCCTCTCACATCCACTCTATCTGTGTCCTCTGGTCCTAGACTCCCCCACTATAGGAAACATCCTCTCCACATCCACTCTATTTGTGTCCTCTGGTCCTAGACACCCCCACTATAGGAAACATCCTCTCCACATCCACTCTATCAGTGTACTCTGGTCCTAGACTCACGCACTATAGGAAACATCCTCTCCAAATCCACTCTATCAGTGCCCTCTGGTCCTAGACTCCCCCACTATAGGAAACATCCTCGCCACATCCACTCTATTTGTATCCTCTGGTCCTAGACTCCCCCACTATAGGAAGCTTCCTCTCCACATCCACTCTATCAATGTCCTCTGGTCCTAGACTCCCCCACTATAGGAAGCTTCCTCTCCACATCCACTCTATCAATGTCCTCTGGTCCTAGACTACCCCACTATAGGAAACATCCTGTCCACATCCACTCTATTTGTGTCCTCTGGTCCTAGACTCCCCCAATATACGAATCATCCACTCCACATCCACTCTATCTGTGTCCTCTGGTCCTAGACTCCCCCACTAGAGGAAACATCCGCTCCACATCCACTCTATCTGTATTCTCTGGTCCTAGACTCCCCCACTATAGGAAACATCCTCTCACATCCACTCTATCTGTGTCCTCTGGTCCTAGACTCCCCCACATATAGGAAACATCCTCTCCACATCCACTCTATTTGTGTCTTCTGGTCCTAGACTCCCCCACTATAGGAATCATCCTCTCCACATCCACTCTATCTGTGTCCTCTGGTCCTAGACTCCCCCACTAGAGGAAACATCCTCTCCACATCCACTCTATCTCTGTCCTCTGGTCCTGGACTCCCCCACTATAGGAAACATCCTGTCCACATCCACTCTATTTGTGTCCTCTGGCCCTAGACTCCCCCACAATAGGAAACATCCTCTCCACATCCACCCTATCAGTGTCCTCTGGTCCTAGACTCCCCCACTATAGGAAACATCCTCTCCACATCCACTCTATCAGTGTCCTCTGGTCCTAGACTCCCCCACTATAGGAAACATCCTGTCCACATCCACTCTATTTGTGTCCTCTGGTCCTAGACTCCCCCACTATAGGAAACATCCTCTCCACATCCACTCTATCAGTGTCCTCTGGTCCTATATTCTCCCACTATAGGAAACATCCTCTCACATCCACTCTATCTGTGTCCTCTGGTCTTAGACTCCCCCACTATAGGAAACATCCTCTCCACATCCACTCTATTTGTGTCTTCTGGTCCTAGACTCCCCCACTATAGGAATCATCCTCTCCACATCCACTCTATCTGTGTCCTCTGGTCCTAGACTCCCCCACTAGAGGAAACATCCTCTCCACATCCACTCTATCTCTGTCCTCTAGTCCTGGACTCCCCCACTATAGGAAACATCCTCTCCATATCCACTCTATTTGTTTCCTCTGGTCCTAGTCTCCCCCACTATAGGAAACATCCTCTCCACATCCACTCTATCAGTGTCCTCTGGTCCTAGACTCCCCCACTGTAGGAAACATCCTCTCCACATCCACTCTATTTGTGTCCTCTGGTCCTAGACAACCCCACTATTGGAAACATCCTCTCCACATCCACTCTATTTGTGTCCTCTGGTCCTAGACACCCCAACTTTAGGAAACATCCTCTCCACATCCACTCTATCTGTGTCCTCTGGTCCTAGACTCTCCCACTATAGGAAACATCCTCTCCACATCCACTCTATCTGTGTCCTCTGGTCCTAGACTCCCCCACTATAGGAAACATCCTCTCCACATCCATTCTATCAGTATCCTCTGGTCCTAGACTCCCCCACTATAGGAAACATCCTCTCCACATCCACTCTATCTGTGTCCTCTGGTCCTAGACTCCCCCACTATAGGAAACATCCTCTCCACATCCACCCTATCTGTGTCCTCTGGTCCTAGACTCCCCCACTATAGGAAACATGCTCTCCACATCCACTCTATCAGTGTCCTCTGGTCCTAGACTCCCTCACTATAGGAAACATCCTGTCCACATCCACTCTATTTGTGTCCTCTGGTCCTAGACACCCCCACTATAGGAAACATCCTCTCCACATCCACTCTATCAGTGTCCTCTGGTCCTAGACTCCCCCACTATAGGAAACATCCTCTCCACATCCACTCTATCAGTGTCCTCTGGTCCTAGACTCCCTCACTATAGGAAACATCCTGTCCACATCCACTCTATTTGTGTCCTCTGGTCCTAGACACCCCCACTATAGGAAACATCCTCTCCACATCCACTCTATCAGTGTCCTCTGGTCCTAGACTCCCCCACTATAGGAAACATCCTCTCCAAATCCACATAATCAGTGTCCTCTGGTCCTAGATTCCCCCACTATAGGAAACATCCTCTCCACATCCACTCTATCTGTGTCCTCTGGTCATAGACTCCCCCACTATAGGAATCATCCTCTCCACATCCACACTATCAGTGTCCTCTGGTCCTAGACTCCCCCACTATAGGAAACATCCTGTCCACATCCACTCTATTTGTGCCCTCTGGTCCTAGACTCCCCCACTATTGGAAACATCCTCTCCACATCCACTCTATCTGTGTCCTATGGTCATAGACTGCCCCACTATAGGAAACATCCTCTCCACATCACCTATATCTGAATCCTCTGGTCCTAGACTTCCCCACTATAGGAAACATCCGGTCCACATCCACTCTTTTTGTGTCCTCTAGTCCTAGACTCCCCCACTATAGGAAACATCCTCTCCACATCCACCCTAACAGTGTCCTCTGGTCCTAGACTCACTCACTATAGGAAACATCCTGTCCACATCCACTCTATTTGTGTCCTCTGGTCCTAGACTCCCCCACGATAGGAAACTTCCTCTCCACATCCACTCTATCAGTGTCCTCTGGTCCTAGACTCCCCCACTATAGGAAACATCCTGTCCACATCCACTCTATTTGTGTCCTCTGGTCCTAGAACTCCCCCACTATAGGAATCATCCTCTCCACATCCACTCTATCTGTGTCCTCTGGTCCTAGACTCCCCCACTATAGGAATCATCCTCTCCACATCCACACTATCAGTGTCCTCTGGTCCTAGACTCCCCCACTATAGGAAACATCCTGTCCACATCCACTCTATTTGTGCCCTCTGGTCCTAGACTCGCCCACTATACGAATCATCCACTCCACATCCACTCTATCTGTGTCCTCTGGTCCTAGACTCCCCCACTAGAGGAAACATCCGCTCCACATCCACTCTATCTGTATTCTCTGGTCCTAGACTCCCCCACTATAGGAAACATCCTCTCACATCCACTCTATCTGTGTCCTCTGGTCCTAGACTCCCCCACTATAGGAAACATCCTCTCCACATCCACTCTATTTGTGTCCTCTGGTCCTAGACACCCCCACTATAGGAAACATCCTCTCCACATCCACTCTATCAGTGTACTCTGGTCCTAGACTCACGCACTATAGGAAACATCCTCTCCAAATCCACTCTATCAGTGCCCTCTGGTCCTAGACTCCCCCACTATAGGAAACATCCTCGCCACATCCACTCTATTTGTATCCTCTGGTCCTAGACTCCCCCACTATAGGAAGCTTCCTCTCCACATCCACTCTATCAATGTCCTCTGGTCCTAGACTCCCCCACTATAGGAAGCTTCCTCTCCACATCCACTCTATCAATGTCCTCTGGTCCTAGACTACCCCACTATAGGAAACATCCTGTCCACATCCACTCTATTTGTGTCCTCTGGTCCTAGACTCCCCCAATATACGAATCATCCACTCCACATCCACTCTATCTGTGTCCTCTGGTCCTAGACTCCCCCACTAGAGGAAACATCCGCTCCACATCCACTCTATCTGTATTCTCTGGTCCTAGACTCCCCCACTATAGGAAACATCCTCTCACATCCACTCTATCTGTGTCCTCTGGTCCTAGACTCCCCCACATATAGGAAACATCCTCTCCACATCCACTCTATTTGTGTCTTCTGGTCCTAGACTCCCCCACTATAGGAATCATCCTCTCCACATCCACTCTATCTGTGTCCTCTGGTCCTAGACTCCCCCACTAGAGGAAACATCCTCTCCACATCCACTCTATCTCTGTCCTCTGGTCCTGGACTCCCCCACTATAGGAAACATCCTCTCCATATCCACTCTATTTGTTTCCTCAGGTCCTAGACTCCCCCACTATAGGAAACATCCTCTCCACATCCACTCTATCAGTGTCCTCTGGTCCTAGACTCCCCCACTGTAGGAAACATCCTCTCCACATCCACTCTATTTGTGTCCTCTGGTCCTAGACACCCCCACTATAGGAAACATCCTCTCCACATCCACTCTATTTGTGTCCTCTGGTCCTAGACACCCCCACTTTAGGAAACATCCTCTCCACATCCACTCTATCTGTGTCCTCTGGTCCTAGACTCCCCCACTATAGGAAACATCCTCTACACATCCATTCTATCAGTATCCTCTGGTCCGAGACTCCCCCACTGTAGGAAACATCCTCTCCACATCCACTCTATCTGTGTCCTCTGGTCCTAGACTCCCCCACTATAGGAAACATCCTCTCCACATCCACCCTATCAGTGTCCTCTGGTCCTAGACTCCCCCACTATAGGAAACATCCTCTCCACATCCACTCTATCAGTGTCCTCTGGTCCTAGACTCCCTCACTATAGGAAACATCCTGTCCACATCCACTCTATCTGTGTCCTCTGGTCCTAGACTCCCCCACTATAGGAAACATCCTCTACACATCCATTCTATCAGTATCCTCTGGTCCGAGACTCCCCCACTGTAGGAAACATCCTCTCCACATCCACTCTATCTGTGTCCTCTGGTCCTAGACTCCCCCACTATAGGAAACATCCTCTCCACATCCACCCTATCAGTGTCCTCTGGTCCTAGACTCCCCCACTATAGGAAACATCCTCTCCACATCCACTCTATCAGTGTCCTCTGGTCCTAGACTCCCTCACTATAGGAAACATCCTGTCCACATCCACTCTATTTGTGTCCTCTGGTCCTAGACACCCCCACTATAGGAAACATCCTCTCCACATCCACTCTATTTGTGTCCTCTGGTCCTAGACAACCCCACTATTGGAAACATCCTCTCCACATCCACTCTATTTGTGTCCTCTGGTCCTAGACTCCCCCACTATAGCAATCATCCTCTCCACATCCACTCTATCTGTGTCCTCTGGTCCTAGACTCCCCCACTAGAGGAAACATCCTCTCCACATCCACTCTATCTCTGTCCTCTGGTCCTGGACTCCCCCACTATAGGAAACATCCTCTCCATATCCACTCTATTTGTTTCCTCTGGTCCTAGTCTCCCCCACTATAGGAAACATCCTCTCCACATCCACTCTATCAGTGTCCTCTGGTCCTAGACTCCCCCACTGTAGGAAACATCCTCTCCACATCCACTCTATTTGTGTCCTCTGGTCCTAGACAACCCCACTATTGGAAACATCCTCTCCACATCCACTCTATTTGTGTCCTCTGGTCCTAGACACCCCAACTTTAGGAAACATCCTCTCCACATCCACTCTATCTGTGTCCTCTGGTCCTAGACTCTCCCACTATAGGAAACATCCTCTCCACATCCACTCTATCTGTGTCCTCTGGTCCTAGACTCCCCCACTGTAGGAAACATCCTCTCCACATCCACTCTATTTGTGTCCTCTGGTCCTAGACAACCCCACTATTGGAAACATCCTCTCCACATCCACTCTATTTGTGTCCTCTGGTCCTAGACACCCCAACTTTAGGAAACATCCTCTCCACATCCACTCTATCTGTGTCCTCTGGTCCTAGACTCTCCCACTATAGGAAACATCCTCTCCACATCCACTCTATCTGTGTCCTCTGGTCCTAGACTCCCCCACTATAGGAAACATCCTCTCCACATCCATTCTATCAGTATCCTCTGGTCCTAGACTCCCCCACTATAGGAAACATCCTCTCCACATCCACTCTATCTGTGTCCTCTGGTCCTAGACTCCCCCACTATAGGAAACATCCTCTCCACATCCACCCTATCTGTGTCCTCTGGTCCTAGACTCCCCCACTATAGGAAACATGCTCTCCACATCCACTCTATCAGTGTCCTCTGGTCCTAGACTCCCTCACTATAGGAAACATCCTGTCCACATCCACTCTATTTGTGTCCTCTGGTCCTAGACACCCCCACTATAGGAAACATCCTCTCCACATCCACTCTATCAGTGTCCTCTGGTCCTAGACTCCCCCACTATAGGAAACATCCTCTCCACATCCACTCTATCAGTGTCCTCTGGTCCTAGACTCCCTCACTATAGGAAACATCCTGTCCACATCCACTCTATTTGTGTCCTCTGGTCCTAGACACCCCCACTATAGGAAACATCCTCTCCACATCCACTCTATCAGTGTCCTCTGGTCCTAGACTCCCCCACTATAGGAAACATCCTCTCCAAATCCACATAATCAGTGTCCTCTGGTCCTAGATTCCCCCACTATAGGAAACATCCTCTCCACATCCACTCTATCTGTGTCCTCTGGTCATAGACTCCCCCACTATAGGAATCATCCTCTCCACATCCACACTATCAGTGTCCTCTGGTCCTAGACTCCCCCACTATAGGAAACATCCTGTCCACATCCACTCTATTTGTGCCCTCTGGTCCTAGACTCCCCCACTATTGGAAACATCCTCTCCACATCCACTCTATCTGTGTCCTATGGTCATAGACTGCCCCACTATAGGAAACATCCTCTCCACATCACCTATATCTGAATCCTCTGGTCCTAGACTTCCCCACTATAGGAAACATCCGGTCCACATCCACTCTTTTTGTGTCCTCTAGTCCTAGACTCCCCCACTATAGGAAACATCCTCTCCACATCCACCCTAACAGTGTCCTCTGGTCCTAGACTCACTCACTATAGGAAACATCCTGTCCACATCCACTCTATTTGTGTCCTCTGGTCCTAGACTCCCCCACGATAGGAAACTTCCTCTCCACATCCACTCTATCAGTGTCCTCTGGTCCTAGACTCCCCCACTATAGGAAACATCCTGTCCACATCCACTCTATTTGTGTCCTCTGGTCCTAGAACTCCCCCACTATAGGAATCATCCTCTCCACATCCACTCTATCTGTGTCCTCTGGTCCTAGACTCCCCCACTATAGGAATCATCCTCTCCACATCCACACTATCAGTGTCCTCTGGTCCTAGACTCCCCCACTATAGGAAACATCCTGTCCACATCCACTCTATTTGTGCCCTCTGGTCCTAGACTCGCCCACTATACGAATCATCCACTCCACATCCACTCTATCTGTGTCCTCTGGTCCTAGACTCCCCCACTAGAGGAAACATCCGCTCCACATCCACTCTATCTGTATTCTCTGGTCCTAGACTCCCCCACTATAGGAAACATCCTCTCACATCCACTCTATCTGTGTCCTCTGGTCCTAGACTCCCCCACTATAGGAAACATCCTCTCCACATCCACTCTATTTGTGTCCTCTGGTCCTAGACACCCCCACTATAGGAAACATCCTCTCCACATCCACTCTATCAGTGTACTCTGGTCCTAGACTCACGCACTATAGGAAACATCCTCTCCAAATCCACTCTATCAGTGCCCTCTGGTCCTAGACTCCCCCACTATAGGAAACATCCTCGCCACATCCACTCTATTTGTATCCTCTGGTCCTAGACTCCCCCACTATAGGAAGCTTCCTCTCCACATCCACTCTATCAATGTCCTCTGGTCCTAGACTCCCCCACTATAGGAAGCTTCCTCTCCACATCCACTCTATCAATGTCCTCTGGTCCTAGACTACCCCACTATAGGAAACATCCTGTCCACATCCACTCTATTTGTGTCCTCTGGTCCTAGACTCCCCCAATATACGAATCATCCACTCCACATCCACTCTATCTGTGTCCTCTGGTCCTAGACTCCCCCACTAGAGGAAACATCCGCTCCACATCCACTCTATCTGTATTCTCTGGTCCTAGACTCCCCCACTATAGGAAACATCCTCTCACATCCACTCTATCTGTGTCCTCTGGTCCTAGACTCCCCCACATATAGGAAACATCCTCTCCACATCCACTCTATTTGTGTCTTCTGGTCCTAGACTCCCCCACTATAGGAATCATCCTCTCCACATCCACTCTATCTGTGTCCTCTGGTCCTAGACTCCCCCACTAGAGGAAACATCCTCTCCACATCCACTCTATCTCTGTCCTCTGGTCCTGGACTCCCCCACTATAGGAAACATCCTCTCCATATCCACTCTATTTGTTTCCTCAGGTCCTAGACTCCCCCACTATAGGAAACATCCTCTCCACATCCACTCTATCAGTGTCCTCTGGTCCTAGACTCCCCCACTGTAGGAAACATCCTCTCCACATCCACTCTATTTGTGTCCTCTGGTCCTAGACACCCCCACTATAGGAAACATCCTCTCCACATCCACTCTATTTGTGTCCTCTGGTCCTAGACACCCCCACTTTAGGAAACATCCTCTCCACATCCACTCTATCTGTGTCCTCTGGTCCTAGACTCCCCCACTATAGGAAACATCCTCTACACATCCATTCTATCAGTATCCTCTGGTCCGAGACTCCCCCACTGTAGGAAACATCCTCTCCACATCCACTCTATCTGTGTCCTCTGGTCCTAGACTCCCCCACTATAGGAAACATCCTCTCCACATCCACCCTATCAGTGTCCTCTGGTCCTAGACTCCCCCACTATAGGAAACATCCTCTCCACATCCACTCTATCAGTGTCCTCTGGTCCTAGACTCCCTCACTATAGGAAACATCCTGTCCACATCCACTCTATCTGTGTCCTCTGGTCCTAGACTCCCCCACTATAGGAAACATCCTCTACACATCCATTCTATCAGTATCCTCTGGTCCGAGACTCCCCCACTGTAGGAAACATCCTCTCCACATCCACTCTATCTGTGTCCTCTGGTCCTAGACTCCCCCACTATAGGAAACATCCTCTCCACATCCACCCTATCAGTGTCCTCTGGTCCTAGACTCCCCCACTATAGGAAACATCCTCTCCACATCCACTCTATCAGTGTCCTCTGGTCCTAGACTCCCTCACTATAGGAAACATCCTGTCCACATCCACTCTATTTGTGTCCTCTGGTCCTAGACACCCCCACTATAGGAAACATCCTCTCCACATCCACTCTATTTGTGTCCTCTGGTCCTAGACAACCCCACTATTGGAAACATCCTCTCCACATCCACTCTATTTGTGTCCTCTGGTCCTAGACTCCCCCACTATAGCAATCATCCTCTCCACATCCACTCTATCTGTGTCCTCTGGTCCTAGACTCCCCCACTAGAGGAAACATCCTCTCCACATCCACTCTATCTCTGTCCTCTGGTCCTGGACTCCCCCACTATAGGAAACATCCTCTCCATATCCACTCTATTTGTTTCCTCTGGTCCTAGTCTCCCCCACTATAGGAAACATCCTCTCCACATCCACTCTATCAGTGTCCTCTGGTCCTAGACTCCCCCACTGTAGGAAACATCCTCTCCACATCCACTCTATTTGTGTCCTCTGGTCCTAGACAACCCCACTATTGGAAACATCCTCTCCACATCCACTCTATTTGTGTCCTCTGGTCCTAGACACCCCAACTTTAGGAAACATCCTCTCCACATCCACTCTATCTGTGTCCTCTGGTCCTAGACTCTCCCACTATAGGAAACATCCTCTCCACATCCACTCTATCTGTGTCCTCTGGTCCTAGACTCCCCCACTATAGGAAACATCCTCTCCACATCCATTCTATCAGTATCCTCTGGTCCTAGACTCCCCCACTATAGGAAACATCCTCTCCACATCCACTCTATCTGTGTCCTCTGGTCCTAGACTCCCCCACTATAGGAAACATCCTCTCCACATCCACCCTATCTGTGTCCTCTGGTCCTAGACTCCCCCACTATAGGAAACATGCTCTCCACATCCACTCTATCAGTGTCCTCTGGTCCTAGACTCCCTCACTATAGGAAACATCCTCTCCACATCCACTCTATCAGTGTCCTCTGGTCCTAGACTCCCTCACTATAGGAAACATCCTGTCCACATCCACTCTATTTGTGTCCTCTGGTCCTAGACACCCCCACTATAGGAAACATCCTCTCCACATCCACTCTATCAGTGTCCTCTGGTCCTAGACTCCCCCACTATAGGAAACATCCTCTCCAAATCCACATAATCAGTGTCCTCTGGTCCTAGATTCCCCCACTATAGGAAACATCCTCTCCACATCCACTCTATCTGTGTCCTCTGGTCATAGACTCCCCCACTATAGGAATCATCCTCTCCACATCCACACTATCAGTGTCCTCTGGTCCTAGACTCCCCCACTATAGGAAACATCCTGTCCACATCCACTCTATTTGTGCCCTCTGGTCCTAGACTCCCCCACTATTGGAAACATCCTCTCCACATCCACTCTATCTGTGTCCTATGGTCATAGACTGCCCCACTATAGGAAACATCCTCTCCACATCACCTATATCTGAATCCTCTGGTCCTAGACTCCCCCACTATAGGAAACATCCGGTCCACATCCACTCTTTTTGTGTCCTCTAGTCCTAGACTCCCCCACTATAGGAAACATCCTCTCCACATCCACCCTAACAGTGTCCTCTGGTCCTAGACTCACTCACTATAGGAAACATCCTGTCCACATCCACTCTATTTGTGTCCTCTGGTCCTAGACTCCCCCACGATAGGAAACTTCCTCTCCACATCCACTCTATCAGTGTCCTCTGGTCCTAGACTCCCCCACTATAGGAAACATCCTGTCCACATCCACTCTATTTGTGTCCTCTGGTCCTAGAACTCCCCCACTATAGGAATCATCCTCTCCACATCCACTCTATCTGTGTCCTCTGGTCCTAGACTCCCCCACTATAGGAATCATCCTCTCCACATCCACACTATCAGTGTCCTCTGGTCCTAGACTCCCCCACTATAGGAAACATCCTGTCCACATCCACTCTATTTGTGCCCTCTGGTCCTAGACTCGCCCACTATACGAATCATCCACTCCACATCCACTCTATCTGTGTCCTCTGGTCCTAGACTCCCCCACTAGAGGAAACATCCGCTCCACATCCACTCTATCTGTATTCTCTGGTCCTAGACTCCCCCACTATAGGAAACATCCTCTCACATCCACTCTATCTGTGTCCTCTGGTCCTAGACTCCCCCACTATAGGAAACATCCTCTCCACATCCACTCTATTTGTGTCCTCTGGTCCTAGACACCCCCACTATAGGAAACATCCTCTCCACATCCACTCTATCAGTGTACTCTGGTCCTAGACTCACGCACTATAGGAAACATCCTCTCCAAATCCACTCTATCAGTGCCCTCTGGTCCTAGACTCCCCCACTATAGGAAACATCCTCGCCACATCCACTCTATTTGTATCCTCTGGTCCTAGACTCCCCCACTATAGGAAGCTTCCTCTCCACATCCACTCTATCAATGTCCTCTGGTCCTAGACTACCCCACTATAGGAAACATCCTGTCCACATCCACTCTATTTGTGTCCTCTGGTCCTAGACTCCCCCACTATAGGAATCATCCTCTCCACATCCACTCTATCTGTGTCCTCTGGTCCTAGACTCCCCCACTATAGGAAACATCCTCTCCGCATCCACTCTATTTGTGTCCTCTGGTCCTAGACACCCCCACTATAGGAAACATCCTCTCCACATCCACCCTAACAGTGTCCTCTGGTCCTAGACTCCCCCACTATAGGAAACATCCTCTCCACATCCACTCTATCAGTGTCCTCTGGTCCTAGACTCACTCACTATAGGAAACATCCTGTCCACATCCACTCTATTTGTGTCCTCTGGTCCTAGACTCCCCCACGATAGGAAACTTCCTCTCCACATCCACTCTATCAGTGTCCTCTGGTCCTAGACTCCCCCACTATAGGAAACATCCTGTCCACATCCACTCTATTTGTGTCCTCTGGTCCTAGAACTCCCCCACTATAGGAATCATCCTATCCACATCCACTCTATCTGTGTCCTCTGGTCCTAGACTCCCCCACTATAGGAATCATCCTCTCCACATCCACACTATCAGTGTCCTCTGGTCCTAGACTCCCCCACTATAGGAAACATCCTGTCCACATCCACTCTATTTGTGCCCTCTGGTCCTAGACTCCCCCACTATACGAATCATCCACTCCACATCCACTCTATCTGTGTCCTCTGGTCCTAGACTCCCCCACTAGAGGAAACATCCGCTCCACATCCACTCTATCTGTATTCTCTGGTCCTAGACTCCCCCACTATAGGAAACATCCTCTCACATCCACTCTATCTGTGTCCTCTGGTCCTAGACTCCCCCACTATAGGAAACATCCTCTCCACATCCACTCTATTTGTGTCCTCTGGTCCTAGACACCCCCACTATAGGAAACATCCTCTCCACATCCACTCTATCAGTGTACTCTGGTCCTAGACTCACGCACTATAGGAAACATCCTCTCCAAATCCACTCTATCAGTGCCCTCTGGTCCTAGACTCCCCCACTATAGGAAACATCCTCTCCACATCCACTCTATTTGTATCCTCTGGTCCTAGACTCCCCCACTAGAGGAAGCTTCCTCTCCACATCCACTCTATCTGTGTCCTCTGGTCCTAGACTCCCCCTCTATAGGAATCATCCTCTCCACATCCACACTATCAGTGTACTCTGGTCCTAGACTCCCCCACTATAGGAAACATCCTGTCCACATCCACTCTATTTGTGCCCTCTGGTCCTAGACTCGCCCACTATACGAATCATCCACTCCACATCCACTCTATCTGTGTCCTCTGGTCCTAGACTCCCCCACTAGAGGAAACATCCGCTCCACATCCACTCTATCTGTATTCTCTGGTCCTAGACTCCCCCACTATAGGAAACATCCTCTCACATCCACTCTATCTGTGTCCTCTGGTCCTAGACTCCCCCACTATAGGAAACATCCTCTCCACATCCACTCTATTTGTGTCCTCTGGTCCTAGACTCCCCCACGATAGGAAACTTCCTCTCCACATCCACTCTATCAGTGTCCTCTGGTCCTAGACTCCCCCACTATAGGAAACATCCTGTCCACATCCACTCTATTTGTGTCCTCTGGTCCTAGAACTCCCCCACTATAGGAATCATCCTCTCCACATCCACTCTATCTGTGTCCTCTGGTCCTAGACTCCCCCACTATAGGAATCATCCTCTCCACATCCACACTATCAGTGTCCTCTGGTCCTAGACTCCCCCACTATAGGAAACATCCTGTCCACATCCACTCTATTTGTGCCCTCTGGTCCTAGACTCGCCCACTATACGAATCATCCACTCCACATCCAC
Organism: Hemitrygon akajei; assembly: GCF_048418815.1. Classification (NCBI taxonomy): domain Eukaryota; kingdom Metazoa; phylum Chordata; class Chondrichthyes; order Myliobatiformes; family Dasyatidae; genus Hemitrygon; species Hemitrygon akajei. The sequence continues at coordinate 135,248 of NC_133130.1, forward strand.
TCTATCTGTGTCCTCTGGTCCTAGACTCCCCCACTAGAGGAAACATCCGCTCCACATCCACTCTATCTGTATTCTCTGGTCCTAGACTCCCCCACTATAGGAAACATCCTCTCACATCCACTCTATCTGTGTCCTCTGGTCCTAGACTCCCCCACTATAGGAAACATCCTCTCCACATCCACTCTATTTGTGTCCTCTGGTCCTAGACACCCCCACTATAGTAAACATCCTCTCCACATCCACTCTATCAGTGTACTCTGGTCCTAGACTCACGCACTATAGGAAACATCCTCTCCAAATCCACTCTATCAGTGCCCTCTGGTCCTAGACACCCCCACTATAGGAAACATCCTCTCCACATCCACTCTATTTGTATCCTCTGGTCCTAGACTCCCCCACTAGAGGAAGCTTCCTCTCCACATCCACTCTATCAATGTCCTCTGGTCCTAGACTACCCCACTATAGGAAACATCCTGTCCACATCCACTCTATTTGTGTCCTCTGGTCCTAGACTCCCCCACTATAGGAATCATCCCCTCCACATCCACTCTATCTGTGTCCTCTGGTCCTAGACTCCCCCACTGTAGGAAACATCCTCTCCACATCCACTCTATTTGTGTCCTCTGGTCCTAGACACCCCCACTATAGGAAACATCCTCTCCACATCCACTCTATTTGTGTCCTCTGGTCCTAGACACCCCCACTTTAGGAAACATCCTCTCCACATCCACTCTATCTGTGTCCTCTGGTCCTAGACTCTCCCACTATAGGAAACATCCTCTCCACATCCACTCCATCTGTGTCCTCTGGTCCTAGACTCCCCCACTATGGGAAACATCCTCTCCACATCCATTCTATCAGTATCCTCTGGTCCCAGACTCCCCCACTGTAGGAAACATCCTCTCCACATCCACTCTATCTGTGTCCTCTGGTCCTAGACTCCCCCACTATAGGAAACATCCTCTCCACATCCACCCTATCAGTGTCCTCTGGTCCTAGACTCCCCCACTATAGGAAACATCCTCTCCACATCCACTCTATCAGTGTCCTCTGGTCCTAGACTCCCTCACTATAGGAAACATCCTGTCCACATCCACTCTATTTGTGTCCTCTGGTCCTAGACACCCCCACTATAGGAAACATCCTCTCCACATCCACTCTATCAGTGTCCTCTGGTCCTAGACTCCCCCACTATAGGAAACATCCTGTCCACATCCACTCTATTTGTGTCCTCTGGCCCTAGACTCCCCCACAATAGGAAACATTCTCTCCACATCCACCCTATCAGTGTCCTCTGGTCCTAGACTCCCCCACTATAGGAAACATCCTCTCCCCATCCACTCTATCAGTGTCCTCTGGTCCTAGACTCCCCCACTGTAGGAAACATCCTCTCCACATCCACTCTATTTGTGTCCTCTGGTCCTAGACACCCCCACTATAGGAAACATGCTCTCCACATCCACTCTATTTGTGTCCTCTGGTCCTAGACACCCCCACTTTAGGAAACATCCTCTCCACATCCACTCTATCTGTGTCCTCTGGTCCTAGACTCTCCCACTATAGGAAACATCCTCTCCACATCCACTCTATCTGTGTCCTCTGGTCCTAGACTCCCCCACTATAGGAAACATCCTCTCCACATCCATTCTATCAGTATCCTCTGGTCCTAGACTCCCCCACTGTAGGAAACATCCTCTCCACATCCACTCTATCTGTGTCCTCTGGTCCTAGACTCCCCCACTATAGGAAGCATCCTCTCCACATCCACCCTATCAGTGTCCTCTGGTCCTAGACTCCCCCACTATAGGAAACATCCTCTCCACATCCACTCTATCAGTGTCCTCTGGTCCTAGACTCCCTCACTATAGGAAAAATCCTGTCCACATCCACTCTATTTGTGTCCTCTGGTCCTAGACACCCCCACTATAGGAAACATCCTCTCCACATCCACTCTATCAGTGTCCTCTGGTCCTAGACTCCCCCACTATAGGAAACATCCTGTCCATATCCACTCTATTTGTGTCCTCTGGCCCTAGACTCCCCCACAATAGGAAACATCCTCTCCACATCCACCCTATCAGTGTCCTCTGGTCCTAGACTCCCCCACTATAGGAAACATCCTCTCCACATCCACTCTATCAGTGTCCTCTGGTCCTAGACTCCCCCACTATAGGAAACATCCTGTCCACATCCACTCTATTTGTGTCCTCTGGTCCTAGACTCCCCCACTATAGGAAACATCCTGTCCACATCCACTCTATTTGTGTCCTCTGGTCCTAGACTCCCCCACTATAGGAATCATCCTCTCCACATCCACTCTATCTGTATCCTCTGGTCCTAGACTCCCCCACTATAGGAAACATCCTCTCCACATCCACTCTATCTGTGTCCTCTGGTCCTAGACTCCCCCACTATAGGAAACATCCTCTCCACAACCACTCTATTTGTGCCCTCTGGTCCTAGACTCCCCCACTATAGGAATCATCCTCTCCACATCCACTCTATCTGTGTCCTCTGGTCCAAGACTCCCGCACTATAGGAAACATCCTCTCCACATCCACTCTATTTGTGTCCTCTGGTCCTAGACTCCCCCACTATAGGAAACATCCTCTCCAAATCCACTCTATCAGTGTCCTCTAGTCCTAGACTCCCCCACTAGAGGAAACATCCTCTCCACATCCACTCTATCTCTGTCCTCTGGTCCTGGACTCCCCCAATATAGGAAACATCCTCTCCATATCCACTCTATTTGTTTCCTCTGCTCCTAGACTCCCCCACTATAGGAAACATCCTCTCCACATCCACTCAATCAGTGTCCTCTGGTCCTAGACTCCCCCACTGTAGGAAACATCCTCTCCACATCCACTCTATTTGTGTCCTCTGGTCCTAGACACCCCCACTATAGGAAACATCCTCTCCACATCCACTCTATTTGTGTCCTCTGGTCCTAGACACCCCCACTTTAGGAAACATCCTCTCCACATCCACTCTATCTGTGTCCTCTGGTCCTAGACTCTCCCACTATAGGAAACATCCTCTCCACATCCACTCTATCTGTGTCCTCTGGTCCTAGACTCCCCCACTATAAGAAACATCCTCTCCACATCCATTCTATCAGTATCCTCTGGTCCTAGACTCCCCCACTATAGGAAACATCCTCTCCACATCCACTCTATCTGTGTCCTCTGGTCCTAGACTCCCCCACTATAGGAAACATCCTCTCCACATCCACTCTATCAGGGTCCTCTGGTCCTAGACTCCCCCACTGTAGGAAACATCCTCTCCACATCCACTCTATTTGTGTCCTCTGGTCCTAGACACCCCCACTATAGGAAACATGCTCTCCACATCCACTCTATTTGTGTCCTCTGGTCCTAGACACCCCCACTTTAGGAAACATCCTCTCCACATCCACTCTATCTGTGTCCTCTGGTCCTAGACTCTCCCACTATAGGAAACATCCTCTCCACATCCACTCTATCTGTGTCCTCTGGTCCTAGACTCCCCCACTATAGGAAACATCCTCTCCACATCCATTCTATCAGTATCCTCTGGTCCTAGTCTCCCCCACTGTAGGAAACATCCTCTCCACATCCACTCTATCTGTGTCCTCTGGTCCTAGACTCATCCACTATAGGAAACATCCTCTCCACATCCACCCTATCAGTGTCCTCTGGTCCTAGACGCCCCCACTATAGGAAACATCCTCTCCACATCCACTCTATCAGTGTCCTCTGGTCCTAGACTCCCTCACTATAGGAAACATCCTGTCCACATCCACTCTATTTGTGTCCTCTGGTCCTAGACACCCCCACTATAGGAAACATCCTCTCCACATCCACTCTATCAGTGTCCTCTGGTCCTAGACTCCCCCACTATAGGAAACATCCTGTCCACATCCACTCTATTTGTGTCCTCTGGCCCTAGACTCCCCCACAATAGGAAACATCCTCTCCACATCCACCCTATCAGTGTCCTCTGGTCCTAGACTCCCCCACTATAGGAAAAATCATCTCCACATCCACTCTATCAGTGTCCTCTGGTCCTAGACTCCCCCACTATAGGAAACATCCTGTCCACATCCACTCTATTTGTGTCCTCTGGTCCTAGACTCCCCCACTATAGGAAACATCCTCTCCACATCCACTCTATCAGTGTCCTCTGGTCCTAGATTCTCCCACTATAGGAAACATCCTCTCCACATCTATTCTATCTGTATCCTCTGGTCCTAGACTCCCCCACTATAGGAAACATCCTCTCCACATCCACTCTATCTGTGTCCTCTGGTCCTAGACTCCCCCACTATAGGAAACATCCTCTCCACAACCACTCTATCTGTGTCCTATGGTCATAGACTGCCCCACTATAGGAAACATCCTCTCCACATCACCTATATCTGTATCCTCTGGTCCTAGACTCCCCCACTATAAGAAACATCCTCTCCACATCCACTCTATCAGTGTACTCTGGTCCTAGACTCCCCCACTATAGGAAACAATCTCTCCGCATCCTCTCTATTTGTGTCCTCTGGTCCTAGACACCCCCACTATAGGAGACATCCTCTCCACATCCACTCTATCAGTGTACTCTGGTCCTAGACTCACGCACTATAGGAAACATCCTCTCCAAATCCACTCTATCAGTGTCCTCTGGTCCTAGACTCCCCCACTATAGGAAACATCCTGTCCACATCCACTCTATTTGTGTCCTCTGGTCCTAGAGTCCCCCACTATAGGAAACATCCTCTCCACATCCACCCTATCAGTGTCCTCTGGTCCAAGACTCCCCCACTATAGGAAACATCCTCTCCACATCCACTCTATCAGTGCCCTCTGGTCCTAGACTCCCCCACTATAGGAAACATCCTCTCCACATCCACTCTATATGTATCCTCTGGTCCTAGACTCCCCCACTATAGGAAGCTTCCTCTCCACATCCACTCTATCAATGTCCTCTGGTCCTAGACTACCCCACTATAGGAAACATCCTGTCCACATCCACTCTATTTGTGTCCTCTGGTCCTAGACTCCCCCACTATAGGAATCATCCTCTCCACATCCACTCTATCTGTGTCCTCTGGTCCTAGACTCCCCCACTATAGGAATCATCCTCTCCACATCCACACTATCAGTGTCCTCTGGTCCTAGACTCCCCCACTATAGGAAACATCCTGTCCACATCCACTCTATTTGTGCCCTCTGGTCCTAGACTCCCCCACTATAGGAATCATCCTCTCCACATCCACTCTATCTGTGTCCTCTGGTCCAAGACTCCCGCACTATAGGAAACATCCTCTCCACATCCACTCTATTTGTGTCCTCTGGTCCTAGACTCCCCCACTATAGGAATCATCCTCTCCACATCCACTCTATCTGTGTCCTCTGGTCCTAGACTCCCCCACTAGAGGAAACATCCTCTCCACATCCACTCTATCTCTGTCCTCTGGTCCTGGACTCCCCCAATATAGGAAACATCCTCTCCATATCCACTCTATTTGTTTCCTCTGCTCCTAGACTCCCCCACTATAGGAAACATCCTCTCCACATCCACTCAATCAGTGTCCTCTGGTCCTAGACTCCCCCACTGTAGGAAACATCCTCTCCACATCCACTCTATTTGTGTCCTCTGGTCCTAGACACCCCCACTTTAGGAAACATCCTCTCCACATCCACTCTATTTGTGTCCTCTGGTCCAAGACACCCCCACTGTAGGAAACATCCTGTCCACATCCACTCTATTTGTGTCCTCTGGTCCTAGAGTCCCCCACTATAGGAAACATCCTCTCCACATCCACCCTATCAGTGTCCTCTGGTCCAAGACTCCCCCACTATAGGAAACATCCTATCCACATCCACTCTATCAGTGCCCTCTGGTCCTAGACTCCCCCACTATAGGAAACATCCTCTCCACATCCACTCTATTTGTATCCTCTGGTCCTAGACTCCCCCACTATAGGAAGCTTCCTCTCCACATCCACTCTATCAATGTCCTCTGGTCCTAGACTACCCCACAATAGGAAACATCCTGTCCACATCCACTCTATCTGTGTCCTCTGGTCCAAGACTCCCGCACTATAGGAAACATCCTCTCCACATCCACACTATCAGTGTCCTCTGGTCCTAGACTCCCCCACTGTAGGAAACATCCTCTCCACATCCACTCTATTTGTGTCCTCTGGTCCTAGACACCCCCACTATAGGAAACATGCTCTCCACATCCACTCTATTTGTGTCCTCTGGTCCTAGACACCCCCACTTTAGGAAACATCCTCTCCACATCCACTCTATCTGTGTCCTCTGGTCCTAGACTCTCCCACTATAGGAAACATCCTCTCCACATCCACTCTATCTGTGTCCTCTGGTCCTAGACTCCCCCACTATAGGAAACATCCTCTCCACATCCATTCTATCAGTATCCTCTGGTCCTAGACTCCCCCACTGTAGGAAACATCCTCTCCACATCCACTCTATCTGTGTCCTCTGGTCCTAGACTCCCCCACTATAGGAAGCATCCTCTCCACATCCACCCTATCAGTGTCCTCTGGTCCTAGACTCCCCCACTATAGGAAACATCCTCTCCACATCCACTCTATCAGTGTCCTCTGGTCCTAGACTCCCTCACTATAGGAAACATCCTGTCCACATCCACTCTATTTGTGTCCTCTGGTCCTAGACACCCCCACTATAGGAAACATCCTCTCCACATCCACTCTATCAGTGTCCTCTGGTCCTAGACTCCCCCACTATAGGAAACATCCTGTCCATATCCACTCTATTTGTGTCCTCTGGCCCTAGACTCCCCCACAATAGGAAACATCCTCTCCACATCCACCCTATCAGTGTCCTCTGGTCCTAGACTCCCCCACTATAGGAAACATCCTCTCCACATCCACTCTATCAGTGTCCTCTGGTCCTAGACTCCCCCACTATAGGAAACATCCTGTCCACATCCACTCTATTTGTGTCCTCTGGTCCTAGACTCCCCCACTATAGGAAACATCCTCTCCACATCCACTCTGTCAGTGTCCTCTGGTCCTAGATTCTCCCACTATAGGAAACATCCTCTCCACATCTATTCTATCTGTATCCTCTGGTCCTAGACTCCCCCACTATAGGAAACATCCTCTCCACATCCACTCTATCTGTGTCCTCTGGTCCTAGACTCCCCCACTATAGGAAACATCCTCTCCACAACCACTCTATCTGTGTCCTATGGTCATAGACTGCCCCACTATAGGAAACATCCTCTCCACATCACCTATATCTGTATCCTCTGGTCCTAGACTACCCCACTATAGGAAACATCCTCTCCACATCCACTCTATCAGTGTACTCTGGTCCTAGACTCCCCCACTATAGGAAACATCCTCTCCAAATCCACTCTATCAGTGTCCTCTAGTCCTAGACTCCCCCACTATAGGAAACATCCTGTCCACATCCACTCTATTTGTGTCCTCTGGTCCTAGAGTCCCCCACTATAGGAAACATCCTCTCCACATCCACCCTATCAGTGCCCTCTGGTCCAAGACTCCCCCACTATAGGAGACATCCTCTCCACATCCACTCTATCAGTGTACTCTGGTCCTAGACTCACGCACTATAGGAAACATCCTCTCCAAATCCACTCTATCAGTGTCCTCTAGTCCTAGACTCCCCCACTATAGGAAACATCCTGTCCACATCCACTCTATTTGTGTCCTCTGGTCCTAGAGTCCCCCACTATAGGAAACATCCTCTCCACATCCACCCTATCAGTGTCCTCTGGTCCAAGACTCCCCCACTATAGGAAACATCCTCTCCACATCCACTCTATCAGTGCCCTCTGGTCCTAGACTCCCCCACTATAGGAAACATCCTCTCCACATCCACTCTATTTGTATCCTCTGGTCCTAGACTCCCCCACTATAGGAAGCTTCCTCTCCACATCCACTCTATCAATGTCCTCTGGTCCTAGACTACCCCACTATAGGAAACATCCTGTCCACATCCACTCTATTTGTGTCCTCTGGTCCTGGACTCCCCCACTATAGGAATCATCCTCTCCACATCCACTCTATTTGTGTCCTCTGGTCCTAGACTCCCCCACTATAGGAATCATCCTCTCCACATCCACACTATCAGTGTCCTCTGGTCCTAGACTCCCCCACTATAGGAAACATCCTGTCCACATCCACTCTATTTGTGCCCTCTGGTCCTAGACTCCCCCACTATAGGAATCATCCTCTCCACATCCACTCTATCTGTGTCCTCTGGTCCAAGACTCCCGCACTATAGGAAACATCCTCTCCACATCCACTCTATTTGTGTCCTCTGGTCCTAGACTCCCCCACTATAGGAATCATCCTCTCCACATCCACTCTATCTGTGTCCTCTGGTCCTAGACTCCCCCACTAGAGGAAACATCCTCTCCACATCCACTCTATCTCTGTCCTCTGGTCCTGGACTCCCCCAATATAGGAAACATCCTCTCCATATCCACTCTATTTGTTTCCTCTGCTCCTAGACTCCCCCACTATAGGAAACATCCTCTCCACATCCACTCAATCAGTGTCCTCTGGTCCTAGACTCCCCCACTGTAGGAAACATCCTCTCCACATCCACTCTATTTGTGTCCTCTGGTCCTAGACACCCCCACTATAGGAAACATCCTCTCCACATCCACTCTATTTGTGTCCTCTGGTCCTAGACACCCCCACTTTAGGAAACATCCTCTCCACATCCACTCTATCTGTGTCCTCTGGTCCTAGACTCTCCCACTATAGGAAACATCCTCTCCACATCCACTCTATCTGTGTCCTCTGGTCCTAGACTCCCCCACTATAAGAAACATCCTCTCCACATCCATTCTATCAGTATCCTCTGGTCCTAGACTCCCCCACTATAGGAAACATCCTCTCCACATCCACTCTATCTGTGTCCTCTGTTCCTAGACTCCCCCACTATAGGAAACATCCTCTCCACATCCACTCTATCTCTGTCCTATTGTCATAGACTCCCCCACTATAGGAAACATCCTCTCCACATCCACTATATCTGTATCCTCTGGTCCTAGACACCCCCACTATAGGAAACATCCTCTCCACATCCACTCTATCTGTGTCCTCTGGTCCTAGACTCCCCCACTATAGGAAACATCCTCTCCACATCCACTCTATCAGTGTCCTCTGGTCCTAGACTCCCCCACTGTAGGAAACATCCTCTCCACATCCACTCTATTTGTGTCCTCTGGTCCTAGACACCCCCACTATAGGAAACATGCTCTCCACATCCACTCTATTTGTGTCCTCTGGTCCTAGACACCCCCACTTTAGGAAACATCCTCTCCACATCCACTCTATCTGTGTCCTCTGGTCCTAGACTCTCCCACTATAGGAAACATCCTCTCCACATCCACTCTATCTGTGTCCTCTGGTCCTAGACTCCCCCACTATAGGAAACATCCTCTCCACATCCATTCTATCAGTATCCTCTGGTCCTAGACTCCCCCACTGTAGGAAACATCCTCTCCACATCCACTCTATCTGTGTCCTCTGGTCCTAGACTCCCCCACTATAGGAAGCATCCTCTCCACATCCACCCTATCAGTGTCCTCTGGTCCTAGACTCCCCCACTATAGGAAACATCCTCTCCACATCCACTCTATCAGTGTCCTCTGGTCCTAGACTCCCTCACTATAGGAAACATCCTGTCCACATCCACTCTATTTGTGTCCTCTGGTCCTAGACACCCCCACTATAGGAAACATCCTCTCCACATCCACTCTATCAGTGTCCTCTGGTCCTAGACTCCCCCACTATAGGAAACATCCTGTCCATATCCACTCTATTTGTGTCCTCTGGCCCTAGACTCCCCCACAATAGGAAACATCCTCTCCACATCCACCCTATCAGTGTCCTCTGGTCCTAGACTCCCCCACTATAGGAAACATCCTCTCCACATCCACTCTATCAGTGTCCTCTGGTCCTAGACTCCCCCACTATAGGAAACATCCTGTCCACATCCACTCTATTTGTGTCCTCTGGTCCTAGACTCCCCCACTATAGGAAACATCCTCTCCACATCCACTCTATCAGTGTCCTCTGGTCCTAGATTCTCCCACTATAGGAAACATCCTCTCCACATCTATTCTATCTGTATCCTCTGGTCCTAGACTCCCCCACTATAGGAAACATCCTCTCCACATCCACTCTATCTGTGTCCTCTGGTCCTAGACTCCCCCACTATAGGAATCATCCTCTCCACATCCACTCTATCTGTGTCCTCTGGTCCAAGACTCCCGCACTATAGGAAACATCCTCTCCACATCCACTCTATTTGTGTCCTCTGGTCCTAGACTCCCCCACTATAGGAATCATCCTCTCCACATCCACTCTATCTGTGTCCTCTGGTCCTAGACTCCCCCACTAGAGGAAACATCCTCTCCACATCCACTCTATCTCTGTCCTCTGGTCCTGGACTCCCCCAATATAGGAAACATCCTCTCCATATCCACTCTATTTGTTTCCTCTGCTCCTAGACTCCCCCACTATAGGAAACATCCTCTCCACATCCACTCAATCAGTGTCCTCTGGTCCTAGACTCCCCCACTGTAGGAAACATCCTCTCCACATCCACTCTATTTGTGTCCTCTGGTCCTAGACACCCCCACTATAGGAAACATCCTCTCCACATCCACTCTATTTGTGTCCTCTGGTCCTAGACACCCCCACTTTAGGAAACATCCTCTCCACATCCACTCTATCTGTGTCCTCTGGTCCTAGACTCTCCCACTATAGGAAACATCCTCTCCACATCCACTCTATCTGTGTCCTCTGGTCCTAGACTCCCCCACTATAAGAAACATCCTCTCCACATCCATTCTATCAGTATCCTCTGGTCCTAGACTCCCCCACTATAGGAAACATCCTCTCCACATCCACTCTCTCTGTGTCCTCTGTTCCTAGACTCCCCCACTATAGGAAACATCCTCTCCACATCCACTCTATCTCTGTCCTATTGTCATAGACTCCCCCACTATAGGAAACATCCTCTCCACATCCACTATATCTGTATCCTCTGGTCCTAGACACCCCCACTATAGGAAACATCCTCTCCACATCCACTCTATCTGTGTCCTCTGGTCCTAGACTCCCCCACTATAGGAAACATCCTCTCCACATCCACTCTATCAGTGTCCTCTGGTCCTAGACTCCCCCACTGTAGGAAACATCCTCTCCACATCCACTCTATTTGTGTCCTCTGGTCCTAGACACCCCCACTATAGGAAACATGCTCTCCACATCCACTCTATTTGTGTCCTCTGGTCCTAGACACCCCCACTTTAGGAAACATCCTCTCCACATCCACTCTATCTGTGTCCTCTGGTCCTAGACTCTCCCACTATAGGAAACATCCTCTCCACATCCACTCTATCTGTGTCCTCTGGTCCTAGACTCCCCCACTATAGGAAACATCCTCTCCACATCCATTCTATCAGTATCCTCTGGTCCTAGACTCCCCCACTGTAGGAAACATCCTCTCCACATCCACTCTATCTGTGTCCTCTGGTCCTAGACTCCCCCACTATAGGAAGCATCCTCTCCACATCCACCATATCAGTGTCCTCTGGTCCTAGACTCCCCCACTATAGGAAACATCCTCTCCACATCCACTCTATCAGTGTCCTCTGGTCCTAGACTCCCTCACTATAGGAAACATCCTGTCCACATCCACTCTATTTGTGTCCTCTGGTCCTAGACACCCCCACTATAGGAAACATCCTCTCCACATCCACTCTATCAGTGTCCTCTGGTCCTAGACTCCCCCACTATAGGAAACATCCTGTCCATATCCACTCTATTTGTGTCCTCTGGCCCTAGACTCCCCCACAATAGGAAACATCCTCTCCACATCCACCCTATCAGTGTCCTCTGGTCCTAGACTCCCCCACTATAGGAAACATCCTCTCCACATCCACTCTATCAGTGTCCTCTGGTCCTAGACTCCCCCACTATAGGAAACATCCTGTCCACATCCACTCTATTTGTGTCCTCTGGTCCTAGACTCCCCCACTATAGGAAACATCCTCTCCACATCCACTCTATCAGTGTCCTCTGGTCCTAGATTCTCCCACTATAGGAAACATCCTCTCCACATCTATTCTATCTGTATCCTCTGGTCCTAGACTCCCCCACTATAGGAAACATCCTCTCCACATCCACTCTATCTGTGTCCTCTGGTCCTAGACTCCCCCACTATAGGAAACATCCTCTCCACAACCACTCTATCTGTGTCCTATGGTCATAGACTGCCCCACTATAGGAAACATCCTCTCCACATCACCTATATCTGTATCCTCTGGTCCTAGACTACCCCACTATAGGAAACATCCTCTCCACATCCACTCTATCAGTGTACTCTGGTCCTAGACTCCCCCACTATAGGAAACATCCTCTCCAAATCCACTCTATCAGTGTCCTCTAGTCCTAGACTCCCCCACTATAGGAAACATCCTGTCCACATCCACTCTATTTGTGTCCTCTGGTCCTAGAGTCCCCCACTATAGGAAACATCCTCTCCACATCCACCCTATCAGTGTCCTCTGGTCCAAGACTCCCCCACTATAGGAGACATCCTCTCCACATCCACTCTATCAGTGTACTCTGGTCCTAGACTCACGCACTATAGGAAACATCCTCTCCAAATCCACTCTATCAGTGTCCTCTAGTCCTAGACTCCCCCACTATAGGAAACATCCTGTCCACATCCACTCTATTTGTGTCCTCTGGTCCTAGAGTCCCCCACTATAGGAAACATCCTCTCCACATCCACCCTATCAGTGTCCTCTGGTCCAAGACTCCCCCACTATAGGAAACATCCTCTCCACATCCACTCTATCAGTGCCCTCTGGTCCTAGACTCCCCCACTATAGGAAACATCCTCTCCACATCCACTCTATTTGTATCCTCTGGTCCTAGACTCCCCCACTATAGGAAGCTTCCTCTCCACATCCACTCTATCAATGTCCTCTGGTCCTAGACTACCCCACTATAGGAAACATCCTGTCCACATCCACTCTATTTGTGTCCTCTGGTCCTGGACTCCCCCACTATAGGAATCATCCTCTCCACATCCACTCTATTTGTGTCCTCTGGTCCTAGACTCCCCCACTATAGGAATCATCCTCTCCACATCCACACTATCAGTGTCCTCTGGTCCTAGACTCCCCCACTATAGGAAACATCCTGTCCACATCCACTCTATTTGTGCCCTCTGGTCCTAGACTCCCCCACTATAGGAATCATCCTCTCCACATCCACTCTATCTGTGTCCTCTGGTCCAAGACTCCCGCACTATAGGAAACATCCTCTCCACATCCACTCTATTTGTGTCCTCTGGTCCTAGACTCCCCCACTATAGGAATCATCCTCTCCACATCGACTCTATCTGTGTCCTCTGGTCCTAGACTCCCCCACTAGAGGAAACATCCTCTCCACATCCACTCTATCTCTGTCCTCTGGTCCTGGACTCCCCCAATATAGGAAACATCCTCTCCATATCCACTCTATTTGTTTCCTCTGCTCCTAGACTCCCCCACTATAGGAAACATCCTCTCCACATCCACTCAATCAGTGTCCTCTGGTCCTAGACTCCCCCACTGTAGGAAACATCCTCTCCACATCCACTCTATTTGTGTCCTCTGGTCCTAGACACCCCCACTATAGGAAACATCCTCTCCACATCCACTCTATTTGTGTCCTCTGGTCCTAGACACCCCCACTTTAGGAAACATCCTCTCCACATCCACTCTATCTGTGTCCTCTGGTCCTAGACTCTCCCACTATAGGAAACATCCTCTCCACATCCACTCTATCTGTGTCCTCTGGTCCTAGACTCCCCCACTATAAGAAACATCCTCTCCACATCCATTCTATCAGTATCCTCTGGTCCTAGACTCCCCCACTATAGGAAACATCCTCTCCACATCCACTCTATCTGTGTCCTCTGGTCCTAGACTCCCCCACTATAGGAAACATCCTCTCCACATCCACTCTATCTCTGTCCTATTGTCATAGACTCCCCCACTATAGGAAACATCCTCTCCACATCCACTATATCTGTATCCTCTGGTCCTAGACACCCCCACTATAGGAGACATCCTCTCCACATCCACTCTATTTGTGTCCTCTGGTCCTAGACTCCCCCACTATAGGAAACATCCTCTCCACATCCACTCTATCAGTGTACTCTGGTCCTAGACTCCCCCACTATAGGAATCATCCTCTCCACAACCACTCTATCTGTGTCCTCTGGTCCAAGACTCCCGCACTATAGGAAACATCCTCTCCACATCCACTCTATTTGTGTCCTCTGGTCCTAGACTCCCCCACTATAGGAATCATCCTCTCCACATCCACTCTATCTGTGTCATCTGGTCCTAGACTCCCCCACTAGAGGAAACATCCTCTCCACGTCCACTCTATCTCTGTCCTCAGGTCCTGGACTCCCCCAATATAGGAAACATCCTCTCCATATCCACTCTATTTGTTTCCTCTGGTCCTAGACTTCCCCACTATAGGAAACATCCTCTCCACATCCACTCAATCAGTGTCCTCTGGTCCTAGACACCCCCACTGTAGGAAACATCCTCTCCACATCCACTCTATTTGTGTCCTCTGGTCCTAGACACCCCCACTATAGGAAACATTCTCTCCACATCCACTCTATTTGTGTCCTCTGGTCCTAGACACCCCCACTTTAGGAAACATCCTCTCCACATCCACTCTATCTGTGCCCTCTGGTCCTAGACTCTCCCACTATAGGAAACATCCTCTCCACATCCACTCTATCTGTGTCCTCTGGTCCTAGACTCCCCCACTATAAGAAACATCCTCTCCACATCCATTCTATCTGTATCCTCTGGTCCTAGACTCCCCCACTATAGGAAACATCCTCTCCACATCCACTCTATCTGTGTCCTCTGGTCATAGACTCCCCCACTATAGGAAACATCCTCTCCACATCCACTCTATCTGTGTCCTATGGTCATAGACTGCCCCACTATAGGAAACATCCTCTCCACATCACCTATATCTGAATCCTCTGGTCCTAGACTCCCCCACTATAGGAAACATCCTCTCCACATCCACTCTATCAGTGTACTCTGGTCCTAGACTCCCCCACTATAGGAAACAACCTCTACACATCCACTCTATTTGTGTCCTCTGGTCCTAGACACCCCCACTATAGGAAACATCCTCTCCACATCCACTCTATCAGTGTCCTCTGGTCCTAGACTCCCCCACTATAGGAAACATCCTCTCCAAATCCACTTTATCAGTGTCCTCTGGTCCTAGACACCCCCACTATAGGAAACATCCGGTCCACATCCACTCTTTTTGTGTCCTCTAGTCCTAGACTCCCCCACTATAGGAAACATCCTCTCCACATCCACCCTATCAGTGTCCTCTGGTCCTAGACTCCCCCACTATAGGAAACATCCTCTCCACATCCACTCTATCAGTGTCCTCTGGTCCTAGACTCACTCACTATAGGAAACATACTGTCCACATCCACTCTATCTGTGTCCTCTGGTCCTAGACTCCCCCACTATAGGAAACTTCCTCTCCACATCCACTCTATCAGTGTCCTCTGGTCCTAGACTCCCCCACTATAGGAAACATCCTCTCCACATCCACTCTATTTGTGTCCTCTGGTCCTAGACTCCCCACTATAGGAATCATCCTCTCCACATCCACTCTATCTGTGTCCTCTGGTCCTAGACTCCCCCACTATAGGAATCATCCTCTCCACATCCACTCTATCTGTGTCCTCTGGTCCTAGACTCCCCCACTATAGGAAACATCCTCTCCACATCCACTCTATCAGTGTCCTCTGGTCCTAGACTCCCCCACTGTAGGAAACATCCTCTCCACATCCACTCTATTTGTGTCCTCTGGTCCTAGACACCCCCACTATAGGAAACATGCTCTCCACATCCACTCTATTTGTGTCCTCTGGTCCTAGACACCCCCACTTTAGGAAACATCCTCTCCACATCCACTCTATCTGTGTCCTCTGGTCCTAGACTCCCCCACTATAGGAAACATCCTCTCCACATCCACTCTATCTGTGTCCTCTGGTCCTAGACTCCCCCACTATAGGAAACATCCTCTCCACATCCATTCTATCAGTATCCTCTGGTCCTAGACTCCCCCACTGTAGGAAACATCCTCTCCACATCCACTCTATCTGTGTCCTCTGGTCCTAGACTCCCCCACTATAGGAAACATCCTCTCCACATCCACCCTATCAGTGTCCTCTGGTCCTAGACTCCCCCACTATAGGAAACATCCTCTCCACATCCACTCTATCAGTGTCCTCTGGTCCTAGACTCCCTCACTATAGGAAACATCCTGTCCACATCCACTCTATTTGTGTCCTCTGGTCCTAGACACCCCCACTATAGGAAACATCCTCTCCACATCCACTCTATCAGTGTCCTCTGGTCCTAGACTCCCCCACTATAGGAAACATCCTGTCCACATCCACTCTATTTGTGTCCTCTGGCCCTAGACTCCCCCACAATAGGAAACATCCTCTCCACATCCACCCTATCAGTGTCCTCTGGTCCTAGACTCCCCCACTATAGGAAACATCCTCTCCACATCCACTCTATCAGTGTCCTCTGGTCCTAGACTCCCCCACTATAGGAAACATCCTGTCCACATCCACTCTATTTGTGTCCTCTGGTCCTAGACTCCCCCACTATAGGAAACATCCTCTCCACATCCACTCTATCAGTGTCCTCTGGTCCTAGATTCTCCCACTATAGGAAACATCCTCTCCACATCTATTCTATCTGTATCCTCTGGTCCTAGACTCCCCCACTATAGGAAACATCCTCTCCACATCCACTCTATCTGTGTCCTCTGGTCCTAGACTCCCCCACTATAGGAAACATCCTCTCCACAACCACTCTATCTGTGTCCTATGGTCATAGACTGCCCCACTATAGGAAACATCCTCTCCACATCACCTATATCTGTATCCTCTGGTCCTAGACTCCCCCACTATAGGAAACATCCTCTCCACATCCACTCTATCAGTGTACTCTGGTCCTCGACTCCCCCACTATAGGAAACATCCTCTCCGCATCCACTCTATTTGTGTCCTCTGGTCCTAGACACCCCCACTATAGGAGACATCCTCTCCACATCCACTCTATCAGTGTACTCTGGTCCTAGACTCACGCACTATAGGAAACATCCTCTCCAAATCCACTCTATCAGTGTCCTCTAGTCCTAGACTCCCCCACTATAGGAAACATCCTGTCCACATCCACTCTATCTGTGTCCTCTGGTCCTAGACTCCCCCACTATAGGAAACTTCCTCTCCACATCCACTCTATCAGTGTCCTCTGGTCCTAGACTCCCCCACTATAGGAAACATCCTCTCCACATCCACTCTATTTGTGTCCTCTGGTCCTAGACTCCCCACTATAGGAATCATCCTCTCCACATCCACTCTATCTGTGTCCTCTGGTCCTAGACTCCCCCACTGTAGGAATCATCCTCTCCACATCCACTCTATCTGTGTCCTCTGGTCCTAGACTCCCCCACTATAGGAAACATCCTCTCCACATCCACTCTATCAGTGTCCTCTGGTCCTAGACTCCCCCACTGTAGGAAACATCCTCTCCACATCCACTCTATTTGTGTCCTCTGGTCCTAGACACCCCCACTATAGGAAACATGCTCTCCACATCCACTCTATTTGTGTCCTCTGGTCCTAGACACCCCCACTTTAGGAAACATCATCTCCACATCCACTCTATCTGTGTCCTCTGGTCCTAGACTCCCCCACTATAGGAAACATCCTCTCCACATCCACTCTATCTGTGTCCTCTGGTCCTAGACTCCCCCACTATAGGAAACATCCTCTCCACATCCATTCTATCAGTATCCTCTGGTCCTAGACTCCCCCACTGTAGGAAACATCCTCTCCACATCCACTCTATCTGTGTCCTCTGGTCCTAGACTCCCCCACTATAGGAAACATCCTCTCCACATCCACCCTATCAGTGTCCTCTGGTCCTAGACTCCCCCACTATAGGAAACATCCTCTCCACATCCACTCTATCAGTGTCCTCTGGTCCTAGACTCCCTCACTATAGGAAACATCCTGTCCACATCCACTCTATTTGTGTCCTCTGGTCCTAGACACCCCCACTATAGGAAACATCCTCTCCACATCCACTCTATCAGTGTCCTCTGGTCCTAGACTCCCCCACTATAGGAAACATCCTGTCCACATCCACTCTATTTGTGTCCTCTGGCCCTAGACTCCCCCACAATAGGAATCATCCTCTCCACATCCACCCTATCAGTGTCCTCTGGTCCTAGACTCCCCCACTATAGGAAACATCCTCTCCACATCCACTCTATCAGTGTCCTCTGGTCCTAGACTCCCCCACTATAGGAAACATCCTGTCCACATCCACTCTATTTGTGTCCTCTGGTCCTAGACTCCCCCACTATAGGAAACATCCTCTCCACATCCACTCTATCAGTGTCCTCTGGTCCTAGATTCTCCCACTATAGGAAACATCCTCTCCACATCTATTCTATCTGTATCCTCTGGTCCTAGACTCCCCCACTATAGGAAACATCCTCTCCACATCCACTCTATCTGTGTCCTCTGGTCCTAGACTCCCCCACTATAGGAAACATCCTCTCCACAACCACTCTATCTGTGTCCTATGGTCATAGACTGCCCCACTATAGGAAACATCCTCTCCACATCACCTATATCTGTATCCTCTGGTCCTAGACTCCCCCACTATAGGAAACATCCTCTCCACATCCACTCTATCAGTGTACTCTGGTCCTCGACTCCCCCACTATAGGAAACATCCTCTCCGCATCCACTCTATTTGTGTCCTCTGGTCCTAGACACCCCCACTATAGGAGACATCCTCTCCACATCCACTCTATCAGTGTACTCTGGTCCTAGACTCACGCACTATAGGAAACATCCTCTCCAAATCCACTCTATCAGTGTCCTCTAGTCCTAGACTCCCCCACTATAGGAAACATCCTCTCCACATCCACTCTATTTGTGTCCTCTGGTCCTAGACACCCCCACTATAGGAAACATGCTCTCCACATCCACTCTATTTGTGTCCTCTGGTCCTAGACACCCCCACTTTAGGAAACATCCTCTCCACATCCACTCTATCTGTGTCCTCTGGTCCTAGACTCCCCCACTATAGGAAACATCCTCTCCACATCCACTCTATCTGTGTCCTCTGGTCCTAGACTCCCCCACTATAGGAAACATCCTCTCCACATCCATTCTATCAGTATCCTCTGGTCCTAGACTCCCCCACTGTAGGAAACATCCTCTCCACATCCACTCTATCTGTGTCCTCTGGTCCTAGACTCCCCCACTATAGGAAACATCCTCTCCACATCCACCCTATCAGTGTCCTCTGGTCCTAGACTCCCCCACTATAGGAAACATCCTCTCCACATCCACTCTATCAGTGTCCTCTGGTCCTAGACTCCCTCACTATAGGAAACATCCTGTCCACATCCACTCTATTTGTGTCCTCTGGTCCTAGACACCCCCACTATAGGAAACATCCTCTCCACATCCACTCTATCAGTGTCCTCTGGTCCTAGACTCCCCCACTATAGGAAACATCCTGTCCACATCCACTCTATTTGTGTCCTCTGGCCCTAGACTCCCCCACAATAGGAAACATCCTCTCCACATCCACCCTATCAGTGTCCTCTGGTCCTAGACTCCCCCACTATAGGAAACATCCTCTCCACATCCACTCTATCAGTGTCCTCTGGTCCTAGACTCCCCCACTATAGGAAACATCCTGTCCACATCCACTCTATTTGTGTCCTCTGGTCCTAGACTCCCCCACTATAGGAAACATCCTCTCCACATCCACTCTATCAGTGTCCTCTGGTCCTAGATTCTCCCACTATAGGAAACATCCTCTCCACATCTATTCTATCTGTATCCTCTGGTCCTAGACTCCCCCACTATAGGAAACATCCTCTCCACATCCACTCTATCTGTGTCCTCTGGTCCTAGACTCCCCCACTATAGGAAACATCCTCTCCACAACCACTCTATCTGTGTCCTATGGTCATAGACTGCCCCACTATAGGAAACATCCTCTCCACATCACCTATATCTGTATCCTCTGGTCCTAGACTCCCCCACTATAGGAAACATCCTCTCCACATCCACTCTATCAGTGTACTCTGGTCCTCGACTCCCCCACTATAGGAAACATCCTCTCCGCATCCACTCTATTTGTGTCCTCTGGTCCTAGACACCCCCACTATAGGAGACATCCTCTCCACATCCACTCTATCAGTGTACTCTGGTCCTAGACTCACGCACTATAGGAAACATCCTCTCCAAATCCACTCTATCAGTGTCCTCTAGTCCTAGACTCCCCCACTATAGGAAACATCCTGTCCACATCCACTCTATCTGTGTCCTCTGGTCCTAGACTCCCCCACTATAGGAAACTTCCTCTCCACATCCACTCTATCAGTGTCCTCTGGTCCTAGACTCCCCCACTATAGGAAACATCCTCTCCACATCCACTCTATTTGTGTCCTCTGGTCCTAGACTCCCCACTATAGGAATCATCCTCTCCACATCCACTCTATCTGTGTCCTCTGGTCCTAGACTCCCCCACTATAGGAATCATCCTCTCCACATCCACTCTATCTGTGTCCTCTGGTCCTAGACTCCCCCACTATAGGAAACATCCTCTCCACATCCACTCTATCAGTGTCCTCTGGTCCTAGACTCCCCCACTGTAGGAAACATCCTCTCCACATCCACTCTATTTGTGTCCTCTGGTCCTAGACACCCCCACTATAGGAAACATGCTCTCCACATCCACTCTATTTGTGTCCTCTGGTCCTAGACACCCCCACTTTAGGAAACATCCTCTCCACATCCACTCTATCTGTGTCCTCTGGTCCTAGACTCCCCCACTATAGGAAACATCCTCTCCACATCCACTCTATCTGTGTCCTCTGGTCCTAGACTCCCCCACTATAGGAAACATCCTCTCCACATCCATTCTATCAGTATCCTCTGGTCCTAGACTCCCCCACTGTAGGAAACATCCTCTCCACATCCACTCTATCTGTGTCCTCTGGTCCTAGACTCCCCCACTATAGGAAACATCCTCTCCACATCCACCCTATCAGTGTCCTCTGGTCCTAGACTCCCCCACTATAGGAAACATCCTCTCCACATCCACTCTATCAGTGTCCTCTGGTCCTAGACTCCCTCACTATAGGAAACATCCTGTCCACATCCACTCTATTTGTGTCCTCTGGTCCTAGACACCCCCACTATAGGAAACATCCTCTCCACATCCACTCTATCAGTGTCCTCTGGTCCTAGACTCCCCCACTATAGGAAACATCCTGTCCACATCCACTCTATTTGTGTCCTCTGGCCCTAGACTCCCCCACAATAGGAATCATCCTCTCCACATCCACCCTATCAGTGTCCTCTGGTCCTAGACTCCCCCACTATAGGAAACATCCTCTCCACATCCACTCTATCAGTGTCCTCTGGTCCTAGACTCCCCCACTATAGGAAACATCCTGTCCACATCCACTCTATTTGTGTCCTCTGGTCCTAGACTCCCCCACTATAGGAAACATCCTCTCCACATCCACTCTATCAGTGTCCTCTGGTCCTAGATTCTCCCACTATAGGAAACATCCTCTCCACATCTATTCTATCTGTATCCTCTGGTCCTAGACTCCCCCACTATAGGAAACATCCTCTCCACATCCACTCTATCTGTGTCCTCTGGTCCTAGACTCCCCCACTATAGGAAACATCCTCTCCACAACCACTCTATCTGTGTCCTATGGTCATAGACTGCCCCACTATAGGAAACATCCTCTCCACATCACCTATATCTGTATCCTCTGGTCCTAGACTCCCCCACTATAGGAAACATCCTCTCCACATCCACTCTATCAGTGTACTCTGGTCCTCGACTCCCCCACTATAGGAAACATCCTCTCCGCATCCACTCTATTTGTGTCCTCTGGTCCTAGACACCCCCACTATAGGAGACATCCTCTCCACATCCACTCTATCAGTGTACTCTGGTCCTAGACTCACGCACTATAGGAAACATCCTCTCCAAATCCACTCTATCAGTGTCCTCTAGTCCTAGACTCCCCCACTATAGGAAACATCCTGTCCACATCCATTCTATTTGTGTCCTCTGGTCCTAGAGTCCCCCACTATAGGAAACATCCTCTCCACATCCACCCTATCAGTGTCCTCTGGTCCAAGACTCCCCCACTATAGGAAACATCCTGTCCACATCCACTCTATCTGTGTCCTCTGGTCCAAGACTCCCGCACTATAGGAAACATCCTCTCCACATCCACACTATCAGTGTCCTCTGGTCCTAGACTCCCCCACTGTAGGAAACATCCTCTCCACATCCACTCTATTTGTGTCCTCTGGTCCTAGACACCCCCACTATAGGAAACATGCTCTCCACATCCACTCTATTTGTGTCCTCTGGTCCTAGACACCCCCACTTTAGGAAACATCCTCTCCACATCCACTCTATCTGTGTCCTCTGGTCCTAGACTCTCCCACTATAGGAAACATCCTCTCCACATCCACTCTATCTGTGTCCTCTGGTCCTAGACTCCCCCACTATAGGAAACATCCTCTCCACATCCATTCTATCAGTATCCTCTGGTCCTAGACTCCCCCACTGTAGGAAACATCCTCTCCACATCCACTCTATCTGTGTCCTCTGGTCCTAGACTCCCCCACTATAGGAAGCATCCTCTCCACATCCACCCTATCAGTGTCCTCTGGTCCTAGACTCCCCCACTATAGGAAACATCCTCTCCACATCCACTCTATCAGTGTCCTCTGGTCCTAGACTCCCTCACTATAGGAAACATCCTGTCCACATCCACTCTATTTGTGTCCTCTGGTCCTAGACACCCCCACTATAGGAAACATCCTCTCCACATCCACTCTATCAGTGTCCTCTGGTCCTAGACTCCCCCACTATAGGAAACATCCTGTCCATATCCACTCTATTTGTGTCCTCTGGCCCTAGACTCCCCCACAATAGGAAACATCCTCTCCACATCCACCCTATCAGTGTCCTCTGGTCCTAGACTCCCCCACTATAGGAAACATCCTCTCCACATCCACTCTATCAGTGTCCTCTGGTCCTAGACTCCCCCACTATAGGAAACATCCTGTCCACATCCACTCTATTTGTGTCCTCTGGTCCTAGACTCCCCCACTATAGGAAACATCCTCTCCACATCCACTCTATCAGTGTCCTCTGGTCCTAGATTCTCCCACTATAGGAAACATCCTCTCCACATCTATTCTATCTGTATCCTCTGGTCCTAGACTCCCCCACTATAGGAAACATCCTCTCCACATCCACACTATCAGTGTCCTATGGTCATAGACTGCCCCACTATAGGAAACATCCTCTCCACATCACCTATATCTGTATCCTCTGGTCCTAGACTACCCCACTATAGGAAACATCCTCTCCACATCCACTCTATCAGTGTACTCTGGTCCTAGACTCCCCCACTATAGGAAACATCCTCTCCAAATCCACTCTATCAGTGTCCTCTAGTCCTAGACTCCCCCACTATAGGAAACATCCTGTCCACATCCACTCTATTTGTGTCCTCTGGTCCTAGAGTCCCCCACTATAGGAAACATCCTCTCCACATCCACCCTATCAGTGTCCTCTGGTCCAAGACTCCCCCACTATAGGAGACATCCTCTCCACATCCACTCTATCAGTGTACTCTGGTCCTAGACTCACGCACTATAGGAAACATCCTCTCCAAATCCACTCTATCAGTGTCCTCTAGTCCTAGACTCCCCCACTATAGGAAACATCCTGTCCACATCCACTCTATTTGTGTCCTCTGGTCCTAGAGTCCCCCACTATAGGAAACATCCTCTCCACATCCACCCTATCAGTGTCCTCTGGTCCAAGACTCCCCCACTATAGGAAACATCCTCTCCACATCCACTCTATCAGTGCCCTCTGGTCCTAGACTCCCCCACTATAGGAAACATCCTCTCCACATCCACTCTATTTGTATCCTCTGGTCCTAGACTCCCCCACTATAGGAAGCTTCCTCTCCACATCCACTCTATCAATGTCCTCTGGTCCTAGACTACCCCACTATAGGAAACATCCTGTCCACATCCACTCTATTTGTGTCCTCTGGTCCTGGACTCCCCCACTATAGGAATCATCCTCTCCACATCCACTCTATTTGTGTCCTCTGGTCCTAGACTCCCCCACTATAGGAATCATCCTCTCCACATCCACACTATCAGTGTCCTCTGGTCCTAGACTCCCCCACTATAGGAAACATCCTGTCCACATCCACTCTATTTGTGCCCTCTGGTCCTAGACTCCCCCACTATAGGAATCATCCTCTCCACATCCACTCTATCTGTGTCCTCTGGTCCAAGACTCCCGCACTATAGGAAACATCCTCTCCACATCCACTCTATTTGTGTCCTCTGGTCCTAGACTCCCCCACTATAGGAATCATCCTCTCCACATCCACTCTATCTGTGTCCTCTGGTCCTAGACTCCCCCACTAGAGGAAACATCCTCTCCACATCCACTCTATCTCTGTCCTCTGGTCCTGGACTCCCCCAATATAGGAAACATCCTCTCCATATCCACTCTATTTGTTTCCTCTGCTCCTAGACTCCCCCACTATAGGAAACATCCTCTCCACATCCACTCAATCAGTGTCCTCTGGTCCTAGACTCCCCCACTGTAGGAAACATCCTCTCCACATCCACTCTATTTGTGTCCTCTGGTCCTAGACACCCCCACTATAGGAAACATCCTCTCCACATCCACTCTATTTGTGTCCTCTGGTCCTAGACACCCCCACTTTAGGAAACATCCTCTCCACATCCACTCTATCTGTGTCCTCTGGTCCTAGACTCTCCCACTATAGGAAACATCCTCTCCACATCCACTCTATCTGTGTCCTCTGGTCCTAGACTCCCCCACTATAAGAAACATCCTCTCCACATCCATTCTATCAGTATCCTCTGGTCCTAGACTCCCCCACTATAGGAAACATCCTCTCCACATCCACTCTATCTGTGTCCTCTGTTCCTAGACTCCCCCACTATAGGAAACATCCTCTCCACATCCACTCTATCTCTGTCCTATTGTCATAGACTCCCCCACTATAGGAAACATCCTCTCCACATCCACTATATCTGTATCCTCTGGTCCTAGACACCCCCACTATAGGAAACATCCTCTCCACATCCACTCTATCTGTGTCCTCTGGTCCTAGACTCCCCCACTATAGGAAACATCCTCTCCACATCCACTCTATCAGTGTCCTCTGGTCCTAGACTCCCCCACTGTAGGAAACATCCTCTCCACATCCACTCTATTTGTGTCCTCTGGTCCTAGACACCCCCACTATAGGAAACATGCTCTCCACATCCACTCTATTTGTGTCCTCTGGTCCTAGACACCCCCACTTTAGGAAACATCCTCTCCACATCCACTCTATCTGTGTCCTCTGGTCCTAGACTCTCCCACTATAGGAAACATCCTCTCCACATCCACTCTATCTGTGTCCTCTGGTCCTAGACTCCCCCACTATAGGAAACATCCTCTCCACATCCATTCTATCAGTATCCTCTGGTCCTAGACTCCCCCACTGTAGGAAACATCCTCTCCACATCCACTCTATCTGTGTCCTCTGGTCCTAGACTCCCCCACTATAGGAAGCATCCTCTCCACATCCACCCTATCAGTGTCCTCTGGTCCTAGACTCCCCCACTATAGGAAACATCCTCTCCACATCCACTCTATCAGTGTCCTCTGGTCCTAGACTCCCTCACTATAGGAAACATCCTGTCCACATCCACTCTATTTGTGTCCTCTGGTCCTAGACACCCCCACTATAGGAAACATCCTCTCCACATCCACTCTATCAGTGTCCTCTGGTCCTAGACTCCCCCACTATAGGAAACATCCTGTCCATATCCACTCTATTTGTGTCCTCTGGCCCTAGACTCCCCCACAATAGGAAACATCCTCTCCACATCCACCCTATCAGTGTCCTCTGGTCCTAGACTCCCCCACTATAGGAAACATCCTCTCCACATCCACTCTATCAGTGTCCTCTGGTCCTAGACTCCCCCACTATAGGAAACATCCTGTCCACATCCACTCTATTTGTGTCCTCTGGTCCTGGACTCCCCCACTATAGGAATCATCCTCTCCACATCCACTCTATTTGTGTCCTCTGGTCCTAGACTCCCCCACTATAGGAATCATCCTCTCCACATCCACACTATCAGTGTCCTCTGGTCCTAGACTCCCCCACTATAGGAAACATCCTGTCCACATCCACTCTATTTGTGCCCTCTGGTCCTAGACTCCCCCACTATAGGAATCATCCTCTCCACATCCACTCTATCTGTGTCCTCTGGTCCAAGACTCCCGCACTATAGGAAACATCCTCTCCACATCCACTCTATTTGTGTCCTCTGGTCCTAGACTCCCCCACTATAGGAATCATCCTCTCCACATCCACTCTATCTGTGTCCTCTGGTCCTAGACTCCCCCACTAGAGGAAACATCCTCTCCACATCCACTCTATCTCTGTCCTCTGGTCCTGGACTCCCCCAATATAGGAAACATCCTCTCCATATCCACTCTATTTGTTTCCTCTGCTCCTAGACTCCCCCACTATAGGAAACATCCTCTCCACATCCACTCAATCAGTGTCCTCTGGTCCTAGACTCCCCCACTGTAGGAAACATCCTCTCCACATCCACTCTATTTGTGTCCTCTGGTCCTAGACACCCCCACTATAGGAAACATCCTCTCCACATCCACTCTATTTGTGTCCTCTGGTCCTAGACACCCCCACTTTAGGAAACATCCTCTCCACATCCACTCTATCTGTGTCCTCTGGTCCTAGACTCTCCCACTATAGGAAACATCCTCTCCACATCCACTCTATCTGTGTCCTCTGGTCCTAGACTCCCCCACTATAAGAAACATCCTCTCCACATCCATTCTATCAGTATCCTCTGGTCCTAGACTCCCCCACTATAGGAAACATCCTCTCCACATCCACTCTATCTGTGTCCTCTGTTCCTAGACTCCCCCACTATAGGAAACATCCTCTCCACATCCACTCTATCTCTGTCCTATTGTCATAGACTCCCCCACTATAGGAAACATCCTCTCCACATCCACTATATCTGTATCCTCTGGTCCTAGACACCCCCACTATAGGAAACATCCTCTCCACATCCACTCTATCTGTGTCCTCTGGTCCTAGACTCCCCCACTATAGGAAACATCCTCTCCACATCCACTCTATCAGTGTCCTCTGGTCCTAGACTCCCCCACTGTAGGAAACATCCTCTCCACATCAACTCTATTTGTGTCCTCTGGTCCTAGACACCCCCACTATAGGAAACATGCTCTCCACATCCACTCTATTTGTGTCCTCTGGTCCTAGACACCCCCACTTTAGGAAACATCCTCTCCACATCCACTCTATCTGTGTCCTCTGGTCCTAGACTCTCCCACTATAGGAAACATCCTCTCCACATCCACTCTATCTGTGTCCTCTGGTCCTAGACTCCCCCACTATAGGAAACATCCTCTCCACATCCATTCTATCAGTATCCTCTGGTCCTAGACTCCCCCACTGTAGGAAACATCCTCTCCACATCCACTCTATCTGTGTCCTCTGGTCCTAGACTCCCCCGCTATAGGAAGCATCCTCTCCACATCCACCCTATCAGTGTCCTCTGGTCCTAGACTCCCCCACTATAGGAAACATCCTCTCCACATCCACTCTATCAGTGTCCTCTGGTCCTAGACTCCCTCACTATAGGAAACATCCTGTCCACATCCACTCTATTTGTGTCCTCTGGTCCTAGACACCCCCACTATAGGAAACATCCTCTCCACATCCACTCTATCAGTGTCCTCTGGTCCTAGACTCCCCCACTATAGGAAACATCCTGTCCATATCCACTCTATTTGTGTCCTCTGGCCCTAGACTCCCCCACAATAGGAAACATCCTCTCCACATCCACCCTATCAGTGTCCTCTGGTCCTAGACTCCCCCACTATAGGAAACATCCTCTCCACATCCACTCTATCAGTGTCCTCTGGTCCTAGACTCCCCCACTATAGGAAACATCCTGTCCACATCCACTCTATTTGTGTCCTCTGGTCCTAGACTCCCCCACTATAGGAAACATCCTCTCCACATCCACTCTATCAGTGTCCTCTGGTCCTAGATTCTCCCACTATAGGAAACATCCTCTCCACATCTATTCTATCTGTATCCTCTGGTCCTAGACTCCCCCACTATAGGAAACATCCTCTCCACATCCACTCTATCTGTGTCCTCTGGTCCTAGACTCCCCCACTATAGGAATCATCCTCTCCACATCCACTCTATCTGTGTCCTCTGGTCCAAGACTCCCGCACTATAGGAAACATCCTCTCCACATCCACTCTATTTGTGTCCTCTGGTCCTAGACTCCCCCACTATAGGAATCATCCTCTCCACATCCACTCTATCTGTGTCCTCTGGTCCTAGACTCCCCCACTAGAGGAAACATCCTCTCCACATCCACTCTATCTCTGTCCTCTGGTCCTGGACTCCCCCAATATAGGAAACATCCTCTCCATATCCACTCTATTTGTTTCCTCTGCTCCTAGACTCCCCCACTATAGGAAACATCCTCTCCACATCCACTCAATCAGTGTCCTCTGGTCCTAGACTCCCCCACTGTAGGAAACATCCTCTCCACATCCACTCTATTTGTGTCCTCTGGTCCTAGACACCCCCACTATAGGAAACATCCTCTCCACATCCACTCTATTTGTGTCCTCTGGTCCTAGACACCCCCACTTTAGGAAACATCCTCTCCACATCCACTCTATCTGTGTCCTCTGGTCCTAGACTCTCCCACTATAGGAAACATCCTCTCCACATCCACTCTATCTGTGTCCTCTGGTCCTAGACTCCCCCACTATAAGAAACATCCTCTCCACATCCATTCTATCAGTATCCTCTGGTCCTAGACTCCCCCACTATAGGAAACATCCTCTCCACATCCACTCTCTCTGTGTCCTCTGTTCCTAGACTCCCCCACTATAGGAAACATCCTCTCCACATCCACTCTATCTCTGTCCTATTGTCATAGACTCCCCCACTATAGGAAACATCCTCTCCACATCCACTATATCTGTATCCTCTGGTCCTAGACACCCCCACTATAGGAAACATCCTCTCCACATCCACTCTATCTGTGTCCTCTGGTCCTAGACTCCCCCACTATAGGAAACATCCTCTCCACATCCACTCTATCAGTGTCCTCTGGTCCTAGACTCCCCCACTGTAGGAAACATCCTCTCCACATCCACTCTATTTGTGTCCTCTGGTCCTAGACACCCCCACTATAGGAAACATGCTCTCCACATCCACTCTATTTGTGTCCTCTGGTCCTAGACACCCCCACTTTAGGAAACATCCTCTCCACATCCACTCTATCTGTGTCCTCTGGTCCTAGACTCTCCCACTATAGGAAACATCCTCTCCACATCCACTCTATCTGTGTCCTCTGGTCCTAGACTCCCCCACTATAGGAAACATCCTCTCCACATCCATTCTATCAGTATCCTCTGGTCCTAGACTCCCCCACTGTAGGAAACATCCTCTCCACATCCACTCTATCTGTGTCCTCTGGTCCTAGACTCCCCCACTATAGGAAGCATCCTCTCCACATCCACCCTATCAGTGTCCTCTGGTCCTAGACTCCCCCACTATAGGAAACATCCTCTCCACATCCACTCTATCAGTGTCCTCTGGTCCTAGACTCCCTCACTATAGGAAACATCCTGTCCACATCCACTCTATTTGTGTCCTCTGGTCCTAGACACCCCCACTATAGGAAACATCCTCTCCACATCCACTCTATCAGTGTACTCTGGTCCTAGACTACCCCACTATAGGAAACATCCTCTCCACATCCACTCTATCAGTGTACTCTGGTCCTAGACTCCCCCACTATAGGAAACATCCTCTCCAAATCCACTCTATCAGTGTCCTCTAGTCCTAGACTCCCCCACTATAGGAAACATCCTGTCCACATCCACTCTATTTGTGTCCTCTGGTCCTAGAGTCCCCCACTATAGGAAACATCCTCTCCACATCCACCCTATCAGTGTCCTCTGGTCCAAGACTCCCCCACTATAGGAGACATCCTCTCCACATCCACTCTATCAGTGTACTCTGGTCCTAGACTCACGCACTATAGGAAACATCCTCTCCAAATCCACTCTATCAGTGTCCTCTAGTCCTAGACTCCCCCACTATAGGAAACATCCTGTCCACATCCACTCTATTTGTGTCCTCTGGTCCTAGAGTCCCCCACTATAGGAAACATCCTCTCCACATCCACCCTATCAGTGTCCTCTGGTCCAAGACTCCCCCACTATAGGAAACATCCTCTCCACATCCACTCTATCAGTGCCCTCTGGTCCTAGACTCCCCCACTATAGGAAACATCCTCTCCACATCCACTCTATTTGTATCCTCTGGTCCTAGACTCCCCCACTATAGGAAGCTTCCTCTCCACATCCACTCTATCAATGTCCTCTGGTCCTAGACTACCCCACTATAGGAAACATCCTGTCCACATCCACTCTATTTGTGTCCTCTGGTCCTGGACTCCCCCACTATAGGAATCATCCTCTCCACATCCACTCTATTTGTGTCCTCTGGTCCTAGACTCCCCCACTATAGGAATCATCCTCTCCACATCCACACTATCAGTGTCCTCTGGTCCTAGACTCCCCCACTATAGGAAACATCCTGTCCACATCCACTCTATTTGTGCCCTCTGGTCCTAGACTCCCCCACTATAGGAATCATCCTCTCCACATCCACTCTATCTGTGTCCTCTGGTCCAAGACTCCCGCACTATAGGAAACATCCTCTCCACATCCACTCTATTTGTGTCCTCTGGTCCTAGACTCCCCCACTATAGGAATCATCCTCTCCACATCCACTCTATCTGTGTCCTCTGGTCCTAGACTCCCCCACTAGAGGAAACATCCTCTCCACATCCACTCTATCTCTGTCCTCTGGTCCTGGACTCCCCCAATATAGGAAACATCCTCTCCATATCCACTCTATTTGTTTCCTCTGCTCCTAGACTCCCCCACTATAGGAAACATCCTCTCCACATCCACTCAATCAGTGTCCTCTGGTCCTAGACTCCCCCACTGTAGGAAACATCCTCTCCACATCCACTCTATTTGTGTCCTCTGGTCCTAGACACCCCCACTATAGGAAACATCCTCTCCACATCCACTCTATTTGTGTCCTCTGGTCCTAGACACCCCCACTTTAGGAAACATCCTCTCCACATCCACTCTATCTGTGTCCTCTGGTCCTAGACTCTCCCACTATAGGAAACATCCTCTCCACATCCACTCTATCTGTGTCCTCTGGTCCTAGACTCCCCCACTATAAGAAACATCCTCTCCACATCCATTCTATCAGTATCCTCTGGTCCTAGACTCCCCCACTATAGGAAACATCCTCTCCACATCCACTCTATCTGTGTCCTCTGGTCCTAGACTCCCCCACTATAGGAAACATCCTCTCCACATCCACTCTATCTCTGTCCTATTGTCATAGACTCCCCCACTATAGGAAACATCCTCTCCACATCCACTATATCTGTATCCTCTGGTCCTAGACACCCCCACTATAGGAGACATCCTCTCCACATCCACTCTATTTGTGTCCTCTGGTCCTAGACTCCCCCACTATAGGAAACATCCTCTCCACATCCACTCTATCAGTGTACTCTGGTCCTAGACTCCCCCACTATAGGAATCATCCTCTCCACAACCACTCTATCTGTGTCCTCTGGTCCAAGACTCCCGCACTATAGGAAACATCCTCTCCACATCCACTCTATTTGTGTCCTCTGGTCCTAGACTCCCCCACTATAGGAATCATCCTCTCCACATCCACTCTATCTGTGTCATCTGGTCCTAGACTCCCCCACTAGAGGAAACATCCTCTCCACGTCCACTCTATCTCTGTCCTCAGGTCCTGGACTCCCCCAATATAGGAAACATCCTCTCCATATCCACTCTATTTGTTTCCTCTGGTCCTAGACTTCCCCACTATAGGAAACATCCTCTCCACATCCACTCAATCAGTGTCCTCTGGTCCTAGACACCCCCACTGTAGGAAACATCCTCTCCACATCCACTCTATTTGTGTCCTCTGGTCCTAGACACCCCCACTATAGGAAACATTCTCTCCACATCCACTCTATTTGTGTCCTCTGGTCCTAGACACCCCCACTTTAGGAAACATCCTCTCCACATCCACTCTATCTGTGTCCTCTGGTCCTAGACTCTCCCACTATAGGAAACATCCTCTCCACATCCACTCTATCTGTGTCCTCTGGTCCTAGACTCCCCCACTATAAGAAACATCCTCTCCACATCCATTCTATCTGTATCCTCTGGTCCTAGACTCCCCCACTATAGGAAACATCCTCTCCACATCCACTCTATCTGTGTCCTCTGGTCATAGACTCCCCCACTATAGGAAACATCCTCTCCACATCCACTCTATCTGTGTCCTATGGTCATAGACTGCCCCACTATAGGAAACATCCTCTCCACATCACCTATATCTGAATCCTCTGGTCCTAGACTCCCCCACTATAGGAAACATCCTCTCCACATCCACTCTATCAGTGTACTCTGGTCCTAGACTCCCCCACTATAGGAAACAACCTCTACACATCCACTCTATTTGTGTCCTCTGGTCCTAGACACCCCCACTATAGGAAACATCCTCTCCACATCCACTCTATCAGTGTCCTCTGGTCCTAGACTCCCCCACTATAGGAAACATCCTCTCCAAATCCACTTTATCAGTGTCCTCTGGTCCTAGACACCCCCACTATAGGAAACATCCGGTCCACATCCACTCTTTTTGTGTCCTCTAGTCCTAGACTCCCCCACTATAGGAAACATCCTCTCCACATCCACCCTATCAGTGTCCTCTGGTCCTAGACTCCCCCACTATAGGAAACATCCTCTCCACATCCACTCTATCAGTGTCCTCTGGTCCTAGACTCACTCACTATAGGAAACATACTGTCCACATCCACTCTATCTGTGTCCTCTGGTCCTAGACTCCCCCACTATAGGAAACTTCCTCTCCACATCCACTCTATCAGTGTCCTCTGGTCCTAGACTCCCCCACTATAGGAAACATCCTCTCCACATCCACTCTATTTGTGTCCTCTGGTCCTAGACTCCCCACTATAGGAATCATCCTCTCCACATCCACTCTATCTGTGTCCTCTGGTCCTAGACTCCCCCACTATAGGAATCATCCTCTCCACATCCACTCTATCTGTGTCCTCTGGTCCTAGACTCCCCCACTATAGGAAACATCCTCTCCACATCCACTCTATCAGTGTCCTCTGGTCCTAGACTCCCCCACTGTAGGAAACATCCTCTCCACATCCACTCTATTTGTGTCCTCTGGTCCTAGACACCCCCACTATAGGAAACATGCTCTCCACATCCACTCTATTTGTGTCCTCTGGTCCTAGACACCCCCACTTTAGGAAACATCCTCTCCACATCCACTCTATCTGTGTCCTCTGGTCCTAGACTCCCCCACTATAGGAAACATCCTCTCCACATCCACTCTATCTGTGTCCTCTGGTCCTAGACTCCCCCACTATAGGAAACATCCTCTCCACATCCATTCTATCAGTATCCTCTGGTCCTAGACTCCCCCACTGTAGGAAACATCCTCTCCACATCCACTCTATCTGTGTCCTCTGGTCCTAGACTCCCCCACTATAGGAAACATCCTCTCCACATCCACCCTATCAGTGTCCTCTGGTCCTAGACTCCCCCACTATAGGAAACATCCTCTCCACATCCACTCTATCAGTGTCCTCTGGTCCTAGACTCCCTCACTATAGGAAACATCCTGTCCACATCCACTCTATTTGTGTCCTCTGGTCCTAGACACCCCCACTATAGGAAACATCCTCTCCACATCCACTCTATCAGTGTCCTCTGGTCCTAGACTCCCCCACTATAGGAAACATCCTGTCCACATCCACTCTATTTGTGTCCTCTGGCCCTAGACTCCCCCACAATAGGAAACATCCTCTCCACATCCACCCTATCAGTGTCCTCTGGTCCTAGACTCCCCCACTATAGGAAACATCCTCTCCACATCCACTCTATCAGTGTCCTCTGGTCCTAGACTCCCCCACTATAGGAAACATCCTGTCCACATCCACTCTATTTGTGTCCTCTGGTCCTAGACTCCCCCACTATAGGAAACATCCTCTCCACATCCACTCTATCAGTGTCCTCTGGTCCTAGATTCTCCCACTATAGGAAACATCCTCTCCACATCTATTCTATCTGTATCCTCTGGTCCTAGACTCCCCCACTATAGGAAACATCCTCTCCACATCCACTCTATCTGTGTCCTCTGGTCCTAGACTCCCCCACTATAGGAAACATCCTCTCCACAACCACTCTATCTGTGTCCTATGGTCATAGACTGCCCCACTATAGGAAACATCCTCTCCACATCACCTATATCTGTATCCTCTGGTCCTAGACTCCCCCACTATAGGAAACATCCTCTCCACATCAACTCTATCAGTGTACTCTGGTCCTCGACTCCCCCACTATAGGAAACATCCTCTCCGCATCCACTCTATTTGTGTCCTCTGGTCCTAGACACCCCCACTATAGGAGACATCCTCTCCACATCCACTCTATCAGTGTACTCTGGTCCTAGACTCACGCACTATAGGAAACATCCTCTCCAAATCCACTCTATCAGTGTCCTCTAGTCCTAGACTCCCCCACTATAGGAAACATCCTGTCCACATCCACTCTATCTGTGTCCTCTGGTCCTAGACTCCCCCACTATAGGAAACTTCCTCTCCACATCCACTCTATCAGTGTCCTCTGGTCCTAGACTCCCCCACTATAGGAAACATCCTCTCCACATCCACTCTATTTGTGTCCTCTGGTCCTAGACTCCCCACTATAGGAATCATCCTCTCCACATCCACTCTATCTGTGTCCTCTGGTCCTAGACTCCCCCACTATAGGAATCATCCTCTCCACATCCACTCTATCTGTGTCCTCTGGTCCTAGACTCCCCCACTATAGGAAACATCCTCTCCACATCCACTCTATCAGTGTCCTCTGGTCCTAGACTCCCCCACTGTAGGAAACATCCTCTCCACATCCACTCTATTTGTGTCCTCTGGTCCTAGACACCCCCACTATAGGAAACATGCTCTCCACATCCACTCTATTTGTGTCCTCTGGTCCTAGACACCCCCACTTTAGGAAACATCCTCTCCACATCCACTCTATCTGTGTCCTCTGGTCCTAGACTCCCCCACTATAGGAAACATCCTCTCCACATCCACTCTATCTGTGTCCTCTGGTCCTAGACTCCCCCACTATAGGAAACATCCTCTCCACATCCATTCTATCAGTATCCTCTGGTCCTAGACTCCCCCACTGTAGGAAACATCCTCTCCACATCCACTCTATCTGTGTCCTCTGGTCCTAGACTCCCCCACTATAGGAAACATCCTCTCCACATCCACCCTATCAGTGTCCTCTGGTCCTAGACTCCCCCACTATAGGAAACATCCTCTCCACATCCACTCTATCAGTGTCCTCTGGTCCTAGACTCCCTCACTATAGGAAACATCCTGTCCACATCCACTCTATTTGTGTCCTCTGGTCCTAGACACCCCCACTATAGGAAACATCCTCTCCACATCCACTCTATCAGTGTCCTCTGGTCCTAGACTCCCCCACTATAGGAAACATCCTGTCCACATCCACTCTATTTGTGTCCTCTGGCCCTAGACTCCCCCACAATAGGAATCATCCTCTCCACATCCACCCTATCAGTGTCCTCTGGTCCTAGACTCCCCCACTATAGGAAACATCCTCTCCACATCCACTCTATCAGTGTCCTCTGGTCCTAGACTCCCCCACTATAGGAAACATCCTGTCCACATCCACTCTATTTGTGTCCTCTGGTCCTAGACTCCCCCACTATAGGAAACATCCTCTCCACATCCACTCTATCAGTGTCCTCTGGTCCTAGATTCTCCCACTATAGGAAACATCCTCTCCACATCTATTCTATCTGTATCCTCTGGTCCTAGACTCCCCCACTATAGGAAACATCCTCTCCACATCCACTCTATCTGTGTCCTCTGCTCCTAGACTCCCCCACTATAGGAAACATCCTCTCCACAACCACTCTATCTGTGTCCTATGGTCATAGACTGCCCCACTATAGGAAACATCCTCTCCACATCACCTATATCTGTATCCTCTGGTCCTAGACTCCCCCACTATAGGAAACATCCTCTCCACATCCACTCTATCAGTGTACTCTGGTCCTCGACTCCCCCACTATAGGAAACATCCTCTCCGCATCCACTCTATTTGTGTCCTCTGGTCCTAGACACCCCCACTATAGGAGACATCCTCTCCACATCCACTCTATCAGTGTACTCTGGTCCTAGACTCACGCACTATAGGAAACATCCTCTCCAAATCCACTCTATCAGTGTCCTCTAGTCCTAGACTCCCCCACTATAGGAAACATCCTGTCCACATCCATTCTATTTGTGTCCTCTGGTCCTAGAGTCCCCCACTATAGGAAACATCCTCTCCACATCCACCCTATCAGTGTCCTCTGGTCCAAGACTCCCCCACTATATGAAACATCCTCTCCACATCCACTCTATCAGTGCCCTCTGGTCCTAGACTCCCTCACTATAGGAAACATCCTGTCCACATCCACTCTATTTGTGTCCTCTGGTCCTAGACACCCCCACTATAGGAAACATCCTCTCCACATCCACTCTATCAGTGTCCTCTGGTCCTAGACTCCCCCACTATAGGAAACATCCTGTCCATATCCACTCTATTTGTGTCCTCTGGCCCTAGACTCCCCCACAATAGGAAACATCCTCTCCACATCCACCCTATCAGTGTCCTCTGGTCCTAGACTCCCCCACTATAGGAAACATCCTCTCCACATACACTCTATCAGTGTCCTCTGGTCCTAGACTCCCCCACTATAGGAAACATCCTGTCCACATCCACTCTATTTGTGTCCTCTGGTCCTAGACTCCCCCACTATAGGAAACATCCTCTCCACATCCACTCTATCAGTGTCCTCTGGTCCTAGATTCTCCCACTATAGGAAACATCCTCTCCACATCTATTCTATCTGTATCCTCTGGTCCTAGACTCCCCCACTATAGGAAACATCCTCTCCACATCCACTCTATCTGTGTCCTCTGGTCCTAGACTCCCCCACTATAGGAAACATCCTCTCCACAACCACTCTATCTGTGTCCTATGGTCATAGACTGCCCCACTATAGGAAACATCCTCTCCACATCACCTATATCTGTATCCTCTGGTCCTAGACTCCCCCACTATAGGAAACATCCTCTCCACATCCACTCTATCAGTGTACTCTGGTCCTAGACTCCCCCACTATAGGAAACATCCTCTCCAAATCCACTCTATCAGTGTCCTCTAGTCCTAGACTCCCCCACTATAGGAAACATCCTGTCCACATCCACTCTATTTGTGTCCTCTGGTCCTAGAGTCCCCCACTATAGGAAACATCCTCTCCACATCCACCCTATCAGTGTCCTCTGGTCCAAGACTCCCCCACTATAGGAAACATCCTCTCCACATCCACTCTATCAGTGCCCTCTGGTCCTAGACTCCCCCACTATAGGAAACATCCTCTCCACATCCACTCTATTTGTATCCTCTGGTCCTAGACTCCCCCACTATAGGAAGCTTCCTCTCCACATCCACTCTATCAATGTCCTCTGGTCCTAGACTACCTCACTATAGGAAACATCCTGTCCACATCCACTCTATTTGTGTCCTCTGGTCCTGGACTCCCCCACTATAGGAATCATCCTCTCCACATCCACTCTATTTGTGTCCTCTGGTCCTAGACTCCCCCACTATAGGAATCATCCTCTCCACATCCACACTATCAGTGTCCTCTGGTCCTAGACTCCCCCACTATAGGAAACAACCTGTCCACATCCACTCTATTTGTGCCCACTGGTCCTAGACTCCCCCACTATAGGAATCATCCTCTCCACATCCACTCTATCTGTGTCCTCTGGTCCAAGACTCCCGCACTATAGGAAACATCCTCTCCACATCCACTCTATTTGTGTCCTCTGGTCCTAGACTCCCCCACTATAGGAATCATCCTCTCCACATCCACTCTATCTGTGTCCTCTGGTCCTAGACTCCCCCACTAGAGGAAACATCCTCTCCACATCCACTCTATCTCTGTCCTCTGGTCCTGGACTCCCCCAATATAGGAAACATCCTCTCCATATCCACTCTATTTGTTTCCTCTGCTCCTAGACTCCCCCACTATAGGAAACATCCTCTCCACATCCACTCAATCAGTGTCCTCTGGTCCTAGACTCCCCCACTGTAGGAAACATCCTCTCCACATCCACTCTATTTGTGTCCTCTGGTCCTAGACACCCCCACTATAGGAAACATCCTCTCCACATCCACTCTATTTGTGTCCTCTGGTCCTAGACACCCCCACTTTAGGAAACATCCTCTCCACATCCACTCTATCTGTGTCCTCTGGTCCTAGACTCTCCCACTATAGGAAACATCCTCTCCACATCCACTCTATCTGTGTCCTCTGGTCCTAGACTCCCCCACTATAAGAAACATCCTCTCCACATCCATTCTATCAGTATCCTCTGGTCCTAGACTCCCCCACTATAGGAAACATCCTCTCCACATCCACTCTATCTGTGTCCTCTGGTCCTAGACTCCCCCACTATAGGAAACATCCTCTCCACATCCACTCTATCTCTGTCCTATTGTCATAGACTCCCCCACTATAGGAAACATCCTCTCCACATCCACTATATCTGTATCCTCTGGTCCTAGACACCCCCACTATAGGAA
The DNA here is from genome assembly GCF_048418815.1 of Hemitrygon akajei. Lineage (NCBI taxonomy): Eukaryota > Metazoa > Chordata > Chondrichthyes > Myliobatiformes > Dasyatidae > Hemitrygon > Hemitrygon akajei. Next base: position 174,446 of record NC_133130.1, read on the forward strand.
ACATCCTCTCCACATCCACTCTATTTGTGTCCTCTGGTCCTAGACTCCCCCACTATAGGAAACATCCTCTCCACATCCACTCTATCAGTGTACTCTGGTCCTAGACTCCCCCACTATAGGAATCATCCTCTCCACAACCACTCTATCTGTGTCCTCTGGTCCAAGACTCCCGCACTATAGGAAACATCCTCTCCACATCCACTCTATTTGTGTCCTCTGGTCCTAGACTCCCCCACTATAGGAATCATCCTCTCCACATCCACTCTATCTGTGTCATCTGGTCCTAGACTCCCCCACTAGAGGAAACATCCTCTCCACGTCCACTCTATCTCTGTCCTCTGGTCCTGGACTCCCCCAATATAGGAAACATCCTCTCCATATCCACTCTATTTGTTTCCTCTGGTCCTAGACTTCCCCACTATAGGAAACATCCTCTCCACATCCACTCAATCAGTGTCCTCTGGTCCTAGACACCCCCACTGTAGGAAACATCCTCTCCACATCCACTCTATTTGTGTCCTCTGGTCCTAGACACCCCCACTATAGGAAACATCCTCTCCACATCCACTCTATTTGTGTCCTCTGGTCCTAGACACCCCCACTTTAGGAAACATCCTCTCCACATCCACTCTATCTGTGTCCTCTGGTCCTAGACTCTCCCACTATAGGAAACATCCTCTCCACATCCACTCTATCTGTGTCCTCTGGTCCTAGACTCCCCCACTATAAGAAACATCCTCTCCACATCCATTCTATCTGTATCCTCTGGTCCTAGACTCCCCCACTATAGGAAACATCCTCTCCACATCCACTCTATCTGTGTCCTCTGGTCATAGACTCCCCCACTATAGGAAACATCCTCTCCACATCCACTCTATCTGTGTCCTATGGTCATAGACTGCCCCACTATAGGAAACATCCTCTCCACATCACCTATATCTGAATCCTCTGGTCCTAGACTCCCCCACTATAGGAAACATCCTCTCCACATCCACTCTATCAGTGTACTCTGGTCCTAGACTCCCCCACTATAGGAAACATCCTCTACACATCCACTCTATTTGTGTCCTCTGGTCCTAGACACCCCCACTATAGGAAACATCCTCTCCACATCCACTCTATCAGTGTCCTCTGGTCCTAGACTCCCCCACTATAGGAAACATCCTCTCCAAATCCACTTTATCAGTGTCCTCTGGTCCTAGACTCCCGAACTATAGGAAACATCCGGTCCACATCCACTCTTTTTGTGTCCTCTAGTCCTAGACTCCCCCACTATAGGAAACATCCTCTCCACATCCACCCTATCAGTGTCCTCTGGTCCTAGACTCCCCCACTATAGGAAACATCCTCTCCACATCCACCCTATCAGTGTCCTCTGGTCCTAGACTCACTCACTATAGGAAACATCCTGTCCACATCCACTCTATCTGTGTCCTCTGGTCCTAGACTCCCCCACTATAGGAAACTTCCTCTCCACATCCACTCTATCAGTGTCCTCTGGTCCTAGACTCCCCCACTATAGGAAACATCCTCTCCACATCCACTCTATTTGTGTCCTCTGGTCCTAGACTCCCCACTATAGGAATCATCCTCTCCACATCCACTCTATCTGTGTCCTCTGGTCCTAGACTCCCCCACTATAGGAATCATCCTCTCCACATCCACTCTATCTGTGTCCTCTGGTCCTAGACTCCCCCACTATAGGAAACATCCTCTCCACATCCACTCTATCAGTGTCCTCTGGTCCTAGACTCCCCCACTGTAGGAAACATCCTCTCCACATCCACTCTATTTGTGTCCTCTGGTCCTAGACACCCCCACTATAGGAAACATGCTCTCCACATCCACTCTATTTGTGTCCTCTGGTCCTAGACACCCCCACTTTAGGAAACATCCTCTCCACATCCACTCTATCTGTGTCCTCTGGTCCTAGACTCCCCCACTATAGGAAACATCCTCTCCACATCCACTCTATCTGTGTCCTCTGGTCCTAGACTCCCCCACTATAGGAAACATCCTCTCCACATCCATTCTATCAGTATCCTCTGGTCCTAGACTCCCCCACTGTAGGAAACATCCTCTCCACATCCACTCTATCTGTGTCCTCTGGTCCTAGACTCCCCCACTATAGGAAACATCCTCTCCACATCCACCCTATCAGTGTCCTCTGGTCCTAGACTCCCCCACTATAGGAAACATCCTCTCCACATCCACTCTATCAGTGTCCTCTGGTCCTAGACTCCCTCACTATAGGAAACATCCTGTCCACATCCAATCTATTTGTGTCCTCTGGTCCTAGACACCCCCACTATAGGAAACATCCTCTCCACATCCACTCTATCAGTGTCCTCTGGTCCTAGACTCCCCCACTATAGGAAACATCCTGTCCACATCCACTCTATTTGTGTCCTCTGGCCCTAGACTCCCCCACAATAGGAAACATCCTCTCCACATCCACCCTATCAGTGTCCTCTGGTCCTAGACTCCCCCACTATAGGAAACATCCTCTCCACATCCACTCTATCAGTGTCCTCTGGTCCTAGACTCCCCCACTATAGGAAACATCCTGTCCACATCCACTCTATTTGTGTCCTCTGGTCCTAGACTCCCCCACTATAGGAAACATCCTCTCCACATCCACTCTATCAGTGTCCTCTGGTCCTAGATTCTCCCACTATAGGAAACATCCTCTCCACATCTATTCTATCTGTATCCTCTGGTCCTAGACTCCCCCACTATAGGAAACATCCTCTCCACATCCACTCTATCTGTGTCCTCTGGTCCTAGACTCCCCCACTATAGGAAACATCCTCTCCACAACCACTCTATCTGTGTCCTATGGTCATAGACTGCCCCACTATAGGAAACATCCTCTCCACATCACCTATATCTGTATCCTCTGGTCCTAGACTCCCCCACTATAGGAAACATCCTCTCCACATCCACTCTATCAGTGTACTCTGGTCCTCGACTCCCCCACTATAGGAAACATCCTCTCCGCATCCACTCTATTTGTGTCCTCTGGTCCTAGACACCCCCACTATAGGAGACATCCTCTCCACATCCACTCTATCAGTGTACTCTGGTCCTAGACTCACGCACTATAGGAAACATCCTCTCCAAATCCACTCTATCAGTGTCCTCTAGTCCTAGACTCCCCCACTATAGGAAACATCCTGTCCACATCCACTCTATTTGTGTCCTCTGGTCCTAGAGTCCCCCACTATAGGAAACATCCTCTCCACATCCACCCTATCAGTGTCCTCTGGTCCAAGACTCCCCCACTATAGGAAACATCCTCTCCACATCCACTCTATCAGTGCCCTCTGGTCCTAGACTACCCCACTATAGGAAACATCCTCTCCACATCCACTCTATTTGTATCCTCTGGTCCTAGACTCCCCCACTATAGGAAGCTTCCTCTCCACATCCACTCTATCAATGTCCTCTGGTCCTAGACTACCCCACTATAGGAAACATCCTGTCCACATCCACTCTATTTGTGTCCTCTGGTCCTGGACTCCCCCACTATAGGAATCATCCTCTCCACATCCACTCTATCTGTGTCCTCTGGTCCTAGACTCCCCCACTATAGGAATCATCCTCTCCACATCCACACTATCAGTGTCCTCTGGTCCTAGACTCCCCCACTATAGGAAACATCCTGTCCACATCCACTCTATTTGTGCCCTCTGGTCCTAGACTCCCCCACTATAGGAATCATCCTCTCCACATCCACTCTATCTGTGTCCTCTGGTCCAAGACTCCCGCACTATAGGAAACATCCTCTCCACATCCACTCTATTTGTGTCCTCTGGTCCTAGACTCCCCCACTATAGGAATCATCCTCTCCACATCCACTCTATCTGTGTCCTCTGGTCCTAGACTCCCCCACTAGAGGAAACATCCTCTCCACATCCACTCTATCTCTGTCCTCTGGTCCTGGACTCCCCCAATATAGGAAACATCCTCTCCATATCCACTCTATTGGTTTCCTCTGCTCCTAGACTCCCCCACTATAGGAAACATCCTCTCCACATCCACTCAATCAGTGTCCTCTGGTCCTAGACTCCCCCACTGTAGGAAACATCCTCTCCACATCCACTCTATTTGTGTCCTCTGGTCCTAGACACCCCCACTATAGGAAACATCCTCTCCACATCCACTCTATTTGTGTCCTCTGGTCCTAGACACCCACACTTTAGGAAACATCCTCTCCACATCCACTCTATCTGTGTCCTCTGGTCCTAGACTCTCCCACTATAGGAAACATCCTCTCCACATCCACTCTATCTGTGTCCTCTGGTCCTAGACTCCCCCACTATAAGAAACATCCTCTCCACATCCATTCTATCAGTATCCTCTGGTCCTAGACTCCCCCACTATAGGAAACATCCTCTCCACATCCACTCTATCTGTGTCCTCTGGTCCTAGACTCCCCCACTATAGGAAACATCCTCTCCACATCCACTCTATCTCTGTCCTATTGTCATAGACTCCCCCACTATAGGAAACATCCTCTCCACATCCACTATATCTGTATCCTCTGGTCCTAGACACCCCCACTATAGGAAACATCCTCTCCACATCCACTCTATTTGTGTCCTCTGGTCCTAGACTCCCCCACTATAGGAAGCATCCTCTCCACATCCACTCTATCAGTGTACTCTGGTCCTAGACTCCCCCACTATAGGAATCATCCTCTCCACAACCACTCTATCTGTGTCCTCTGGTCCAAGACTCCCGCACTATAGGAAACATCCTCTCCACATCCACTCTATTTGTGTCCTCTGGTCCTAGACTCCCCCACTATAGGAATCATCCTCTCCACATCCACTCTATCTGTGTCATCTGGTCCTAGACTCCCCCACTAGAGGAAACATCCTCTCCACGTCCACTCTATCTCTGTCCTCTGGTCCTGGACTCCCCCAATATAGGAAACATCCTCTCCATATCCACTCTATTTGTTTCCTCTGGTCCTAGACTTCCCCACTATAGGAAACATCCTCTCCACATCCACTCAATCAGTGTCCTCTGGTCCTAGACACCCCCACTGTAGGAAACATCCTCTCCACATCCACTCTATTTGTGTCCTCTGGTCCTAGACACCCCCACTATAGGAAACATCCTCTCCACATCCACTCTATTTGTGTCCTCTGGTCCTAGACACCCCCACTTTAGGAAACATCCTCTCCACATCCACTCTATCTGTGTCCTCTGGTCCTAGACTCTCCCACTATAGGAAACATCCTCTCCACATCCACTCTATCTGTGTCCTCTGGTCCTAGACTCCCCCACTATAAGAAACATCCTCTCCACATCCATTCTATCTGTATCCTCTGGTCCTAGACTCCCCCACTATAGGAAACATCCTCTCCACATCCACTCTATCTGTGTCCTCTGGTCATAGACTCCCCCACTATAGGAAACATCCTCTCCACATCCACTCTATCTGTGTCCTATGGTCATAGACTGCCCCACTATAGGAAACATCCTCTCCACATCACCTATATCTGAATCCTCTGGTCCTAGAATCCCCCACTATAGGAAACATCCTCTCCACATCCACTCTATCAGTGTACTCTGGTCCTAGACTCCCCCACTATAGGAAACATCCTCTACACATCCACTCTATTTGTGTCCTCTGGTCCTAGACACCCCCACTATAGGAAACATCCTCTCCACATCCACTCTATCAGTGTCCTCTGGTCTAGACTCCCCCACTATAGGAAACATACTCTCCAAATCCACTTTATCAGTGTCCTCTGGTCCTAGACTCCCCCACTATAGGAAACATCCGGTCCACATCCACTCTTTTTGTGTCCTCTAGTCCTAGACTCCCCCACTATAGGAAACATCCTCTCCACATCCACCCTATCAGTGTCCTCTGGTCCTAGACTCCCCCACTATAGGAAACATCCTCTCCACATCCACTCTATCAGTGTCCTCTGGTCCTAGACTCACTCACTATAGGAAACATCCTGTCCACATCCACTCTATTTGTGTCCTCTGGTCCTAGACTCCCCCACTATAGGAAACTTCCTCTCCACATCCACTCTATCAGTGTCCTCTGGTCCTAGACTCCCCCACTATAGGAAGAATCCTGTCCACAACCACTCTATTTGTGTCCTCTGGTCCTAGACTCCCCCACTATAGGAATCATCCTCTCCACATCCACTCTATCTGTGTCCTCTGGTCCTAGACTCCCCCACTATAGGAATCATCCTCTCCACATCCACACTATCAGTGTCCTCTGGTCCTAGACTCCCCCACTATAGGAAACATCCTGTCCACATCCACTCTATTTGTGCCCTCTGGTCCTAGACTCGCCCACTATACGAATCATCCACTCCACATCCACTCTATCTGTGTCCTCTGGTCCTAGACTCCCCCACTAGAGGAAACATCCGCTCCACATCCACTCTATCTGTATTCTCTGGTCCTAGACTCCCCCACTATAGGAAACATCCTCTCACATCCACTCTATCTGTGTCCTCTGGTCCTAGACTCCCCCACTATAGGAAACATCCTCTCCACATCCACTCTATTTGTGTCTTCTGGTCCTAGACTCCCCAACTATAGGAATCATCCTCTCCACATCCACTCTATCTGTGTCCTCTGGTCCTAGACTCCGCCACTAGAGGAAACATCCTCTCCACATCCACTCTATCTCTGTCCTCTGGTCCTGGACTCCCCCACTATAGGAAACATCCTCTCCATATCCACTCTATTTGTTTCCTCTGGTCCTAGACTCCCCCATTATAGGAAACATCCTCTCCACATCCACTCTATCAGTGTCCTCTGGTCCTAGACTCCCCCACTGTAGGAAACATCCTCTCCACATCCACTCTATTTGTGTCCTCTGGTCCTAGACACCCCCACTATAGGAAACATCCTCTCCACATCCACTCTATTTGTGTCCTCTGGTCCTAGACACCCCCACTTTAGGAAACATCCTCTCCACATCCACTCTATCTGTGTCCTCTGGTCCTAGACTCTCCCACTATAGGAAACATCCTCTCCACATCCACTCTATCTGTGTCCTCTGGTCCTAGACTCCCCCACTATAGGAAACATCCTCTCCACATCCACCCTATCAGTGTCCTCTGGTCCTAGACTCCCCCACTATAGGAAACATCCTCTCCACATCCACTCTATCAGTGTCCTCTGGTCCTAGACTCCCTCACTATAGGAAACATCCTGTCCACATCCACTCTATTTGTGTCCTCTGGTCCTAGACACCCCCACTATAGGAAACATCCTCTCCACATCCACTCTATTTGTGTCCTCTGGTCCTAGACACCCCCACTTTAGGAAACATCCTCTCCACATCCACTCTATCTGTGTACTCTGGTCCTAGACTCTCCCACTATAGGAAACATCCTCTCCACATCCACTCTATCTGTGTCCTCTGGTCCTAGACTCCCCCACTATAGGAAACATCCTCTCCACATCCACTATATCTGTATCCTCTGGTCCTAGACTCCCCCACTATAGGAAACATCCTCTCCACTTCCACTCTATCTGTGTCCTCTGGTCCTAGACACCCCCACTATAGGAAACATCCTCTCCACATCCACTCTATTTGTGTCCTCTGGTCCTAGACTCCCCCACGATAGGAAACATCCTCTCCACATCCACTCTATCAGTGTACTCTGGTCCTAGACTCCCCCACTATAGGAAACATCCTCTTCACATCCACTCTATTTGTGTCCTCAGGTCCTAGACTCCCCCACTATAGGAAACATCCTCTCCACATCCACTCTATTTGTGTCCTCTGGTCCTAGACACCCCCACAATAGGAAACATCCTCTCCACATCCACTCTATCAGTGTCCTCTGGTCCTAGACTCCCCCACTATAGGAAACATCCTCTCCAAATCCACATTATCAGTGTCCTCTGGTCCTAGACTCCCCCACTATAGGAAACATCCTGTCCACATCCATTCTATTTGTGTCCTCTGGTCCTAGACTCCCCCACAATAGGAAACATCCTCTCCACATCCACCCTATCAGTGTCCTCTGGTCCTAGACTCCCCCACTATAGGAAACATCCCCTCCACATCCACTCTATCAGTGTCCTCTGTTCCTAGACTCCCCCACTATAGGAAACATCCTGTCCACATCCACTCTATTTGTGTCCTCTGGTCCTAGACTCCCCCACTATAGGAAACATCCTCTCCACATCCACTCTATCAGTGTCCTCTAGTCCTAGACTCCCCAACTATAGGAAACATCCTCTCCACATCCATTCTATCTGTATCCTCTGGTCCTAGACTCCCCCACTATAGGAAACATCCTCTCCACATCCACTCTATCTGTGTCCTCTGGTCCTAGACTCCCCCACTATAGGAAACATCCTCTCCACATCCACTCTATCTGTGTCCTATGGTCATAGACTGCCCCACTATAGGAAACATCCTCTCCACATCACCTATATCTGTATCCTCTGGTCCTAGACTCCCCCACTATAGGAAACATCCTCTCCACATCCACTCTATCAGTGTACTCTGGTCCTAGACTCCCCCACTATAGGAAACATCCTCTCCACATCCACTCTATTTGTGTCCTCTGGTCCTAGACACCCCCAATATAGGAAACATCCTCTCCACATCCACTCTATCAGTGTCCTCTGGTCCTAGACTCCCCCACTATAGGAAACATCCACTCCAAATCCACTTTATCAGTGTCCGCTGGTCCTAGACTCCCTCACTATAGGAAACATCCTGTCCACATCCACTCTATTTGTGTCCTCTGGTCCTAGACTCCCCCCCTATAGGAAACTTCCTCTCCACATCCACTCTATCAGTGTCCTCTGGTCCTAGACTCCCCCACTATAGGAAACATCCTGTCCACATCCACTCTATTTGTGTCCTCTGGTCCTAGACTCCCCCACTATAGGAATCATCCTCTCCACATCCACTCTATCTGTGTCCTCTGGTCCTAGACTCCCCCACTATAGGAATCATCCTCTCCATATCCACACTATCAGTGTCCTCTGGTCCTAGACTCCTCCACTATAGGAAACATCCTGTCCACATCCACTCTATTTGTGCCCTCTGGTCCTAGACTCGCCCACTATACGAATCATCCTCTCCACATCCACTCTATCTGTGTCCTCTGGTCCTAGACTCCCCCACTGTAGGAAACATCCTCTCCACATCCACCCTATTTGTGTCCTCTGGTCCGAGACTCCCCCACTATAGGAATCATCCTCTCCACATCCACTCTATCTGTGTCCTCTGGTCCTAGACTCCCCCACTAGAGGAACCATCCTCTCCACATCCAATCTATCTGTATTCTCTGGTCCTAGACTCCCCCACTATAGGAAACATCCTCTCACATCCACTCTATCTGTGTCCTCTGGTCCTAGACTCCCCCACTATAGGAAACATCCTCTCCACATCCACTCTATTTGTGTCCTCTGGTCCTAGACTCCCCCACTATAGGAATCATCCTCTCCACATCCACTCTATCTGTGTCCTCTGGTCCTAGACTCCCCCATTAGAGGAAACATCCTCTCCACATCCACTCTATCTCTGTCCTCTGGTCCTGGACTCCCCCACTATAGGAAACATCCTCTCCACATCCACTCTATTTGTGTCCTCTGGTCCTAGACACCCCCACTTTAGGAAACATCCTCTCCACATCCACTCTATCTGTGTACTCTGGTCCTAGACTCTCCCACTATAGGAAACATCCTCTCCACATCCACTCTATCTGTGTCCTCTGGTCCTAGACTCCCCCACTATAGGAAACATCCTCTCCACATCCATTCTATCAGTATCCTCTGGTCCTAGACTCCCCCACTATAGGAAACATCCTCTCCACATCCACTCTATCTGTGTCCTCTGGTCCTAGACTCCCCCACTATAGGAAACATCCTCTCCACATCCACTCTATCTCTGTCCTATGGTCATAGACTCCCCCACTATAGGAAACATCCTCTCCACATCCACTATATCTGTATCCTCTGGTCCTAGACTCCCCCACTATAGGAAACATCCTCTCCACTTCCACTCTATCTGTGTCCTCTGGTCCTAGACACCCCCACTATAGGAAACATCCTCTCCACATCCACTCTATTTGTGTCCTCTGGTCCTAGACTCCCCCACGATAGGAAACATCCTCTCCACATCCACTCTATCAGTGTACTCTGGTCCTAGACTCCCCCACTATAGGAAACATCCTCTTCACATCCACTCTATTTGTGTCCTCAGGTCCTAGACTCCCCCACTATAGGAAACATCCTCTCCACATCCACTCTATTTGTGTCCTCTGGTCCTAGACACCCCCACTATAGGAAACATCCTCTCCACATCCACTCTATCAGTGTCCTCTGGTCCTAGACTCCCCCACTATAGGAAACATCCTCTCCAAATCCACATTATCAGTGTCCTCTGGTCCTAGACTCCCCCACTATAGGAAACATCCTGTCCACATCCATTCTATTTGTGTCCTCTGGTCCTAGACTCCCCCACAATAGGAAACATCCTCTCCACATCCACCCTATCAGTGTCCTCTGGTCCTAGACTCCCCCACTATAGGAAACATCCCCTCCACATCCACTCTATCAGTGTCCTCTGTTCCTAGACTCCCCCACTATAGGAAACATCCTGTCCACATCCACTCTATTTGTGTCCTCTGGTCCTAGACTCCCCCACTATAGGAAACATCCTCTCCACATCCACTCTATCAGTGTCCTCTAGTCCTAGACTCCCCAACTATAGGAAACATCCTCTCCACATCCATTCTATCTGTATCCTCTGGTCCTAGACTCCCCCACTATAGGAAACATCCTCTCCACATCCACTCTATCTGTGTCCTCTGGTCCTAGACTCCCCCACTATAGGAAACATCCTCTCCACATCCACTCTATCTGTGTCCTATGGTCATAGACTGCCCCACTATAGGAAACATCCTCTCCACATCACCTATATCTGTATCCTCTGGTCCTAGACTCCCCCACTATAGGAAACATCCTCTCCACATCCACTCTATCAGTGTACTCTGGTCCTAGACTCCCCCACTATAGGAAACATCCTCTCCACATCCACTCTATTTGTGTCCTCTGGTCCTAGACACCCCCAATATAGGAAACATCCTCTCCACATCCACTCTATCAGTGTCCTCTGGTCCTAGACTCCCCCACTATAGGAAACATCCACTCCAAATCCACTTTATCAGTGTCCGCTGGTCCTAGACTCCCTCACTATAGGAAACATCCTGTCCACATCCACTCTATTTGTGTCCTCTGGTCCTAGACTCCCCCCCTATAGGAAACTTCCTCTCCACATCCACTCTATCAGTGTCCTCTGGTCCTAGACTCCCCCACTATAGGAAACATCCTGTCCACATCCACTCTATTTGTGTCCTCTGGTCCTAGACTCCCCCACTATAGGAATCATCCTCTCCACATCCACTCTATCTGTGTCCTCTGGTCCTAGACTCCCCCACTATAGGAATCATCCTCTCCATATCCACACTATCAGTGTCCTCTGGTCCTAGACTCCTCCACTATAGGAAACATCCTGTCCACATCCACTCTATTTGTGCCCTCTGGTCCTAGACTCGCCCACTATACGAATCATCCTCTCCACATCCACTCTATCTGTGTCCTCTGGTCCTAGACTCCCCCACTGTAGGAAACATCCTCTCCACATCCACCCTATTTGTGTCCTCTGGTCCGAGACTCCCCCACTATAGGAATCATCCTCTCCACATCCACTCTATCTGTGTCCTCTGGTCCTAGACTCCCCCACTAGAGGAACCATCCTCTCCACATCCAATCTATCTGTATTCTCTGGTCCTAGACTCCCCCACTATAGGAAACATCCTCTCACATCCACTCTATCTGTGTCCTCTGGTCCTAGACTCCCCCACTATAGGAAACATCCTCTCCACATCCACTCTATTTGTGTCCTCTGGTCCTAGACTCCCCCACTATAGGAATCATCCTCTCCACATCCACTCTATCTGTGTCCTCTGGTCCTAGACTCCCCCATTAGAGGAAACATCCTCTCCACATCCACTCTATCTCTGTCCTCTGGTCCTGGACTCCCCCACTATAGGAAACATCCTCTCCATATCCACTCTATTTGTTTCCACTGGTCCTAGACTCCCCCACTATAGGAAACATCCTCTCCACATCCACTCTATCAGTGTCCTCTGGTCCTAGACTCCCCCACTGTAGGAAACATCCTCTCCACATCCACTCTATTTGTGTCCTCTGGTCCTAGACACCCCCACTTTAGGAAACATCCTCTCCACATCCACTCTATCTGTGTCCTCTGGTCCTAGACCCTCCCACTATAGGAAACATCCTCTCCACATCCACTCTATTTGTGTCCTCTGGTCCTAGACACCCCCACTTTAGGAAACATCCTCTCCACATCCACTCTATCTGTGTCCTCTGGTCCTAGACCCTCCCACTATAGGAAACATCCTCTCCACATCCACTCTATCTGTGTCCTCTGGTCCTAGTCTCCCCCACTATAGGAAACATCCTCTCCACATCCATTCTATCAGTATCCTCTGGTCCTAGACTCCCCCACTATAGGAAACATCCTCTCCACATCCACTCTATCTGTGTCCTCTGGTCCTAGACTCCCCCACTATAGGAAAGATCCTCTCCACATCCACCCTATCAGTGTCCTCTGGTCCTAGACTCCCCCACTATAGGAAACATCCTCTCCACATCCACTCTATCAGTGTCCTCTGGTCCTAGACCCCCTCACTATAGGAAACATCCTGTCCACATCCACTCTATTTGTGTCCTCTGGTCCTAGACACCCCCACTATAGGAAACATCCTCTCCACATCCACTCTATCAGTGTCCTCTGGTCCTAGACTCCCCCACTATAGGAAACATCCTCTCCAAATCCACATTATCAGTGTCCTCTGGTCCTAGACTCCCCCACTATAGCAAACATCCTGTCCACATCCATTCTATTTGTGTCCTCTGGTCCTAGACTCCCCCACAATAGGAAACATCCTCTCCACATCCACCCTATCAGTGTCCTCTGGTCCTAGACTCCCCCACTATAGGAAACATCCTCTCCACATCCACTCTATCAGTGTCCTCTGGTCCTAGACTCCCCCACTATAGGAAACATCCTGTCCACATCCACTCTATTTGTGTCCTCTGGTCCTAGACTCCCCCACTATAGGAAACATCCTCTCCACATCCACTCTATCAGTGTCCTCTAGTCCTAGACTCCCCCACTATAGGAAACATCCTCTCCACATCCACTCTATCTGTGTCCTCTGGTCCTAGACTCCCCCACTATAGGAAACATCCTCTCCACATCCACTCTATCTGTGTCCTATGGTCATAGACTGCCCCACTATAGGAAACATCCTCTCCACATCACCTATATCTGTATCCTCTGGTCCTAGACTCCCCCACTATAGGAAACATCCTCTCCACATCCACTCTATCAGTGTACTCTGGTCCTAGACTCCCCCACTATAGGAAACATCCTCTCCACATCCACTCTATTTGTGTCCTCTGGTCCTAGACACCCCCACTATAGGAAACATCCTCTCCACATCCACTCTATCAGTGTCCTCTGGTCCTATACTCCCCCACTATAGGAAACATCCTCTCCAAATCCACTTTATCAGTGTCCTCTGGCCCTAGACTCCCCCACTATAGGAAACATCCTGTCCACATCCATTCTTTTTGTGTCCTCTGGTCCTAGACTCCCCCACTATAGGAAACATCCTCTCCACATCCACCCTATCAGTGTCCTCTGGTCCTAGACTCCCCCAGTATAGGAAACATCCTCTCCACATCCACTCTATCAGTGTCCTCTGGTCCTAGACTCCCTCACTATAGGAAACATCCTGTCCACATCCAGTCTATTTGTGTCCTCTGGTCCTAGACTCCCCCCCTATAGGAAACTTCCTCTCCACATCCACTCTATCAGTGTCCTCTGGTCCTAGACTCCCCCACTATAGGAAACATCCTGTCCACATCCACTCTATTTGTGTCCTCTGGTCCTAGACTCCCCCACTATAGGAATCATCCTCTCCACATCCACTCTATCTGTGTCCTCTGGTCCTAGACTCCCCCACTATAGGAATCATCCTCTCCACATCCACACTATCAGTGTCCTCTGGTCCTAGACTCCCCCACTATAGGAAACATCCTGTCCACATCCACTCTATTTTTGCCCTCTGGTCCTAGACTCGCCCACTATACGAATCATCCTCTCCACATCCACTCTATCTGTGTCCTCTGGTCCTAGACTCCCCCACTGTAGGAAACATCCTCTCCACATCCACTCTATTTGTGTCCTCTGGTCCGAGACTCCCCCACTATAGGAATCATCCTCTCCACATCCACTCTATCTGTGTCCTCTGGTCCTAGACTCCCCCACTAGAGGAAACATCCTCTCCACATCCATTCTATCTGTATTCACTGGTCCTAGACTCCCCCACTATAGGAAACATCCTCTCCACATCCACTCTATTTGTGTCCTCTGGTCCTAGACTCCCCCACTATAGGAATCATCCTCTCCACATCCACTCTATCTGTGTCCTCTGGTCCTAGACTCCCCCACTAGAGGAAACATCCTCTCAACATCCACTCTATCTCTGTCCTCTGGTCCTGGACTCCCCCACTATAGGAAACATCCTCTCCATATCCACTCTATTTGTTTCCTCTGGTCCTAGACTCCCCCACTATAGGAAACATCCTCTCCACATCCACTCTATCAGTGTCCTCTGGTACTAGACTCCCCCACTGTAGGAAACATCCTCTCCATATCCACTCTATTTGTGTCCTCAGGTCCTAGACACCCCCACTATAGGAAACATCCTCTCCATATCCACTCTATTTGTGTCCTCTGGTCCTAGACACCCCCACTTTAGGAAACATCCTCTCCACATCCACTCTATCTGTGTCCTCTGGTCCTAGACCCTCCCACTATAGGAAACATCCTCTCCACATCCATTCTATCAGTATCCTCTGGTCCTAGACTCCCCCACTATAGGAAACATCCTCTCCACATCCACACTATCAGTGTCCTCTGGTCCTAGACTCCTCCACTATAGGAAACATCCTGTCCACATCCACTCTATTTGTGCCCTCTGGTCCTAGACTCGCCCACTATACGAATCATCCTCTCCACATCCACTCTATCTGTGTCCTCTGGTCCTAGACTCCCCCACTGTAGGAAACATCCTCTCCACATCCACCCTATTTGTGTCCTCTGGTCCGAGACTCCCCCACTATAGGAATCATCCTCTCCACATCCACTCTATCTGTGTCCTCTGGTCCTAGACTCCCCCACTAGAGGAACCATCCTCTCCACATCCAATCTATCTGTATTCTCTGGTCCTAGACTCCCCCACTATAGGAAACATCCTCTCACATCCACTCTATCTGTGTCCTCTGGTCCTAGACTCCCCCACTATAGGAAACATCCTCTCCACATCCACTCTATTTGTGTCCTCTGGTCCTAGACTCCCCCACTATAGGAATCATCCTCTCCACATCCACTCTATCTGTGTCCTCTGGTCCTAGACTCCCCCATTAGAGGAAACATCCTCTCCACATCCACTCTATCTCTGTCCTCTGGTCCTGGACTCCCCCACTATAGGAAACATCCTCTCCATATCCACTCTATTTGTTTCCACTGGTCCTAGACTCCCCCACTATAGGAAACATCCTCTCCACATCCACTCTATCAGTGTCCTCTGGTCCTAGACTCCCCCACTGTAGGAAACATCCTCTCCACATCCACTCTATTTGTGTCCTCTGGTCCTAGACACCCCCACTTTAGGAAACATCCTCTCCACATCCACTCTATCTGTGTCCTCTGGTCCTAGACCCTCCCACTATAGGAAACATCCTCTCCACATCCACTCTATTTGTGTCCTCTGGTCCTAGACACCCCCACTTTAGGAAACATCCTCTCCACATCCACTCTATCTGTGTCCTCTGGTCCTAGACCCTCCCACTATAGGAAACATCCTCTCCACATCCACTCTATCTGTGTCCTCTGGTCCTAGTCTCCCCCACTATAGGAAACATCCTCTCCACATCCATTCTATCAGTATCCTCTGGTCCTAGACTCCCCCACTATAGGAAACATCCTCTCCACATCCACTCTATCTGTGTCCTCTGGTCCTAGACTCCCCCACTATAGGAAAGATCCTCTCCACATCCACCCTATCAGTGTCCTCTGGTCCTAGACTCCCCCACTATAGGAAACATCCTCTCCACATCCACTCTATCAGTGTCCTCTGGTCCTAGACCCCCTCACTATAGGAAACATCCTGTCCACATCCACTCTATTTGTGTCCTCTGGTCCTAGACACCCCCACTATAGGAAACATCCTCTCCACATCCACTCTATCAGTGTCCTCTGGTCCTAGACTCCCCCACTATAGGAAACATCCTCTCCAAATCCACATTATCAGTGTCCTCTGGTCCTAGACTCCCCCACTATAGCAAACATCCTGTCCACATCCATTCTATTTGTGTCCTCTGGTCCTAGACTCCCCCACAATAGGAAACATCCTCTCCACATCCACCCTATCAGTGTCCTCTGGTCCTAGACTCCCCCACTATAGGAAACATCCTCTCCACATCCACTCTATCAGTGTCCTCTGGTCCTAGACTCCCCCACTATAGGAAACATCCTGTCCACATCCACTCTATTTGTGTCCTCTGGTCCTAGACTCCCCCACTATAGGAAACATCCTCTCCACATCCACTCTATCAGTGTCCTCTAGTCCTAGACTCCCCCACTATAGGAAACATCCTCTCCACATCCACTCTATCTGTGTCCTCTGGTCCTAGACTCCCCCACTATAGGAAACATCCTCTCCACATCCACTCTATCTGTGTCCTATGGTCATAGACTGCCCCACTATAGGAAACATCCTCTCCACATCACCTATATCTGTATCCTCTGGTCCTAGACTCCCCCACTATAGGAAACATCCTCTCCACATCCACTCTATCAGTGTACTCTGGTCCTAGACTCCCCCACTATAGGAAACATCCTCTCCACATCCACTCTATTTGTGTCCTCTGGTCCTAGACACCCCCACTATAGGAAACATCCTCTCCACATCCACTCTATCAGTGTCCTCTGGTCCTATACTCCCCCACTATAGGAAACATCCTCTCCAAATCCACTTTATCAGTGTCCTCTGGTCCTAGACTCCCCCACTATAGGAAACATCCTGTCCACATCCATTCTTTTTGTGTCCTCTGGTCCTAGACTCCCCCACTATAGGAAACATCCTCTCCACCTCCACCCTATCAGTGTCCTCTGGTCCTAGACTCCCCCAGTATAGGAAACATCCTCTCCACATCCACTCTATCAGTGTCCTCTGGTCCTAGACTCCCTCACTATAGGAAACATCCTGTCCACATCCAGTCTATTTGTGTCCTCTGGTCCTAGACTCCCCCCCTATAGGAAACTTCCTCTCCACATCCACTCTATCAGTGTCCTCTGGTCCTAGACTCCCCCACTATAGGAAACATCCTGTCCACATCCACTCTATTTGTGTCCTCTGGTCCTAGACTCCCCCACTATAGGAATCATCCTCTCCACATCCACTCTATCTGTGTCCTCTGGTCCTAGACTCCCCCACTATAGGAATCATCCTCTCCACATCCACACTATCAGTGTCCTCTGGTCCTAGACTCCCCCACTATAGGAAACATCCTGTCCACATCCACTCTATTTTTGCCCTCTGGTCCTAGACTCGCCCACTATACGAATCATCCTCTCCACATCCACTCTATCTGTGTCCTCTGGTCCTAGACTCCCCCACTGTAGGAAACATCCTCTCCACATCCACTCTATTTGTGTCCTCTGGTCCGAGACTCCCCCACTATAGGAATCATCCTCTCCACATCCACTCTATCTGTGTCCTCTGGTCCTAGACTCCCCCACTAGAGGAAACATCCTCTCCACATCCATTCTATCTGTATTCACTGGTGCTAGACTCCCCCACTATAGGAAACATCCTCTCCACATCCACTCTATTTGTGTCCTCTGGTCCTAGACTCCCCCACTATAGGAATCATCCTCTCCACATCCACTCTATCTGTGTCCTCTGGTCCTAGACTCCCCCACTAGAGGAAACATCCTCTCAACATCCACTCTATCTCTGTCCTCTGGTCCTGGACTCCCCCACTATAGGAAACATCCTCTCCATATCCACTCTATTTGTTTCCTCTGGTCCTAGACTCCCCCACTATAGGAAACATCCTCTCCACATCCACTCTATCAGTGTCCTCTGGTACTAGACTCCCCCACTGTAGGAAACATCCTCTCCATATCCACTCTATTTGTGTCCTCTGGTCCTAGACACCCCCACTATAGGAAACATCCTCTCCATATCCACTCTATTTGTGTCCTCTGGTCCTAGACACCCCCACTTTAGGAAACATCCTCTCCACATCCACTCTATCTGTGTCCTCTGGTCCTAGACCCTCCCACTATAGGAAACATCCTCTCCACATCCATTCTATCAGTATCCTCTGGTCCTAGACTCCCCCACTATAGGAAACATCCTGTCCACATCCACTCTATTTGTGTCCTCTGGTCCTGGACTCCCCCACTATAGGAAACTTCCTCTCCACATCCACTCTATCAGTGTCCTCTGGTCCTAGACTCCCCCACTATAGGAAACATCCTGTCCACATCCACTCTATTTGTGTCCTCTGGTCCTAGACTCCCCCACTATAGGAATCATCCTCTCCACATCCACTCTATCTGTGTCCTCTGGTCCTAGACTCCCCCACTATAGGAATCATCCTCTCCACATCCACACTATCAGTGTCCTCTGGTCCTAGACTCCCCTACTATAGGAAACATCCTGTCCACATCCACTCTATTTGTGCCCTCTGGTCCTAGACTCGCCCACTATACGAATCATCCTCTCCACATCCACTCTATCTGTGTCCTCTGGTCCTAGACTCCCCCACTGTAGGAAACATCCTCTCCACATCCACTCTATTTGTGTCCTCTGGTCCGAGACTCCCCCACTATAGGAATCATCCCCTCCACATCCACTCTATCTGTGTCCTCTGGTCCTAGACTCCCCCACTAGAGGAAACATCCTCTCCACATCCACTCTATCTGTATTCTCTGGTCCTAGACTCCCCCACTATAGGAAACATCCTCTCACATCCACTCTATCTGTGTCCTCTGGTCCTAGACTCCCCCACTATAGGAAACATCCTCTCCACATCCACTCTATTTGTGTCCTCTGGTCCTAGACTCCCCCACTATAGGAATCATCCTCTCCACATCCACTCTATATGTGTCCTCTGGTCCTAGACTCCCCCACTAGAGGAAACATCCTGTCCACATCCATTCTATTTGTGTCCTCTGGTCCTAGACTCCCCCACAATAGGAAACATCCTCTCCACATCCACCGTATCAGTGTCCTCTGGTCCTAGACTCCCCCACTATAGGAAACATCCTCTCCACATCCACTCTATCAGTGTCCTCTGGTCCTAGACTCCCCCACTATAGGAAACATCCTGTCCACATCCACTCAATTTGTGTCCTCTGGTCCTAGACTCCCCCACTATAGGAAACATCCTCTCCACATCCACTCTATCAGTGTCCTCTGGTCCTAGACTCCCCCACTATAGGAAACATCCTCTCCAAATCCACATTATCAGTGTCCTCTGGTGCTAGACTCCCCCACTATAGGAAACATCCTCTCCACATCCACTCTATCTGTGTCCTCTGGTCCTAGACTCCCCCACTATAGGAAACATCCTCTCCACATCCACTCTATCTGTGTCCTATGGTCATAGACTGCCCCACTATAGGAAACATCCTCTCCACATCACCTATATCTGTATCCTCTGGTCCTAGACTCCCCCACTATAGGAAACATCCTCTCCACATCCACTCTATCAGTGTCCTCTGGTCCTAGACTCCCCCACTATAGGAAACATCCTGTCCACAACCACTCTATCAGTGTCCTCTGGTCCTAGACTCCCCCACTATAGGAAACATCCTCTCCACATCCACTCTATCAGTGTCCTCTGGTCCTAGACTCCCCCACTATAGGAAACATCCTCTCCACATCCACTCTATCAGTGTCCTCTGGTCCTAGACTCCCCAACTATAGGAAACATCCTCTCCACATCCACTCTATCAGTGTCCTCTGGTCCTAGACTCCCCCACTATAGGAAACATCCTGTCCACAACCACTCTATCAGTGTCCTCTGGTCCTAGACTCCCCCACTATAGGAAACATCCTCTCCACATCCACTCTATCAGTGTCCTCTGGTCCTAGACTCGCCCACTATAGGAAACATCCTCTCCACATCCACTCTATCAGTGTCCTCTGGTCCTAGACTCCCCCACTATAGGAAACATCCTCTCCACATCCACTCTATCAGTGTCCTCTGGTCCTAGACTCCCCCACTATAGGAAACATCCTCTCCACATCCACTCTATCAGTGTCCTCTGGTCCTAGACTCCCCCACTATAGGAAACATCCTGTCCACAACCACTCTATCTGTATCCTCTGGTCCTAGACTCCCCCACTATTGGAAACATCCTCTCCACATCCACTCTATCAGTGTACTCTGGTCCTAGACTCCCCCACTATAGGAAACATCCTATCCGCATCCACTCTATTTGTGTCCTCTGGTCCTAGACACCCCCACGATAGGAAACATCCTCTCTACATCCACTCTATCAGTGTACTCTGGTCCTAGACTCACGCACTATAGGAAACATCCTCTCCAAATCCACTCTATCAGTGTCCTCTGGTCCTAGACTCCCCCACTATAGGAAACATCCTGTCCACATCCACTCTATTTGAGTCCTCTGGTCCTAGAGTCCCCCACTATAGGAAACATCCTCTCCACATCCACCCTATCAGTGTCCTCTGGTCCAAGACTCCCCCACTATAGGAAGCTTCCTCTCCACATCCACTCAATCTCTGTCCTATGGTCATAGACTCCCCCACTATAGGAAACATCCTCTCCAAATCCACATTATCAGTGTCCTCTGGTCCTAGACTCCCCCACTATAGGAAACATCCTGTCCACATCCATTCTATTTGTGTCCTCTGGTCCTAGACTCCCCCACAATAGGAAACATCCTCTCCACATCCACCGTATCAGTGTCCTCTGGTCCTAGACTCCCCCACTATAGGAAACATCCTCTCCACATCCACTCTATCAGTGTCCTCTGGTCCTAGACTCCCCCACTATAGGAAACATCCTGTCCACATCCACTCAATTTGTGTCCTCTGGTCCTAGACTCCCCCACTATAGGAAACATCCTCTCCACATCCACTCTATCAGTGTCCTCTGGTCCTAGACTCCCCCACTATAGGAAACATCCTCTCCAAATCCACATTATCAGTGTCCTCTGGTCCTAGACTCCCCCACTATAGGAAACATCCTCTCCACATCCACTCTATCTGTGTCCTCTGGTCCTAGACTCCCCCACTATAGGAAACATCCTCTCCACATCCACTCTATCTGTGTCCTATGGTCATAGACTGCCCCACTATAGGAAACATCCTCTCCACATCACCTATATCTGTATCCTCTGGTCCTAGACTCCCCCACTATAGGAAACATCCTCTCCACATCCACTCTATCAGTGTCCTCTGGTCCTAGACTCCCCCACTATAGGAAACATCCTGTCCACAACCACTCTATCAGTGTCCTCTGGTCCTAGACTCCCCCACTATAGGAAACATCCTCTCCACATCCACTCTATCAGTGTCCTCTGGTCCTAGACTCCCCCACTATAGGAAACATCCTCTCCACATCCACTCTATCAGTGTCCTCTGGTCCTAGACTCCCCAACTATAGGAAACATCCTCTCCACATCCACTCTATCAGTGTCCTCTGGTCCTAGACTCCCCCACTATAGGAAACATCCTGTCCACAACCACTCTATCAGTGTCCTCTGGTCCTAGACTCCCCCACTATAGGAAACATCCTCTCCACATCCACTCTATCAGTGTCCTCTGGTCCTAGACTCGCCCACTATAGGAAACATCCTCTCCACATCCACTCTATCAGTGTCCTCTGGTCCTAGACTCCCCCACTATAGGAAACATCCTCTCCACATCCACTCTATCAGTGTCCTCTGGTCCTAGACTCCCCCACTATAGGAAACATCCTCTCCACATCCACTCTATCAGTGTCCTCTGGTCCTAGACTCCCCCACTATAGGAAACATCCTGTCCACAACCACTCTATCTGTATCCTCTGGTCCTAGACTCCCCCACTATTGGAAACATCCTCTCCACATCCACTCTATCAGTGTACTCTGGTCCTAGACTCCCCCACTATAGGAAACATCCTATCCGCATCCACTCTATTTGTGTCCTCTGGTCCTAGACACCCCCACGATAGGAAACATCCTCTCTACATCCACTCTATCAGTGTACTCTGGTCCTAGACTCACGCACTATAGGAAACATCCTCTCCAAATCCACTCTATCAGTGTCCTCTGGTCCTAGACTCCCCCACTATAGGAAACATCCCGTCCACATCCACTCTATTTGAGTCCTCTGGTCCTAGAGTCCCCCACTATAGGAAACATCCTCTCCACATCCACCCTATCAGTGTCCTCTGGTCCAAGACTCCCCCACTATAGGAAGCTTCCTCTCCACATCCACTCTATCAATGTCCTCTGGTCCTAGACTACCCCAC
This sequence comes from Hemitrygon akajei, assembly GCF_048418815.1. Lineage (NCBI taxonomy): Eukaryota > Metazoa > Chordata > Chondrichthyes > Myliobatiformes > Dasyatidae > Hemitrygon > Hemitrygon akajei. The sequence continues at coordinate 197,123 of NC_133130.1, forward strand.
AATAGGAAACATCCTGTCCACATCCACTCTATTTGTGTCCTCTGGTCCTAGACTCCCCACTATAGGAATCATCCTCTCCACATCCACTCTATCTGTGTCCTCTGGTCCTAGACTCCCCCACTATAGGAATCATACTCTCCACATCCTCACTATCAGTGTCCTCTGGTCCTAGACTCCCCCACTATAGGAAACATCCTGTCCACATCCACTCTATTTGTGCCCTCTGGTCCTAGACTCCCCCACTATAGGAATCATCCTCTCCACATCCACTCTATCTGTGTCCTCTGGTCCAAGACTCCCGCACTATAGGAAACATCCTCTCCACATCCACTCTATTTGTGTCCTCTGGTCCTAGACTCCCCCACTATAGGAATCATCCTCTCCACATCCACTCTATCTGTGTCCTCTGGTCCTAGACTCCCCCACTAGAGGAAACATCCTCTCCACATCCACTCTATCTCTGTCCTCTGGTCCTGGACTCCCCCAATATAGGAAACATCCTCTCCATATCCACTCTATTTGTTTCCTCTGGTCCTAGACTCCCCCACTATAGGAAACATCCTCTCCACATCCACTCAATCAGTGTCCTCTGGTCCTAGACTCCCCCACTGTAGGAAACATCCTCTCCACATCCACTCTATTTGTGTCCTCTGGTCCTAGACACCCCCACTATAGGAAACATCCTCTCCACATCAACTCTATTTGTGTCCTCTGGTCCTAGACACCCCCACTTTAGGAAACATCCTCTCCACATCCACTCTATCTGTGTCCTCTGGTCCTAGACTCTCCCACTATAGGAAACATCCTCTCCACATCCACTCTATCTGTGTCCTCTGGTCCTAGACTCCCCCACTATAAGAAACATCCTCTCCACATCCATTCTATCAGTATCCTCTGGTCCTAGACTCCCCCACTATAGGAAACATCCTCTCCACATCCAATCTATCTGTGTCCTCTGGTCCTAGACTCCCCCACTATAGGAAACATCCTCTCCACATCCACTCTATCTCTGTCCTATGGTCATAGACTCCCCCACTATAGGAAACATCCTCTCCACATCCACTATATCTGTATCCTCTGGTCCTAGACACCCCCACTAAAGGAAACATCCTCTCCACATCCACTCTATTTGTGTCCTCTGGTCCTAGACTCCCCCACTATAGGAAACATCCTCTCCACATCCACTCTATCAGTGTACTCTGGTCCTAGACTCCCCCACTATAGGAAACATCCTCTTCACATCCACTCTATTTGTGTCCTCAGGCCCTAGACTCCCCCACTATAGGAAACATCCTCTCCACATCCACTCTATTTGTGTCCTCTGGTCCTTGATACCCCCACTATAGGAAACATCCTCTCCACATCCACTCTATCAGTGTCCTCTGGTCCTAGACTCCCCCACTATAGGAAACATCCTCTCCAAATCCACATAATCAGTGTCCTCTGGTCCTAGACTCCCCCACTATAGGAAACATCCTGTCCACATCCATTCTATTTGTGTCCTCTGGTCCTAGACTCCCCCACAATAGGAAACATCCTCTCCACATCCACCCTATCAGTGTCCTCTGGTCCTAGACTCCCCCACTATAGGAAACATCCTCTCCACATCCACTCTATCAGTGTCCTCTGGTCCTAGACTCCCCCACTATAGGAAACATCCTGTCCACATCCACTCTATTTGTGTCCTCTGGTCCTAGACTCCCCCACTATAGGAAACATCCTCTCCACATCCACTCTATCAGTGTCCTCTGGTCCTAGACTCCCCCACTAAAGGAAACATCCTCTCCACATCCATTCTATCTGTATCCTCTGGTCCTAGACTCCCCCACTATAGGAAACATCCTCTCCACATCCACTCTATCTGTGTCCTCTGGTCATAGACTCCCCCACAATAGGAAACATCCTCTCCACATCCACTCTATCTGCGTCCTATGGTCATAGACTGCCCCACTATAGGAAACATCCTCTCCACATCACCTATATCTGTATCCTCTGGTCCTAGACTCCCCCACTATAGGAAACATCCTCTCCACATCCACTCTATCAGTGTACTCTGGTCCTAGACACCCCCACTATAGGAAACATCCTCTCCACATCCACTCTATCAGTGTCCTCTGGTCCTAGACTCCCCCACTATAGGAAACATCCTCTCCACATCCACTCTATCAGTGTCCTCTGGTCCTAGACTCCCCCACTAAAGGAAACATCATCTCCACATCCATTCTATCTGTATCCTCTGGTCCTAGACTCCCCCACTATAGGAAACATCCTCTCCACATCCACTCTATCTGTGTCCTCTGGTCATAGACTCCCCCACTATAGGAAACATCCTCTCCACATCCACTCTATCAGTGTCCTCTGGTCCTAGACTCCCCCACTATAGGAAACATCCTCTCCAAATCCACATAATCAGTGTCCTCTGGTCCTAGACTCCCCCACTATAGGAAACATCCTGTCCACATCCATTCTATTTGTGTCCTCTGGTCCTAGACTCCCCCACAATAGGAAACATCCTCTCCACATCCACCCTATCAGTGTCCTCTGGTCCTAGACTCCCCCACTATAGGAAACATCCTCTCCACATCCACTCTATCAGTGTCCTCTGGTCCTAGACTCCCCCACTATAGGAAACATCCTGTCCACATCCACTCTATTTGTGTCCTCTGGTCCTAGACTCCCCCACTATAGGAAACATCCTCTCCACATCCACTCTATCAGTGTCCTCTGGTCCTAGACTCCCCCACTAAAGGAAACATCCTCTCCACATCCATTCTATCTGTATCCTCTGGTCCTAGACTCCCCCACTATAGGAAACATCCTCTCCACATCCACTCTATCTGTGTCCTCTGGTCATAGACTCCCCCACTATAGGAAACATCCTCTCCACATCCACTCTATCTGCGTCCTATGGTCATAGACTGCCCCACGATAGGAAACATCCTCTCCACATCACCTATATCTGTATCCTCTGGTCCTAGACTCCCCCACTATAGGAAACATCCTCTCCACATCCACTCTATCAGTGTACTCTGGTCCTAGACACCCCCACTATAGGAAACATCCTCTCCACATCCACTCTATCAGTGTCCTCTGGTCCTAGACTCCCCCACTATAGGAAACATCCTCTCCACATCCACTCTATCAGTGTCCTCTGGTCCTAGACTCCCCCACTAAAGGAAACATCATCTCCACATCCATTCTATCTGTATCCTCTGGTCCTAGACTCCCCCACTATAGGAAACATCCTCTCCACATCCACTCTATCTGTGTCCTCTGGTCATAGACTCCCCCACTATAGGAAACATCCTCTCCACATCCACTCTATCTGTGTCCTATGGTCATAGACTGCCCCACTATAGGAAACATCCTCTCCACATCCACTCTATCAGTGTCCTCTGGTCCTAGACTCCCCCACTATAGGAAACATCCTGTCCACATCCACTCTATTTGTGTCCTCTGGTCCTAGACTCCCCCACTATAGGAAACATCCTCTCCACATCCACTCTATCAGTGTCCTCTGGTCCTAGACTCCCCCACTATAGGAAACATCCTCTCCAAATCCACATTATCAGTGTCCTCTGGTCCTAGACTCCCCCACTATAGGAAACATCCTCTCCACATCCACTCTATCTGTGTCCTCTGGTCATAGACTCCCCCACTATAGGAAACATCCTCTCCACATCCACTCTATCAGTGTCCTCTGGTCCTAGACTCCCCCACTATAGGAAACATCCTGTCCACATCCACTCTATTTGTGTCCTCTGGTCCTAGACTCCCCCACTATAGGAAACATCCTCTCCACATCCACTCTATCAGTGTCCTCTGGTCCTAGACTCCCCCACTATAGGAAACATCCTCTCCAAATCCACATTATCAGTGTCCTCTGGTCCTAGACTCCCCCACTATAGGAAACATCCTGTCCACAACCACTCTATCAGTGTCCTCTGGTCCTAGACTCCCCCACTATAGGAAACATCCTCTCCACATCCACTCTATCAGTGTCCTCTGGTCCTAGACTCCCCCACTATAGGAAACATCCTCTCCACATCCACTCTATCAGTGTCCTCTGGTCCTAGACTCCCCAACTATAGGAAACATCCTCTCCACATCCACTCTATCAGTGTCCTCTGGTCCTAGACTCCCCCACTATAGGAAACATCCTGTCCACAACCACTCTATCAGTGTCCTCTGGTCCTAGACTCCCCCACTATAGGAAACATCCTCTCCACATCCACTCTATCAGTGTCCTCTGGTCCTAGACTCGCCCACTATAGGAAACATCCTCTCCACATCCACTCTATCAGTGTCCTCTGGTCCTAGACTCCCCCACTATAGGAAACATCCTCTCCACATCCACTCTATCAGTGTCCTCTGGTCCTAGACTCCCCCACTATAGGAAACATCCTCTCCACATCCACTCTATCAGTGTCCTCTGGTCCTAGACTCCCCCACTATAGGAAACATCCTGTCCACAACCACTCTATCTGTATCCTCTGGTCCTAGACTCCCCCACTATTGGAAACATCCTCTCCACATCCACTCTATCAGTGTACTCTGGTCCTAGACTCCCCCACTATAGGAAACATCCTATCCGCATCCACTCTATTTGTGTCCTCTGGTCCTAGACACCCCCCACGATAGGAAACATCCTCTCTACATCCACTCTATCAGTGTACTCTGGTCCTAGACTCACGCACTATAGGAAACATCCTCTCCAAATCCACTCTATCAGTGTCCTCTGGTCCTAGACTCCCCCACTATAGGAAACATCCTGTCCACATCCACTCTATTTGAGTCCTCTGGTCCTAGAGTCCCCCACTATAGGAAACATCCTCTCCACATCCACCCTATCAGTGTCCTCTGGTCCAAGACTCCCCCACTATAGGAAGCTTCCTCTCCACATCCACTCTATCAATGTCCTCTGGTCCTAGACTACCCCACAATAGGAATCATCCTCTCCACATCCACTCTATCTGTGTCCTCTGGTCCTAGACTCCCCCACTAGAGGAAACATCCTCTCCACATCCACTCTATCTCTGTCCTCTGGTCCTGGACTCCCCCAATATAGGAAACATCCTCTCCATATCCACTCTATTTGTTTCCTCTGGTCCTAGACTCCCCCACTATAGGAAACATCCTCTCCACATCCACTCTATCAGTGTCCTCTGGTCCTAGACTCCCCCACTATAGGAAACATCCTGTCCACATCCACTCTATTTGTGTCCTCTGGTCCTAGACTCCCCCACTATAGGAAACATCCTCTCCACATCCACTCTATCAGTGTCCTCTGGTCCTAGACTCCCCCACTAAAGGAAACATCCTCTCCACATCCATTCTATCTGTATCCTCTGGTCCTAGACTCCCCCACTATAGGAAACATCCTCTCCACATCCACTCTATCTGTGTCCTCTGGTCATAGACTCCCCCACAATAGGAAACATCCTCTCCACATCCACTCTATCTGCGTCCTATGGTCATAGACTGCCCCACTATAGGAAACATCCTCTCCACATCACCTATATCTGTATCCTCTGGTCCTAGACTCCCCCACTATAGGAAACATCCTCTCCACATCCACTCTATCAGTGTACTCTGGTCCTAGACACCCCCACTATAGGAAACATCCTCTCCACATCCACTCTATCAGTGTCCTCTGGTCCTAGACTCCCCCACTATAGGAAACATCCTCTCCACATCCACTCTATCAGTGTCCTCTGGTCCTAGACTCCCCCACTAAAGGAAACATCATCTCCACATCCATTCTATCTGTATCCTCTGGTCCTAGACTCCCCCACTATAGGAAACATCCTCTCCACATCCACTCTATCTGTGTCCTCTGGTCATAGACTCCCCCACTATAGGAAACATCCTCTCCACATCCACTCTATCAGTGTCCTCTGGTCCTAGACTCCCCCACTATAGGAAACATCCTCTCCAAATCCACATAATCAGTGTCCTCTGGTCCTAGACTCCCCCACTATAGGAAACATCCTGTCCACATCCATTCTATTTGTGTCCTCTGGTCCTAGACTCCCCCACAATAGGAAACATCCTCTCCACATCCACCCTATCAGTGTCCTCTGGTCCTAGACTCCCCCACTATAGGAAACATCCTCTCCACATCCACTCTATCAGTGTCCTCTGGTCCTAGACTCCCCCACTATAGGAAACATCCTGTCCACATCCACTCTATTTGTGTCCTCTGGTCCTAGACTCCCCCACTATAGGAAACATCCTCTCCACATCCACTCTATCAGTGTCCTCTGGTCCTAGACTCCCCCACTAAAGGAAACATCCTCTCCACATCCATTCTATCTGTATCCTCTGGTCCTAGACTCCCCCACTATAGGAAACATCCTCTCCACATCCACTCTATCTGTGTCCTCTGGTCATAGACTCCCCCACTATAGGAAACATCCTCTCCACATCCACTCTATCTGCGTCCTATGGTCATAGACTGCCCCACTATAGGAAACATCCTCTCCACATCACCTATATCTGTATCCTCTGGTCCTAGACTCCCCCACTATAGGAAACATCCTCTCCACATCCACTCTATCAGTGTACTCTGGTCCTAGACACCCCCACTATAGGAAACATCCTCTCCACATCCACTCTATCAGTGTCCTCTGGTCCTAGACTCCCCCACTATAGGAAACATCCTCTCCACATCCACTCTATCAGTGTCCTCTGGTCCTAGACTCCCCCACTAAAGGAAACATCATCTCCACATCCATTCTATCTGTATCCTCTGGTCCTAGACTCCCCCACTATAGGAAACATCCTCTCCACATCCACTCTATCTGTGTCCTCTGGTCATAGACTCCCCCACTATAGGAAACATCCTCTCCACATCCACTCTATCTGTGTCCTATGGTCATAGACTGCCCCACTATAGGAAACATCCTCTCCACATCCACTCTATCAGTGTCCTCTGGTCCTAGACTCCCCCACTATAGGAAACATCCTGTCCACATCCACTCTATTTGTGTCCTCTGGTCCTAGACTCCCCCACTATAGGAAACATCCTCTCCACATCCACTCTATCAGTGTCCTCTGGTCCTAGACTCCCCCCACTATAGGAAACATCCTCTCCAATTCCACATTATCAGTGTCCTCTGGTCCTAGACTCCCCCACTATAGGAAACATCCTCTCCACATCCACTCTATCTGTGTCCTCTGGTCATAGACTCCCCCACTATAGGAAACATCCTCTCCACATCCACTCTATCAGTGTCCTCTGGTCCTAGACTCCCCCACTATAGGAAACATCCTGTCCACATCCACTCTATTTGTGTCCTCTGGTCCTAGACTCCCCCACTATAGGAAACATCCTCTCCACATCCACTCTATCAGTGTCCTCTGGTCCTAGACTCCCCCACTATAGGAAACATCCTCTCCAAATCCACATTATCAGTGTCCTCTGGTCCTAGACTCCCCCACTATAGGAAACATCCTGTCCACAACCACTCTATCAGTGTCCTCTGGTCCTAGACTCCCCCACTATAGGAAACATCCTCTCCACATCCACTCTATCAGTGTCCTCTGGTCCTAGACTCCCCCACTATAGGAAACATCCTCTCCACATCCACTCTATCAGTGTCCTCTGGTCCTAGACTCCCCAACTATAGGAAACATCCTCTCCACATCCACTCTATCAGTGTCCTCTGGTCCTAGACTCCCCCACTATAGGAAACATCCTGTCCACAACCACTCTATCAGTGTCCTCTGGTCCTAGACTCCCCCACTATAGGAAACATCCTCTCCACATCCACTCTATCAGTGTCCTCTGGTCCTAGACTCGCCCACTATAGGAAACATCCTCTCCACATCCACTCTATCAGTGTCCTCTGGTCCTAGACTCCCCCACTATAGGAAACATCCTCTCCACATCCACTCTATCAGTGTCCTCTGGTCCTAGACTCCCCCACTATAGGAAACATCCTCTCCACATCCACTCTATCAGTGTCCTCTGGTCCTAGACTCCCCCACTATAGGAAACATCCTGTCCACAACCACTCTATCTGTATCCTCTGGTCCTAGACTCCCCCACTATTGGAAACATCCTCTCCACATCCACTCTATCAGTGTACTCTGGTCCTAGACTCCCCCACTATAGGAAACATCCTATCCGCATCCACTCTATTTGTGTCCTCTGGTCCTAGACACCCCCACGATAGGAAACATCCTCTCTACATCCACTCTATCAGTGTACTCTGGTCCTAGACTCACGCACTATAGGAAACATCCTCTCCAAATCCACTCTATCAGTGTCCTCTGGTCCTAGACTCCCCCACTATAGGAAACATCCTGTCCACATCCACTCTATTTGAGTCCTCTGGTCCTAGAGTCCCCCACTATAGGAAACATCCTCTCCACATCCACCCTATCAGTGTCCTCTGGTCCAAGACTCCCCCACTATAGGAAGCTTCCTCTCCACATCCACTCTATCAATGTCCTCTGGTCCTAGACTACCCCACAATAGGAATCATCCTCTCCACATCCACTCTATCTGTGTCCTCTGGTCCTAGACTCCCCCACTAGAGGAAACATCCTCTCCACATCCACTCTATCTCTGTCCTCTGGTCCTGGACTCCCCCAATATAGGAAACATCCTCTCCATATCCACTCTATTTGTTTCCTCTGGTCCTAGACTCCCCCACTATAGGAAACATCCTCTCCACATCCACTCAATCAGTGTCCTCTGGTCCTAGACTCCCCACTATAGGAATCATCCTCTCCACATCCACTCTATCTGTGTCCTCTGGTCCTAGACTCCCCCACTATAGGAATCATACTCTCCACATCCACACTATCAGTGTCCTCTGGTCCTAGACTCCCCCACTATAGGAAACATCCTGTCCACATCCACTCTATTTGTGCCCTCTGGTCCTAGACTCCCCCACTATAGGAATCATCCTCTCCACATCCACTCTATCTGTGTCCTCTGGTCCAAGACTCCCGCACTATAGGAAACATCCTCTCCACATCCACTCTATTTGTGTCCTCTGGTCCTAGACTCCCCCACTATAGGAATCATCCTCTCCACATCCACTCTATCTGTGTCCTCTGGTCCTAGACTCCCCCACTAGAGGAAACATCCTCTCCACATCCACTCTATCTCTGTCCTCTGGTCCTGGACTCCCCCAATATAGGAAACATCCTCTCCATATCCACTCTATTGGTTTCCTCTGGTCCTAGACTCCCCCACTATAGGAAACATCCTCTCCACATCCACTCAATCAGTGTCCTCTGGTCCTAGACTCCCCCACTGTAGGAAACATCCTCTCCACATCCACTCTATTTGTGTCCTCTGGTCCTAGACACCCCCACTATAGGAAACATCCTCTCCACATCAACTCTATTTGTGTCCTCTGGTCCTAGACACCCCCACTTTAGGAAACATCCTCTCCACATCCACTCTATCTGTGTCCTCTGGTCCTAGACTCTCCCACTATAGGAAACATCCTCTCCACATCCACTCTATCTGTGTCCTCTGGTCCTAGACTCCCCCACTATAAGAAACATCCTCTCCACATCCATTCTATCAGTATCCTCTGGTCCTAGACTCCCCCACTATAGGAAACATCCTCTCCACATCCAATCTATCTGTGTCCTCTGGTCCTAGACTCCCCCACTATAGGAAACATCCTCTCCACATCCACTCTATCTCTGTCCTATGGTCATAGACTCCCCCACTATAGGAAACATCCTCTCCACATCCACTATATCTGTATCCTCTGGTCCTAGACACCCCCACTAAAGGAAACATCCTCTCCACATCCACTCTATTTGTGTCCTCTGGTCCTAGACTCCCCCACTATAGGAAACATCCTCTCCACATCCACTCTATCAGTGTACTCTGGTCCTAGACTCCCCCACTATAGGAAACATCCTCTTCACATCCACTCTATTTGTGTCCTCAGGTCCTAGACTCCCCCACTATAGGAAACATCCTCTCCACATCCACTCTATTTGTGTCCTCTGGTCCTTGATACCCCCACTATAGGAAACATCCTCTCCACATCCACTCTATCAGTGTCCTCTGGTCCTAGACTCCCCCACTATAGGAAACATCCTCTCCAAATCCACATAATCAGTGTCCTCTGGTCCTAGACTCCCCCACTATAGGAAACATCCTGTCCACATCCATTCTATTTGTGTCCTCTGGTCCTAGACTCCCCCACAATAGGAAACATCCTCTCCACATCCACCCTATCAGTGTCCTCTGGTCCTAGACTCCCCCACTATAGGAAACATCCTCTCCACATCCACTCTATCAGTGTCCTCTGGTCCTAGACTCCCCCACTATAGGAAACATCCTGTCCACATCCACTCTATTTGTGTCCTCTGGTCCTAGACTCCCCCACTATAGGAAACATCCTCTCCACATCCACTCTATCAGTGTCCTCTGGTCCTAGACTCCCCCACTAAAGGAAACATCCTCTCCACATCCATTCTATCTGTATCCTCTGGTCCTAGACTCCCCCACTATAGGAAACATCCTCTCCACATCCACTCTATCTGTGTCCTCTGGTCATAGACTCCCCCACAATAGGAAACATCCTCTCCACATCCACTCTATCTGCGTCCTATGGTCATAGACTGCCCCACTATAGGAAACATCCTCTCCACATCACCTATATCTGTATCCTCTGGTCCTAGACTCCCCCCACTATAGGAAACATCCTCTCCACATCCACTCTATCAGTGTACTCTGGTCCTAGACACCCCCACTATAGGAAACATCCTCTCCACATCCACTCTATCAGTGTCCTCTGGTCCTAGACTCCCCCACTATAGGAAACATCCTCTCCACATCCACTCTATCAGTGTCCTCTGGTCCTAGACTCCCCCACTAAAGGAAACATCATCTCCACATCCATTCTATCTGTATCCTCTGGTCCTAGACTCCCCCACTATAGGAAACATCCTCTCCACATCCACTCTATCTGTGTCCTCTGGTCATAGACTCCCCCACTATAGGAAACATCCTCTCCACATCCACTCTATCAGTGTCCTCTGGTCCTAGACTCCCCCACTATAGGAAACATCCTCTCCAAATCCACATAATCAGTGTCCTCTGGTCCTAGACTCCCCCACTATAGGAAACATCCTGTCCACATCCATTCTATTTGTGTCCTCTGGTCCTAGACTCCCCCACAATAGGAAACATCCTCTCCACATCCACCCTATCAGTGTCCTCTGGTCCTAGACTCCCCCACTATAGGAAACATCCTCTCCACATCCACTCTATCAGTGTCCTCTGGTCCTAGACTCCCCCACTATAGGAAACATCCTGTCCACATCCACTCTATTTGTGTCCTCTGATCCTAGACTCCCCCACTATAGGAAACATCCTCTCCACATCCACTCTATCAGTGTCCTCTGGTCCTAGACTCCCCCACTAAAGGAAACATCCTCTCCACATCCATTCTATCTGTATCCTCTGGTCCTAGACTCCCCCACTATAGGAAACATCCTCTCCACATCCACTCTATCTGTGTCCTCTGGTCATAGACTCCCCCACTATAGGAAACATCCTCTCCACATCCACTCTATCTGCGTCCTATGGTCATAGACTGCCCCACTATAGGAAACATCCTCTCCACATCACCTATATCTGTATCCTCTGGTCCTAGACTCCCCCACTATAGGAAACATCCTCTCCACATCCACTCTATCAGTGTACTCTGGTCCTAGACACCCCCACTATAGGAAACATCCTCTCCACATCCACTCTATCAGTGTCCTCTGGTCCTAGACTCCCCCACTATAGGAAACATCCTCTCCACATCCACTCTATCAGTGTCCTCTGGTCCTAGACTCCCCCACTAAAGGAAACATCATCTCCACATCCATTCTATCTGTATCCTCTGGTCCTAGACTCCCCCACTATAGGAAACATCCTCTCCACATCCACTCTATCTGTGTCCTCTGGTCATAGACTCCCCCACTATAGGAAACATCCTCTCCACATCCACTCTATCTGTGTCCTATGGTCATAGACTGCCCCACTATAGGAAACATCCTCTCCACATCCACTCTATCAGTGTCCTCTGGTCCTAGACTCCCCCACTATAGGAAACATCCTGTCCACATCCACTCTATTTGTGTCCTCTGGTCCTAGACTCCCCCACTATAGGAAACATCCTCTCCACATCCACTCTATCAGTGTCCTCTGGTCCTAGACTCCCCCACTATAGGAAACATCCTCTCCACATCCACTCTATCAGTGTCCTCTGGTCCTAGACTCCCCCACTATAGGAAACATCCTGTCCACATCCACTCTATTTGTGTCCTCTGGTCCTAGACTCCCCCACTATAGGAAACATCCTCTCCACATCCACTCTATCAGTGTCCTCTGGTCCTAGACTCCCCCACTATAGGAAACATCCTCTCCAAATCCACATTATCAGTGTCCTCTGGTCCTAGACTCCCCCACTATAGGAAACATCCTCTCCACATCCACTCTATCTGTGTCCTCTGGTCATAGACTCCCCCACTATAGGAAACATCCTCTCCACATCCACTCTATCTGTGTCCTATGGTCATAGACTGCCCCACTATAGGAAACATCCTCTCCACATCACCTATATCTGTATCCTCTGGTCCTAGACTCCCCCACTATAGGAAACATCCTCTCCACATCCACTCTATCAGTGTACTCTGGTCCTAGACTCCCCCACTATAGGAAACATCCTCTCCACATCCACTCTATTTGTGTCCTCTGGTCCTAGACACCCCCACTATAGGAAACATCCTCTCCACATCACCTATATCTGTATCCTCTGGTCCTAGACTCCCCCACTATAGGAAACATCCTCTCCACATCCACTCTATCTGTGTCCTCTGGTCATAGACTCCCCCACTATAGGAAACATCCTCTCCACATCCACTCTATCAGTGTCCTCTGGTCCTAGACTCCCCCACTATAGGAAACATCCTCTCCAAATCCACATAATCAGTGTCCTCTGGTCCTAGACTCCCCCACTATAGGAAACATCCTGTCCACATCCATTCTATTTGTGTCCTCTGGTCCTAGACTCCCCCACAATAGGAAACATCCTCTCCACATCCACCCTATCAGTGTCCTCTGGTCCTAGACTCCCCCACTATAGGAAACATCCTCTCCACATCCACTCTATCAGTGTCCTCTGGTCCTAGACTCCCCCACTATAGGAAACATCCTGTCCACATCCACTCTATTTGTGTCCTCTGGTCCTAGACTCCCCCACTATAGGAAACATCCTCTCCACATCCACTCTATCAGTGTCCTCTGGTCCTAGACTCCCCCACTAAAGGAAACATCCTCTCCACATCCATTCTATCTGTATCCTCTGGTCCTAGACTCCCCCACTATAGGAAACATCCTCTCCACATCCACTCTATCTGTGTCCTCTGGTCATAGACTCCCCCACTATAGGAAACATCCTCTCCACATCCACTCTATCTGCGTCCTATGGTCATAGACTGCCCCACTATAGGAAACATCCTCTCCACATCACCTATATCTGTATCCTCTGGTCCTAGACTCCCCCACTATAGGAAACATCCTCTCCACATCCACTCTATCAGTGTACTCTGGTCCTAGACACCCCCACTATAGGAAACATCCTCTCCACATCCACTCTATCAGTGTCCTCTGGTCCTAGACTCCCCCACTATAGGAAACATCCTCTCCACATCCACTCTATCAGTGTCCTCTGGTCCTAGACTCCCCCACTAAAGGAAACATCATCTCCACATCCATTCTATCTGTATCCTCTGGTCCTAGACTCCCCCACTATAGGAAACATCCTCTCCACATCCACTCTATCTGTGTCCTCTGGTCATAGACTCCCCCACTATAGGAAACATCCTCTCCACATCCACTCTATCTGTGTCCTATGGTCATAGACTGCCCCACTATAGGAAACATCCTCTCCACATCCACTCTATCAGTGTCCTCTGGTCCTAGACTCCCCCACTATAGGAAACATCCTGTCCACATCCACTCTATTTGTGTCCTCTGGTCCTAGACTCCCCCACTATAGGAAACATCCTCTCCACATCCACTCTATCAGTGTCCTCTGGTCCTAGACTCCCCCACTATAGGAAACATCCTCTCCAAATCCACATTATCAGTGTCCTCTGGTCCTAGACTCCCCCACTATAGGAAACATCCTCTCCACATCCACTCTATCTGTGTCCTCTGGTCATAGACTCCCCCACTATAGGAAACATCCTCTCCACATCCACTCTATCAGTGTCCTCTGGTCCTAGACTCCCCCACTATAGGAAACATCCTGTCCACATCCACTCTATTTGTGTCCTCTGGTCCTAGACTCCCCCACTATAGGAAACATCCTCTCCACATCCACTCTATCAGTGTCCTCTGGTCCTAGACTCCCCCACTATAGGAAACATCCTCTCCAAATCCACATTATCAGTGTCCTCTGGTCCTAGACTCCCCCACTATAGGAAACATCCTCTCCACATCCACTCTATCTGTGTCCTCTGGTCATAGACTCCCCCACTATAGGAAACATCCTCTCCACATCCACTCTATCTGTGTCCTATGGTCATAGACTGCCCCACTATAGGAAACATCCTCTCCACATCACCTATATCTGTATCCTCTGGTCCTAGACTCCCCCACTATAGGAAACATCCTCTCCACATCCACTCTATCAGTGTACTCTGGTCCTAGACTCCCCCACTTTAGGAAACATCCTCTCCACATCCACTCTATTTGTGTCCTCTGGTCCTAGACACCCCCACTATAGGAACCATCCTCTCCACATCCACTCTATCAGTGTCCTCTGGTCCTAGACTCCCCCACTATAGGAAACAACCTCTCCAAATCCACTTTATCAGTGTCCTCTGGTCCTAGACTCCCCCACTATAGGAAACATCCTGTCCACATCCACTCTTTTTGTGTCCTCTGGTCCTAGACTACCCCACTATAGGAAACATCCTCTCCACATCCACCCTATCAGTGTCCTCTGGTCCTAGACTCCCCCAGTATAGGAAACATCCTCTCCACATCCACTCTATCAGTGTCCTCTGGTCCTAGACTCCCCCACTATAGGAAACATCCTGTCCACATCCATTCTATCTGTATCCTCTGGTCCTAGACTCCCCCACTATAGGAAACATCCTCTCCACATCCACTCTATCTGTGTCCTCTGGTCATAGACTCCCCCACTATAGGAAACATCCTCTCCACATCCACTCTATCTGCGTCCTATGGTCATAGACTGCCCCACTATAGGAAACATCCTCTCCACATCACCTATATCTGTATCCTCTGGTCCTAGACTCCCCCACTATAGGAAACATCCTCTCCACATCCACTCTATCAGTGTACTCTGGTCCTAGACACCCCCACTATAGGAAACATCCTCTCCACATCCACTCTATCAGTGTCCTCTGGTCCTAGACTCCCCCACTATAGGAAACATCCTCTCCACATCCACTCTATCAGTGTCCTCTGGTCCTAGACTCCCCCACTAAAGGAAACATCATCTCCACATCCATTCTATCTGTATCCTCTGGTCCTAGACTCCCCCACTATAGGAAACATCCTCTCCACATCCACTCTATCTGTGTCCTCTGGTCATAGACTCCCCCACTATAGGAAACATCCTCTCCACATCCACTCTATCTGTGTCCTATGGTCATAGACTGCCCCACTATAGGAAACATCCTCTCCACATCCACTCTATCAGTGTCCTCTGGTCCTAGACTCCCCCACTATAGGAAACATCCTGTCCACATCCACTCTATTTGTGTCCTCTGGTCCTAGACTCCCCCACTATAGGAAACATCCTCTCCACATCCACTCTATCAGTGTCCTCTGGTCCTAGACTCCCCCACTATAGGAAACATCCTCTCCAAATCCACATTATCAGTGTCCTCTGGTCCTAGACTCCCCCACTATAGGAAACATCCTCTCCACATCCACTCTATCTGTGTCCTCTGGTCATAGACTCCCCCACTATAGGAAACATCCTCTCCACATCCACTCTATCTGTGTCCTATGGTCATAGACTGCCCCACTATAGGAAACATCCTCTCCACATCACCTATATCTGTATCCTCTGGTCCTAGACTCCCCCACTATAGGAAACATCCTCTCCACATCCACTCTATCAGTGTACTCTGGTCCTAGACTCCCCCACTATAGGAAACATCCTCTCCACATCCACTCTATTTGTGTCCTCTGGTCCTAGACACCCCCACTATAGGAAACATCCTCTCCACATCCACTCTATCAGTGTCCTCTGGTCCTAGACTCCCCCACTATAGGAAACAACCTCTCCAAATCCACTTTATCAGTGTCCTCTGGTCCTAGACTCCCCCACTATAGGAAACATCCTCTCCACATCCACCCTATCAGTGTCCTCTGGTCCTAGACTCCCCCAGTATAGGAAACATCCTCTCCACATCCACTCTATCAGTGTCCTCTGGTCCTAGACTCCCCCACTATAGGAAACATCCTGTCCACAACCACTCTATCTGTGTCCTATGGTCATAGACTGCCCCACTATAGGAAACATCCTCTCCACATCACCTATATCTGTATCCTCTGGTCCTAGACTCCCCCACTATAGGAAACATCCTCTCCACATCCACTCTATCAGTGTCCTCTGGTCCTAGACTCCCCCACTATAGGAAACATCCTGTCCACAACCACTCTATCAATGTCCTCTGGTCCTAGACTCCCCCACTATAGGAAACATCCTCTCCACATCCACTCTATCAGTGTCCTCTGGTCCTAGACTCCCCCACTATAGGAAACATCCTCTCCACATCCACTCTATCAGTGTCCTCTGGTCCTAGACTCCCCCACTATAGGAAACATCCTGTCCACAACCACTCTATCAGTGTCCTCTGGTCCTAGACTCCCCCACTATAGGAAACATCCTCTCCACATCCACTCTATCAGTGTCCTCTGGTCCTAGACTCGCCCACTATAGGAAACATCCTCTCCACATCCACTCTATCAGTGTCCTCTGGTCCTAGACTCCCCCACTATAGGTAACATCCTCTCCACATCCACTCTATCAGTGTCCTCTGGTCCTAGACTCCCCCACTATAGGAAACATCCTCTCCACATCCACTCTATCAGTGTCCTCTGGTCCTAGACTCCCCCACTATAGGAAACATCCTGTCCACAACCACTCTATCTGTATCCTCTGGTCCTAGACTCCCCCACTATAGGAAACATCCTGTCCACAACCACTCTATCTGTATCCTCTGGTCCTAGACTCCCCCACTATAGGAAACATCCTCTCCACATCCACTCTATCAGTGTACTCTGGTCCTAGACTCCCCCACTATAGGAAACATCCTATCCGCATCCACTCTATTTGTGTCCTCTGGTCCTAGACACCCCCACGATAGGAAACATCCTCTCCACATCCACTCTATCAGTGTACTCTGGTCCTAGACTCACGCACTATAGGAAACATCCTCTCCAAATCCACTCTATCAGTGTCCTCTGGTCCTAGACTCCCCCACTATAGGAAACATCCTGTCCACATCCACTCTATTTGTGTCCTCTGGTCCTAGAGTCCCCCACTATAGGAAACATCCTCTCCACATCCACCCTATCAGTGTCCTCTGGTCCAAGACTCCCCCACTATAGGAAGCTTCCTCTCCACATCCACTCTATCAATGTCCTCTGGTCCTAGACTACCCCACAATAGGAAACATCCTGTCCACATCCACTCTATTTGTGTCCTCTGGTCCTAGACTCCCCACTATAGGAATCATCCTCTCCACATCCACTCTATCTGTGTCCTCTGGTCCTAGACTCCCCCACTATAGGAATCATCCTCTCCACATCCACACTATCAGTGTCCTCTGGTCCTAGACTCCCCCACTATAGGAAACATCCTGTCCACATCCACTCTATTTGTGCCCTCTGGTCCTAGACTCCCCCACTATAGGAATCATCCTCTCCACATCCACTCTATCTGTGTCCTCTGGTCCAAGACTCCCGCACTATAGGAAACATCCTCTCCACATCCACTCTATTTGTGTCCTCTGGTCCTAGACTCCCCCACTATAGGAATCATCCTCTCCACATCCACTCTATCTGTGTCCTCTGGTCCTAGACTCCCCCACTATAGGAAACATCCTCTCCACATCCACTCTATCTCTGTCCTCTGGTCCTGGACTCCCCCAATATAGGAAACATCCTCTCCATATCCACTCTATTTGTTTCCTCTGGTCCTAGACTCCCCCACTATAGGAAACATCCTCTCCACATCCACACTATCAGTGTCCTCTGGTCCTAGACTCCCCCACTATAGGAAACATCCTGTCCACATCCACTCTATTTGTGCCCTCTGGTCCTAGACTCCCCCACTATAGGAATCATCCTCTCCACATCCACTCTATCTGTGTCCTCTGGTCCAAGACTCCCGCACTATAGGAAACATCCTCTCCACATCCACTCTATTTGTGTCCTCTGGTCCTAGACTCCCCCACTATAGGAATCATCCTCTCCACATCCACTCTATCTGTGTCCTCTGGTCCTAGACTCCCCCACTATAGGAAACATCCTCTCCACATCCACTCTATCTCTGTCCTCTGGTCCTGGACTCCCCCAATATAGGAAACATCCTCTCCATATCCACTCTATTTGTTTCCTCTGGTCCTAGACTCCCCCACTATAGGAAACATCCTCTCCACATCCACTCAATCAGTGTCCTCTGGTCCTAGACTCCCCCACTGTAGGAAACATCCTCTCCACATCCACTCTATTTGTGTCCTCTGGTCCTAGACACCCCCACTATAGGAAACATCCTCTCCACATCAACTCTATTTGTGTCCTCTGGTCCTAGACACCCCCACTTTAGGAAACATCCTCTCCACATCCACTCTATCTGTGTCCTCTGGTCCTAGACTCTCCCACTATAGGAAACATCCTCTCCACATCCACTCTATCTGTGTCCTCTGGTCCTAGACTCCCCCACTATAAGAAACATCCTCTCCACATCCATTCTATCAGTATCCTCTGGTCCTAGACTCCCCCACTATAGGAAACATCCTCTCCACATCCAATCTATCTGTGTCCTCTGGTCCTAGACTCCCCCACTATAGGAAACATCCTCTCCACATCCACTCTATCTCTGTCCTATGGTCATAGACTCCCCCACTATAGGAAACATCCTCTCCACATCCACTATATCTGTATCCTCTGGTCCTAGACACCCCCACTAAAGGAAACATCCTCTCCACATCCACTCTATTTGTGTCCTCTGGTCCTAGACTCCCCCACTATAGGAAACATCCTCTCCACATCCACTCTATCAGTGTACTCTGGTCCTAGACTCCCCCACTATAGGAAACATCCTCTTCACATCCACTCTATTTGTGTCCTCAGGTCCTAGACTCCCCCACTATAGGAAACATCCTCTCCACATCCACTCTATTTGTGTCCTCTGGTCCTTGATACCCCCACTATAGGAAACATCCTCTCCACATCCACTCTATCAGTGTCCTCTGGTCCTAGACTCCCCCACTGTAGGAAACATCCTCTCCAAATCCACATAATCAGTGTCCTCTGGTCCTAGACTCCCCCACTATAGGAAACATCCTGTCCACATCCATTCTATTTGTGTCCTCTGGTCCTAGACTCCCCCACAATAGGAAACATCCTCTCCACATCCACCCTATCAGTGTCCTCTGGTCCTAGACTCCCCCACTATAGGAAACATCCTCTCCACATCCACTCTATCAGTGTCCTCTGGTCCTAGACTCCCCCACTATAGGAAACATCCTGTCCACATCCACTCTATTTGTGTCCTCTGGTCCTAGACTCCCCCACTATAGGAAACATCCTCTCCACATCCACTCTATCTGTGTCCTATGGTCATAGACTGCCCCACTATAGGAAACATCCTCTCCACATCACCTATATCTGTATCCTCTGGTCCTAGACTCCCCCACTATAGGAAACATCCTCTCCACATCCACTCTATCAGTGTACTCTGGTCCTAGACTCCCCCACTATAGGAAACTTCCTCTCCAAATCCACTCTATTTGTGTCCTCTGGTCCTAGACACCCCCACTATAGGAAACATCCTCTCCACATCCACTCTATCAGTGTCCTCTGGTCCTAGACTCCCCCACTATAGGAAACAACCTCTCCAAATCCACTTTATCAGTGTCCTCTGGTCCTAGACTCCCCCACTATAGGAAACATCCTCTCCACATCCACCCTATCAGTGTCCTCTGGTCCTAGACTCCCCCAGTATAGGAAACATCCTCTCCACATCCACTCTATCAGTGTCCTCTGGTCCTAGACTCCCCCACTATAGGAAACATCCTGTCCACAACCACTCTATCTGTGTCCTATGGTCATAGACTGCCCCACTATAGGAAACATCCTCTCCACATCACCTATATCTGTATCCTCTGGTCCTAGACTCCCCCACTATAGGAAACATCCTCTCCACATCCACTCTATCAGTGTCCTCTGGTCCTAGACTCCCCCACTATAGGAAACATCCTGTCCACAACCACTCTATCAATGTCCTCTGGTCCTAGACTCCCCCACTATAGGAAACATCCTCTCCACATCCACTCTATCAGTGTCCTCTGGTCCTAGACTCCCCCACTATAGGAAACATCCTCTCCACATCCACTCTATCAGTGTCCTCTGGTCCTAGACTCCCCAACTATAGGAAACATCCTCTCCACATCCACTCTATCAGTGTCCTCTGGTCCTAGACTCCCCCACTATAGGAAACATCCTGTCCACAACCACTCTATCAGTGTCCTCTGGTCCTAGACTCCCCCACTATAGGAAACATCCTCTCCACATCCACTCTATCAGTGTCCTCTGGTCCTAGACTCGCCCACTATAGGAAACATCCTCTCCACATCCACTCTATCAGTGTCCTCTGGTCCTAGACTCCCCCACTATAGGTAACATCCTCTCCACATCCACTCTATCAGTGTCCTCTGATCCTAGACTCCCCCACTATAGGAAACATCCTCTCCACATCCACTCTATCAGTGTCCTCTGGTCCTAGACTCCCCCACTATAGGAAACATCCTGTCCACAACCACTCTATCTGTATCCTCTGGTCCTAGACTCCCCCACTATAGGAAACATCCTCTCCACATCCACTCTATCAGTGTACTCTGGTCCTAGACTCCCCCACTATAGGAAACATCCTGTCCACAACCACTCTATCTGTATCCTCTGGTCCTAGACTCCCCCACTATAGGAAACATCCTCTCCACATCCACTCTATCAGTGTACTCTGGTCCTAGACTCCCCCACTATAGGAAACATCCTATCCGCATCCACTCTATTTGTGTCCTCTGGTCCTAGACACCCCCACGATAGGAAACATCCTCTCCACATCCACTCTATCAGTGTCCTCTGGTCCTAGACTCCCCACTATAGGAATCATCCTCTCCACATCCACTCTATCTGTGTCCTCTGGTCCTAGACTCCCCCACTATAGGAATCATCCTCTCCACATCCACACTATCAGTGTCCTCTGGTCCTAGACTCCCCCACTATAGGAAACATCCTGTCCACATCCACTCTATTTGTGCCCTCTGGTCCTAGACTCCCCCACTATAGGAATCATCCTCTCCACATCCACTCTATCTGTGTCCTCTGGTCCAAGACTCCCGCACTATAGGAAACATCCTCTCCACATCCACTCTATTTGTGTCCTCTGGTCCTAGACTCCCCCACTATAGGAATCATCCTCTCCACATCCACTCTATCTGTGTCCTCTGGTCCTAGACTCCCCCACTATAGGAAACATCCTCTCCACATCCACTCTATCTCTGTCCTCTGGTCCTGGACTCCCCCAATATAGGAAACATCCTCTCCATATCCACTCTATTTGTTTCCTCTGGTCCTAGACTCCCCCACTATAGGAAACATCCTCTCCACATCCACTCAATAAGTGTCCTCTGGTCCTAGACTCCCCCACTGTAGGAAACATCCTCTCCACATCCACTCTATTTGTGTCCTCTGGTCCTAGACACCCCCACTATAGGAAACATCCTCTCCACATCAACTCTATTTGTGTCCTCTGGTCCTAGACACCCCCACTTTAGGAAACATCCTCTCCACATCCACTCTATCTGTGTCCTCTGGTCCTAGACTCTCCCACTATAGGAAACATCCTCTCCACATCCACTCTATCTGTGTCCTCTGGTCCTAGACTCCCCCACTATAAGAAACATCCTCTCCACATCCATTCTATCAGTAACCTCTGGTCCTAGACTCCCCCACTATAGGAAACATCCTCTCCACATCCAATCTATCTGTGTCCTCTGGTCCTAGACTCCCCCACTATAGGAAACATCCTCTCCACATCCACTCTATCTCTGTCCTATGGTCATAGACTCCCCCACTATAGGAAACATCCTCTCCACATCCACTATATCTGTATCCTCTGGTCCTAGACACCCCCACTAAAGGAAACATCCTCTCCACATCCACTCTATTTGTGTCCTCTGGTCCTAGACTCCCCCACTATAGGAAACATCCTCTCCACATCCACTCTATCAGTGTACTCTGGTCCTAGACTCCCCCACTATAGGAAACATCCTCTTCACATCCACTCTATTTGTGTCCTCAGGTCCTAGACTCCACCACTATAGGAAACATCCTCTCCACATCCACTCTATTTGTGTCCTCTGGTCCTTGATACCCCCACTATAGGAAACATCCTCTCCACATCCACTCTATCAGTGTCCTCTGGTCCTAGACTCCCCCACTGTAGGAAACATCCTCTCCAAATCCACATAATCAGTGTCCTCTGGTCCTAGACTCCCCCACTATAGGAAACATCCTGTCCACATCCATTCTATTTGTGTCCTCTGGTCCTAGACTCCCCCACAATAGGAAACATCCTCTCCACATCCACCCTATCAGTGTCCTCTGGTCCTAGACTCCCCCACTATAGGAAACATCCTCTCCACATCCACTCTATCAGTGTCCTCTGGTCCTAGACTCCCCCACTATAGGAAACATCCTGTCCACATCCACTCTATTTGTGTCCTCTGGTCCTAGACTCCCCCACTATAGGAAACATCCTCTCCACATCCACTCTATCAGTGTCCTCTGGTCCTAGACTCCCCCACTAAAGGAAACATCCTCTCCACATCCATTCTATCTGTATCCTCTGGTCCTAGACTCCCCCACTATAGGAAACATCCTCTCCACATCCACTCTATCTGTGTCCTCTGGTCATAGACTCCCCCACTATAGGAAACATCCTCTCCACATCCACTCTATCTGCGTCCTATGGTCATAGACTGCCCCACTATAGGAAACATCCTCTCCACATCACCTATATCTGTATCCTCTGGTCCTAGACTCCCCCACTATAGGAAACATCCTCTCCACATCCACTCTATCAGTGTCCTCTGGTCCTAGACTCCCCCACTATAGGAAACATCCTCTCCACATCCACTCTATCAGTGTCCTCTGGTCCTAGACTCCCCCACTAAAAGAAACATCCTCTCCACATCCATTCTATCTGTATCCTCTGGTCCTAGACTCCCCCACTATAGGAAACATCCTCTCCACATCCACTCTATCTGTGTCCTCTGGTCATAGACTCCCCCACTATAGGAAACATCCTCTCCACATCCACTCTATCTGTGTCCTATGGTCATAGACTGCCCCACTATAGGAAACATCCTCTCCACATCACCTATATCTGTATCCTCTGGTACAAGACTCCCCCACTATAGGAAACATCCTCTCCACATCCACTCTATCAGTGTACTCTGGTCCTAGACACCCCCACTATAGGAAACATCCTCTCCACATCCACTCTATCAGTGTCCTCTGGTCCTAGACTCCCCCACTATAGGAAACATCCTCTCCAAATCCACTTTATCAGTGTCCTCTGGTCCTAGACTCCCCCACTATAGGAAACATCCGGTCCACATCCACTCTTTTTGTGTCCTCTGGTCCTAGACTCCCCCACTATAGGAAACATCCTCTCCACATCCACCCTATCAGTGTCCTCTGGTCCTAGACTCCCCCACTATAGGAAACATCCTCTCCACATCCACTCTATCAGTGTCCTCCGGTCCTAGACTCCCTCACTATAGGAAACATCCTGTCCACATCCACTCTATTTGTGTCCTCTGGTCCTAGACTCCCCCACTATAGGAAACATCCTCTCACATCCACTCTATCTGTGTCCTCTTGTCCTAGACTCCCCCACTATAGGAAACATCCTCTCCACATCCACTCTATTTGTGTCTTCTGGTCCTAGACTCCCCCACTATAGGAATCATCCTCTCCACATCCACTCTATCTGTGTCCTCTGGTCCTAGACTCCCCCACTAGAGGAAACATCCTCTCCACATCCACTCTATCTCTGTCCTCTGGTCCTGGACTCCCCCACTATAGGAAACATCCTCTCCATATCCACTCTATTTGTTTCCTCCGGTCCTAGACTCCCCCACTATAGGAAACATCCTCTCCACATCCACTCTATCAGTGTCCTCTGGTCCTAGACTCCCCCACTGTAGGAAACATCCTCTCCACATCCACTCTATTTGTGTCCTCTGGTCCTAGACACCCCCACTATAGGAAACATCCTCTCCACATCCACTCTATTTGTGTCCTCTGGTCCTAGACACCCCCACTTTAGGAAACATCCTCTCCACATCCACTCTATCTGTGTCCTCTGGTCCTAGACTCTCCCACTATCGGAAACATCCTCTCCACATCCACTCTATCTGTGTCCTCTGGTCCTAGACTCCCCCACTATAGGAAACATCCTCTCCACATCCATTCTATCAGTGTCCTCTGGTCCTAGACTCCCCCACTATAGGAAACATCCTCTCCACATCCACTCTATCTGTGTCCTCTGGTCCTAGACTCCCCCACTATAGGAAACATCCTCTCCACATCCACTCTATCTGTGTCCTCTGGTCATAGACTCCCCCACTATAGGAAACATCCTCTCCACATCCACTCTATCTGCGTCTTATGGTCATAGACTGCCCCACTATAGGAAACATCCTCTCCACATCACCTATATCTGTATCCTCTGGTCCTAGACTCCCCCACTATAGGAAACATCCTCTCCACATCCACTCTATCAGTGTGCTCTGGTCCTAGACACCCCCACTATAGGAAACATCCTCTCCACATCCACTCTATCAGTGTCCTCTGGTCCTAGACTCCCCCACTATAGGAAACATCCTCTCCACATCCACTCTATCAGTGTCCTCTGGTCCTAGACTCCCCCACTAAAGGAAACATCCTCTCCACATCCATTCTATCTGTATCCTCTGGTCCTAGACTCCCCCACTATAGGAAACATCCTCTCCACATCCACTCTATCTGTGTCCTCTGGTCATAGACTCCCCCACTATAGGAAACATCCTCTCCACATCCACTCTATCTGTGTCCTATGGTCATAGACTGCCCCACTATAGGAAACATCCTCTCCACATCACCTATATCTGTATCCTCTGGTCCTAGACTCCCCCACTATAGGAAACATCCTCTCCACATCCACTCTATCAGTGTACTCTGGTCCTAGACACACCCACTATAGGAAACATCCTCTCCACATCCACTCTATCAGTGTCCTCTGGTCCTAGACTCCCCCACTATAGGAAACATCCTCTCCACATCCACTCTATCAGTGTCCTCTGGTCCTAGACTCCCCCACTAAAGGAAACATCCTCTCCACATCCATTCTATCTGTATCCTCTGGTCCTAGACTCCCCCACTATAGGAAACATCCTCTCCACATCCACTCTATCTGTGTCCTCTGGTCATAGACTCCCCCACTATAGGAAACATCCTCTCCACATCCACTCTATCTGTGTCCTATGGTCATAGACTGCCCCACTATAGGAAACATCCTCTCCACATCACCTATATCTGTATCCTCTGGTCCTAGACACCCCACTATAGGAAACATCCTCTCCACATCCACTCTATCAGTGTACTCTGGTCCTAGACACCCCCACTATAGGAAACATCCTCTCCACATCCACTCTATCAGTGTCCTCTGGTCCTAGACTCCCCCACTATAGGAAACATCCTCTCCAAATCCACTTTATCAGTGTCCTCTGGTCCTAGACTCCCCCACTATAGGAAACATCCGGTCCACATCCACTCTTTTTGTGTCCTCTGGTCCTAGACTCCCCCACTATAGGAAACATCCTCTCCACATCCACTCTATCAGTGTCCTCCGGTCCTAGACTCCCTCACTATAGGAAACATCCTGTCCACATCCACTCTATTTGTGTCCTCTGGTCCTAGACTCCCCCACTATAGGAAACATCCTCTCACATCCACTCTATCTGTGTCCTCTGGTCCTAGACTCCCCCACTATAGGAAACATCCTCTCCACATCCACTCTATTTGTGTCTTCTGGTCCTAGACTCCCCCACTATAGGAATCATCCTCTCCACATCCACTCTATCTGTGTCCTCTGGTCCTAGACTCCCCCACTATAGGAAACATCCTCTCCACATCCACTCTATCTGTGTCCTCTGGTCCTAGACTCCCCCACTATAAGAAACATCCTCTCCACATCCATTCTATCAGTAACCTCTGGTCCTAGACTCCCCCACTATAGGAAACATCCTCTCCACATCCAATCTATCTGTGTCCTCTGGTCCTAGACTCCCCCACTATAGGAAACATCCTCTCCACATCCACTCTATCTCTGTCCTATGGTCATAGACTCCCCCACTATAGGAAACATCCTCTCCACATCCACTATATCTGTATCCTCTGGTCCTAGACACCCCCACTAAAGGAAACATCCTCTCCACATCCACTCTATTTGTGTCCTCTGGTCCTAGACTCCCCCACTATAGGAAACATCCTCTCCACATCCACTCTATCAGTGTACTCTGGTCCTAGACTCCCCCACTATAGGAAACATCCTCTTCACATCCACTCTATTTGTGTCCTCAGGTCCTAGACTCCCCCACTATAGGAAACATCCTCTCCACATCCACTCTATTTGTGTCCTCTGGTCCTTGATACCCCCACTATAGGAAACATCCTCTCCACATCCACTCTATCAGTGTCCTCTGGTCCTAGACTCCCCCACTGTAGGAAACATCCTCTCCAAATCCACATAATCAGTGTCCTCTGGTCCTAGACTCCCCCACTATAGGAAACATCCTGTCCACATCCATTCTATTTGTGTCCTCTGGTCCTAGACTCCCCCACAATAGGAAACATCCTCTCCACATCCACCCTATCAGTGTCCTCTGGTCCTAGACTCCCCCACTATAGGAAACATCCTCTCCACATCCACTCTATCAGTGTCCTCTGGTCCTAGACTCCCCCACTATAGGAAACATCCTGTCCACATCCACTCTATTTGTGTCCTCTGGTCCTAGACTCCCCCACTATAGGAAACATCCTCTCCACATCCACTCTATCAGTGTCCTCTGGTCCTAGACTCCCCCACTAAAGGAAACATCCTCTCCACATCCATTCTATCTGTATCCTCTGGTCCTAGACTCCCCCACTATAGGAAACATCCTCTCCACATCCACTCTATCTGTGTCCTCTGGTCATAGACTCCCCCACTATAGGAAACATCCTCTCCACATCCACTCTATCTGCGTCCTATGGTCATAGACTGCCCCACTATAGGAAACATCCTCTCCACATCACCTATATCTGTATCCTCTGGTCCTAGACTCCCCCACTATAGGAAACATCCTCTCCACATCCACTCTATCAGTGTCCTCTGGTCCTAGACTCCCCCACTATAGGAAACATCCTCTCCACATCCACTCTATCAGTGTCCTCTGGTCCTAGACTCCCCCACTAAAAGAAACATCCTCTCCACATCCATTCTATCTGTATCCTCTGGTCCTAGACTCCCCCACTATAGGAAACATCCTCTCCACATCCACTCTATCTGTGTCCTCTGGTCATAGACTCCCCCACTATAGGAAACATCCTCTCCACATCCACTCTATCTGTGTCCTATGGTCATAGACTGCCCCACTATAGGAAACATCCTCTCCACATCACCTATATCTGTATCCTCTGGTACTAGACTCCCCCACTATAGGAAACATCCTCTCCACATCCACTCTATCAGTGTACTCTGGTCCTAGACACCCCCACTATAGGAAACATCCTCTCCACATCCACTCTATCAGTGTCCTCTGGTCCTAGACTCCCCCACTATAGGAAACATCCTCTCCAAATCCACTTTATCAGTGTCCTCTGGTCCTAGACTCCCCCACTATAGGAAACATCCGGTCCACATCCACTCTTTTTGTGTCCTCTGGTCCTAGACTCCCCCACTATAGGAAACATCCTCTCCACATCCACCCTATCAGTGTCCTCTGGTCCTAGACTCCCCCACTATAGGAAACATCCTCTCCACATCCACTCTATCAGTGTCCTCCGGTCCTAGACTCCCTCACTATAGGAAACATCCTGTCCACATCCACTCTATTTGTGTCCTCTGGTCCTAGACTCCCCCACTATAGGAAACATCCTCTCACATCCACTCTATCTGTGTCCTCTTGTCCTAGACTCCCCCACTATAGGAAACATCCTCTCCACATCCACTCTATTTGTGTCTTCTGGTCCTAGACTCCCCCACTATAGGAATCATCCTCTCCACATCCACTCTATCTGTGTCCTCTGGTCCTAGACTCCCCCACTAGAGGAAACATCCTCTCCACATCCACTCTATCTCTGTCCTCTGGTCCTGGACTCCCCCACTATAGGAAACATCCTCTCCATATCCACTCTATTTGTTTCCTCCGGTCCTAGACTCCCCCACTATAGGAAACATCCTCTCCACATCCACTCTATCAGTGTCCTCTGGTCCTAGACTCCCCCACTGTAGGAAACATCCTCTCCACATCCACTCTATTTGTGTCCTCTGGTCCTAGACACCCCCACTATAGGAAACATCCTCTCCACATCCACTCTATTTGTGTCCTCTGGTCCTAGACACCCCCACTTTAGGAAACATCCTCTCCACATCCACTCTATCTGTGTCCTCTGGTCCTAGACTCTCCCACTATCGGAAACATCCTCTCCACATCCACTCTATCTGTGTCCTCTGGTCCTAGACTCCCCCACTATAGGAAACATCCTCTCCACATCCATTCTATCAGTGTCCTCTGGTCCTAGACTCCCCCACTATAGGAAACATCCTCTCCACATCCACTCTATCTGTGTCCTCTGGTCCTAGACTCCCCCACTATAGGAAACATCCTCTCCACATCCACTCTATCTGTGTCCTCTGGTCATAGACTCCCCCACTATAGGAAACATCCTCTCCACATCCACTCTATCTGCGTCTTATGGTCATAGACTGCCCCACTATAGGAAACATCCTCTCCACATCACCTATATCTGTATCCTCTGGTCCTAGACTCCCCCACTATAGGAAACATCCTCTCCACATCCACTCTATCAGTGTGCTCTGGTCCTAGACACCCCCACTATAGGAAACATCCTCTCCACATCCACTCTATCAGTGTCCTCTGGTCCTAGACTCCCCCACTATAGGAAACATCCTCTCCACATCCACTCTATCAGTGTCCTCTGGTCCTAGACTCCCCCACTAAAGGAAACATCCTCTCCACATCCATTCTATCTGTATCCTCTGGTCCTAGACTCCCCCACTATAGGAAACATCCTCTCCACATCCACTCTATCTGTGTCCTCTGGTCATAGACTCCCCCACTATAGGAAACATCCTCTCCACATCCACTCTATCTGTGTCCTATGGTCATAGACTGCCCCACTATAGGAAACATCCTCTCCACATCACCTATATCTGTATCCTCTGGTCCTAGACTCCCCCACTATAGGAAACATCCTCTCCACATCCACTCTATCAGTGTACTCTGGTCCTAGACACCCCCACTATAGGAAACATCCTCTCCACATCCACTCTATCAGTGTCCTCTGGTCCTAGACTCCCCCACTATAGGAAACATCCTCTCCACATCCACTCTATCAGTGTCCTCTGGTCCTAGACTCCCCCACTAAAGGAAACATCCTCTCCACATCCATTCTATCTGTATCCTCTGGTCCTAGACTCCCCCACTATAGGAAACATCCTCTCCACATCCACTCTATCTGTGTCCTCTGGTCATAGACTCCCCCACTATAGGAAACATCCTCTCCACATCCACTCTATCTGTGTCCTATGGTCATAGACTGCCCCACTATAGGAAACATCCTCTCCACATCACCTATATCTGTATCCTCTGGTCCTAGACACCCCACTATAGGAAACATCCTCTCCACATCCACTCTATCAGTGTACTCTGGTCCTAGACACCCCCACTATAGGAAACATCCTCTCCACATCCACTCTATCAGTGTCCTCTGGTCCTAGACTCCCCCACTATAGGAAACATCCTCTCCAAATCCACTTTATCAGTGTCCTCTGGTCCTAGACTCCCCCACTATAGGAAACATCCGGTCCACATCCACTCTTTTTGTGTCCTCTGGTCCTAGACTCCCCCACTATAGGAAACATCCTCTCCACATCCACTCTATCAGTGTCCTCCGGTCCTAGACTCCCTCACTATAGGAAACATCCTGTCCACATCCACTCTATTTGTGTCCTCTGGTCCTAGACTCCCCCACTATAGGAAACATCCTCTCACATCCACTCTATCTGTGTCCTCTGGTCCTAGACTCCCCCACTATAGGAAACATCCTCTCCACATCCACTCTATTTGTGTCTTCTGGTCCTAGACTCCCCCACTATAGGAATCATCCTCTCCACATCCACTCTATCTGTGTCCTCTGGTCCTAGACTCCCCCACTAGAGGAAACATCCTCTCCACATCCACTCTATCTCTGTCCTCTGGTCCTGGACTCCCCCACTATAGGAAACATCCTCTCCATATCCACTCTATTTGTTTCCTCCGGTCCTAGACTCCCCCACTATAGGAAACATCCTCTCCACATCCACTCTATCAGTGTCCTCTGGTCCTAGACTCCCCCACTGTAGGAAACATCCTCTCCACATCCACTCTATTTGTGTCCTCTGGTCCTAGACACCCCCACTATAGGAAACATCCTCTCCACATCCACTCTATTTGTGTCCTCTGGTCCTAGACACCCCCACTTTAGGAAACATCCTCTCCACATCCACTCTATCTGTGTCCTCTGGTCCTAGACTCTCCCACTATAGGAAACATCCTCTCCACATCCACTCTATCTGTGTCCTCTGGTCCTAGACTCCCCCACTATAGGAAACATCCTCTCCACATCCATTCTATCAGTGTCCTCTGGTCCTAGACTCCCCCACTATAGGAAACATCCTCTCCACATCCACTCTATCTGTGTCCTCTGGTCCTAGACTCCCCCACTATAGGAAACATGCTCTCCACATCCACTCTATCTGTGTCCTCTGGTCATAGACTCCCCCACTATAGGAAACAACCTCTCCACATCCACTCTATCTGCGTCCTATGGTCATAGACTGCCCCACTATAGGAAACATCCTCTCCACATCACCTATATCTGTATCCTCTGGTCCTAGACTCCCCCACTATAGGAAACATCCTCTACACATCCACTCTATCAGTGTACTCTGGTCCTAGACACCCCCACTATAGGAAACATCCTCTCCACATCCACTCTATCAGTGTCCTCTGGTCCTAGACTCCCCCACTATAGGAAACATCCTCTCCACATCCACTCTATCAGTGTCCTCTGGTCCTAGACTCCCCCACTAAAGGAAACATCCTCTCCACATCAATTCTATCTGTATCCTCTGGTCCTAGACTCCCCCACTATAGGAAACATCCTCTCCACATCCACTCTATCTGTGTCCTCTGGTCATAGACTCCCCCACTATAGGAAACATCCTCTCCACATCCACTCTATCTGTGTCCTATGGTCATAGACTGCCCCACTATAGGAAACATCCTCTCCACATCACCTATATCTGTATCCTCTGGTCCTAGACTCCCCCACTATAGGAAACATCCTCTCCACATCCACTCTATCAGTGTACTCTGGTCCTAGACACCCCCACTATAGGAAACATCCTCTCCACATCCACTCTATCAGTGTCCTCTGGTCCTAGACTCCCCCACTATAGGAAACATCCTCTCCACATCCACTCTATCAGTGTCCTCTGGTCCTAGACTCCCCCACTAAAGGAAACATCCTCTCCACATCCATTCTATCTGTATCCTCTGGTCCTAGACTCCCCCACGATAGGAAACATCCTCTCCACATCCACTCTATCTGTGTCCTCTGGTCATAGACTCCCCCACTATAGGAAACATCCTCTCCACATCCACTCTATCTGTGTCCTATGGTCATAGACTGCCCCACTATAGGAAACATCCTCTCCACATCACCTATATCTGTATCCTCTGGTCCTAGACTCCCCCACTATAGGAAACATCCTCTCCACATCCACTCTATCAGTGTACTCTGGTCCTAGACACCCCCACTATAGGAAACATCCTCTCCACATCCACTCTATCAGTGTCCTCTGGTCCTAGACTCCCCCACTATAGGAAACATCCTCTCCAAATCCACTTTATCAGTGTCCTCTGGTCCTAGACTCCCCCACTATAGGAAACATCCGGTCCACATCCACTCTTTTTGTGTCCTCTGGTCCTAGACTCCCCCACTATAGGAAACATCCTCTCCACATCCACCCTATCAGTGTCCTCTGGTCCTAGACTCCCCCACTATAGGAAACATCCTCTCCACATCCACTCTATCAGTGTCCTCCGGTCCTAGACTCCCTCACTATAGGAAACATCCTGTCCACATCCACTCTATGTGTGTCCTCTGGTCCTAGACTCCCCCACTATAGGAAACATCCTCTCACATCCACTCTATCTGTGTCCTCTGGTCCTAGACTCCCCCACTATAGGAAACATCCTCTCCACATCCACTCTATCAGTGTCCTCTGGTCCTAGACTCCCCCACTATAGGAAACATCCTGTCCACATCCATTCTATCTGTATCCTCTGGTCCTAGACTCCCCCACTATAGGAAACATCCTCTCCACATCCACTCTATCTGTGTCCTCTGGTCATAGACTCCCCCACTATAGGAAACATCCTCTCCACATCCACTCTATCTGCGTCCTATGGTCATAGACTGCCCCACTATAGGAAACATCCTCTCCACATCACCTATATCTGTATCCTCTGGTCCTAGACTCCCCCACTATAGGAAACATCCTCTCCACATCCACTCTATCAGTGTACTCTGGTCCTAGACACCCCCACTATAGGAAACATCCTCTCCACATCCACTCTATCAGTGTCCTCTGGTCCTAGACTCCCCCACTATAGGAAACATCCTCTCCACATCCACTCTATCAGTGTCCTCTGGTCCTAGACTCCCCCACTAAAGGAAACATCATCTCCACATCCATTCTATCTGTATCCTCTGGTCCTAGACTCCCCCACTATAGGAAACATCCTCTCCACATCCACTCTATCTGTGTCCTCTGGTCATAGACTCCCCCACTATAGGAAACATCCTCTCCACATCCACTCTATCTGTGTCCTATGGTCATAGACTGCCCCACTATAGGAAACATCCTCTCCACATCCACTCTATCAGTGTCCTCTGGTCCTAGACTCCCCCACTATAGGAAACATCCTCTCCACATCCACTCTATCAGTGTCCTCTGGTCCTAGACTCCCCCACTATAGGAAACATCCTCTCCAAATCCACATTATCAGTGTCCTCTGGTCCTAGACTCCCCCACTATAGGAAACATCCTCTCCACATCCACTCTATCTGTGTCCTCTGGTCATAGACTCCCCCACTATAGGAAACATCCTCTCCACATCCACTCTATCTGTGTCCTATGGTCATAGACTGCCCCACTATAGGAAACATCCTCTCCACATCACCTATATCTGTATCCTCTGGTCCTAGACTCCCCCACTATAGGAAACATCCTCTCCACATCCACTCTATCAGTGTACTCTGGTCCTAGACTCCCCCACTATAGGAAACATCCTCTCCACATCCACTCTATTTGTGTCCTCTGGTCCTAGACACCCCCACTATAGGAAACATCCTCTCCACATCCACTCTATCAGTGTCCTCTGGTCCTAGACTCCCCCACTATAGGAAACAACCTCTCCAAATCCACTTTATCAGTGTCCTCTGGTCCTAGACTCCCCCACTATAGGAAACATCCTCTCCACATCCACCCTATCAGTGTCCTCTGGTCCTAGACTCCCCCACTATAGGAAACATGCTCTCCACATCCACTCTATCTGTGTCCTCTGGTCATAGACTCCCCCACTATAGGAAACAACCTCTCCACATCCACTCTATCTGCGTCCTATGGTCATAGACTGCCCCACTATAGGAAACATCCTCTCCACATCACCTATATCTGTATCCTCTGGTCCTAGACTCCCCCACTATAGGAAACATCCTCTACACATCCACTCTATCAGTGTACTCTGGTCCTAGACACCCCCACTATAGGAAACATCCTCTCCACATCCACTCTATCAGTGTCCTCTGGTCCTAGACTCCCCCACTATAGGAAACATCCTCTCCACATCCACTCTATCAGTGTCCTCTGGTCCTAGACTCCCCCACTAAAGGAAACATCCTCTCCACATCAATTCTATCTGTATCCTCTGGTCCTAGACTCCCCCACTATAGGAAACATCCTCTCCACATCCACTCTATCTGTGTCCTCTGGTCATAGACTCCCCCACTATAGGAAACATCCTCTCCACATCCACTCTATCTGTGTCCTATGGTCATAGACTGCCCCACTATAGGAAACATCCTCTCCACATCACCTATATCTGTATCCTCTGGTCCTAGACTCCCCCACTATAGGAAACATCCTCTCCACATCCACTCTATCAGTGTACTCTGGTCCTAGACACCCCCACTATAGGAAACATCCTCTCCACATCCACTCTATCAGTGTCCTCTGGTCCTAGACTCCCCCACTATAGGAAACATCCTCTCCACATCCACTCTATCAGTGTCCTCTGGTCCTAGACTCCCCCACTAAAGGAAACATCCTCTCCACATCCATTCTATCTGTATCCTCTGGTCCTAGACTCCCCCACGATAGGAAACATCCTCTCCACATCCACTCTATCTGTGTCCTCTGGTCATAGACTCCCCCACTATAGGAAACATCCTCTCCACATCCACTCTATCTGTGTCCTATGGTCATAGACTGCCCCACTATAGGAAACATCCTCTCCACATCACCTATATCTGTATCCTCTGGTCCTAGACTCCCCCACTATAGGAAACATCCTCTCCACATCCACTCTATCAGTGTACTCTGGTCCTAGACACCCCCACTATAGGAAACATCCTCTCCACATCCACTCTATCAGTGTCCTCTGGTCCTAGACTCCCCCACTATAGGAAACATCCTCTCCAAATCCACTTTATCAGTGTCCTCTGGTCCTAGACTCCCCCACTATAGGAAACATCCGGTCCACATCCACTCTTTTTGTGTCCTCTGGTCCTAGACTCCCCCACTATAGGAAACATCCTCTCCACATCCACCCTATCAGTGTCCTCTGGTCCTAGACTCCCCCACTATAGGAAACATCCTCTCCACATCCACTCTATCAGTGTCCTCCGGTCCTAGACTCCCTCACTATAGGAAACATCCTGTCCACATCCACTCTATGTGTGTCCTCTGGTCCTAGACTCCCCCACTATAGGAAACATCCTCTCACATCCACTCTATCTGTGTCCTCTGGTCCTAGACTCCCCCACTATAGGAAACATCCTCTCCACATCCACTCTATCAGTGTCCTCTGGTCCTAGACTCCCCCACTATAGGAAACATCCTGTCCACATCCATTCTATCTGTATCCTCTGGTCCTAGACTCCCCCACTATAGGAAACATCCTCTCCACATCCACTCTATCTGTGTCCTCTGGTCATAGACTCCCCCACTATAGGAAACATCCTCTCCACATCCACTCTATCTGCGTCCTATGGTCATAGACTGCCCCACTATAGGAAACATCCTCTCCACATCACCTATATCTGTATCCTCTGGTCCTAGACTCCCCCACTATAGGAAACATCCTCTCCACATCCACTCTATCAGTGTACTCTGGTCCTAGACACCCCCACTATAGGAAACATCCTCTCCACATCCACTCTATCAGTGTCCTCTGGTCCTAGACTCCCCCACTATAGGAAACATCCTCTCCACATCCACTCTATCAGTGTCCTCTGGTCCTAGACTCCCCCACTAAAGGAAACATCATCTCCACATCCATTCTATCTGTATCCTCTGGTCCTAGACTCCCCCACTATAGGAAACATCCTCTCCACATCCACTCTATCTGTGTCCTCTGGTCATAGACTCCCCCACTATAGGAAACATCCTCTCCACATCCACTCTATCTGTGTCCTATGGTCATAGACTGCCCCACTATAGGAAACATCCTCTCCACATCCACTCTATCAGTGTCCTCTGGTCCTAGACTCCCCCACTATAGGAAACATCCTCTCCACATCCACTCTATCAGTGTCCTCTGGTCCTAGACTCCCCCACTATAGGAAACATCCTCTCCAAATCCACATTATCAGTGTCCTCTGGTCCTAGACTCCCCCACTATAGGAAACATCCTCTCCACATCCACTCTATCTGTGTCCTCTGGTCATAGACTCCCCCACTATAGGAAACATCCTCTCCACATCCACTCTATCTGTGTCCTATGGTCATAGACTGCCCCACTATAGGAAACATCCTCTCCACATCACCTATATCTGTATCCTCTGGTCCTAGACTCCCCCACTATAGGAAACATCCTCTCCACATCCACTCTATCAGTGTACTCTGGTCCTAGACTCCCCCACTATAGGAAACATCCTCTCCACATCCACTCTATTTGTGTCCTCTGGTCCTAGACACCCCCACTATAGGAAACATCCTCTCCACATCCACTCTATCAGTGTCCTCTGGTCCTAGACTCCCCCACTATAGGAAACAACCTCTCCAAATCCACTTTATCAGTGTCCTCTGGTCCTAGACTCCCCCACTATAGGAAACATCCTCTCCACATCCACCCTATCAGTGTCCTCTGGTCCTAGACTCCCCCAGTATAGGAAACATCCTCTCCACATCCACTCTATCAGTGTCCTCTGGTCCTAGACTCCCCCACTATAGGAAACATCCTGTCCACAACCACTCTATCTGTGTCCTATGGTCATAGACTGCCCCACTATAGGAAACATCCTCTCCACATCACCTATATCTGTATCCTCTGGTCCTAGACTCCCCCACTATAGGAAACATCCTCTCCACATCCACTCTATCAGTGTCCTCTGGTCCTAGACTCCCCCACTATAGGAAACATCCTGTCCACAACCACTCTATCAATGTCCTCTGGTCCTAGACTCCCCCACTATAGGAAACATCCTCTCCACATCCACTCTATCAGTGTCCTCTGGTCCTAGACTCCCCCACTATAGGAAACATCCTCTCCAAATCCACTTTATCAGTGTCCTCTGGTCCTAGACTCCCCCACTATAGGAAACATCCGGTCCACATCCACTCTTTTTGTGTCCTCTGGTCCTAGACTCCCCCACTATAGGAAACATCCTCTCCACATCCACCCTATCAGTGTCCTCTGGTCCTAGACTCCCCCACTATAGGAAACATCCTCTCCACATCCACTCTATCAGTGTCCTCCGGTCCTAGACTCCCTCACTATAGGAAACATCCTGTCCACATCCACTCTATGTGTGTCCTCTGGTCCTAGACTCCCCCACTATAGGAAACATCCTCTCACATCCACTCTATCTGTGTCCTCTGGTCCTAGACTCCCCCACTATAGGAAACATCCTCTCCACATCCACTCTATCAGTGTCCTCTGGTCCTAGACTCCCCCACTATAGGAAACATCCTGTCCACATCCATTCTATCTGTATCCTCTGGTCCTAGACTCCCCCACTATAGGAAACATCCTCTCCACATCCACTCTATCTGTGTCCTCTGGTCATAGACTCCCCCACTATAGGAAACATCCTCTCCACATCCACTCTATCTGCGTCCTATGGTCATAGACTGCCCCACTATAGGAAACATCCTCTCCACATCACCTATATCTGTATCCTCTGGTCCTAGACTCCCCCACTATAGGAAACATCCTCTCCACATCCACTCTATCAGTGTACTCTGGTCCTAGACACCCCCACTATAGGAAACATCCTCTCCACATCCACTCTATCAGTGTCCTCTGGTCCTAGACTCCCCCACTATAGGAAACATCCTCTCCACATCCACTCTATCAGTGTCCTCTGGTCCTAGACTCCCCCACTAAAGGAAACATCATCTCCACATCCATTCTATCTGTATCCTCTGGTCCTAGACTCCCCCACTATAGGAAACATCCTCTCCACATCCACTCTATCTGTGTCCTCTGGTCATAGACTCCCCCACTATAGGAAACATCCTCTCCACATCCACTCTATCTGTGTCCTATGGTCATAGACTGCCCCACTATAGGAAACATCCTCTCCACATCCACTCTATCAGTGTCCTCTGGTCCTAGACTCCCCCACTATAGGAAACATCCTCTCCACATCCACTCTATCAGTGTCCTCTGGTCCTAGACTCCCCCACTATAGGAAACATCCTCTCCAAATCCACATTATCAGTGTCCTCTGGTCCTAGACTCCCCCACTATAGGAAACATCCTCTCCACATCCACTCTATCTGTGTCCTCTGGTCATAGACTCCCCCACTATAGGAAACATCCTCTCCACATCCACTCTATCTGTGTCCTATGGTCATAGACTGCCCCACTATAGGAAACATCCTCTCCACATCACCTATATCTGTATCCTCTGGTCCTAGACTCCCCCACTATAGGAAACATCCTCTCCACATCCACTCTATCAGTGTACTCTGGTCCTAGACTCCCCCACTATAGGAAACATCCTCTCCACATCCACTCTATTTGTGTCCTCTGGTCCTAGACACCCCCACTATAGGAAACATCCTCTCCACATCCACTCTATCAGTGTCCTCTGGTCCTAGACTCCCCCACTATAGGAAACAACCTCTCCAAATCCACTTTATCAGTGTCCTCTGGTCCTAGACTCCCCCACTATAGGAAACATCCTCTCCACATCCACCCTATCAGTGTCCTCTGGTCCTAGACTCCCCCAGTATAGGAAACATCCTCTCCACATCCACTCTATCAGTGTCCTCTGGTCCTAGACTCCCCCACTATAGGAAACATCCTGTCCACAACCACTCTATCTGTGTCCTATGGTCATAGACTGCCCCACTATAGGAAACATCCTCTCCACATCACCTATATCTGTATCCTCTGGTCCTAGACTCCCCCACTATAGGAAACATCCTCTCCACATCCACTCTATCAGTGTCCTCTGGTCCTAGACTCCCCCACTATAGGAAACATCCTGTCCACAACCACTCTATCAATGTCCTCTGGTCCTAGACTCCCCCACTATAGGAAACATCCTCTCCACATCCACTCTATCAGTGTCCTCTGGTCCTAGACTCCCCCACTATAGGAAACATCCTCTCCACATCCACTCTATCAGTGTCCTCTGGTCCTAGACTCCCCAACTATAGGAAACATCCTCTCCACATCCACTCTATCAGTGTCCTCTGGTCCTAGACTCCCCCACTATAGGAAACATCCTGTCCACAACCACTCTATCAGTGTCCTCTGGTCCTAGACTCCCCCAGTATAGGAAACATCCTCTCCACATCCACTCTATCAGTGTCCTCTGGTCCTAGACTCGCCCACTATAGGAAACATCCTCTCCACATCCACTCTATCAGTGTCCTCTGGTCCTAGACTCCCCCACTATAGGTAACATCCTCTCCACATCCACTCTATCAGTGTCCTCTGGTCCTAGACTCCCCCACTATAGGAAACATCCTCTCCACATCCACTCTATCAGTGTCCTCTGGTCCTAGACTCCCCCACTATAGGAAACATCCTGTCCACAACCACTCTATCTGTATCCTCTGGTCCTAGACTCCCCCACTATAGGAAACATCCTCTCCACATCCACTCTATCAGTGTACTCTGGTCCTAGACTCCCCCACTATAGGAAACATCCTGTCCACAACCACTCTATCTGTATCCTCTGGTCCTAGACTCCCCCACTATAGGAAACATCCTCTCCACATCCACTCTATCAGTGTACTCTGGTCCTAGACTCCCCCACTATAGGAAACATCCTATCCGCATCCACTCTATTTGTGTCCTCTGGTCCTAGACACCCCCACGATAGGAAACATCCTCTCCACATCCACTCTATCAGTGTACTCTGGTCCTAGACTCACGCACTATAGGAAACATCCTCTCCAAATCCACTCTATCAGTGTCCTCTGGTCCTAGACTCCCCCACTATAGGAAACATCCTGTCCACATCCACTCTATTTGTGTCCTCTGGTCCTAGAGTCCCCCACTATAGGAAACATCCTCTCCACATCCACCCTATCAGTGTCCTCTGGTCCAAGACTCCCCCACTATAGGAAGCTTCCTCTCCACATCCACTCTATCAATGTCCTCTGGTCCTAGACTACCCCACAATAGGAAACATCCTGTCCACATCCACTCTATTTGTGTCCTCTGGTCCTAGACTCCCCACTATAGGAATCATCCTCTCCACATCCACTCTATCTGTGTCCTCTGGTCCTAGACTCCCCCACTATAGGAATCATCCTCTCCACATCCACACTATCAGTGTCCTCTGGTCCTAGACTCCCCCACTATAGGAAACATCCTGTCCACATCCACTCTATTTGTGCCCTCTGGTCCTAGACTCCCCCACTATAGGAATCATCCTCTCCACATCCACTCTATCTGTGTCCTCTGGTCCAAGACTCCCGCACTATAGGAAACATCCTCTCCACATCCACTCTATTTGTGTCCTCTGGTCCTAGACTCCCCCACTATAGGAATCATCCTCTCCACATCCACTCTATCTGTGTCCTCTGGTCCTAGACTCCCCCACTATAGGAAACATCCTCTCCACATCCACTCTATCTCTGTCCTCTGGTCCTGGACTCCCCCAATATAGGAAACATCCTCTCCATATCCACTCTATTTGTTTCCTCTGGTCCTAGACTCCCCCACTATAGGAAACATCCTCTCCACATCCACTCAATCAGTGTCCTCTGGTCCTAGACT
Organism: Hemitrygon akajei; assembly: GCF_048418815.1. Classification (NCBI taxonomy): domain Eukaryota; kingdom Metazoa; phylum Chordata; class Chondrichthyes; order Myliobatiformes; family Dasyatidae; genus Hemitrygon; species Hemitrygon akajei. The sequence goes on from NC_133130.1 coordinate 238,280, forward strand.
CCCCCACTGTAGGAAACATCCTCTCCACATCCACTCTATTTGTGTCCTCTGGTCCTAGACACCCCCACTATAGGAAACATCCTCTCCACATCAACTCTATTTGTGTCCTCTGGTCCTAGACACCCCCACTTTAGGAAACATCCTCTCCACATCCACTCTATCTGTGTCCTCTGGTCCTAGACTCTCCCACTATAGGAAACATCCTCTCCACATCCACTCTATCTGTGTCCTCTGGTCCTAGACTCCCCCACTATAAGAAACATCCTCTCCACATCCATTCTATCAGTATCCTCTGGTCCTAGACTCCCCCACTATAGGAAACATCCTCTCCACATCCAATCTATCTGTGTCCTCTGGTCCTAGACTCCCCCACTATAGGAAACATCCTCTCCACATCCACTCTATCTCTGTCCTATGGTCATAGACTCCCCCACTATAGGAAACATCCTCTCCACATCCACTATATCTGTATCCTCTGGTCCTAGACACCCCCACTAAAGGAAACATCCTCTCCACATCCACTCTATTTGTGTCCTCTGGTCCTAGACTCCCCCACTATAGGAAACATCCTCTCCACATCCACTCTATCAGTGTACTCTGGTCCTAGACTCCCCCACTATAGGAAACATCCTCTTCACATCCACTCTATTTGTGTCCTCAGGTCCTAGACTCCCCCACTATAGGAAACATCCTCTCCACATCCACTCTATTTGTGTCCTCTGGTCCTTGATACCCCCACTATAGGAAACATCCTCTCCACATCCACTCTATCAGTGTCCTCTGGTCCTAGACTCCCCCACTGTAGGAAACATCCTCTCCAAATCCACATAATCAGTGTCCTCTGGTCCTAGACTCCCCCACTATAGGAAACATCCTGTCCACAACCACTCTATCAATGTCCTCTGGTCCTAGACTCCCCCACTATAGGAAACATCCTCTCCACATCCACTCTATCAGTGTCCTCTGGTCCTAGACTCCCCCACTATAGGAAACATCCTCTCCACATCCACTCTATCAGTGTCCTCTGGTCCTAGACTCCCCAACTATAGGAAACATCCTCTCCACATCCACTCTATCAGTGTCCTCTGGTCCTAGACTCCCCCACTATAGGAAACATCCTGTCCACAACCACTCTATCAGTGTCCTCTGGTCCTAGACTCCCCCACTATAGGAAACATCCTCTCCACATCCACTCTATCAGTGTCCTCTGGTCCTAGACTCGCCCACTATAGGAAACATCCTCTCCACATCCACTCTATCAGTGTCCTCTGGTCCTAGACTCCCCCACTATAGGTAACATCCTCTCCACATCCACTCTATCAGTGTCCTCTGGTCCTAGACTCCCCCACTATAGGAAACATCCTCTCCACATCCACTCTATCAGTGTCCTCTGGTCCTAGACTCCCCCACTATAGGAAACATCCTGTCCACAACCACTCTATCTGTATCCTCTGGTCCTAGACTCCCCCACTATAGGAAACATCCTCTCCACATCCACTCTATCAGTGTACTCTGGTCCTAGACTCCCCCACTATAGGAAACATCCTGTCCACAACCACTCTATCTGTATCCTCTGGTCCTAGACTCCCCCACTATAGGAAACATCCTCTCCACATCCACTCTATCAGTGTACTCTGGTCCTAGACTCCCCCACTATAGGAAACATCCTATCCGCATCCACTCTATTTGTGTCCTCTGGTCCTAGACACCCCCACGATAGGAAACATCCTCTCCACATCCACTCTATCAGTGTACTCTGGTCCTAGACTCACGCACTATAGGAAACATCCTCTCCAAATCCACTCTATCAGTGTCCTCTGGTCCTAGACTCCCCCACTATAGGAAACATCCTGTCCACATCCACTCTATTTGTGTCCTCTGGTCCTAGAGTCCCCCACTATAGGAAACATCCTCTCCACATCCACCCTATCAGTGTCCTCTGGTCCAAGACTCCCCCACTATAGGAAGCTTCCTCTCCACATCCACTCTATCAATGTCCTCTGGTCCTAGACTACCCCACAATAGGAAACATCCTGTCCACATCCACTCTATTTGTGTCCTCTGGTCCTAGACTCCCCACTATAGGAATCATCCTCTCCACATCCACTCTATCTGTGTCCTCTGGTCCTAGACTCCCCCACTATAGGAATCATCCTCTCCACATCCACACTATCAGTGTCCTCTGGTCCTAGACTCCCCCACTATAGGAAACATCCTGTCCACATCCACTCTATTTGTGCCCTCTGGTCCTAGACTCCCCCACTATAGGAATCATCCTCTCCACATCCACTCTATCTGTGTCCTCTGGTCCAAGACTCCCGCACTATAGGAAACATCCTCTCCACATCCACTCTATTTGTGTCCTCTGGTCCTAGACTCCCCCACTATAGGAATCATCCTCTCCACATCCACTCTATCTGTGTCCTCTGGTCCTAGACTCCCCCACTATAGGAAACATCCTCTCCACATCCACTCTATCTCTGTCCTCTGGTCCTGGACTCCCCCAATATAGGAAACATCCTCTCCATATCCACTCTATTTGTTTCCTCTGGTCCTAGACTCCCCCACTATAGGAAACATCCTCTCCACATCCACTCAATCAGTGTCCTCTGGTCCTAGACTCCCCCACTGTAGGAAACATCCTCTCCACATCCACTCTATTTGTGTCCTCTGGTCCTAGACACCCCCACTATAGGAAACATCCTCTCCACATCAACTCTATTTGTGTCCTCTGGTCCTAGACACCCCCACTTTAGGAAACATCCTCTCCACATCCACTCTATCTGTGTCCTCTGGTCCTAGACTCTCCCACTATAGGAAACATCCTCTCCACATCCACTCTATCTGTGTCCTCTGGTCCTAGACTTCCCCACTATAAGAAACATCCTCTCCACATCCATTCTATCAGTATCCTCTGGTCCTAGACTCCCCCACTATAGGAAACATCCTCTCCACATCCAATCTATCTGTGTCCTCTGGTCCTAGACTCCCCCACTATAGGAAACATCCTCTCCACATCCACTCTATCTCTGTCCTATGGTCATAGACTCCCCCACTATAGGAAACATCCTCTCCACATCCACTATATCTGTATCCTCTGGTCCTAGACACCCCCACTAAAGGAAACATCCTCTCCACATCCACTCTATTTGTGTCCTCTGGTCCTAGACTCCCCCACTATAGGAAACATCCTCTCCACATCCACTCTATCAGTGTACTCTGGTCCTAGACTCCCCCACTATAGGTAACATCCTCTTCACATCCACTCTATTTGTGTCCTCAGGTCCTAGACTCCCCCACTATAGGAAACATCCTCTCCACATCCACTCTATTTGTGTCCTCTGGTCCTTGATACCCCCACTATAGGAAACATCCTCTCCACATCCACTCTATCAGTGTCCTCTGGTCCTAGACTCCCCCACTGTAGGAAACATCCTCTCCAAATCCACATAATCAGTGTCCTCTGGTCCTAGACTCCCCCACTATAGGAAACATCCTGTCCACATCCATTCTATTTGTGTCCTCTGGTCCTAGACTCCCCCACAATAGGAAACATCCTCTCCACATCCACCCTATCAGTGTCCTCTGGTCCTAGACTCCCCCACTATAGGAAACATCCTCTCCACATCCACTCTATCAGTGTCCTCTGGTCCTAGACTCCCCCACTATAGGAAACATCCTGTCCACATCCACTCTATTTGTGTCCTCTGGTCCTAGACTCCCCCACTATAGGAAACATCCTCTCCACATCCACTCTATCAGTGTCCTCTGGTCCTAGACTCCCCCACTAAAGGAAACATCCTCTCCACATCCATTCTATCTGTATCCTCTGGTCCTAGACTCCCCCACTATAGGAAACATCCTCTCCACATCCACTCTATCTGTGTCCTCTGGTCATAGACTCCCCCACTATAGGAAACATCCTCTCCACATCTACTCTATCTGCGTCCTATGGTCATAGACTGCCCCACTATAGGAAACATCCTCTCCACATCACCTATATCTGTATCCTCTGGTCCTAGACTCCCCCACTATAGGAAACATCCTCTCCACATCCACTCTATCAGTGTCCTCTGGTCCTAGACTCCCCCACTATAGGAAACATCCTCTCCACATCCACTCTATCAGTGTCCTCTGGTCCTAGACTCGCCCACTAAAAGAAACATCCTCTCCACATCCATTCTATCTGTATCCTCTGGTCCTAGACTCCCCCACTATAGGAAACATCCTCTCCACATCCACTCTATCTGTGTCCTCTGGTCATAGACTCCCCCACTATAGGAAACATCCTCTCCACATCCACTCTATCTGTGTCCTATGGTCATAGACTGCCCCACTATAGGAAACATCCTCTCCACATCACCTATATCTGTATCCTCTGGTACTAGACTCCCCCACTATAGGAAACATCCTCTCCACATCCACTCTATCAGTGTACTCTGGTCCTAGACACCCCCACTATAGGAAACATCCTCTCCACATCCACTCTATCAGTGTCCTCTGGTCCTAGACTCCCCCACTATAGGAAACATCCTCTCCAAATCCACTTTATCAGTGTCCTCTGGTCCTAGACTCCCCCACTATAGGAAACATCCGGTCCACATCCACTCTTTTTGTGTCCTCTGGTCCTAGACTCCCCCACTATAGGAAACATCCTCTCCACATCCACCCTATCAGTGTCCTCTGGTCCTAGACTCCCCCACTATAGGAAACATCCTCTCCACATCCACTCTATCAGTGTCCTCCGGTCCTAGACTCCCTCACTATAGGAAACATCCTGTCCACATCCACTCTATTTGTGTCCTCTGGTCCTAGACTCCCCCACTATAGGAAACATCCTCTCACATCCACTCTATCTGTGTCCTCTTGTCCTAGACTCCCCCACTATAGGAAACATCCTCTCCACATCCACTCTATTTGTGTCTTCTGGTCCTAGACTCCCCCACTATAGGAATCATCCTCTCCACATCCACTCTATCTGTGTCTTCTGGTCCTAGACTCCCCCACTAGAGGAAACATCCTCTCCACATCCACTCTATCTCTGTCCTCTGGTCCTGGACTCCCCCACTATAGGAAACATCCTCTCCATATCCACTCTATTTGTTTCCTCCGGTCCTAGACTCCCCCACTATAGGAAACATCCTCTCCACATCCACTCTATCAGTGTCCTCTGGTCCTAGACTCCCCCACTGTAGGAAACATCCTCTCCACATCCACTCTATTTGTGTCCTCTGGTCCTAGACACCCCCACTATAGGAAACATCCTCTCCACATCCACTCTATTTGTGTCCTCTGGTCCTAGACACCCCCACTTTAGGAAACATCCTCTCCACATCCACTCTATCTGTGTCCTCTGGTCCTAGACTCTCCCACTATCGGAAACATCCTCTCCACATCCACTCTATCTGTGTCCTCTGGTCCTAGACTCCCCCACTATAGGAAACATCCTCTCCACATCCATTCTATCAGTGTCCTCTGGTCCTAGACTCCCCCACTATAGGAAACATCCTCTCCACATCCACTCTATCTGTGTCCTCTGGTCCTAGACTCCCCCACTATAGGAAACATCCTCTCCACATCCACTCTATCTGTGTCCTCTGGTCATAGACTCCCCCACTATAGGAAACATCCTCTCCACATCCACTCTATCTGCGTCTTATGGTCATAGACTGCCCCACTATAGGAAACATCCTCTCCACATCACCTATATCTGTATCCTCTGGTCCTAGACTCCCCCACTATAGGAAACATCCTCTCCACATCCACTCTATCAGTGTGCTCTGGTCCTAGACACCCCCACTATAGGAAACATCCTCTCCACATCCACTCTATCAGTGTCCTCTGGTCCTAGACTCCCCCACTATAGGAAACATCCTCTCCACATCCACTCTATCAGTGTCCTCTGGTCCTAGACTCCCCCACTAAAGGAAACATCCTCTCCACATCCATTCTATCTGTATCCTCTGGTCCTAGACTCCCCCACTATAGGAAACATCCTCTCCACATCCACTCTATCTGTGTCCTCTGGTCATAGACTCCCCCACTATAGGAAACATCCTCTCCACATCCACTCTATCTGTGTCCTATGGTCATAGACTGCCCCACTATAGGAAACATCCTCTCCACATCACCTATATCTGTATCCTCTGGTCCTAGACTCCCCCACTATAGGAAACATCCTCTCCACATCCACTCTATCAGTGTACTCTGGTCCTAGACACCCCCACTATAGGAAACATCCTCTCCACATCCACTCTATCAGTGTCCTCTGGTCCTAGACTCCCCCACTATAGGAAACATCCTCTCCACATCCACTCTATCAGTGTCCTCTGGTCCTAGACTCCCCCACTAAAGGAAACATCCTCTCCACATCCATTCTATCTGTATCCTCTGGTCCTAGACTCCCCCACTATAGGAAACATCCTCTCCACATCCACTCTATCTGTGTCCTCTGGTCATAGACTCCCCCACTATAGGAAACATCCTCTCCACATCCACTCTATCTGTGTCCTATGGTCATAGACTGCCCCACTATAGGAAACATCCTCTCCACATCACCTATATCTGTATCCTCTGGTCCTAGACACCCCACTATAGGAAACATCCTCTCCACATCCACTCTATCAGTGTACTCTGGTCCTAGACACACCCACTATAGGAAACATCCTCTCCACATCCACTCTATCAGTGTCCTCTGGTCCTAGACTCCCCCACTATAGGAAACATCCTCTCCAAATCCACTTTATCAGTGTCCTCTGGTCCTAGACTCCCCCACTATAGGAAACATCCGGTCCACATCCACTCTTTTTGTGTCCTCTGGTCCTAGACTCCCCCACTATAGGAAACATCCTCTCCACATCCACTCTATCAGTGTCCTCCGGTCCTAGACTCCCTCACTATAGGAAACATCCTGTCCACATCCACTCTATTTGTGTCCTCTGGTCCTAGACTCCCCCACTATAGGAAACATCCTCTCACATCCACTCTATCTGTGTCCTCTGGTCCTAGACTCCCCCACTATAGGAAACATCCTCTCCACATCCACTCTATTTGTGTCTTCTGGTCCTAGACTCCCCCACTATAGGAATCATCCTCTCCACATCCACTCTATCTGTGTCCTCTGGTCCTAGACTCCCCCACTAGAGGAAACATCCTCTCCACATCCACTCTATCTCTGTCCTCTGGTCCTGGACTCCCCCACTATAGGAAACATCCTCTCCATATCCACTCTATTTGTTTCCTCCGGTCCTAGACTCCCCCACTATAGGAAACATCCTCTCCACATCCACTCTATCAGTGTCCTCTGGTCCTAGACTCCCCCACTGTAGGAAACATCCTCTCCACATCCACTCTATTTGTGTCCTCTGGTCCTAGACACCCCCACTATAGGAAACATCCTCTCCACATCCACTCTATTTGTGTCCTCTGGTCCTAGACACCCCCACTTTAGGAAACATCCTCTCCACATCCACTCTATCTGTGTCCTCTGGTCCTAGACTCTCCCACTATAGGAAACATCCTCTCCACATCCACTCTATGTGTGTCCTCTGGTCCTAGACTCCCCCACTATAGGAAACATCCTCTCCACATCCATTCTATCAGTGTCCTCTGGTCCTAGACTCCCCCACTATAGGAAACATCCTCTCCACATCCACTCTATCTGTGTCCTCTGGTCCTAGACTCCCCCACTATAGGAAACATGCTCTCCACATCCACTCTATCTGTGTCCTCTGGTCATAGACTCCCCCACTATAGGAAACAACCTCTCCACATCCACTCTATCTGCGTCCTATGGTCATAGACTGCCCCACTATAGGAAACATCCTCTCCACATCACCTATATCTGTATCCTCTGGTCCTAGACTCCCCCACTATAGGAAACATCCTCTACACATCCACTCTATCAGTGTACTCTGGTCCTAGACACCCCCACTATAGGAAACATCCTCTCCACATCCACTCTATCAGTGTCCTCTGGTCCTAGACTCCCCCACTATAGGAAACATCCTCTCCACATCCACTCTATCAGTGTCCTCTGGTCCTAGACTCCCCCACTAAAGGAAACATCCTCTCCACATCAATTCTATCTGTATCCTCTGGTCCTAGACTCCCCCACTATAGGAAACATCCTCTCCACATCCACTCTATCTGTGTCCTCTGGTCATAGACTCCCCCACTATAGGAAACATCCTCTCCACATCCACTCTATCTGTGTCCTATGGTCATAGACTGCCCCACTATAGGAAACATCCTCTCCACATCACCTATATCTGTATCCTCTGGTCCTAGACTCCCCCACTATAGGAAACATCCTCTCCACATCCACTCTATCAGTGTACTCTGGTCCTAGACACCCCCACTATAGGAAACATCCTCTCCACATCCACTCTATCAGTGTCCTCTGGTCATAGACTCCCCCACTATAGGAAACATCCTCTCCACATCCACTCTATCTGTGTCCTATGGTCATAGACTGCCCCACTATAGGAAACATCCTCTCCACATCACCTATATCTGTATCCTCTGGTACTAGACTCCCCCACTATAGGAAACATCCTCTCCACATCCACTCTATCAGTGTACTCTGGTCCTAGACACCCCCACTATAGGAAACATCCTCTCCACATCCACTCTATCAGTGTCCTCTGGTCCTAGACTCCCCCACTATAGGAAACATCCTCTCCAAATCCACTTTATCAGTGTCCTCTGGTCCTAGACTCCCCCACTATAGGAAACATCCGGTCCACATCCACTCTTTTTGTGTCCTCTGGTCCTAGACTCCCCCACTATAGGAAACATCCTCTCCACATCCACCCTATCAGTGTCCTCTGGTCCTAGACTCCCCCACTATAGGAAACATCCTCTCCACATCCACTCTATCAGTGTCCTCCGGTCCTAGACTCCCTCACTATAGGAAACATCCTGTCCACATCCACTCTATTTGTGTCCTCTGGTCCTAGACTCCCCCACTATAGGAAACATCCTCTCACATCCACTCTATCTGTGTCCTCTTGTCCTAGACTCCCCCACTATAGGAAACATCCTCTCCACATCCACTCTATTTGTGTCTTCTGGTCCTAGACTCCCCCACTATAGGAATCATCCTCTCCACATCCACTCTATCTGTGTCCTCTGGTCCTAGACTCCCCCACTAGAGGAAACATCCTCTCCACATCCACTCTATCTCTGTCCTCTGGTCCTGGACTCCCCCACTATAGGAAACATCCTCTCCATATCCACTCTATTTGTTTCCTCCGGTCCTAGACTCCCCCACTATAGGAAACATCCTCTCCACATCCACTCTATCAGTGTCCTCTGGTCCTAGACTCCCCCACTGTAGGAAACATCCTCTCCACATCCACTCTATTTGTGTCCTCTGGTCCTAGACACCCCCACTATAGGAAACATCCTCTCCACATCCACTCTATTTGTGTCCTCTGGTCCTAGACACCCCCACTTTAGGAAACATCCTCTCCACATCCACTCTATCTGTGTCCTCTGGTCCTAGACTCTCCCACTATCGGAAACATCCTCTCCACATCCACTCTATCTGTGTCCTCTGGTCCTAGACTCCCCCACTATAGGAAACATCCTCTCCACATCCATTCTATCAGTGTCCTCTGGTCCTAGACTCCCCCACTATAGGAAACATCCTCTCCACATCCACTCTATCTGTGTCCTCTGGTCCTAGACTCCCCCACTATAGGAAACATCCTCTCCACATCCACTCTATCTGTGTCCTCTGGTCATAGACTCCCCCACTATAGGAAACATCCTCTCCACATCCACTCTATCTGCGTCTTATGGTCATAGACTGCCCCACTATAGGAAACATCCTCTCCACATCACCTATATCTGTATCCTCTGGTCCTAGACTCCCCCACTATAGGAAACATCCTCTCCACATCCACTCTATCAGTGTGCTCTGGTCCTAGACACCCCCACTATAGGAAACATCCTCTCCACATCCACTCTATCAGTGTCCTCTGGTCCTAGACTCCCCCACTATAGGAAACATCCTCTCCACATCCACTCTATCAGTGTCCTCTGGTCCTAGACTCCCCCACTAAAGGAAACATCCTCTCCACATCCATTCTATCTGTATCCTCTGGTCCTAGACTCCCCCACTATAGGAAACATCCTCTCCACATCCACTCTATCTGTGTCCTCTGGTCATAGACTCCCCCACTATAGGAAACATCCTCTCCACATCCACTCTATCTGTGTCCTATGGTCATAGACTGCCCCACTATAGGAAACATCCTCTCCACATCACCTATATCTGTATCCTCTGGTCCTAGACTCCCCCACTATAGGAAACATCCTCTCCACATCCACTCTATCAGTGTACTCTGGTCCTAGACACCCCCACTATAGGAAACATCCTCTCCACATCCACTCTATCAGTGTCCTCTGGTCCTAGACTCCCCCACTATAGGAAACATCCTCTCCACATCCACTCTATCAGTGTCCTCTGGTCCTAGACTCCCCCACTAAAGGAAACATCCTCTCCACATCCATTCTATCTGTATCCTCTGGTCCTAGACTCCCCCACTATAGGAAACATCCTCTCCACATCCACTCTATCTGTGTCCTCTGGTCATAGACTCCCCCACTATAGGAAACATCCTCTCCACATCCACTCTATCTGTGTCCTATGGTCATAGACTGCCCCACTATAGGAAACATCCTCTCCACATCACCTATATCTGTATCCTCTGGTCCTAGACACCCCACTATAGGAAACATCCTCTCCACATCCACTCTATCAGTGTACTCTGGTCCTAGACACCCCCACTATAGGAAACATCCTCTCCACATCCACTCTATCAGTGTCCTCTGGTCCTAGACTCCCCCACTATAGGAAACATCCTCTCCAAATCCACTTTATCAGTGTCCTCTGGTCCTAGACTCCCCCACTATAGGAAACATCCGGTCCACATCCACTCTTTTTGTGTCCTCTGGTCCTAGACTCCCCCACTATAGGAAACATCCTCTCCACATCCACTCTATCAGTGTCCTCCGGTCCTAGACTCCCTCACTATAGGAAACATCCTGTCCACATCCACTCTATTTGTGTCCTCTGGTCCTAGACTCCCCCACTATAGGAAACATCCTCTCACATCCACTCTATCTGTGTCCTCTGGTCCTAGACTCCCCCACTATAGGAAACATCCTCTCCACATCCACTCTATTTGTGTCTTCTGGTCCTAGACTCCCCCACTATAGGAATCATCCTCTCCACATCCACTCTATCTGTGTCCTCTGGTCCTAGACTCCCCCACTAGAGGAAACATCCTCTCCACATCCACTCTATCTCTGTCCTCTGGTCCTGGACTCCCCCACTATAGGAAACATCCTCTCCATATCCACTCTATTTGTTTCCTCCGGTCCTAGACTCCCCCACTATAGGAAACATCCTCTCCACATCCACTCTATCAGTGTCCTCTGGTCCTAGACTCCCCCACTGTAGGAAACATCCTCTCCACATCCACTCTATTTGTGTCCTCTGGTCCTAGACACCCCCACTATAGGAAACATCCTCTCCACATCCACTCTATTTGTGTCCTCTGGTCCTAGACACCCCCACTTTAGGAAACATCCTCTCCACATCCACTCTATCTGTGTCCTCTGGTCCTAGACTCTCCCACTATAGGAAACATCCTCTCCACATCCACTCTATCTGTGTCCTCTGGTCCTAGACTCCCCCACTATAGGAAACATCCTCTCCACATCCATTCTATCAGTGTCCTCTGGTCCTAGACTCCCCCACTATAGGAAACATCCTCTCCACATCCACTCTATCTGTGTCCTCTGGTCCTAGACTCCCCCACTATAGGAAACATGCTCTCCACATCCACTCTATCTGTGTCCTCTGGTCATAGACTCCCCCACTATAGGAAACAACCTCTCCACATCCACTCTATCTGCGTCCTATGGTCATAGACTGCCCCACTATAGGAAACATCCTCTCCACATCACCTATATCTGTATCCTCTGGTCCTAGACTCCCCCACTATAGGAAACATCCTCTACACATCCACTCTATCAGTGTACTCTGGTCCTAGACACCCCCACTATAGGAAACATCCTCTCCACATCCACTCTATCAGTGTCCTCTGGTCCTAGACTCCCCCACTATAGGAAACATCCTCTCCACATCCACTCTATCAGTGTCCTCTGGTCCTAGACTCCCCCACTAAAGGAAACATCCTCTCCACATCAATTCTATCTGTATCCTCTGGTCCTAGACTCCCCCACTATAGGAAACATCCTCTCCACATCCACTCTATCTGTGTCCTCTGGTCATAGACTCCCCCACTATAGGAAACATCCTCTCCACATCCACTCTATCTGTGTCCTATGGTCATAGACTGCCCCACTATAGGAAACATCCTCTCCACATCACCTATATCTGTATCCTCTGGTCCTAGACTCCCCCACTATAGGAAACATCCTCTCCACATCCACTCTATCAGTGTACTCTGGTCCTAGACACCCCCACTATAGGAAACATCCTCTCCACATCCACTCTATCAGTGTCCTCTGGTCCTAGACTCCCCCACTATAGGAAACATCCTCTCCACATCCACTCTATCAGTGTCCTCTGGTCCTAGACTCCCCCACTAAAGGAAACATCCTCTCCACATCCATTCTATCTGTATCCTCTGGTCCTAGACTCCCCCACGATAGGAAACATCCTCTCCACATCCACTCTATCTGTGTCCTCTGGTCATAGACTCCCCCACTATAGGAAACATCCTCTCCACATCCACTCTATCTGTGTCCTATGGTCATAGACTGCCCCACTATAGGAAACATCCTCTCCACATCACCTATATCTGTATCCTCTGGTCCTAGACTCCCCCACTATAGGAAACATCCTCTCCACATCCACTCTATCAGTGTACTCTGGTCCTAGACACCCCCACTATAGGAAACATCCTCTCCACATCCACTCTATCAGTGTCCTCTGGTCCTAGACTCCCCCACTATAGGAAACATCCTCTCCAAATCCACTTTATCAGTGTCCTCTGGTCCTAGACTCCCCCACTATAGGAAACATCCGGTCCACATCCACTCTTTTTGTGTCCTCTGGTCCTAGACTCCCCCACTATAGGAAACATCCTCTCCACATCCACCCTATCAGTGTCCTCTGGTCCTAGACTCCCCCACTATAGGAAACATCCTCTCCACATCCACTCTATCAGTGTCCTCCGGTCCTAGACTCCCTCACTATAGGAAACATCCTGTCCACATCCACTCTATGTGTGTCCTCTGGTCCTAGACTCCCCCACTATAGGAAACATCCTCTCACATCCACTCTATCTGTGTCCTCTGGTCCTAGACTCCCCCACTATAGGAAACATCCTCTCCACATCCACTCTATCAGTGTCCTCTGGTCCTAGACTCCCCCACTATAGGAAACATCCTGTCCACATCCATTCTATCTGTATCCTCTGGTCCTAGACTCCCCCACTATAGGAAACATCCTCTCCACATCCACTCTATCTGTGTCCTCTGGTCATAGACTCCCCCACTATAGGAAACATCCTCTCCACATCCACTCTATCTGCGTCCTATGGTCATAGACTGCCCCACTATAGGAAACATCCTCTCCACATCACCTATATCTGTATCCTCTGGTCCTAGACTCCCCCACTATAGGAAACATCCTCTCCACATCCACTCTATCAGTGTACTCTGGTCCTAGACACCCCCACTATAGGAAACATCCTCTCCACATCCACTCTATCAGTGTCCTCTGGTCCTAGACTCCCCCACTATAGGAAACATCCTCTCCACATCCACTCTATCAGTGTCCTCTGGTCCTAGACTCCCCCACTAAAGGAAACATCATCTCCACATCCATTCTATCTGTATCCTCTGGTCCTAGACTCCCCCACTATAGGAAACATCCTCTCCACATCCACTCTATCTGTGTCCTCTGGTCATAGACTCCCCCACTATAGGAAACATCCTCTCCACATCCACTCTATCTGTGTCCTATGGTCATAGACTGCCCCACTATAGGAAACATCCTCTCCACATCCACTCTATCAGTGTCCTCTGGTCCTAGACTCCCCCACTATAGGAAACATCCTCTCCACATCCACTCTATCAGTGTCCTCTGGTCCTAGACTCCCCCACTATAGGAAACATCCTCTCCAAATCCACATTATCAGTGTCCTCTGGTCCTAGACTCCCCCACTATAGGAAACATCCTCTCCACATCCACTCTATCTGTGTCCTCTGGTCATAGACTCCCCCACTATAGGAAACATCCTCTCCACATCCACTCTATCTGTGTCCTATGGTCATAGACTGCCCCACTATAGGAAACATCCTCTCCACATCACCTATATCTGTATCCTCTGGTCCTAGACTCCCCCACTATAGGAAACATCCTCTCCACATCCACTCTATCAGTGTACTCTGGTCCTAGACTCCCCCACTATAGGAAACATCCTCTCCACATCCACTCTATTTGTGTCCTCTGGTCCTAGACACCCCCACTATAGGAAACATCCTCTCCACATCCACTCTATCAGTGTCCTCTGGTCCTAGACTCCCCCACTATAGGAAACAACCTCTCCAAATCCACTTTATCAGTGTCCTCTGGTCCTAGACTCCCCCACTATAGGAAACATCCTCTCCACATCCACCCTATCAGTGTCCTCTGGTCCTAGACTCCCCCAGTATAGGAAACATCCTCTCCACATCCACTCTATCAGTGTCCTCTGGTCCTAGACTCCCCCACTATAGGAAACATCCTGTCCACAACCACTCTATCTGTGTCCTATGGTCATAGACTGCCCCACTATAGGAAACATCCTCTCCACATCACCTATATCTGTATCCTCTGGTCCTAGACTCCCCCACTATAGGAAACATCCTCTCCACATCCACTCTATCAGTGTCCTCTGGTCCTAGACTCCCCCACTATAGGAAACATCCTGTCCACAACCACTCTATCAATGTCCTCTGGTCCTAGACTCCCCCACTATAGGAAACATCCTCTCCACATCCACTCTATCAGTGTCCTCTGGTCCTAGACTCCCCCACTATAGGAAACATCCTCTCCAAATCCACTTTATCAGTGTCCTCTGGTCCTAGACTCCCCCACTATAGGAAACATCCGGTCCACATCCACTCTTTTTGTGTCCTCTGGTCCTAGACTCCCCCACTATAGGAAACATCCTCTCCACATCCACCCTATCAGTGTCCTCTGGTCCTAGACTCCCCCACTATAGGAAACATCCTCTCCACATCCACTCTATCAGTGTCCTCCGGTCCTAGACTCCCTCACTATAGGAAACATCCTGTCCACATCCACTCTATGTGTGTCCTCTGGTCCTAGACTCCCCCACTATAGGAAACATCCTCTCACATCCACTCTATCTGTGTCCTCTGGTCCTAGACTCCCCCACTATAGGAAACATCCTCTCCACATCCACTCTATCAGTGTCCTCTGGTCCTAGACTCCCCCACTATAGGAAACATCCTGTCCACATCCATTCTATCTGTATCCTCTGGTCCTAGACTCCCCCACTATAGGAAACATCCTCTCCACATCCACTCTATCTGTGTCCTCTGGTCATAGACTCCCCCACTATAGGAAACATCCTCTCCACATCCACTCTATCTGCGTCCTATGGTCATAGACTGCCCCACTATAGGAAACATCCTCTCCACATCACCTATATCTGTATCCTCTGGTCCTAGACTCCCCCACTATAGGAAACATCCTCTCGACATCCACTCTATCAGTGTACTCTGGTCCTAGACACCCCCACTATAGGAAACATCCTCTCCACATCCACTCTATCAGTGTCCTCTGGTCCTAGACTCCCCCACTATAGGAAACATCCTCTCCACATCCACTCTATCAGTGTCCTCTGGTCCTAGACTCCCCCACTAAAGGAAACATCATCTCCACATCCATTCTATCTGTATCCTCTGGTCCTAGACTCCCCCACTATAGGAAACATCCTCTCCACATCCACTCTATCTGTGTCCTCTGGTCATAGACTCCCCCACTATAGGAAACATCCTCTCCACATCCACTCTATCTGTGTCCTATGGTCATAGACTGCCCCACTATAGGAAACATCCTCTCCACATCCACTCTATCAGTGTCCTCTGGTCCTAGACTCCCCCACTATAGGAAACATCCTCTCCACATCCACTCTATCAGTGTCCTCTGGTCCTAGACTCCCCCACTATAGGAAACATCCTCTCCAAATCCACATTATCAGTGTCCTCTGGTCCTAGACTCCCCCACTATAGGAAACATCCTCTCCACATCCACTCTATCTGTGTCCTCTGGTCATAGACTCCCCCACTATAGGAAACATCCTCTCCACATCCACTCTATCTGTGTCCTATGGTCATAGACTGCCCCACTATAGGAAACATCCTCTCCACATCACCTATATCTGTATCCTCTGGTCCTAGACTCCCCCACTATAGGAAACATCCTCTCCACATCCACTCTATCAGTGTACTCTGGTCCTAGACTCCCCCACTATAGGAAACATCCTCTCCACATCCACTCTATTTGTGTCCTCTGGTCCTAGACACCCCCACTATAGGAAACATCCTCTCCACATCCACTCTATCAGTGTCCTCTGGTCCTAGACTCCCCCACTATAGGAAACAACCTCTCCAAATCCACTTTATCAGTGTCCTCTGGTCCTAGACTCCCCCACTATAGGAAACATCCTCTCCACATCCACCCTATCAGTGTCCTCTGGTCCTAGACTCCCCCAGTATAGGAAACATCCTCTCCACATCCACTCTATCAGTGTCCTCTGGTCCTAGACTCCCCCACTATAGGAAACATCCTGTCCACAACCACTCTATCTGTGTCCTATGGTCATAGACTGCCCCACTATAGGAAACATCCTCTCCACATCACCTATATCTGTATCCTCTGGTCCTAGACTCCCCCACTATAGGAAACATCCTCTCCACATCCACTCTATCAGTGTCCTCTGGTCCTAGACTCCCCCACTATAGGAAACATCCTGTCCACAACCACTCTATCAATGTCCTCTGGTCCTAGACTCCCCCACTATAGGAAACATCCTCTCCACATCCACTCTATCAGTGTCCTCTGGTCCTAGACTCCCCCACTATAGGAAACATCCTCTCCACATCCACTCTATCAGTGTCCTCTGGTCCTAGACTCCCCAACTATAGGAAACATCCTCTCCACATCCACTCTATCAGTGTCCTCTGGTCCTAGACTCCCCCACTATAGGAAACATCCTGTCCACAACCACTCTATCAGTGTCCTCTGGTCCTAGACTCCCCCAGTATAGGAAACATCCTCTCCACATCCACTCTATCAGTGTCCTCTGGTCCTAGACTCGCCCACTATAGGAAACATCCTCTCCACATCCACTCTATCAGTGTCCTCTGGTCCTAGACTCCCCCACTATAGGTAACATCCTCTCCACATCCACTCTATCAGTGTCCTCTGGTCCTAGACTCCCCCACTATAGGAAACATCCTCTCCACATCCACTCTATCAGTGTCCTCTGGTCCTAGACTCCCCCACTATAGGAAACATCCTGTCCACAACCACTCTATCTGTATCCTCTGGTCCTAGACTCCCCCACTATAGGAAACATCCTCTCCACATCCACTCTATCAGTGTACTCTGGTCCTAGACTCCCCCACTATAGGAAACATCCTGTCCACAACCACTCTATCTGTATCCTCTGGTCCTAGACTCCCCCACTATAGGAAACATCCTCTCCACATCCACTCTATCAGTGTACTCTGGTCCTAGACTCCCCCACTATAGGAAACATCCTATCCGCATCCACTCTATTTGTGTCCTCTGGTCCTAGACACCCCCACGATAGGAAACATCCTCTCCACATCCACTCTATCAGTGTACTCTGGTCCTAGACTCACGCACTATAGGAAACATCCTCTCCAAATCCACTCTATCAGTGTCCTCTGGTCCTAGACTCCCCCACTATAGGAAACATCCTGTCCACATCCACTCTATTTGTGTCCTCTGGTCCTAGAGTCCCCCACTATAGGAAACATCCTCTCCACATCCACCCTATCAGTGTCCTCTGGTCCAAGACTCCCCCACTATAGGAAGCTTCCTCTCCACATCCACTCTATCAATGTCCTCTGGTCCTAGACTACCCCACAATAGGAAACATCCTGTCCACATCCACTCTATTTGTGTCCTCTGGTCCTAGACTCCCCACTATAGGAATCATCCTCTCCACATCCACTCTATCTGTGTCCTCTGGTCCTAGACTCCCCCACTATAGGAATCATCCTCTCCACATCCACACTATCAGTGTCCTCTGGTCCTAGACTCCCCCACTATAGGAAACATCCTGTCCACATCCACTCTATTTGTGCCCTCTGGTCCTAGACTCCCCCACTATAGGAATCATCCTCTCCACATCCACTCTATCTGTGTCCTCTGGTCCAAGACTCCCGCACTATAGGAAACATCCTCTCCACATCCACTCTATTTGTGTCCTCTGGTCCTAGACTCCCCCACTATAGGAATCATCCTCTCCACATCCACTCTATCTGTGTCCTCTGGTCCTAGACTCCCCCACTATAGGAAACATCCTCTCCACATCCACTCTATCTCTGTCCTCTGGTCCTGGACTCCCCCAATATAGGAAACATCCTCTCCATATCCACTCTATTTGTTTCCTCTGGTCCTAGACTCCCCCACTATAGGAAACATCCTCTCCACATCCACTCAATCAGTGTCCTCTGGTCCTAGACTCCCCCACTGTAGGAAACATCCTCTCCACATCCACTCTATTTGTGTCCTCTGGTCCTAGACACCCCCACTATAGGAAACATCCTCTCCACATCAGCTCTATTTGTGTCCTCTGGTCCTAGACACCCCCACTTTAGGAAACATCCTCTCCACATCCACTCTATCTGTGTCCTCTGGTCCTAGACTCTCCCACTATAGGAAACATCCTCTCCACATCCACTCTATCTGTGTCCTCTGGTCCTAGACTCCCCCACTATAAGAAACATCCTCTCCACATCCATTCTATCAGTATCCTCTGGTCCTAGACTCCCCCACTATAGGAAACATCCTCTCCACATCCAATCTATCTGTGTCCTCTGGTCCTAGACTCCCCCACTATAGGAAACATCCTCTCCACATCCACTCTATCTCTGTCCTATGGTCATAGACTCCCCCACTATAGGAAACATCCTCTCCACATCCACTATATCTGTATCCTCTGGTCCTAGACACCCCCACTAAAGGAAACATCCTCTCCACATCCACTCTATTTGTGTCCTCTGGTCCTAGACTCCCCCACTATAGGAAACATCCTCTCCACATCCACTCTATCAGTGTACTCTGGTCCTAGACTCCCCCACTATAGGAAACATCCTCTTCACATCCACTCTATTTGTGTCCTCAGGTCCTAGACTCCCCCACTATAGGAAACATCCTCTCCACATCCACTCTATTTGTGTCCTCTGGTCCTTGATACCCCCACTATAGGAAACATCCTCTCCACATCCACTCTATCAGTGTCCTCTGGTCCTAGACTCCCCCACTGTAGGAAACATCCTCTCCAAATCCACATAATCAGTGTCCTCTGGTCCTAGACTCCCCCACTATAGGAAACATCCTGTCCACAACCACTCTATCAATGTCCTCTGGTCCTAGACTCCCCCACTATAGGAAACATCCTCTCCACATCCACTCTATCAGTGTCCTCTGGTCCTAGACTCCCCCACTATAGGAAACATCCTCTCCACATCCACTCTATCAGTGTCCTCTGGTCCTAGACTCCCCAACTATAGGAAACATCCTCTCCACATCCACTCTATCAGTGTCCTCTGGTCCTAGACTCCCCCACTATAGGAAACATCCTGTCCACAACCACTCTATCAGTGTCCTCTGGTCCTAGACTCCCCCACTATAGGAAACATCCTCTCCACATCCACTCTATCAGTGTCCTCTGGTCCTAGACTCGCCCACTATAGGAAACATCCTCTCCACATCCACTCTATCAGTGTCCTCTGGTCCTAGACTCCCCCACTATAGGTAACATCCTCTCCACATCCACTCTATCAGTGTCCTCTGGTCCTAGACTCCCCCACTATAGGAAACATCCTCTCCACATCCACTCTATCAGTGTCCTCTGGTCCTAGACTCCCCCACTATAGGAAACATCCTGTCCACAACCACTCTATCTGTATCCTCTGGTCCTAGACTCCCCCACTATAGGAAACATCCTCTCCACATCCACTCTATCAGTGTACTCTGGTCCTAGACTCCCCCACTATAGGAAACATCCTGTCCACAACCACTCTATCTGTATCCTCTGGTCCTAGACTCCCCCACTATAGGAAACATCCTCTCCACATCCACTCTATCAGTGTACTCTGGTCCTAGACTCCCCCACTATAGGAAACATCCTATCCGCATCCACTCTATTTGTGTCCTCTGGTCCTAGACACCCCCACGATAGGAAACATCCTCTCCACATCCACTCTATCAGTGTACTCTGGTCCTAGACTCACGCACTATAGGAAACATCCTCTCCAAATCCACTCTATCAGTGTCCTCTGGTCCTAGACTCCCCCACTATAGGAAACATCCTGTCCACATCCACTCTATTTGTGTCCTCTGGTCCTAGAGTCCCCCACTATAGGAAACATCCTCTCCACATCCACCCTATCAGTGTCCTCTGGTCCAAGACTCCCCCACTATAGGAAGCTTCCTCTCCACATCCACTCTATCAATGTCCTCTGGTCCTAGACTACCCCACAATAGGAAACATCCTGTCCACATCCACTCTATTTGTGTCCTCTGGTCCTAGACTCCCCACTATAGGAATCATCCTCTCCACATCCACTCTATCTGTGTCCTCTGGTCCTAGACTCCCCCACTATAGGAATCATCCTCTCCACATCCACACTATCAGTGTCCTCTGGTCCTAGACTCCCCCACTATAGGAAACATCCTGTCCACATCCACTCTATTTGTGCCCTCTGGTCCTAGACTCCCCCACTATAGGAATCATCCTCTCCACATCCACTCTATCTGTGTCCTCTGGTCCAAGACTCCCGCACTATAGGAAACATCCTCTCCACATCCACTCTATTTGTGTCCTCTGGTCCTAGACTCCCCCACTATAGGAATCATCCTCTCCACATCCACTCTATCTGTGTCCTCTGGTCCTAGACTCCCCCACTATAGGAAACATCCTCTCCACATCCACTCTATCTCTGTCCTCTGGTCCTGGACTCCCCCAATATAGGAAACATCCTCTCCATATCCACTCTATTTGTTTCCTCTGGTCCTAGACTCCCCCACTATAGGAAACATCCTCTCCACATCCACTCAATCAGTGTCCTCTGGTCCTAGACTCCCCCACTGTAGGAAACATCCTCTCCACATCCACTCTATTTGTGTCCTCTGGTCCTAGACACCCCCACTATAGGAAACATCCTCTCCACATCAACTCTATTTGTGTCCTCTGGTCCTAGACACCCCCACTTTAGGAAACATCCTCTCCACATCCACTCTATCTGTGTCCTCTGGTCCTAGACTCTCCCACTATAGGAAACATCCTCTCCACATCCACTCTATCTGTGTCCTCTGGTCCTAGACTTCCCCACTATAAGAAACATCCTCTCCACATCCATTCTATCAGTATCCTCTGGTCCTAGACTCCCCCACTATAGGAAACATCCTCTCCACATCCAATCTATCTGTGTCCTCTGGTCCTAGACTCCCCCACTATAGGAAACATCCTCTCCACATCCACTCTATCTCTGTCCTATGGTCATAGACTCCCCCACTATAGGAAACATCCTCTCCACATCCACTATATCTGTATCCTCTGGTCCTAGACACCCCCACTAAAGGAAACATCCTCTCCACATCCACTCTATTTGTGTCCTCTGGTCCTAGACTCCCCCACTATAGGAAACATCCTCTCCACATCCACTCTATCAGTGTACTCTGGTCCTAGACTCCCCCACTATAGGTAACATCCTCTTCACATCCACTCTATTTGTGTCCTCAGGTCCTAGACTCCCCCACTATAGGAAACATCCTCTCCACATCCACTCTATTTGTGTCCTCTGGTCCTTGATACCCCCACTATAGGAAACATCCTCTCCACATCCACTCTATCAGTGTCCTCTGGTCCTAGACTCCCCCACTGTAGGAAACATCCTCTCCAAATCCACATAATCAGTGTCCTATGGTCCTAGACTCCCCCACTATAGGAAACATCCTGTCCACATCCATTCTATTTGTGTCCTCTGGTCCTAGACTCCCCCACAATAGGAAACATCCTCTCCACATCCACCCTATCAGTGTCCTCTGGTCCTAGACTCCCCCACTATAGGAAACATCCTCTCCACATCCACTCTATCAGTGTCCTCTGGTCCTAGACTCCCCCACTATAGGAAACATCCTGTCCACATCCACTCTATTTGTGTCCTCTGGTCCTAGACTCCCCCACTATAGGAAACATCCTCTCCACATCCACTCTATCAGTGTCCTCTGGTCCTAGACTCCCCCACTAAAGGAAACATCCTCTCCACATCCATTCTATCTGTATCCTCTGGTCCTAGACTCCCCCACTATAGGAAACATCCTCTCCACATCCACTCTATCTGTGTCCTCTGGTCATAGACTCCCCCACTATAGGAAACATCCTCTCCACATCCACTCTATCTGCGTCCTATGGTCATAGACTGCCCCACTATAGGAAACATCCTCTCCACATCACCTATATCTGTATCCTCTGGTCCTAGACTCCCCCACTATAGGAAACATCCTCTCCACATCCACTCTATCAGTGTCCTCTGGTCCTAGACTCCCCCACTATAGGAAACATCCTCTCCACATCCACTCTATCAGTGTCCTCTGGTCCTAGACTCGCCCACTAAAAGAAACATCCTCTCCACATCCATTCTATCTGTATCCTCTGGTCCTAGACTCCCCCACTATAGGAAACATCCTCTCCACATCCACTCTATCTGTGTCCTCTGGTCATAGACTCCCCCACTATAGGAAACATCCTCTCCACATCCACTCTATCTGTGTCCTATGGTCATAGACTGCCCCACTATAGGAAACATCCTCTCCACATCACCTATATCTGTATCCTCTGGTACTAGACTCCCCCACTATAGGAAACATCCTCTCCACATCCACTCTATCAGTGTACTCTGGTCCTAGACACCCCCACTATAGGAAACATCCTCTCCACATCCACTCTATCAGTGTCCTCTGGTCCTAGACTCCCCCACTATAGGAAACATCCTCTCCAAATCCACTTTATCAGTGTCCTCTGGTCCTAGACTCCCCCACTATAGGAAACATCCGGTCCACATCCACTCTTTTTGTGTCCTCTGGTCCTAGACTCCCCCACTATAGGAAACATCCTCTCCACATCCACCCTATCAGTGTCCTCTGGTCCTAGACTCCCCCACTATAGGAAACATCCTCTCCACATCCACTCTATCAGTGTCCTCCGGTCCTAGACTCCCTCACTATAGGAAACATCCTGTCCACATCCACTCTATTTGTGTCCTCTGGTCCTAGACTCCCCCACTATAGGAAACATCCTCTCACATCCACTCTATCTGTGTCCTCTTGTCCTAGACTCCCCCACTATAGGAAACATCCTCTCCACATCCACTCTATTTGTGTCTTCTGGTCCTAGACTCCCCCACTATAGGAATCATCCTCTCCACATCCACTCTATCTGTGTCTTCTGGTCCTAGACTCCCCCACTAGAGGAAACATCCTCTCCACATCCACTCTATCTCTGTCCTCTGGTCCTGGACTCCCCCACTATAGGAAACATCCTCTCCATATCCACTCTATTTGTTTCCTCCGGTCCTAGACTCCCCCACTATAGGAAACATCCTCTCCACATCCACTCTATCAGTGTCCTCTGGTCCTAGACTCCCCCACTGTAGGAAACATCCTCTCCACATCCACTCTATTTGTGTCCTCTGGTCCTAGACACCCCCACTATAGGAAACATCCTCTCCACATCCACTCTATTTGTGTCCTCTGGTCCTAGACACCCCCACTTTAGGAAACATCCTCTCCACATCCACTCTATCTGTGTCCTCTGGTCCTAGACTCTCCCACTATCGGAAACATCCTCTCCACATCCACTCTATCTGTGTCCTCTGGTCCTAGACTCCCCCACTATAGGAAACATCCTCTCCACATCCATTCTATCAGTGTCCTCTGGTCCTAGACTCCCCCACTATAGGAAACATCCTCTCCACATCCACTCTATCTGTGTCCTCTGGTCCTAGACTCCCCCACTATAGGAAACATCCTCTCCACATCCACTCTATCTGTGTCCTCTGGTCATAGACTCCCCCACTATAGGAAACATCCTCTCCACATCCACTCTATCTGCGTCTTATGGTCATAGACTGCCCCACTATAGGAAACATCCTCTCCACATCACCTATATCTGTATCCTCTGGTCCTAGACTCCCCCACTATAGGAAACATCCTCTCCACATCCACTCTATCAGTGTGCTCTGGTCCTAGACACCCCCACTATAGGAAACATCCTCTCCACATCCACTCTATCAGTGTCCTCTGGTCCTAGACTCCCCCACTATAGGAAACATCCTCTCCACATCCACTCTATCAGTGTCCTCTGGTCCTAGACTCCCCCACTAAAGGAAACATCCTCTCCACATCCATTCTATCTGTATCCTCTGGTCCTAGACTCCCCCACTATAGGAAACATCCTCTCCACATCCACTCTATCTGTGTCCTCTGGTCATAGACTCCCCCACTATAGGAAACATCCTCTCCACATCCACTCTATCTGTGTCCTATGGTCATAGACTGCCCCACTATAGGAAACATCCTCTCCACATCACCTATATCTGTATCCTCTGGTCCTAGACTCCCCCACTATAGGAAACATCCTCTCCACATCCACTCTATCAGTGTACTCTGGTCCTAGACACCCCCACTATAGGAAACATCCTCTCCACATCCACTCTATCAGTGTCCTCTGGTCCTAGACTCCCCCACTATAGGAAACATCCTCTCCACATCCACTCTATCAGTGTCCTCTGGTCCTAGACTCCCCCACTAAAGGAAACATCCTCTCCACATCCATTCTATCTGTATCCTCTGGTCCTAGACTCCCCCACTATAGGAAACATCCTCTCCACATCCACTCTATCTGTGTCCTCTGGTCATAGACTCCCCCACTATAGGAAACATCCTCTCCACATCCACTCTATCTGTGTCCTATGGTCATAGACTGCCCCACTATAGGAAACATCCTCTCCACATCACCTATATCTGTATCCTCTGGTCCTAGACACCCCACTATAGGAAACATCCTCTCCACATCCACTCTATCAGTGTACTCTGGTCCTAGACACCCCCACTATAGGAAACATCCTCTCCACATCCACTCTATCAGTGTCCTCTGGTCCTAGACTCCCCCACTATAGGAAACATCCTCTCCAAATCCACTTTATCAGTGTCCTCTGGTCCTAGACTCCCCCACTATAGGAAACATCCGGTCCACATCCACTCTTTTTGTGTCCTCTGGTCCTAGACTCCCCCACTATAGGAAACATCCTCTCCACATCCACTCTATCAGTGTCCTCCGGTCCTAGACTCCCTCACTATAGGAAACATCCTGTCCACATCCACTCTATTTGTGTCCTCTGGTCCTAGACTCCCCCACTATAGGAAACATCCTCTCACATCCACTCTATCTGTGTCCTCTGGTCCTAGACTCCCCCACTATAGGAAACATCCTCTCCACATCCACTCTATTTGTGTCTTCTGGTCCTAGACTCCCCCACTATAGGAATCATCCTCTCCACATCCACTCTATCTGTGTCCTCTGGTCCTAGACTCCCCCACTAGAGGAAACATCCTCTCCACATCCACTCTATCTCTGTCCTCTGGTCCTGGACTCCCCCACTATAGGAAACATCCTCTCCATATCCACTCTATTTGTTTCCTCCGGTCCTAGACTCCCCCACTATAGGAAACATCCTCTCCACATCCACTCTATCAGTGTCCTCTGGTCCTAGACTCCCCCACTGTAGGAAACATCCTCTCCACATCCACTCTATTTGTGTCCTCTGGTCCTAGACACCCCCACTATAGGAAACATCCTCTCCACATCCACTCTATTTGTGTCCTCTGGTCCTAGACACCCCCACTTTAGGAAACATCCTCTCCACATCCACTCTATCTGTGTCCTCTGGTCCTAGACTCTCCCACTATAGGAAACATCCTCTCCACATCCACTCTATCTGTGTCCTCTGGTCCTAGACTCCCCCACTATAGGAAACATCCTCTCCACATCCATTCTATCAGTGTCCTCTGGTCCTAGACTCCCCCACTATAGGAAACATCCTCTCCACATCCACTCTATCTGTGTCCTCTGGTCCTAGACTCCCCCACTATAGGAAACATGCTCTCCACATCCACTCTATCTGTGTCCTCTGGTCATAGACTCCCCCACTATAGGAAACAACCTCTCCACATCCACTCTATCTGCGTCCTATGGTCATAGACTGCCCCACTATAGGAAACATCCTCTCCACATCACCTATATCTGTATCCTCTGGTCCTAGACTCCCCCACTATAGGAAACATCCTCTACACATCCACTCTATCAGTGTACTCTGGTCCTAGACACCCCCACTATAGGAAACATCCTCTCCACATCCACTCTATCAGTGTCCTCTGGTCCTAGACTCCCCCACTATAGGAAACATCCTCTCCACATCCACTCTATCAGTGTCCTCTGGTCCTAGACTCCCCCACTAAAGGAAACATCCTCTCCACATCAATTCTATCTGTATCCTCTGGTCCTAGACTCCCCCACTATAGGAAACATCCTCTCCACATCCACTCTATCTGTGTCCTCTGGTCATAGACTCCCCCACTATAGGAAACATCCTCTCCACATCCACTCTATCTGTGTCCTATGGTCATAGACTGCCCCACTATAGGAAACATCCTCTCCACATCACCTATATCTGTATCCTCTGGTCCTAGACTCCCCCACTATAGGAAACATCCTCTCCACATCCACTCTATCAGTGTACTCTGGTCCTAGACACCCCCACTATAGGAAACATCCTCTCCACATCCACTCTATCAGTGTCCTCTGGTCCTAGACTCCCCCACTATAGGAAACATCCTCTCCACATCCACTCTATCAGTGTCCTCTGGTCCTAGACTCCCCCACTAAAGGAAACATCCTCTCCACATCCATTCTATCTGTATCCTCTGGTCCTAGACTCCCCCACGATAGGAAACATCCTCTCCACATCCACTCTATCTGTGTCCTCTGGTCATAGACTCCCCCACTATAGGAAACATCCTCTCCACATCCACTCTATCTGTGTCCTATGGTCATAGACTGCCCCACTATAGGAAACATCCTCTCCACATCACCTATATCTGTATCCTCTGGTCCTAGACTCCCCCACTATAGGAAACATCCTCTCCACATCCACTCTATCAGTGTACTCTGGTCCTAGACACCCCCACTATAGGAAACATCCTCTCCACATCCACTCTATCAGTGTCCTCTGGTCCTAGACTCCCCCACTATAGGAAACATCCTCTCCAAATCCACTTTATCAGTGTCCTCTGGTCCTAGACTCCCCCACTATAGGAAACATCCGGTCCACATCCACTCTTTTTGTGTCCTCTGGTCCTAGACTCCCCCACTATAGGAAACATCCTCTCCACATCCACCGTATCAGTGTCCTCTGGTCCTAGACTCCCCCACTATAGGAAACATCCTCTCCACATCCACTCTATCAGTGTCCTCCGGTCCTAGACTCCCTCACTA
This sequence comes from Hemitrygon akajei, assembly GCF_048418815.1. NCBI lineage: Eukaryota > Metazoa > Chordata > Chondrichthyes > Myliobatiformes > Dasyatidae > Hemitrygon > Hemitrygon akajei. The sequence continues at coordinate 266,152 of NC_133130.1, forward strand.
TAGGAAACATCCTGTCCACATCCACTCTATGTGTGTCCTCTGGTCCTAGACTCCCCCACTATAGGAAACATCCTCTCACATCCACTCTATCTGTGTCCTCTGGTCCTAGACTCCCCCACTATAGGAAACATCCTCTCCACATCCACTCTATTTGTGTCTTCTGGTCCTAGACTCCCCCACTATAGGAATCATCCTCTCCACATCCACTCTATCTGTGTCCTCTGGTCCTAGACTCCCCCACTAGAGGAAACATCCTCTCCACATCCACTCTATCTCTGTCCTCTGGTCCTGGACTCCCCCACTATAGGAAACATCCTCTCCATATCCACTCTATTTGTTTCCTCTGGTCCTAGACTCCCCCACTATAGGAAACATCCTCTCCACATCCACTCTATCAGTGTCCTCTGGTCCTAGACTCCCCCACTGTAGGAAACATCCTCTCCACATCCACTCTATTTGTGTCCTCTGGTCCTAGACACCCCCACTATAGGAAACATCCTCTCCACATCCACTCTATTTGTGTCCTCTGGTCCTAGACACCCCCACTTTAGGAAACATCCTCTCCACATCCACTCTATCTGTGTCCTCTGGTCCTAGACTCTCCCACTATAGGAAACATCCTCTCCACATCCACTCTATCAGTGTCCTCTGGTCCTAGACTCCCCCACTATAGGAAACATCCTGTCCACAACCACTCTATCTGTATCCACTGGTCCTAGACTCCCCCACTATAGGAAACATCCTCTCCACATCCACTCTATCAGTGTACTCTGGTCCTAGACTCCCCCACTATAGGAAACATCCTATCCGCATCCACTCTATTTGTGTCCTCTGGTCCTAGACACCCCCACAATAGGAAACATCCTCTCCACATCCACTCTATCAGTGTACTCTGGTCCTAGACTCACGCACTATAGGAAACATCCTCTCCAAATCCACTCTATCAGTGTCCTCTGGTCCTAGACTCCCCCACTATAGGAAACATCCTGTCCACATCCACTCTATTTGTGTCCTCTGGTCCTAGAGTCCCCACTATAGGAATCATCCTCTCCACATCCACTCTATCTGTGTCCTCTGGTCCTAGACTCCCCCACTATAGGAATCATCCTCTCCACATCCACACTATCAGTGTCCTCTGGTCCTAGACTCCCCCACTATAGGAAACATCCTCTCCACATCCATTCTATCAGTGTCCTCTGGTCCTAGACTCCCCCACTATAGGAAACATCCTCTCCACATCCACTCTATCTGTGTCCTCTGGTCCTAGACTCCCCCACTATAGGAAACATCCTCTCCACATCCACTCTATCTGTGTCCTCTGGTCATAGACTCCCCCACTATAGGAAACATCCTCTCCACATCCACTCTATCTGCGTCCTATGGTCATAGACTGCCCCACTATAGGAAACATCCTCTCCACATCACCTATATCTGTATCCTCTGGTCCTAGACTCCCCCACTATAGGAAACATCCTCTCCACATCCACTCTATCAGTGTACTCTGGTCCTAGACACCCCCACTATAGGAAACATCCTCTCCACATCCACTCTATCAGTGTCCTCTGGTCCTAGACTCCCCCACTGTAGGAAACATCCTCTCCACATCCACTCTATTTGTGTCCTCTGGTCCTAGACACCCCCACTATAGGAAACATCCTCTCCACATCCACTCTATTTGTGTCCTCTGGTCCTAGACACCCCCACTTTAGGAAACATCCTCTCCACATCCACTCTATCTGTGTCCTCTGGTCCTAGACTCTCCCACTATCGGAAACATCCTCTCCACATCCACTCTATCTGTGTCCTCTGGTCCTAGACTCCCCCACTATAGGAAACATCCTCTCCACATCCATTCTATCAGTGTCCTCTGGTCCTAGACTCCCCCACTATAGGAAACATCCTCTCCACATCCACTCTATCTGTGTCCTCTGGTCCTAGACTCCCCCACTATAGGAAACATCCTCTCCACATCCACTCTATCTGTGTCCTCTGGTCATAGACTCCCCCACTATAGGAAACATCCTCTCCACATCCACTCTATCTGCGTCTTATGGTCATAGACTGCCCCACTATAGGAAACATCCTCTCCACATCACCTATATCTGTATCCTCTGGTCCTAGACTCCCCCACTATAGGAAACATCCTCTCCACATCCACTCTATCAGTGTGCTCTGGTCCTAGACACCCCCACTATAGGAAACATCCTCTCCACATCCACTCTATCAGTGTCCTCTGGTCCTAGACTCCCCCACTATAGGAAACATCCTCTCCACATCCACTCTATCAGTGTCCTCTGGTCCTAGACTCCCCCACTAAAGGAAACATCCTCTCCACATCCATTCTATCTGTATCCTCTGGTCCTAGACTCCCCCACTATAGGAAACATCCTCTCCACATCCACTCTATCTGTGTCCTCTGGTCATAGACTCCCCCACTATAGGAAACATCCTCTCCACATCCACTCTATCTGTGTCCTATGGTCATAGACTGCCCCACTATAGGAAACATCCTCTCCACATCACCTATATCTGTATCCTCTGGTCCTAGACTCCCCCACTATAGGAAACATCCTCTCCACATCCACTCTATCAGTGTACTCTGGTCCTAGACACCCCCACTATAGGAAACATCCTCTCCACATCCACTCTATCAGTGTCCTCTGGTCCTAGACTCCCCCACTATAGGAAACATCCTCTCCACATCCACTCTATCAGTGTCCTCTGGTCCTAGACTCCCCCACTAAAGGAAACATCCTCTCCACATCCATTCTATCTGTATCCTCTGGTCCTAGACTCCCCCACTATAGGAAACATCCTCTCCACATCCACTCTATCTGTGTCCTCTGGTCATAGACTCCCCCACTATAGGAAACATCCTCTCCACATCCACTCTATCTGTGTCCTATGGTCATAGACTGCCCCACTATAGGAAACATCCTCTCCACATCACCTATATCTGTATCCTCTGGTCCTAGACACCCCACTATAGGAAACATCCTCTCCACATCCACTCTATCAGTGTACTCTGGTCCTAGACACCCCCACTATAGGAAACATCCTCTCCACATCCACTCTATCAGTGTCCTCTGGTCCTAGACTCCCCCACTATAGGAAACATCCTCTCCAAATCCACTTTATCAGTGTCCTCTGGTCCTAGACTCCCCCACTATAGGAAACATCCGGTCCACATCCACTCTTTTTGTGTCCTCTGGTCCTAGACTCCCCCACTATAGGAAACATCCTCTCCACATCCACTCTATCAGTGTCCTCCGGTCCTAGACTCCCTCACTATAGGAAACATCCTGTCCACATCCACTCTATTTGTGTCCTCTGGTCCTAGACTCCCCCACTATAGGAAACATCCTCTCACATCCACTCTATCTGTGTCCTCTGGTCCTAGACTCCCCCACTATAGGAAACATCCTCTCCACATCCACTCTATTTGTGTCTTCTGGTCCTAGACTCCCCCACTATAGGAATCATCCTCTCCACATCCACTCTATCTGTGTCCTCTGGTCCTAGACTCCCCCACTAGAGGAAACATCCTCTCCACATCCACTCTATCTCTGTCCTCTGGTCCTGGACTCCCCCACTATAGGAAACATCCTCTCCATATCCACTCTATTTGTTTCCTCCGGTCCTAGACTCCCCCACTATAGGAAACATCCTCTCCACATCCACTCTATCAGTGTCCTCTGGTCCTAGACTCCCCCACTGTAGGAAACATCCTCTCCACATCCACTCTATTTGTGTCCTCTGGTCCTAGACACCCCCACTATAGGAAACATCCTCTCCACATCCACTCTATTTGTGTCCTCTGGTCCTAGACACCCCCACTTTAGGAAACATCCTCTCCACATCCACTCTATCTGTGTCCTCTGGTCCTAGACTCTCCCACTATAGGAAACATCCTCTCCACATCCACTCTATCTGTGTCCTCTGGTCCTAGACTCCCCCACTATAGGAAACATCCTCTCCACATCCATTCTATCAGTGTCCTCTGGTCCTAGACTCCCCCACTATAGGAAACATCCTCTCCACATCCACTCTATCTGTGTCCTCTGGTCCTAGACTCCCCCACTATAGGAAACATGCTCTCCACATCCACTCTATCTGTGTCCTCTGGTCATAGACTCCCCCACTATAGGAAACAACCTCTCCACATCCACTCTATCTGCGTCCTATGGTCATAGACTGCCCCACTATAGGAAACATCCTCTCCACATCACCTATATCTGTATCCTCTGGTCCTAGACTCCCCCACTATAGGAAACATCCTCTACACATCCACTCTATCAGTGTACTCTGGTCCTAGACACCCCCACTATAGGAAACATCCTCTCCACATCCACTCTATCAGTGTCCTCTGGTCCTAGACTCCCCCACTATAGGAAACATCCTCTCCACATCCACTCTATCAGTGTCCTCTGGTCCTAGACTCCCCCACTAAAGGAAACATCCTCTCCACATCAATTCTATCTGTATCCTCTGGTCCTAGACTCCCCCACTATAGGAAACATCCTCTCCACATCCACTCTATCTGTGTCCTCTGGTCATAGACTCCCCCACTATAGGAAACATCCTCTCCACATCCACTCTATCTGTGTCCTATGGTCATAGACTGCCCCACTATAGGAAACATCCTCTCCACATCACCTATATCTGTATCCTCTGGTCCTAGACTCCCCCACTATAGGAAACATCCTCTCCACATCCACTCTATCAGTGTACTCTGGTCCTAGACACCCCCACTATAGGAAACATCCTCTCCACATCCACTCTATCAGTGTCCTCTGGTCCTAGACTCCCCCACTATAGGAAACATCCTCTCCACATCCACTCTATCAGTGTCCTCTGGTCCTAGACTCCCCCACTAAAGGAAACATCCTCTCCACATCCATTCTATCTGTATCCTCTGGTCCTAGACTCCCCCACGATAGGAAACATCCTCTCCACATCCACTCTATCTGTGTCCTCTGGTCATAGACTCCCCCACTATAGGAAACATCCTCTCCACATCCACTCTATCTGTGTCCTATGGTCATAGACTGCCCCACTATAGGAAACATCCTCTCCACATCACCTATATCTGTATCCTCTGGTCCTAGACTCCCCCACTATAGGAAACATCCTCTCCACATCCACTCTATCAGTGTACTCTGGTCCTAGACACCCCCACTATAGGAAACATCCTCTCCACATCCACTCTATCAGTGTCCTCTGGTCCTAGACTCCCCCACTATAGGAAACATCCTCTCCAAATCCACTTTATCAGTGTCCTCTGGTCCTAGACTCCCCCACTATAGGAAACATCCGGTCCACATCCACTCTTTTTGTGTCCTCTGGTCCTAGACTCCCCCACTATAGGAAACATCCTCTCCACATCCACCGTATCAGTGTCCTCTGGTCCTAGACTCCCCCACTATAGGAAACATCCTCTCCACATCCACTCTATCAGTGTCCTCCGGTCCTAGACTCCCTCACTATAGGAAACATCCTGTCCACATCCACTCTATGTGTGTCCTCTGGTCCTAGACTCCCCCACTATAGGAAACATCCTCTCACATCCACTCTATCTGTGTCCTCTGGTCCTAGACTCCCCCACTATAGGAAACATCCTCTCCACATCCACTCTATTTGTGTCTTCTGGTCCTAGACTCCCCCACTATAGGAATCATCCTCTCCACATCCACTCTATCTGTGTCCTCTGGTCCTAGACTCCCCCACTAGAGGAAACATCCTCTCCACATCCACTCTATCTCTGTCCTCTGGTCCTGGACTCCCCCACTATAGGAAACATCCTCTCCATATCCACTCTATTTGTTTCCTCTGGTCCTAGACTCCCCCACTATAGGAAACATCCTCTCCACATCCACTCTATCAGTGTCCTCTGGTCCTAGACTCCCCCACTGTAGGAAACATCCTCTCCACATCCACTCTATTTGTGTCCTCTGGTCCTAGACACCCCCACTATAGGAAACATCCTCTCCACATCCACTCTATTTGTGTCCTCTGGTCCTAGACACCCCCACTTTAGGAAACATCCTCTCCACATCCACTCTATCTGTGTCCTCTGGTCCTAGACTCTCCCACTATAGGAAACATCCTCTCCACATCCACTCTATCAGTGTCCTCTGGTCCTAGACTCCCCCACTATAGGAAACATCCTGTCCACAACCACTCTATCTGTATCCACTGGTCCTAGACTCCCCCACTATAGGAAACATCCTCTCCACATCCACTCTATCAGTGTACTCTGGTCCTAGACTCCCCCACTATAGGAAACATCCTATCCGCATCCACTCTATTTGTGTCCTCTGGTCCTAGACACCCCCACAATAGGAAACATCCTCTCCACATCCACTCTATCAGTGTACTCTGGTCCTAGACTCACGCACTATAGGAAACATCCTCTCCAAATCCACTCTATCAGTGTCCTCTGGTCCTAGACTCCCCCACTATAGGAAACATCCTGTCCACATCCACTCTATTTGTGTCCTCTGGTCCTAGAGTCCCCACTATAGGAATCATCCTCTCCACATCCACTCTATCTGTGTCCTCTGGTCCTAGACTCCCCCACTATAGGAATCATCCTCTCCACATCCACACTATCAGTGTCCTCTGGTCCTAGACTCCCCCACTATAGGAAACATCCTCTCCACATCCATTCTATCAGTGTCCTCTGGTCCTAGACTCCCCCACTATAGGAAACATCCTCTCCACATCCACTCTATCTGTGTCCTCTGGTCCTAGACTCCCCCACTATAGGAAACATCCTCTCCACATCCACTCTATCTGTGTCCTCTGGTCATAGACTCCCCCACTATAGGAAACATCCTCTCCACATCCACTCTATCTGCGTCCTATGGTCATAGACTGCCCCACTATAGGAAACATCCTCTCCACATCACCTATATCTGTATCCTCTGGTCCTAGACTCCCCCACTATAGGAAACATCCTCTCCACATCCACTCTATCAGTGTACTCTGGTCCTAGACACCCCCACTATAGGAAACATCCTCTCCACATCCACTCTATCAGTGTCCTCTGGTCCTAGACTCCCCCACTATAGGAAACATCCTCTCCACATCCACTCTATCTGTGTCCTCTGGTCCTAGACTCCCCCACTATAGGAAACATCCTGTCCACATCCACTCTATTTGTGTCCTCTGGTCCTAGAGTCCCCACTATAGGAATCATCCTCTCCACATCCACTCTATCTGTGTCCTCTGGTCCTAGACTCCCCCACTATAGGAATCATCCTCTCCACATCCACACTATCAGTGTCCTCTGGTCCTAGACTCCCCCACTATAGGAAACATCCTCTCCACATCCATTCTATCAGTGTCCTCTGGTCCTAGACTCCCCCACTATAGGAAACATCCTCTCCACATCCACTCTATCTGTGTCCTCTGGTCCTAGACTCCCCCACAATAGGAAACATCCTCTCCACATCCACCCTATCAGTGTCCTCTGGTCCTAGACTCCCCCACTATAGGAAACATCCTCTCCACATCCACTCTATCAGTGTCCTCTGGTCCTAGACTCCCCCACTATAGGAAACATCCTGTCCACATCCACTCTATTTGTGTCCTCTGGTCCTAGACTCCCCCACTATAGGAAACATCCTCTCCACATCCACTCTATCAGTGTCCTCTGGTCCTAGACTCCCCCACTAAAGGAAACATCCTCTCCACATCCATTCTATCTGTATCCTCTGGTCCTAGACTCCCCCACTATAGGAAACATCCTCTCCACATCCACTCTATCTGTGTCCTCTGGTCATAGACTCCCCCACTATAGGAAACATCCTCTCCACATCCACTCTATCTGCGTCCTATGGTCATAGACTGCCCCACTATAGGAAACATCCTCTCCACATCACCTATATCTGTATCCTCTGGTCCTAGACTCCCCCACTATAGGAAACATCCTCTCCACATCCACTCTATCAGTGTACTCTGGTCCTAGACACCCCCACTATAGGAAACATCCTCTCCACATCCACTCTATCAGTGTCCTCTGGTCCTAGACTCCCCCACTATAGGAAACATCCTCTCCACATCCACTCTATCAGTGTCCTCTGGTACTAGACTCCCCCACTAAAGGAAACATCCTCTCCACATCCATTCTATCTGTATCCTCTGGTCCTAGACTCCCCCACTATAGGAAACATCCTCTCCACATCCACTCTATCTGTGTCCTCTGGTCATAGACTCCCCCACTATAGGAAACATCCTCTCCACATCCACTCTATCTGTGTCCTATGGTCATAGACTGCCCCACTATAGGAAACATCCTCTCCACATCACCTATATCTGTATCCTCTGGTCCTAGACTCCCCCACTATAGGAAACATCCTCTCCACATCCACTCTATCAGTGTACTCTGGTCCCAGACACCCCCACTATAGGAAACATCCTCTCCACATCCACTCTATCAGTGTCCTCTGGTCCTAGACTCCCCCACTATAGGAAACATCCTCTCCAAATCCACTTTATCAGTGTCCTCTGGTCCTAGACTCCCCCACTATAGGAAACATCCGGTCCACATCCACTCTTTTTGTGTCCTCTGGTCCTAGACTCCCCCACTATAGGAAACATCCTCTCCACATCCACCCTATCAGTGTCCTCTGGTCCTAGACTCCCCCACTATAGGAAACATCCTCTCCACATCCACTCTATCAGTGTCCTCCGGTCCTAGACTCCCTCACTATAGGAAACATCCTGTCCACATCCACTCTATTTGTGTCCTCTGGTCCTAGACTCCCCCACTATAGGAAACATCCTCTCACATCCACTCTATCTGTGTCCTCTGGTCCTAGACTCCCCCACTATAGGAAACATCCACTCCACATCCACTCTATTTGTGTCTTCTGGTCCTAGACTCCCCCACTATAGGAATCATCCTCTCCACATCCACTCTATCTGTGTCCTCTGGTCCTAGACTCCCCCACTAGAGGAAACATCCTCTCCACATCCACTCTATCTCTGTCCTCTGGTCCTGGACTCCCCCACTATAGGAAACATCCTCTCCATATCCACTCTATTTGTTTCCTCCGGTCCTAGACTCCCCCACTATAGGAAACATCCTCTCCACATCCACTCTATCAGTGTCCTCTGGTCCTAGACTCCCCCACTGTAGGAAACATCCTCTCCACATCCACTCTATTTGTGTCCTCTGGTCCTAGACACCCCCACTATAGGAAACATCCTCTCCACATCCACTCTATTTGTGTCCTCTGGTCCTAGACACCCCCACTTTAGGAAACATCCTCTCCACATCCACTCTATCTGTGTCCTCTGGTCCTAGACTCTCCCACTATAGGAAACATCCTCTCCACATCCACTCTATCTGTGTCCTCTGGTCCTAGACTCCCCCACTATAGGAAACATCCTCTCCACATCCATTCTATCAGTGTCCTCTGGTCCTAGACTCCCCCACTATAGGAAACATCCTCTCCACATCCACTCTATCTGTGTCCTCTGGTCCTAGACTCCCCCACTATAGGAAACATCCTCTCCACATCCACTCTATCTGTGTCCTCTGGTCATAGACTCCCCCACTATAGGAAACATCCTCTCCACATCCACTCTATCTGCGTCCTATGGTCATAGACTGCCCCACTATAGGAAACATCCTCTCCACATCACAGATATCTGTATCCTCTGGTCCTAGACTCCCCCACTATAGGAAACATCCTCTCCACATCCACTCTATCAGTGTACTCTGGTCCTAGACACCCCCACTATAGGAAACATCCTCTCCACATCCACTCTATCAGTGTCCTCTGGTCCTAGACTCCCCCACTATAGGAAACATCCTCTCCACATCCACTCTATCAGTGTCCTCTGGTCCTAGACTCCCCCACTAAAGGAAACATCCTCTCCACATCCATTCTATCTGTATCCTCTGGTCCTAGACTCCCCCACTATAGGAAACATCCTCTCCACATCCACTCTATCTGTGTCCTCTGGTCATAGACTCCCCCACTATAGGAAACATCCTCTCCACATCCACTCTATCTGTGTCCTATGGTCATAGACTGCCCCACTATAGGAAACATCCTCTCCACATCACCTATATCTGTATCCTCTGGTCCTAGACTCCCCCACTATAGGAAACATCCTCTCCACATCCACTCTATCAGTGTACTCTGGTCCTAGACATCCCCACTATAGGAAACATCCTCTCCACATCCACTCTATCAGTGTCCTCTGGTCCTAGACTCCCCCACTATAGGAAACATCCTCTCCACATCCACTCTATCAGTGTCCTCTGGTCCTAGACTCCCCCACTAAAGGAAACATCCTCTCCACATCCATTCTATCTGTATCCTCTGGTCCTAGACTCCCCCACTATAGGAAACATCCTCTCCACATCCACTCTATCTGTGTCCTCTGGTCATAGACTCCCCCACTATAGGAAACATCCTCTGCACATCCACTCTATCTGTGTCCTATGGTCATAGACTGCCCCACTATAGGAAACATCCTCTCCACATCACCTATATCTGTATCCTCTGGTCCTAGACTCCCCCACTATAGGAAACATCCTCTCCACATCCACTCTATCAGTGTACTCTGGTCCTAGACACCCCCACTATAGGAAACATCCTCTCCACATCCACTCTATCAGTGTCCTCTGGTCCTAGACTCCCCCACTATAGGAAACATCCTCTCCAAATCCACTTTATCAGTGTCCTCTGGTCCTAGACTCCCCCACTATAGGAAACATCCGGTCCACATCCACTCTTTTTGTGTCCTCTGGTCCTAGACTCCCCCACTATAGGAAACATCCTCTCCACATCCACTCTATCAGTGTCCTCCGGTCCTAGACTCCCTCACTATAGGAAACATCCTGTCCACATCCACTCTATTTGTGTCCTCTGGTCCTAGACTCCCCCACTATAGGAAACATCCTCTCACATCCACTCTATCTGTGTCCTCTGGTCCTAGACTCCCCCACTATAGGAAACATCCTCTCCACATCCACTCTATTTGTGTCTTCTGGTCCTAGACTCCCCCACTATAGGAATCATCCTCTCCACATCCACTCTATCTGTGTCCTCTGGTCCTAGACTCCCCCACTAGAGGAAACATCCTCTCCACATCCACTCTATCTCTGTCCTCTGGTCCTGGACTCCCCCACTATAGGAAACATCCTCTCCATATCCACTCTATTTGTTTCCTCCGGTCCTAGACTCCCCCACTATAGGAAACATCCTCTCCACATCCACTCTATCAGTGTCCTCTGGTCCTAGACTCCCCCACTGTAGGAAACATCCTCTCCACATCCACTCTATTTGTGTCCTCTGGTCCTAGACACCCCCACTATAGGAAACATCCTCTCCACATCCACTCTATTTGTGTCCTCTGGTCCTAGACACCCCCACTTTAGGAAACATCCTCTCCACATCCACTCTATCTGTGTCCTCTGGTCCTAGACTCCCCCACTATAGGAAACATCCTCTCCACATCCATTCTATCAGTGTCCTCTGGTCCTAGACTCCCCCACTATAGGAAACATCCTCTCCACATCCACTCTATCTGTGTCCTCTGGTCCTAGACTCCCCCACTATAGGAAACATCCTCTCCACATCCACTCTATCTGTGTCCTCTGGTCATAGACTCCCCCACTATAGGAAACATCCTCTCCACATCCACTCTATCTGCGTCCTATGGTCATAGACTGCCCCACTATAGGAAACATCCTCTCCACATCACCTATATCTGTATCCTCTGGTCCTAGACTCCCCCACTATAGGAAACATCCTCTCCACATCCACTCTATCAGTGTACTCTGGTCCTAGACACCCCCACTATAGGAAACATCCTCTCCACATCCACTCTATCAGTGTCCTCTGGTCCTAGACTCCCCCACTATAGGAAACATCCTCTCCACATCCACTCTATCAGTGTCCTCCGGTCCTAGACTCCCCCACTAAAGGAAACATCCTCTCCACATCTATTCTATCTGTATCCTCTGGTCCTAGACTCCCCCACTATAGGAAACATCCTCTCCACATCCACTCTATCTGTGTCCTCTGGTCATAGACTCCCCCACTATAGGAAACATCCTCTCCACATCACCTATTTCTGTATCCTCTGGTCCTAGACTCCCCCACTATAGGAAACATCCTCTCCACATCCACTCTATCAGTGTACTCTGGTCATAGACACCCCCACTATAGGAAACATCCTCTCCACATCCACTCTATCAGTGTCCTCTGGTCCTAGACTCCCCCACTATAGGAAACATCCTCTCCACATCCACTCTATCAGTGTCCTCTGGTCCTAGACTCCCCCACTAAAGGAAACATCCTCTCCACATCCATTCTATCTGTATCCTCTGGTCCTAGACTCCCCCACTATAGGAAACATCCTCTCCACATCCACTCTATCTGTGTCCTCTGGTCATAGACTCCCCCACTATAGGAAACATCCTCTCCACATCCACTCTATCAGTGTCCTCCGGTCCTAGACTCCCTCACTATAGGAAACATCCTGTCCACATCCACTCTATGTGTGTCCTCTGGTCCTAGACTCCCCCACTATAGGAAACATCCTCTCACATCCACTCTATCTGTGTCCTCTGGTCCTAGACTCCCCCACTATAGGAAACATCCTCTCCACATCCACTCTATTTGTGTCTTCTGGTCCTAGACTCCCCCACTATAGGAATCATCCTCTCCACATCCACTCTATCTGTGTCCTCTGGTCCTAGACTCCCCCACTAGAGGAAACATCCTCTCCACATCCACTCTATCTCTGTCCTCTGGTCCTGGACTCCCCCACTATAGGAAACATCCTCTCCATATCCACTCTATTTGTTTCCTCTGGTCCTAGACTCCCCCACTATAGGAAACATCCTCTCCACATCCACTCTATCAGTGTCCTCTGGTCCTAGACTCCCCCACTGTAGGAAACATCCTCTCCACATCCACTCTATTTGTGTCCTCTGGTCCTAGACACCCCCACTATAGGAAACATCCTCTCCACATCCACTCTATTTGTGTCCTCTGGTCCTAGACACCCCCACTTTAGGAAACATCCTCTCCACATCCACTCTATCTGTGTCCTCTGGTCCTAGACTCTCCCACTATAGGAAACATCCTCTCCACATCCACTCTATCAGTGTCCTCTGGTCCTAGACTCCCCCACTATAGGAAACATCCTGTCCACAACCACTCTATCTGTATCCACTGGTCCTAGACTCCCCCACTATAGGAAACATCCTCTCCACATCCACTCTATCAGTGTACTCTGGTCCTAGACTCCCCCACTATAGGAAACATCCTATCCGCATCCACTCTTTTTGTGTCCTCTGGTCCTAGACACCCCCACAATAGGAAACATCCTCTCCACATCCACTCTATCAGTGTACTCTGGTCCTAGACTCACGCACTATAGGAAACATCCTCTCCAAATCCACTCTATCAGTGTCCTCTGGTCCTAGACTCCCCCACTATAGGAAACATCCTGTCCACATCCACTCTATTTGTGTCCTCTGGTCCTAGAGTCCCCACTATAGGAATCATCCTCTCCACATCCACTCTATCTGTGTCCTCTGGTCCTAGACTCCCCCACTATAGGAATCATCCTCTCCACATCCACACTATCAGTGTCCTCTGGTCCTAGACTCCCCCACTGTAGGAAACATCCTCTCCACATCCATTCTATCAGTGTCCTCTGGTCCTAGACTCCCCCACTATAGGAAACATCCTCTCCACATCCACTCTATCTGTGTCCTCTGGTCCTAGACTCCCCCACTATAGGAAACATCCTCTCCACATCCACTCTATCTGTGTCCTCTGGTCATAGACTCCCCCACTATAGGAAACATCCTCTCCACATCCACTCTATCTGCGTCCTATGGTCATAGACTGCCCCACTATAGGAAACATCCTCTCCACATCACCTATATCTGTATCCTCTGGTCCTAGACTCCCCCACTATAGGAAACATCCTCTCCACATCCACTCTATCAGTGTACTCTGGTCCTAGACACCCCCACTATAGGAAACATCCTCTCCACATCCACTCTATCAGTGTCCTCTGGTCCTAGACTCCCCCACTATAGGAAACATCCTCTCCACATCCACTCTATCTGTGTCCTCTGGTCCTAGACTCCCCCACTATAGGAAACATCCTGTCCACATCCACTCTATTTGTGTCCTCTGGTCCTAGAGTCCCCACTATAGGAATCATCCTCTCCACATCCACTCTATCTGTGTCCTCTGGTCCTAGACTCCCCCACTATAGGAATCATCCTCTCCACATCCACACTATCAGTGTCCTCTGGTCCTAGACTCCCCCACTATAGGAAACATCCTCTCCACATCCATTCTATCAGTGTCCTCTGGTCCTAGACTCCCCCACTATAGGAAACATCCTCTCCACATCCACTCTATCTGTGTCCTCTGGTCCTAGACTCCCCCACAATAGGAAACATCCTCTCCACATCCACCCTATCAGTGTCCTCTGGTCCTAGACTCCCCCACTATAGGAAACATCCTCTCCACATCCACTCTATCAGTGTCTTCTGGTCCTAGACTCCCCCACTATAGGAAACATCCTGTCCACATCCACTCTATTTGTGTCCTCTGGTCCTAGACTCCCCCACTATAGGAAACATCCTCTCCACATCCACTCTATCAGTGTCCTCTGGTCCTAGACTCCCCCACTAAAGGAAACATCCTCTCCACATCCATTCTATCTGTATCCTCTGGTCCTAGACTCCCCCACTATAGGAAACATCCTCTCCACATCCACTCTATCTGTGTCCTCTGGTCATAGACTCCCCCACTATAGGAAACATCCTCTCCACATCCACTCTATCTGCGTCCTATGGTCATAGACTGCCCCACTATAGGAAACATCCTCTCCACATCACCTATATCTGTATCCTCTGGTCCTAGACTCCCCCACTATAGGAAACATCCTCTCCACATCCACTCTATCAGTGTACTCTGGTCCTAGACACCCCCACTATAGGAAACATCCTCTCCACATCCACTCTATCAGTGTCCTCTGGTCCTAGACTCCCCCACTATAGGAAACATCCTCTCCACATCCACTCTATCAGTGTCCTCTGGTACTAGACTCCCCCACTAAAGGAAACATCCTCTCCACATCCATTCTATCTGTATCCTCTGGTCCTAGACTCCCCCACTATAGGAAACATCCTCTCCACATCCACTCTATCTGTGTCCTCTGGTCATAGACTCCCCCACTATAGGAAACATCCTCTCCACATCCACTCTATCTGTGTCCTATGGTCATAGACTGCCCCACTATAGGAAACATCCTCTCCACATCACCTATATCTGTATCCTCTGGTCCTAGACTCCCCCACTATAGGAAACATCCTCTCCACATCCACTCTATCAGTGTACTCTGGTCCTAGACACCCCCACTATAGGAAACATCCTCTCCACATCCACTCTATCAGTGTCCTCTGGTCCTAGACTCCCCCACTATAGGAAACATCCTCTCCAAATCCACTTTATCAGTGTCCTCTGGTCCTAGACTCCCCCACTATAGGAAACATCCGGTCCACATCCACTCTTTTTGTGTCCTCTGGTCCTAGACTCCCCCACTATAGGAAACATCCACTCCACATCCACTCTATTTGTGTCTTCTGGTCCTAGACTCCCCCACTAGAGGAAACATCCTCTCCACATCCACTCTATCTCTGTCCTCTGGTCCTGGACTCCCCCACTATAGGAAACATCCTCTCCATATCCACTCTATTTGTTTCCTCCGGTCCTAGACTCCCCCACTATAGGAAACATCCTCTCCACATCCACTCTATCAGTGTCCTCTGGTCCTAGACTCCCCCACTGTAGGAAACATCCTCTCCACATCCACTCTATTTGTGTCCTCTGGTCCTAGACACCCCCACTATAGGAAACATCCTCTCCACATCCACTCTATTTGTGTCCTCTGGTCCTAGACACCCCCACTTTAGGAAACATCCTCTCCACATCCACTCTATCTGTGTCCTCTGGTCCTAGACTCTCCCACTATAGGAAACATCCTCTCCACATCCACTCTATCTGTGTCCTCTGGTCCTAGACTCCCCCACTATAGGAAACATCCTCTCCACATCCATTCTATCAGTGTCCTCTGGTCCTAGACTCCCCCACTATAGGAAACATCCTCTCCACATCCACTCTATCTGTGTCCTCTGGTCCTAGACTCCCCCACTATAGGAAACATCCTCTCCACATCCACTCTATCTGTGTCCTCTGGTCATAGACTCCCCCACTATAGGAAACATCCTCTCCACATCCACTCTATCTGCGTCCTATGGTCATAGACTGCCCCACTATAGGAAACATCCTCTCCACATCACCTATATCTGTATCCTCTGGTCCTAGACTCCCCCACTATAGGAAACATCCTCTCCACATCCACTCTATCAGTGTACTCTGGTCCTAGACACCCCCACTATAGGAAACATCCTCTCCACATCCACTCTATCAGTGTCCTCTGGTCCTAGACTCCCCCACTATAGGAAACATCCTCTCCACATCCACTCTATCAGTGTCCTCTGGTCCTAGACTCCCCCACTAAAGGAAACATCCTCTCCACATCCATTCTATCTGTATCCTCTGGTCCTAGACTCCCCCACTATAGGAAACATCCTCTCCACATCCACTCTATCAGTGTCCTCTGGTCATAGACTCCCCCACTATAGGAAACATCCTCTCCACATCCACTCTATCTGTGTCCTATGGTCATAGACTGCCCCACTATAGGAAACATCCTCTCCACATCACCTATATCTGTATCCTCTGGTCCTAGACTCCCCCACTATAGGAAACATCCTCTCCACATCCACTCTATCAGTGTACTCTGGTCCTAGACACCCCCACTATAGGAAACATCCTCTCCACATCCACTCTATCAGTGTCCTCTGGTCCTAGACTCCCCCACTATAGGAAACATCCTCTCCACATCCACTCTATCAGTGTCCTCTGGTCCTAGACTCCCCCACTAAAGGAAACATCCTCTCCACATCCATTCTATCTGTATCCTCTGGTCCTAGACTCCCCCACTATAGGAAACATCCTCTCCACATCCACTCTATCTGTGTCCTCTGGTCATAGACTCCCCCACTATAGGAAACATCCTCTGCACATCCACTCTATCTGTGTCCTATGGTCATAGACTGCCCCACTATAGGAAACATCCTCTCCACATCACCTATATCTGTATCCTCTGGTCCTAGACTCCCCCACTATAGGAAACATCCTCTCCACATCCACTCTATCAGTGTACTCTGGTCCTAGACACCCCCACTATAGGAAACATCCTCTCCACATCCACTCTATCAGTGTCCTCTGGTCCTAGACTCCCCCACTATAGGAAACATCCTCTCCAAATCCACTTTATCAGTGTCCTCTGGTCCTAGACTCCCCCACTATAGGAAACATCCGGTCCACATCCACTCTTTTTGTGTCCTCTGGTCCTAGACTCACCCACTATAGGAAACATCCTCTCCACATCCACTCTATCAGTGTCCTCCGGTCCTAGACTCCCTCACTATAGGAAACATCCTGTCCACATCCACTCTATTTGTGTCCTCTGGTCCTAGACTCCCCCACTATAGGAAACATCCTCTCACATCCACTCTATCTGTGTCCTCTGGTCCTAGACTCCCCCACTATAGGAAACATCCTCTCCACATCCACTCTATTTGTGTCTTCTGGTCCTAGACTCCCCCACTATAGGAATCATCCTCTCCACATCCACTCTATCTGTGTCCTCTGGTCCTAGACTCCCCCACTAGAGGAAACATCCTCTCCACATCCACTCTATCTCTGTCCTCTGGTCCTGGACTCCCCCACTATAGGAAACATCCTCTCCATATCCACTCTATTTGTTTCCTCCGGTCCTAGACTCCCCCACTATAGGAAACATCCTCTCCACATCCACTCTATCAGTGTCCTCTGGTCCTAGACTCCCCCACTGTAGGAAACATCCTCTCCACATCCACTCTATTTGTGTCCTCTGGTCCTAGACACCCCCACTATAGGAAACATCCTCTCCACATCCACTCTATTTGTGTCCTCTGGTCCTAGACACCCCCACTTTAGGAAACATCCTCTCCACATCCACTCTATCTGTGTCCTCTGGTCCTAGACTCCCCCACTATAGGAAACATCCTCTCCACATCCATTCTATCAGTGTCCTCTGGTCCTAGACTCCCCCACTATAGGAAACATCCTCTCCACATCCACTCTATCTGTGTCCTCTGGTCCTAGACTCCCCCACTATAGGAAACATCCTCTCCACATCCACTCTATCTGTGTCCTCTGGTCATAGACTCCCCCACTATAGGAAACATCCTCTCCACATCCACTCTATCTGCGTCCTATGGTCATAGACTGCCCCACTATAGGAAACATCCTCTCCACATCACCTATATCTGTATCCTCCGGTCCTAGACTCCCCCACTATAGGAAACATCCTCTCCACATCCACTCTATCAGTGTACTCTGGTCCTAGACACCCCCACTATAGGAAACATCCTCTCCACATCCACTCTATCAGTGTCCTCTGGTCCTAGACTCCCCCACTATAGGAAACATCCTCTCCACATCCACTCTATCAGTGTCCTCTGGTCCTAGACTCCCCCACTAAAGGAAACATCCTCTCCACATCTATTCTATCTGTATCCTCTGGTCCTAGACTCCCCCACTATAGGAAACATCCTCTCCACATCCACTCTATCTGTGTCCTCTGGTCATAGACTCCCCCACTATAGGAAACATCCTCTCCACATCACCTATTTCTGTATCCTCTGGTCCTAGACTCCCCCACTATAGGAAACATCCTCTCCACATCCACTCTATCAGTGTACTCTGGTCATAGACACCCCCACTATAGGAAACATCCTCTCCACATCCACTCTATCAGTGTCCTCTGGTCCTAGACTCCCCCACTATAGGAAACATCCTCTCCACATCCACTCTATCAGTGTCCTCTGGTCCTAGACTCCCCCACTAAAGGAAACATCCTCTCCACATCCATTCTATCTGTATCCTCTGGTCCTAGACTCCCCCACTATAGGAAACATCCTCTCCACATCCACTCTATCTGTGTCCTCTGGTCATAGACTCCCCCACTATAGGAAACATCCTCTCCACATCCACTCTATCTGTGTCCTATGGTCATAGACTGCCCCACTATAGGAAACATCCTCTCCACATCACCTATATCTGTATCCTCTGGTCCTAGACTCCCCCACTATAGGAAACATCCTCTCCACATCCACTCTATCAGTGTACTCTGGTCCTAGACACCCCCACTATAGGAAACATCCTCTCCACATCCACTCTATCAGTGTCCTCTGGTCCTAGACTCCCCCACTATAGGAAACATCCTCTCCAAATCCACTTTATCAGTGTCCTCTGGTCCTAGACTCCCCCACTATAGGAAACATCCGGTCCACATCCACTCTTTTTGTGTCCTCTGGTCCTAGACTCCCCCACTATAGGAAACATCCTCTCCACATCCACCCTATCAGTGTCCTCTGGTCCTAGACTCCTCCACTATAGGAAACATCCTCTCCACATCCACTCTATCAGTGTCCTCCGGTCCTAGACTCCCTCACTATAGGAAACATCCTGTCCACATCCACTCTATTTGTGTCCTCTGGTCCTAGACTCCCCCACTATAGGAAACATCCTCTCACATCCACTCTATCTGTGTCCTCTGGTCCTAGACTCCCCCACTATAGGAAACATCCTCTCCACATCCACTCTATTTGTGTCTTCTGGTCCTAGACTCCCCCACTATAGGAATCATCCTCTCCACATCCACTCTATCTGTGTCCTCTGGTCCTAGACTCCCCCACTAGAGGAAACATCCTCTCCACATCCACTCTATCTCTGTCCTCTGGTCCTGGACTCCCCCACTATAGGAAACATCCTCTCCATATCCACTCTATTTGTTTCCTCTGGTCCTAGACTCCCCCACTATAGGAAACATCCTCTCCACATCCACTCTATCAGTGTCCTCTGGTCCTAGACTCCCCCACTGTAGGAAACATCCTCTCCACATCCACTCTATTTGTGTCCTCTGGTCCTAGACACCCCCACTATAGGAAACATCCTCTCCACATCCACTCTATTTGTGTCCTCTGGTCCTAGACACCCCCACTTTAGGAAACATCCTCTCCACATCCACTCTATCTGTGTCCTCTGGTCCTAGACTCTCCCACTATAGGAAACATCCTCTCCACATCCACTCTATCAGTGTCCTCTGGTCCTAGACTCCCCCACTATAGGAAACATCCTGTCCACAACCACTCTATCTGTATCCACTGGTCCTAGACTCCCCCACTATAGGAAACATCCTCTCCACATCCACTCTATCAGTGTACTCTGGTCCTAGACTCCCCCACTATAGGAAACATCCTATCCGCATCCACTCTATTTGTGTCCTCTGGTCCTAGACACCCCCACAATAGGAAACATCCTCTCCACATCCACTCTATCAGTGTACTCTGGTCCTAGACTCACGCACTATAGGAAACATCCTCTCCAAATCCACTCTATCAGTGTCCTCTGGTCCTAGACTCCCCCACTATAGGAAACATCCTGTCCACATCCACTCTATTTGTGTCCTCTGGTCCTAGAGTCCCCACTATAGGAATCATCCTCTCCACATCCACTCTATCTGTGTCCTCTGGTCCTAGACTCCCCCACTATAGGAATCATCCTCTCCACATCCACACTATCAGTGTCCTCTGGTCCTAGACTCCCCCACTATTGGAAACATCCTCTCCACATCCATTCTATCAGTGTCCTCTGGTCCTAGACTCCCCCACTATAGGAAACATCCTCTCCACATCCACTCTATCTGTGTCCTCTGGTCCTAGACTCCCCCACTATAGGAAACATCCTCTCAACATCCACTCTATCTGTGTCCTCTGGTCATAGACTCCCCCACTATAGGAAACATCCTCTCCACATCCACTCTATCTGCGTCCTATGGTCATAGACTGCCCCACTATAGGAAACATCCTCTCCACATCACCTATATCTGTATCCTCTGGTCCTAGACTCCCCCACTATAGGAAACATCCTCTCCACATCCACTCTATCAGTGTACTCTGGTCCTAGACACCCCCACTATAGGAAACATCCTCTCCACATCCACTCTATCAGTGTCCTCTGGTCCTAGACTCCCCCACTATAGGAAACATCCTCTCCACATCCACTCTATCTGTGTCCTCTGGTCATAGACTCCCCCACTATAGGAAACATCCTCTCCACATCCACTCTATCTGTGTCCTATGGTCATAGACTGCCCCACTATAGGAAACATCCTCTCCACATCACCTATATCTGTATCCTCTGGTCCTAGACTCCCCCACTATAGGAAACATCCTCTCCACATCCACTCTATCAGTGTACTCTGGTCCTAGACACCCCCACTATAGGAAACATCCTCTCCACATCCACTCTATCAGTGTCCTCTGGTCCTAGACTCCCCCACTATAGGAAACATCCTCTCCAAATCCACTTTATCAGTGTCCTCTGGTCCTAGACTCCCCCACTATAGGAAACATCCGGTCCACATCCACTCTTTTTGTGTCCTCTGGTCCTAGACTCCCCCACTATAGGAAACATCCTCTCCACATCCACCCTATCAGTGTCCTCTGGTCCTAGACTCCCCCACTATAGGAAACATCCTCTCCACATCCACTCTATCAGTGTCCTCCGGTCCTAGACTCCCTCACTATAGGAAACATCCTGTCCACATCCACTCTATTTGTGTCCTCTGGTCCTAGACTCCCCCACTATAGGAAACATCCTCTCACATCCACTCTATCTGTGTCCTCTGGTCCTAGACTCCCCCACTAGAGGAAACATCCTCTCCACATCCACTCTATCTCTGTCCTCTGGTCCTGGACTCCCCCACTATAGGAAACATCCTCTCCATATCCACTCTATTTGTTTCCTCTGGTCCTAGACTCCCCCACTATAGGAAACATCCTCTCCACATCCACTTTATCAGTGTCCTCTGGTCCTAGACTCCCCCACTATAGGAAACATCCTGTCCACAACCACTCTATCTGTATCCACTGGTCCTAGACTCCCCCACTATAGGAAACATCCTCTCCACATCCACTCTATCAGTGTACTCTGGTCCTAGACTCCCCCACTATAGGAAACATCCTATCCGCATCCACTCTATTTGTGTACTCTGGTCCTAGACACCCCCACAATAGGAAACATCCTCTCCACATCCACTCTATCAGTGTACTCTGGTCCTAGACTCACGCACTATAGGAAACATCCTCTCCAAATCCACTCTATCAGTGTCCTCTGGTCCTAGACTCCCCCACTATAGGAAACATCCTGTCCACATCCACTCTATTTGTGTCCTCTGGTCCTAGAGTCCCCCACTATAGGAAACATCCTCTCCACATCCACCCTATCAGTGTCCTCTGGTCCAAGACTCCCCCACTATAGGAAGCTTCCTCTCCACATCCACTCTATCAATGTCCTCTGGTCCTAGACTACCCCACTATAGGAAACATCCTGTCCACATCCACTCTATTTGTGTCCTCTGGTCCTAGACTCCCCACTATAGGAATCATCCTCTCCACATCCACTCTATCTGTGTCCTCTGGTCCTAGACTCCCCCACTATAGGAAACATCCTCTCCACATCCACACTATCAGTGTCCTCTGGTCCTAGACACCCCCACAATAGGAAACATCCTCTCCACATCCACTCTATCAGTGTACTCTGGTCCTAGACTCACGCACTATAGGAAACATCCTCTCCAAATCCACTCTCTCAGTGTCCTCTGGTCCTAGACTCCCCCACTATAGGAAACATCCTGTCCACATCCACTCTATTTGTGTCCTCTGGTCCTAGAGTCCCCCACTATAGGAAACATCCTCTCCACATCCACCCTATCAGTGTCCTCTGGTCCAAGACTCCCCCACTATAGGAAGCTTCCTCTCCACATCCACTCTATCAATGTCCTCTGGTCCTAGACTACCCCACTATAGGAAACATCCTGTCCACATCCACTCTATTTGTGTCCTCTGGTCCTAGACTCCCCACTATAGGAATCATCCTCTCCACATCCACTCTATCTGTGTCCTCTGGTCCTAGACTCCCCCACTATAGGAATCATCCTCTCCACATCCACACTATCAGTGTCCTCTGGTCCTAGACTCCCCCACTATAGGAAACATCCTGTCCACATCCACTCTATTTGTGCCCTCTGGTCCTAGACTCCCCCACTATAGGAATCATCCTCT
Organism: Hemitrygon akajei; assembly: GCF_048418815.1. Lineage (NCBI taxonomy): Eukaryota > Metazoa > Chordata > Chondrichthyes > Myliobatiformes > Dasyatidae > Hemitrygon > Hemitrygon akajei. Next base: position 289,451 of record NC_133130.1, read on the forward strand.
CCACATCCACTCTATCTGTGTCCTCTGGTCCATGACTCCCGCACTATAGGAAACATCCTCTCCACATCCACTCTATTTGTGTCCTCTGGTCCTAGACTCCCCCACTATAGGAATCATCCTCTCCACATCCACTCTATCTGTGTCCTCTGGTCCTAGACTCCCCCACTAGAGGAAACATCCTCTCCACATCCACTCTATCTCTGTCCTCTGGTCCTGGACTCCCCCAATATAGGAAACATCCTCTCCATATCCACTCTATTTGTTTCCTCTGGTCCTAGACTCCCCCACTATAGGAAACATCCTCTCCACATCCACTCAATCAGTGTCCTCTGGTCCTAGACTCCCCCACTGTAGGAAACATCCTCTCCACATCCACTCTATTTGTGTCCTCTGGTCCTAGACACCCCCACTATAGGAAACATCCTCTCCACATCAACTCTATTTGTGTCCTCTGGTCCTAGACACCCCCACTTTAGGAAACATCCTCTCCACATCCACTCTATCTGTGTCCTCTGGTCCTAGACTCTCCCACTATAGGAAACATCCTCTCCACATCCACTCTATCTGTGTCCTCTGGTCCTAGACTCCCCCACTATAAGAAACATCCTCTCCACATCCATTCTATCAGTATCCTCTGGTCCTAGACTCCCCCACTATAGGAAACATCCTCTCCACATCCAATCTATCTGTGTCCTCTGGTCCTAGACTCCCCCACTATAGGAAACATCCTCTCCACATCCACTCTATCTCTGTCCTATGGTCATAGACTCCCCCACTATAGGAAACATCCTCTCCACATCCACTATATCTGTATCCTCTGGTCCTAGACACCCCCACTATAGGAAACATCCTCTCCACATCCACTCTATCAGTGTACTCTGGTCCTAGACTCCCCCACTATAGGAAACATCCTCTTCACATCCACTCTATTTGTGTCCTCAGGTCCCAGACTCCCCCACTATAGGAAACATCCTCTCCACATCCACTCTATTTGTGTCCTCTGGTCCTAGATACCCCCACTATAGGAAGCATCCTCTCCACATCCACTCTATCAGTGTCCTCTGGTCCTAGACTCCCCCACTATAGGAAACATCCTCTCCAAATCCACATAATCAGTGTCCTCTGGTCCTAGACTCCCCCACTATAGGAAACATCCTGTCCACATCCATTCTATTTGTGTCCTCTGGTCCTAGACTCCCCCACAATAGGAAACATCCTCTCCACATCCACTCTATCTCTGTCCTCTGGTCCTGGACTCCCCCACTATAGGAAACATCCTCTCCATATCCACTCTATTTGTTTCCTCTGGTCCTAGACTCCCCCACTATAGGAAACATCCTCTCCACATCCACTCTATCAGTGTCCTCTGGTCCTAGACTCCCCCACTGTAGGAAACATCCTCTCCACATCCACTCCATCAGTGTCCTTTGGTCCTAGACTCCCCCACTATAGGAAACATCCTGTCCACATCCATTCTATCTGTATCCTCTGGTCCTAGACTCCCCCACTATAGGAAACATCCTCTCCACATCCACTCTATCAGTGTCCTCTGGTCCTAGACTCCCCCACTATAGGAAACATCCTCTCCAAATCCACATAATCAGTGTCCTCTGGTCCTAGACTCCCCCACTATAGGAAACATCCTGTCCACATCCATTCTATTTGTGTCCTCTGGTCCTAGACTCCCCCACAATAGGAAACATCCTCTCCACATCCACCCTATCAGTGTCCTCTGGTCCTAGACTCCCCCACTATAGGAAACATCCTCTCCACATCCACTCTATCAGTGTCCTCTGGTCCTAGACTCCCCCACTATAGGAAACATCCTGTCCACATCCACTCTATTTGTGTCCTCTGGTCCTAGACTCCCCCACTATAGGAAAAATTCTCTCCACATCCACTCTATCAGTGTCCTCTGGTCCTAGAGGACCCCACTAAAGGAAACATCCTCTCCACATCCATTCTATCTGTATCCTCTGGTCCTAGACTCCCCCACTATAGGAAACATCCTCTCCACATCCACTCTATCTGTGTCCTCTTTTCATAGACTCCCCCACTATAGGAAACATCCTCTCCACATCCACTCTATCAGTGTACTCTGGTCCTAGACTCCCCCACTATAGGAAACATCCTCTTCACATCCACTCTAATTGTGTCCTCAGGTCCTAGACTCCCCCACTATAGGAAACATCCTCTCCACATCCACTCTATTTGTGTCCTCTGGTCCTAGATACCCCCACTATAGGAAGCATCCTCTCCACATCCACTCTATCAGTGTCCTCTGGTCCTAGACTCCCCCACTATAGGAAACATCCTCTCCAAATCCACATAATCAGTGTCCTCTGGTCCTAGACTCCCCCACTATAGGAAACATCCTGTCCACATCCATTCTATTTGTGTCCTCTGGTCCTAGACTCCCCCACAATAGGAAACATCCTCTCCACATCCACCCTATCAGTGTCCTCTGGTCCTAGACTCCCCCACTATAGGAAACATCCTCTCCACATCCACTCTATCAATGTCCTCTGGTCCTAGACTCCCCCACTATAGGAAACATCCTGTCCACATCCACTCTATTTGTGTCCTCTGGTCCTAGACTCCCCCACTATAGGAAACATCCTCTCCACATCCACTCTATCAGTGTCCTCTGGTCCTAGACTCCCCCACTAAAGGAAACATCCTCTCCACATCCATTCTATCTGTATCCTCTGGTCCTAGACTCGCCCACTATAGGAAACATCCTCTCCACATCCACTTTATCTGTGTCCTCTGGTCATAGACTCCCCCACTATAGGAAACATCCTCTCCACATCCACTCTATCTGCGTCCTATGGTCATAGACTGCCCCACTATAGGAAACATCCTCTCCACATCACCTATATCTGTATCCTCTGGTCCTAGACTCCCCCACTATAGGAAACATCCTCTCCACATCCACTCTATCAGTGTACTCTGGTCCTAGACACCCCCACTATAGGAAACATCCTCTCCACATCCACTCTATCAGTGTCCTCTGGTCCTAGACTCCCCCACTATAGGAAACATCCTCTCCACATCCACTCTATCAGTGTCCTCTGGTCCTAGACTCCCCCACTAAAGGAAACATCCTCTCCATATCCACTCTATTTGTTTCCTCTGGTCCTAGACTCCCCCACTATAGGAAACATCCTCTCCACATCCACTCTATCAGTGTCCTCTGGTCCTAGACTCCCCCACTGTAGGAAACATCCTCTCCACATCCACTCTATTTGTGTCCTCTGGTCCTAGACACCCCCACTATAGGAAACATCCTCTCCACATCCACTCTATTTGTGTCCTCTGGTCCTAGACACCCCCACTTTAGGAAACATCCTCTCCACATCCACTCTATCTGTGTCCTCTGGTCCTAGACTCTCCCACTATAGGAAACATCCTCTCCACATCCACTCTATCTGTGTCCTCTGGTCCTACACTCCCCCACTATAGGAAACATCCTCTCCACATCCATTCTTTCAGTGTCCTCTGGTCCTAGACTCCCCCACTATAGGAAACATCCTCTCCACATCCACTCTATCAGTGTCCTCTGGTCCTAGACTCCCCCACTGTAGGAAACATCCTCTCCACATCCACTCTATTTGTGTCCTCTGGTCCTAGACACCCCCACTATAGGAAACATCCTCTCCACATCCACTCTATTTGTGTCCTCTGGTCCTAGACACCCCCACTTTAGGAAACATCCTCTCCACATCCACTCTATCTGTGTCCTCTGGTCCTAGACTCTCCCACTATAGGAAACATCCTCTCCACATCCACTCTATCTGTGTCCTCTGGTCCTAGACTCCCCCACTATAGGAAACATCCTCTCCACATCCATTCTTTCAGTGTCCTCTGGTCCTAGACTCCCCCACTATAGAAAACATCCTCTCCACATCCACTCTATCTGTGTCCTCTGGTCCTAGACTCCCCCACTATAGGAAACATCCTCTCCACATCCACCCTATCAGTGTCCTCTGGTCCTAGACTCCCCCACTATAGGAAACATCCTCTCCACATCCACTCTATCAGTGTCCTCTGGTCCTAGACTCCCTCACTATAGGAAACATCCAGTCCACATCCACTCTATTTGTGTCCTCTGGTCCTAGACACCCCCACTATAGGAAACATCCTCTCCACATCCACTCTATTTGTGTCCTCTTTTCCTAGACACCCCCACTTTAGGAAACATCCTCTCCACATCCACTCTATCTGTGTACTCTGGTCCTAGACTCTCCCACTATAGGAAACATCCTCTCCACATCCATTCTATCTGTGTCCTCTGGTCCTAGACTCCCCTACTATAGGAAACATCCTCTCCACATCCATTCTATCAGTATCCTCTGGTCCTAGACTCCCCCACTATAGGAAACATCCTCTCCACATCCACTCTATCAGTGTCCTCTGGTCCTAGACTCCCCCACTATAGGAAACATCCTCTCCACATCCACTCTATCTCTGTCCTATGGTCATAGACTCCCCCACTATAGGAAACATCCTCTCCACTTCCACTCTATCTGTGTCCTCTGGTCCTAGACACCCCCACTATAGGAAACATCCTCTCCACATCCACTCTATTTGTGTCCTCTGGTCCTAGACTCCCCCACGATAGGAAACATCCTCTCCACATCCACTCTATCAGTGTCCTCTGGTCCTAGACTCCCCCACTATAGGAAACATCCTCTCCACAACCACTCTATTTGTGTCTTCTGGTCCTAGACTCCCCCACTATAGGAATCATCCTCTCCACATCCACTATATCTGTATCCTCTGGTCCTAGACTCCCCCACTATAGGAAACATCCTCTCCACTTCCACTCTATCTGTGTCCTCTGGTCCTAGACTCCCTCACTATAGGAAACATCCTGTCCACATCCACTCTATTTGTGTCCTCTGGTCCTAGACTCCCCCACTATAGGAAACATCCTCTCACATCCACTCTATCTGTGTCCTCTGGTCCTAGACTCCCCCACTATAGGAAACATCCTCTCCACATCCACTCTATTTGTGTCTTCTGGTCCTAGACTCCCCCACTATAGGAATCATCCTCTCCACATCCACTCTATCTGTGTCCTCTGGTCCTAGACTCCCCCACTAGAGGGAACATCCTCTCCACATCCACTCTATCTCTGTCCTCTGGTCCTGGACTCCCCCACTATAGGAAACATCCTCTCCATATCCACTCTATTTGTTTCCTCTGGTCTTAGACTCCCCCACTATAGGAAACATCCTCTCCACATCCACTCTATCAGTGTCCTCTGGTCCTAGACTCCCCCACTGTAGGAAACATCCTCTCCACATCCACTCTATTTGTGTCCTCTGGTCCTAGACACCCCCACTATAGGAAACATCCTCTCCACATCCACTCTATCTGTGTCCTCTGGTCCTAGACTCTCCCACTATAGGAAACATCCTCTCCACATCCACTCTATTTGTGTCCTCTTTTCCTAGACACCCCCACTTTAGGAAACATCCTCTCCACATCCACTCTATCTGTGTACTCTGGTCCTAGACTCTCCCACTATAGGAAACATCCTCTCCACATCCACTCTATCTGTGTCCTCTGGTCCTAGACTCCCCCACTATAGGAAACATCCTCTCCACATCCATTCTATCAGTATCCTCTGGTCCTAGACTCCCCCACTATAGGAAACATCCTCTCCACATCCACTCTATCTGTGTCCTCTGGTCCTAGACTCCCCCACTATAGGAAACATCCTCTCCACATCCACTCTATCTCTGTCCTATGGTCATAGACTCCCCCACTATAGGAAACATCCTCTCCACATCCACTATATCTGTATCCTCTGGTCCTAGACTCCCGCACTATAGGAATCATCCTCTCCACATCCACTATATCTGTATCCTCTGGTCCTAGACTCCACCAATATAGGAAACATCCTCTCCACTTCCACTCTATCTGTGTCCTCTGGTCCTAGACTCCCCCACTATAGGAAACATCCTCTCACATCCACTCTATCTGTGTCCTCTGGTCCTAGACTCCCCCACTATAGGAAACATCCTCTCCACATCCACTCTATTTGTGTCTTCTGGTCCTAGACTCCCCCACTATAGGAATCATCCTCTCCACATCCACTCTATCTGTGTCCTCTGGTCCTAGACTCCCCCACTAGAGGAAACATCCTCTCCACATCCAATCTATCTCTGTCCTCTGGTCCTGGACTCCCCCACTATAGGAAACATCCTCTCCATATCCACTCTATTTGTTTCCTCTGGTCCTAGACTCCCCCACTATAGGAAACATCCTCTCCACATCCACTCTATCAGTGTCCTCTGGTCCTAGACTCCCCCACTGTAGGAAACATCCTCTCCACATCCACTCTATTTGTGTCCTCTGGTCCTAGACACCCCCACTATAGGAAACATCCTCTCCACATCCACTCTATTTGTGTCCTCTGGTCCTAGACACCCCCACTTTAGGAAACATCCTCTCCACATCCACTCTATCTGTGTCCTCTGGTCCTAGACTCTCCCACTATAGGAAACATCCTCTCCACATCCACTCTATCTGTGTCCTCTGGTCCTACACTCCCCCACTATAGGAAACATCCTCTCCACATCCATTCTTTCAGTGTCCTCTGGTCCTAGACTCCCCCACTATAGGAAACATCCTCTCCACATCCACTCTATCAGTGTCCTCTGGTCCTAGACTCCCCCACTGTAGGAAACATCCTCTCCACATCCACTCTATTTGTGTCCTCTGGTCCTAGACACCCCCACTATAGGAAACATCCTCTCCACATCCACTCTATTTGTGTCCTCTGGTCCTAGACACCCCCACTTTAGGAAACATCCTCTCCACATCCACTCTATCTGTGTCCTCTGGTCCTAGACTCTCCCACTATAGGAAACATCCTCTCCACATCCACTCTATCTGTGTCCTCTGGTCCTAGACTCCCCCACTATAGGAAACATCCTCTCCACATCCATTCTTTCAGTGTCCTCTGGTCCTAGACTCCCCCACTATAGGAAACATCCTCTCCACATCCACTCTATCTGTGTCCTCTGGTCCTAGACTCCCCCACTATAGGAAACATCCTCTCCACATCCACCCTATCAGTGTCCTCTGGTCCTAGACTCCCCCACTATAGGAAACATCCTCTCCACATCCACTCTATCAGTGTCCTCTGGTCCTAGACTCCCTCACTATAGGAAACATCCAGTCCACATCCACTCTATTTGTGTCCTCTGGTCCTAGACACCCCCACTATAGGAAACATCCTCTCCACATCCACTCTATTTGTGTCCTCTTTTCCTAGACACCCCCACTTTAGGAAACATCCTCTCCACATCCACTCTATCTGTGTACTCTGGTCCTAGACTCTCCCACTATAGGAAACATCCTCTCCACATCCACTCTATCTGTGTCCTCTGGTCCTAGACTCCCCTACTATAGGAAACATCCTCTCCACATCCATTCTATCAGTATCCTCTGGTCCTAGACTCCCCCACTATAGGAAACATCCTCTCCACATCCACTCTATCAGTGTCCTCTGGTCCTAGACTCCCCCACTATAGGAAACATCCTCTCCACATCCACTCTATCTCTGTCCTATGGTCATAGACTCCCCCACTATAGGAAACATCCTCTCCACTTCCACTCTATCTGTGTCCTCTGGTCCTAGACACCCCCACTATAGGAAACATCCTCTCCACATCCACTCTATTTGTGTCCTCTGGTCCTAGACTCCCCCACGATAGGAAACATCCTCTCCACATCCACTCTATCAGTGTCCTCTGGTCCTAGACTCCCCCACTATAGGAAACATCCTCTCCACAACCACTCTATTTGTGTCTTCTGGTCCTAGACTCCCCCACTATAGGAATCATCCTCTCCACATCCACTATATCTGTATCCTCTGGTCCTAGACTCCCCCACTATAGGAAACATCCTCTCCACTTCCACTCTATCTGTGTCCTCTGGTCCTAGACTCCCTCACTATAGGAAACATCCTGTCCACATCCACTCTATTTGTGTCCTCTGGTCCTAGACTCCCCCACTATAGGAAACATCCTCTCACATCCACTCTATCTGTGTCCTCTGGTCCTAGACTCCCCCACTATAGGAAACATCCTCTCCACATCCACTCTATTTGTGTCTTCTGGTCCTAGACTCCCCCACTATAGGAATCATCCTCTCCACATCCACTCTATCTGTGTCCTCTGGTCCTAGACTCCCCCACTAGAGGGAACATCCTCTCCACATCCACTCTATCTCTGTCCTCTGGTCCTGGACTCCCCCACTATAGGAAACATCCTCTCCATATCCACTCTATTTGTTTCCTCTGGTCTTAGACTCCCCCACTATAGGAAACATCCTCTCCACATCCACTCTATCAGTGTCCTCTGGTCCTAGACTCCCCCACTGTAGGAAACATCCTCTCCACATCCACTCTATTTGTGTCCTCTGGTCCTAGACACCCCCACTATAGGAAACATCCTCTCCACATCCACTCTATCTGTGTCCTCTGGTCCTAGACTCTCCCACTATAGGAAACATCCTCTCCACATCCACTCTATTTGTGTCCTCTTTTCCTAGACACCCCCACTTTAGGAAACATCCTCTCCACATCCACTCTATCTGTGTACTCTGGTCCTAGACTCTCCCACTATAGGAAACATCCTCTCCACATCCACTCTATCTGTGTCCTCTGGTCCTAGACTCCCCCACTATAGGAAACATCCTCTCCACATCCATTCTATCAGTATCCTCTGGTCCTAGACTCCCCCACTATAGGAAACATCCTCTCCACATCCACTCTATCTGTGTCCTCTGGTCCTAGACTCCCCCACTATAGGAAACATCCTCTCCACATCCACTCTATCTCTGTCCTATGGTCATAGACTCCCCCACTATAGGAAACATCCTCTCCACATCCACTATATCTGTATCCTCTGGTCCTAGACTCCCGCACTATAGGAATCATCCTCTCCACATCCACTATATCTGTATCCTCTGGTCCTAGACTCCACCAATATAGGAAACATCCTCTCCACTTCCACTCTATCTGTGTCCTCTGGTCCTAGACTCCCTCACTATAGGAAACATCCTGTCCACATCCACTCTATTTGTGTCCTCTGGTCCTAGACTCCCCCACTATAGGAAACATCCTCTCACATCCACTCTATCTGTGTCCTCTGGTCCTAGACTCCCCCACTAGAGGAAACATCCTCTCCACATCCACTCTATCTCTGTCCTCTGGTCCTGGACTCCCCCACTATAGGAAACATCCTCTCCATATCCACTCTATTTGTTTCCTCTGGTCCTAGACTCCCCCACTATAGGAAACATCCTCTCCACATCCACTCTATCAGTGTCCTCTGGTCCTAGACTCCCCCACTGTAGGAAACATCCTCTCCACATCCACTCTATTTGTGTCCTCTGGTCCTAGACACCCCCACTATAGGAAACATCCTCTCCACATCCACTCTATCTGTGTCCTCTGGTCCTAGACTCTCCCACTATAGGAAACATCCTCTCCACATCCACTCTATCTGTGTCCTCTGGTCCTAGACTCCCCCACTATAGGAAACATCCTCTCCACATCCATTCTATCAGTGTCCTCTGGTCCTAGACTCCCCCACTATAGGAAACATCCTCTCCACATCCACTCTATCTGTGTCCTCTGGTCCTAGACTCCCCCACTATAGGAAACATCCTCTCCACATCCACCCTATCAGTGTCCTCTGGTCCTAGACTCCCCCACTATAGGAAACATCCTCTCCACATCCACTCTATCAGTGTCCTCTGGTCCTAGACTCCCTCACTATAGGAAACATCCAGTCCACATCCACTCTATTTGTGTCCTCTGGTCCTAGACACCCCCACTATAGGAAACATCCTCTCCACATCCACTCTATTTGTGTCCTCTTTTCCTAGACACCCCCACTTTAGGAAACATCCTCTCCACATCCACTCTATCTGTGTACTCTGGTCCTAGACTCTCCCACTATAGGAAACATCCTCTCCACATCAACTCTATCTGTGTCCTCTGGTCCTAGACTCCCCCACTATAGGAAACATCCTCTCCACATCCATTCTATCAGTATCCTCTGGTCCTAGACTCCCCCACTATAGGAAACATCCTCTCCACATCCACTCTATCTGTGTCCTCTGGTCCTAGACTCCCCCACTATAGGAAACATCCTCTCCACATCCACTCTATCTCTGTCCTATGGTCATAGACTCCCCCACTATAGGAAACATCCTCTCCACATCCACTATATCTGTATCCTCTGGTCCTAGACTCCCCCACTATAGGAAACATCCTCTCCACTTCCACTCTATCTGTGTCCTCTGGTCCTAGACACCCCCACTATAGGAAACATCCTCTCCACATCCACTCTATTTGTGTCCTCTGGTCCTAGACTCCCCCACGATAGGAAACATCCTCTCCACATCCACTCTATCAGTGTACTCTGGTCCTAGACTCCCCCACTATAGGAAACATCCTCTTCACATCCACTCTATTTGTGTCCTCAGGTCCTAGACTCCCCCACTATAGGAAACATCCTCTCCACATCCACTCTATTTGTGTCCTCTGGTCCTAGACACCCCCACTATAGGAAACATCCTCTCCACATCCACTCTATCAGTATCCTCTGGTCCTAGACTCCCCCACTATAGGAAACATCCTCTCCAAATCCACATTATCAGTGTCCTCTGGTCCTACACTCCCCCACTATAGGAAACATCCTGTCCACATCCATTCTATTTGTGTCCTCTGGTCCTAGACTCCCCCACAATAGGAAACATCCTCTCCACATCCACCCTATCAGTGTCCTCTGGTCCTAGACTCCCCCACTATAGGAAACATCCTCTCCACATCCACTCTATCAGTGTCCTCTGGTCCTAGACTCTCCCACTATAGGAAACATCCTCTCCACATCCACTCTATCTGTGTCCTATGGTCATAGACTGCCCCACTATAGGAAACATCCTCTCCACATCACCTATATCTGTATCCTCTGGTCCTAGACTCCCCCACTATAGGAAACATCCTCTCCACATCCACTCTATCAGTGTACTCTGGTCCTAGACTCCCCCACTATAGGAAACATCCTCTCCACATCCACTCTATTTGTGTCCTCTGGTCCTTGACACCCCCACTATAGGAAACATCCTGTCCACATCCACTCTATTTGTGTCCTCTGGTCCTAGACTCCCCCACTATAGGAAACTTCCTCTCCACATCCACACTATCAGTGTCCTCTGGTCCTAGACTCCCCCACTATAGGAAACATCCTGTCCACATCCACTCTATTTGTGTCCTCTGGTCCTAGACTCCCCCACTATAGGAATCATCCTCTCCACATCCACACTATCGGTGTCCTCTGGTCCTAGACTCCCCCACTATAGGAAACATCCTGTCCACATCCACTCTATTTGTGCCCTCTGGTCCTAGACTCGCCCACTATACGAATCATCCTCTCCACATCCACTCTATCTGTGTCCTCTGGTCCCAGACTCCCCCACTGTAGGAAACATCCTCTCCACATCCACTCTATTTGTGTCCTCTGGTCCGAGACTCCCCCACTATAGGAATCATCCTCTCCACATCCACTCTATCTGTGTCTTCTGGTCCTAGACTCCCCCACTAGAGGAAACATCCTCTCCACATCCACTCTATCTGTATTCTCTGGTCCTAGACTCACCCACTATAGGAAACATCCTCTCCACATCCACTCTATCAGTGTACTCTGGTCCTGGACTCCCCCACTATAGGAAACATCCTCTCCACATCCACTCTATTTGTGTCCTCTGGTCCTAGACACCCCCACTATAGGAAACATCCTCTCCACATCCATTCTATCAGTATCCTCTGGTCCTAGACTCCCCCACTATAGGAAACATCCTCTCCACATCCACTCTATCTGTGTCCTCTGGTCCTAGACTCCCCCACTATAGGAAACATCCTCTCCAAATCCACATTATCAGTGTCCTCTGGTCCTAGACTCCCCCACTATAGGAAACATCCTGTCCACATCCATTCTATTTGTGTCCTCTGGTCCTAGACTCTCCCACAATAGGAAACATCCTCTCCACATCCACCCTATCAGTGTCCTCTGGTCCTAGACTCCCCCACTATAGGAAACATCCTGTCCACATCCACTCTATCTGTGTCCTCTGGTCCTAGACTCCCCCACTATAGGAAACATCCTCTCCACATCCATTCTATCAGTATCCTCTGGTCCTAGACTCCCCCACTATAGGAAACATCCTGTCCACATCCACTCTATCTGTGTCCTCTGGTCCTAGACTCCCCCACTATAGGAAACATCCTCTCCACATCCATTCTATCAGTATCCTCTGGTCCTAGACTCCCCCACTATAGGAAACATCCTCTCCACATCCACTCTATCTGTGTCCTCTGGTCCTAGACTCCCCCACTATAGGAAACATGCTCTCCACATCCACTCTATCTCTGTCCTATGGTCATAGACTCCCCCACTATAGGAAACATCCTCTCCACATCCACTATATCTGTATCCTCTGGTCCTAGACTCCCCCACCATAGGAAACATACTCTCCACTTCCACTCTATCTGTGTCCTCTGGTCCTAGACACCCCCACTATAGGAAACATCCTCTCCACATCCACTCTATTTGTGTCCTCTGGTCCTAGACTCCCCCACTATAGGAAACATCCTCTCCACATCCACTCTATCTGTGTCCTCTGGTCCTAGACTCCCCCACTATAGGAAACATGCTCTCCACATCCACTCTATCTCTGTCCTATGGTCATAGACTCCCCCACTATAGGAAACATCCTCTCCACATCCACTATATCTGTATCCTCTGGTCCTAGACTCCCCCACCATAGGAAACATACTCTCCACTTCCACTCTATCTGTGTCCTCTGGTCCTAGACACCCCCACTATAGGAAACATCCTCTCCACATCCACTCTATTTGTGTCCTCTGGTCCTAGACTCCCCCACTATAGGAAACATCCTCTCCACATCCACTCTATCAGTGTCCTCTGGTCCTAGACTCCCCCACTATAGGAAACATCCTCTCCAAATCCACATTATCAGTGTCCTCTGGTCCTAGACTCCCCCACTATAGGAAACATCCTGTCCACATCCATTCTATTTGTGTCCTCTGGTCCTAGACTCCCCCACAATAGGAAACATCCTCTCCACATCCACCCTATCAGTGTCCTCTGGTCCTAGACTCCCCCACTATAGGAAACATCCTCTCCACATCCACTCTATCAGTGTCCTCTGGTCCTAGACTCCCCCACTATAGGAAACATCCTGTCCACATCCACTCTATTTGTGTCCTCTGGTCCTAGACTCCCCCACTATAGGAAACATCCTCTCCACTTCCACTCTATCTGTGTCCTCTGGTCCTAGACACCCCCACTATAGGTAACATCCTCTCCACATCCACTCTATCAGTGTCCTCTGGTCCTAGACTCCCCCACTATAGGAAACATCCTCTCCAAATCCACATTATCAGTGTCCTCTGGTCCTAGACTCCCCCACTATAGGAAACATCCTGTCCACATCCATTCTATTTGTGTCCTCTGGTCCTATACTCCCCCACAATAGGAAACATCCTGTCCACATCCACTCTATTGGTGTCCTCTGGTCCTAGACTCCCCCACTATAGGAAACATCCTCTCCACATCCACTCTATCAGTGTCCTCTGGTCCTAGACTCCCCCACTATAGGAAACATCTTCTCCACATCCATTCTATCTGTATCCTCTGGTCCTAGACTCCCCCACGATAGGAAACATCTTCTCCACATCCACTCTATCTGTGTCCTCTGGTCCTAGACTCCCCCACTATAGGAAACATCCTCTCCACATCCACTCTATCTGTGTCCTATGGTCATAGACTGCCCCACTATAGGAAACATCCTCTCCACATCAGCTATATCTGTATCCTCTGGTCCTAGACTCCCCCACTAGAGGAAACATCCTCTCCACATCCACTCTATCTCTGTCCTCTGGTCCTGGACTCCCCCACTATATGAAACATCCTCTCCATATCCACTCTATTTGTTTCCTCTGGTCCTAGACTCCCCCACTATAGGAAACATCCTCTCCAAATCCACTTTATCAGTGTCCTCTGGTCCTAGACCCCCCCACTATAGGAAACATCCTGTCCACATCCACTCTTTTTGTGTCCTCTGGTCCTAGACTCCCCCACTATAGGAAACATCCTCTCCACATCCACTCTATCAGTGTCCTCTGGTCCTAGACTCCCCCACTATAGGAAACATCCTGTCCACATCCACTCTATTTGTGTCCTCTGGTCCTAGACTCCCCCACTATAGGAAACTTCCTCTCCACATCCACACTATCAGTGTCCTCTGGTCCTAGACTCCCCCACTATAGGAAACATCCTGTCCACATCCACTCTATTTGTGTCCTCTGGTCCGAGACTCCCCCACTATAGGAATCATCCCCTCCACATCCACTCTATCTGTGTCCTCTGGTCCTAGACTCCCCCACTAGAGGAAACATCCTCTCCACATCCACTCTATCTGTATTCTCTGGTCCTAGACTCCCCCACTATAGGAAACATCCTCTCACATCCACTCTATCTGTGTCCTCTGGTCCTAGACTCCCCCACTATAGGAAACATCCTCTCCACATCCACTCTATTTGTGTCCTCAGGTCCTAGACTCCCCCACTATAGGAATCAACCTCTCCACATCCACTCTATCTGTGTCTTCTGGTCCTAGACTCCCCCACTAGAGGAAACATCCTCTCCACATCCACTCTATCTGTATTCTCTGGTCCTAGACTCCCCCACTATAGGAAACATCCTCTCCACATCCACTCTATCAGTGTACTCTGGTCCTGGACTCCCCCACTATAGGAAACATCCTCTCCACATCCACTCTATTTGTGTCCTCTGGTCCTAGACACCCCCACTATAGTAAACATCCTCTCCACATCCATTCTATCAGTATCCTCTGGTCCTAGACTCCCCCACTATAGGAAACATCCTCTCCACATCCACTCTATCTGTGTCCTCTGGTCCTAGACTCCCCCACTATAGGAAACAACCTCTCCAAATCCACATTATCAGTGTCCTCTGGTCCTAGACTCCCCCACTATAGGAAACATCCTGTCCACATCCATTCTATTTGTGTCCTCTGGTCCTAGACTCTCCCACAATAGGAAACATCCTCTCCACATCCACCCTATCAGTGTCCTCTGGTCCTAGACTCCCCCACTATAGGAAACATCCTGTCCACATCCACTCTATCTGTGTCCTCTGGTCCTAGACTCCCCCACTATAGGAAACATCCTCTCCACATCCATTCTATCAGTATCCTCTGGTCCTAGACTCCCCCACTATAGGAAACATCCTGTCCACATCCACTCTATCTGTGTCCTCTGGTCCTAGACTCCCCCACTATAGGAAACATCCTCTCCACATCCATTCTATCAGTATCCTCTGGTCCTAGACTCCCCCACTATAGGAAACATCCTCTCCACATCCACTCTATCTGTGTCCTCTGGTCCTAGACTCCCCCACTATAGGAAACATGCTCTCCACATCCACTCTATCTCTGTCCTATGGTCATAGACTCCCCCACTATAGGAAACATCCTCTCCACATCCACTATATCTGTATCCTCTGGTCCTAGACTCCCCCACCATAGGAAACATACTCTCCACTTCCACTCTATCTGTGTCCTCTGGTCCTAGACACCCCCACTATAGGAAACATCCTCTCCACATCCACTCTATTTGTGTCCTCTGGTCCTAGACTCCCCCACTATAGGAAACATCCTCTCCACATCCACTCTATCAGTGTACTCTGGTCCTAGACTCCCCCACTATAGGAAACATCCTCTTCACATCCACTCTATTTGTGTCCTCAGGTCCTAGACTCCCCCACTATAGGAAACATCCTCTCCACATCCACTCTATTTGTGTCCTCTGGTCCTAGACACCCCCACTATAGGAAACATCCTCTCCACATCCACTCTATCAGTGTCCTCTGGTCCTAGACTCCCCCACTATAGGAAACATCCTCTCCAAATCCACATTATCAGTGTCCTCTGGTCCTAGACTCCCCCACTATAGGAAACATCCTGTCCACATCCATTCTATTTGTGTCCTCTGGTCCTAGACTCCCCCACAATAGGAAACATCCTCTCCACATCCACCCTATCAGTGTCCTCTGGTCCTAGACTCCCCCACTATAGGAAACATCCTCTCCAAATCCACATTATCAGTGTCCTCTGGTCCTAGACTCCCCCACTATAGGAAACATCCTGTCCACATCCATTCTATTTGTGTCCTCTGGTCCTATACTCCCCCACAATAGGAAACATCCTGTCCACATCCACTCTATTGGTGTCCTCTGGTCCTAGACTCCCCCACTATAGGAAACATCCTCTCCACATCCACTCTATCAGTGTCCTCTGGTCCTAGACTCCCCCACTATAGGAAACATCTTCTCCACATCCATTCTATCTGTATCCTCTGGTCCTAGACTCCCCCACGATAGGAAACATCTTCTCCACATCCACTCTATCTGTGTCCTCTGGTCCTAGACTCCCCCACTATAGGAAACATCCTCTCCACATCCACTCTATCTGTGTCCTATGGTCATAGACTGCCGCACTATAGGAAACATCCTCTCCACATCAGCTATATCTGTATCCTCTGGTCCTAGACTCCCCCACTAGAGGAAACATCCTCTCCACATCCACTCTATCTCTGTCCTCTGGTCCTGGACTCCCCCACTATATGAAACATCCTCTCCATATCCACTCTATTTGTTTCCTCTGGTCCTAGACTCCCCCACTATAGGAAACATCCTCTCCAAATCCACTTTATCAGTGTCCTCTGGTCCTAGACCCCCCCACTATAGGAAACATCCTGTCCACATCCACTCTTTTTGTGTCCTCTGGTCCTAGACTCCCCCACTATAGGAAACATCCTCTCCACATCCACTCTATCAGTGTCCTCTGGTCCTAGACTCCCCCACTATAGGAAACATCCTGTCCACATCCACTCTATTTGTGTCCTCTGGTCCTAGACTCCCCCACTATAGGAAACTTCCTCTCCACATCCACACTATCAGTGTCCTCTGGTCCTAGACTCCCCCACTATAGGAAACATCCTGTCCACATCCACTCTATTTGTGTCCTCTGGTCCGAGACTCCCCCACTATAGGAATCATCCCCTCCACATCCACTCTATCTGTGTCCTCTGGTCCTAGACTCCCCCACTAGAGGAAACATCCTCTCCACATCCACTCTATCTGTATTCTCTGGTCCTAGACTCCCCCACTATAGGAAACATCCTCTCACATCCACTCTATCTGTGTCCTCTGGTCCTAGACTCCCCCACTATAGGAAACATCCTCTCCACATCCACTCTATTTGTGTCCTCTGGTCCTAGACTCCCCCACTATAGGAATCAACCTCTCCACATCCACTCTATCTGTGTCTTCTGGTCCTAGACTCCCCCACTAGAGGAAACATCCTCTCCACATCCACTCTATCTGTATTCTCTGGTCCTAGACTCCCCCACTATAGGAAACATCCTCTCCACATCCACTCTATCAGTGTACTCTGGTCCTGGACTCCCCCACTATAGGAAACATCCTCTCCACATCCACTCTATTTGTGTCCTCTGGTCCTAGACACCCCCACTATAGTAAACATCCTCTCCACATCCATTCTATCAGTATCCTCTGGTCCTAGACTCCCCCACTATAGGAAACATCCTCTCCACATCCACTCTATCTGTGTCCTCTGGTCCTAGACTCCCCCACTATAGGAAACAACCTCTCCAAATCCACATTATCAGTGTCCTCTGGTCCTAGACTCCCCCACTATAGGAAACATCCTGTCCACATCCATTCTATTTGTGTCCTCTGGTCCTAGACTCTCCCACAATAGGAAACATCCTCTCCACATCCACCCTATCAGTGTCCTCTGGTCCTAGACTCCCCCACTATAGGAAACATCCTCTCCACATCCATTCTATCAGTATCCTCTGGTCCTAGACTCCCCCACTATAGGAAACATCCTGTCCACATCCACTCTATCTGTGTCCTCTGGTCCTAGACTCCCCCACTATAGGAAACATCCTCTCCACATCCATTCTATCAGTATCCTCTGGTCCTAGACTCCCCCACTATAGGAAACATCCTCTCCACATCCACTCTATCTGTGTCCTCTGGTCCTAGACTCCCCCACTATAGGAAACATGCTCTCCACATCCACTCTATCTCTGTCCTATGGTCATAGACTCCCCCACTATAGGAAACATCCTCTCCACATCCACTATATCTGTATCCTCTGGTCCTAGACTCCCCCACCATAGGAAACATACTCTCCACTTCCACTCTATCTGTGTCCTCTGGTCCTAGACACCCCCACTATAGGAAACATCCTCTCCACATCCACTCTATTTGTGTCCTCTGGTCCTAGACTCCCCCACTATAGGAAACATCCTCTCCACATCCACTCTATCAGTGTACTCTGGTCCTAGACTCCCCCACTATAGGAAACATCCTCTTCACATCCACTCTATTTGTGTCCTCAGGTCCTAGACTCCCCCACTATAGGAAACATCCTCTCCACATCCACTCTATTTGTGTCCTCTGGTCCTAGACACCCCCACTATAGGAAACATCCTCTCCACATCCACTCTATCAGTGTCCTCTGGTCCTAGACTCCCCCACTATAGGAAACATCCTCTCCAAATCCACATTATCAGTGTCCTCTGGTCCTAGACTCCCCCACTATAGGAAACATCCTGTCCACATCCATTCTATTTGTGTCCTCTGGTCCTAGACTCCCCCACAATAGGAAACATCCTCTCCACATCCACCCTATCAGTGTCCTCTGGTCCTAGACTCCCCCACTATAGGAAACATCCTCTCCACATCCACTCTATCAGTGTCCTCAGGTCCTAGACTCCACCACTATAGGAAACATCCTGTCCACATCCACTCTATTTGTGTCCTCTGGTCCTAGACTCCCCCACTATAGGAAACATCCTCTCCACTTCCACTCTATCTGTGTCCTCTGGTCCTAGACACCCCCACTATAGGTAACATCCTCTCCACATCCACTCTATCAGTGTCCTCTGGTCCTAGACTCCCCCACTATAGGAAACATCCTCTCCAAATCCACATTATCAGTGTCCTCTGGTCCTAGACTCCCCCACTATAGGAAACATCCTGTCCACATCCATTCTATTTGTGTCCTCTGGTCCTATACTCCCCCACAATAGGAAACATCCTGTCCACATCCACTCTATTGGTGTCCTCTGGTCCTAGACTCCCCCACTATAGGAAACATCCTCTCCACATCCACTCTATCAGTGTCCTCTGGTCCTAGACTCCCCCACTATAGGAAACATCTTCTCCACATCCATTCTATCTGTATCCTCTGGTCCTAGACTCCCCCACTATAGGAAACATCTTCTCCACATCCACTCTATCTGTGTCCTCTGGTCCTAGACTCCCCCACTATAGGAAACATCCTCTCCACATCCACTCTATCTGTGTCCCATGGTCATAGACTGCCCCACTATAGGAAACATCCTCTCCACATCAGCTATATCTGTATCCTCTGGTCCTAGACTCCCCCACTAGAGGAAACATCCTCTCCACATCCACTCTATCTCTGTCCTCTGGTCCTGGACTCCCCCACTATATGAAACATCCTCTCCATATCCACTCTATTTGTTTCCTCTGGTCCTAGACTCCCCCACTATAGGAAACATCCTCTCCAAATCCACTTTATCAGTGTCCTCTGGTCCTAGACCCCCCCACTATAGGAAACATCCTGTCCACATCCACTCTTTTTGTGTCCTCTGGTCCTAGACTCCCCCACTATAGGAAACATCCTCTCCACATCCACTCTATCAGTGTCCTCTGGTCCTAGACTCCCCCACTATAGGAAACATCCTGTCCACATCCACTCTATTTGTGTCCTCTGGTCCTAGACTCCCCCACTATAGGAAACTTCCTCTCCACATCCACACTATCAGTGTCCTCTGGTCCTAGACTCCCCCTCTATAGGAAACATCCTGTCCACATCCACTCTATTTGTGTCCTCTGGTCCGAGACTCCCCCACTATAGGAATCATCCCCTCCACATCCACTCTATCTGTGTCCTCTGGTCCTAGACTCCCCCACTAGAGGAAACATCCTCTCCACATCCACTCTATCTGTATTCTCTGGTCCTAGACTCCCCCACTATAGGAAACATCCTCTCACATCCACTCTATCTGTGTCCTCTGGTCCTAGACTCCCCCACTATAGGAAACATCCTCTCCACATCCACTCTATTTGTGTCCTCTGGTCCTAGACTCCCCCACTATAGGAATCAACCTCTCCACATCCACTCTATCTGTGTCCTCTGGTCCTAGACTCCCCCTCTAGAGGAAACATCCTCTCCATATCCACTCTATTTGTTTCCTCTGGTCCTAGACTCCCCCACTATAGGAAACATCCTCTCCACATCCACTCTATCAGTGTCCTCTGGTCCTAGACTCCCCCACTGTAGGAAACATCCTCTCCACATCCACTCTATTTGTGTCCTCTGGTCCTAGACACCCCCACTATAGGAAACACCCTCTCCACATCCACTCTATTTGTGTCCTCTGGTCCTAGACACCCCCACTTTAGGAAACATCCTCTCCACATCCACTCTATCTGTGTCCTCTGGTCCTAGACTCTCCCACTATAGGAAACATCCTCTCCACATCCACTCTATCTGTGTCCTCTGGTCCTAGACTCCCCCACTATAGGAAACATCCTCTCCACATCCATTCTATCAGTATCCTCTGGTCCTAGACTCCCCCACTAAAGGAAACATCCTCTCCACATCCACTCTATCTGTGTCCTCTGGTCGTAGACTCCCCCACTATAGGAAACATCCTCTCCACATCCACTCAATCTCTGTCCTATGGTCATAGACTCCCCCACTATAGGAAACATCCTCTCCACATCCACTATATCTGTATCCTCTGGTCCTAGACTCCCCCACTATAGGAAACATCCTCTCCACATCCACCCTATCAGTGTCCTCTGGTCCTAGACTCCCCCACTATAGGAAACATCCTCTCCACATCCACTCTATCAGTGTCCTCAGGTCCTAGACTCCCCCACTATAGGAAACATCCTGTCCACATCCACTCTATTTGTGTCCTCTGGTCCTAGACTCCCCCACTATAGGAAACATCCTCTCCACTTCCACTCTATCTGTGTCCTCTGGTCCTAGACACCCCCACTATAGGTAACATCCTCTCCACATCCACTCTATCAGTGTCCTCTGGTCCTAGACTCCCCCACTATAGGAAACATCCTCTCCAAATCCACATTATCAGTGTCCTCTGGTCCTAGACTCCCCCACTATAGGAAACATCCTGTCCACATCCATTCTATTTGTGTCCTCTGGTCCTATACTCCCCCACAATAGGAAACATCCTGTCCACATCCACTCTATTGGTGTCCTCTGGTCCTAGACTCCCCCACTATAGGAAACATCCTCTCCACATCCACTCTTTTTGTGTCCTCTGGTCCTAGACTCCCCCAATATAGGAAACATCCTGTCCACATCCACTCTATTTGTGTCCTCTGGTCCTAGACTCCCCCACTATAGGAAACTTCCTCTCCACATCCACACTATCAGTGTCCTCTGGTCCTAGACTCCCCCTCTATAGGAAACATCCTGTCCACATCCACTCTATTTGTGTCCTCTGGTCCGAGACTCCCCCACTATAGGAATCATCCCCTCCACATCCACTCTATCTGTGTCCTCTGGTCCTAGACTCCCCCACTAGAGGAAACATCCTCTCCACATCCACTCTATCTGTATTCTCTGGTCCTAGACTCCCCCACTATAGGAAACATCCTCTCACATCCACTCTATCTGTGTCCTCTGGTCCTAGACTCCCCCACTATAGGAAACATCCTCTCCACATCCACTCTATTTGTGTCCTCTGGTCCTAGACTCCCCCACTATAGGAATCAACCTCTCCACATCCACTCTATTTGTGCCCTCTGGTCCTAGACTCCCCCACTATAGGAAACATCCTCTCCACATCCACTCTATCAGTGTACTCTGGTCCTGGACTCCCCCACTATAGGAAACATCCTCTCCACATCCACTCTATTTGTGTCCTCTGGTCCTAGACACCCCCACTATAGGAAACATCCTCTCCACATCCATTCTATCAGTATCCTCTGGTCCTAGACACCCCCACTATAGGAAACATCCTCTCCACATCCACTCTATCTGTGTCCTCTGGTCCTAGACTCCCCCACTATAGGAAACATCCTCTCCAAATCCACATTATCAGTGTCCTCTGGTCCTAGACTCCCCCACTATAGGAAACATCCTGTCCACATCCATTCTATTTGTGTCCTCTGGTCCTAGACTCTCCCACAATAGGAAACATCCTCTCCACATCCACCCTATCAGTGTCCTCTGGTCCTAGACTCCCCCACTATAGGAAACATCCTCTCCACATCCACTCTATCAGTTTCCTCTGGTCCTAGACTCCCCCACTATAGGAAACATCCTCTCCACATCCACTCTATCTGTGTCCTCTGGTCCTAGACTCCCCCACTATAGGAAACATCCTCTCCACATCCATTCTATCAGTATCCTCTGGTCCTAGACTCCCCCACTATAGGAAACATCCTCTCCACATCCACTCTATCTGTGTCCTCTGGTCCTAGACACCCCCACTATAGGAAACATCCTCTCCACATCCACTCTATTTGTGTCCTCTGGTCCTAGACTCCCCCACTATAGGAAACATCCTCTCCACATCCACTCTATCAGTGTACTCTGGTCCTAGACTCCCCCACTATAGGAAACATCCTCTTCACATCCACTCTATTTGTGTCCTCAGGTCCTAGACTCCCCCACTATAGGAAACATCCTCTCCACATCCACTCTATTTGTGTCCTCTGGTCCTAGACACCCCCACTATAGGAAACATCCTCTCCAAATCCAGATTATCAGTGTCCTCTGGTCCTAGACTCCCCCACTATAGGAAACATCCTGTCCACATCCATTCTATTTGTGTCCTCTGGTCCTAGACTCCCCCACAATAGGAAACATCCTCTCCACATCCACCCTATCAGTGTCCTCTGGTCCTAGACTCCCCCACTATAGGAAACATCCTCTCCACATCCACTCTATCAGTGTCCTCTGGTCCTAGACTCCCCCACTATAGGAAACATCCTGTCCACATCCACTCTATTTGTGTCCTCTGGTCCTAGACTCCCCCACTATAGGAAACATCCTCTCCACATCCATTCTATCTGTATCCTCTGGTCCTAGACTCCCCCACTATAGGAAACATCCTCTCCACATCCACTCTATCTGTGTCCTATGGTCATAGACTGCCCCAGTATAGGAAACATCCTCTCCACATCACCTATATCTGTATCCTCTGGTCCTAGACTCCCCCACTATAGGAAACATCCTCTCCACATCCACTCTATCAGTGTACTCTGGTCCTGGACTCCCCCACTATAGGAAACATCCTCTCCACATCCACTCTATTTGTGTCCTCTGGTCCTAGACACCCCCACTATAGGAAACATCCTCTCCACATCCATTCTATCAGTATCCTCTGGTCCTAGACTACCACACTATAGGAAACATCCTCTCCACATCCACTCTATCTGTGTCCTCTGGTCCTAGACTCCCCCACTATAGGAAACATCCTCTCCACATCCACTCTATCTCTGTCCTATGGTCATAGACTCCCCCACTATTGGAAACATCCTCTCCACATCCACTATATCTGTATCCTCTGGTCCTAGACTCCCCCACTATAGGAAACATCCTCTCCACTTCCACTCTATCTGTGTCCTCTGGTCCTAGACACCCCCACTATAGGTAACATCCTCTCCACATCCACTCTATCAGTGTCCTCTGGTCCTAGACTCCCCCACTATAGGAAACATCCTCTCCAAATCCACATTATCAGTGTCCTCTGGTCCTAGACTCCCCCACTATAGGAAACATCCTGTCCACATCCATTCTATTTGTGTCCTCTGGTCCTAGACTCCCCCACAATAGGAAACATCCTCTCCACATCCACCCTATCAGTGTCCTCTGATCCTAGACTCCCCCACTATAGGAAACATCCTCTCCACATCCACTCTATCAGTGTCCTCTGGTCCTAGACTCCCCCACAATAGGAAACATCCTGTCCACATCCACTCTATTTGTGTCCTCTGGTCCTAGACTCCCCCACTATAGGAAACATCCTCTCCACATCCACTCTATCAGTGTGCTCTGGTCCTAGACTCCCCCACTATAGGAAACATCTTCTCCACATCCATTCTATCTGTATCCTCTGGTCCTAGGCTCCCCCACTATAGGAAACATCTTCTCCATATCCACTCTATCTGTGTCCTCTGGTCCTAGACTCCCCCACTATAGGAAACATCCTCTCCACATCCACTCTATCTGTGTCCTATGGTCATAGACTGCCCCACTATAGGAAACATACTCTCCACATCAGCTATATCTGTATCCTCTGGTCCTAGACTCCCCCACTAGAGGAAACATCCTCTCCACATCCACTCTATCTCTGTCCTCTGGTCCTGGACTCCCCCACTATAGGAAACATCCTCTCCATATCCACTCTATTTGTTTCCTCTGGTCCTAGACTCCCCCACTATAGGAAACATCCTCTCCAAATCCACTTTATCAGTGTCCTCTGGTCCTAGACCCCCCCACTATAGGAAACATCCTGTCCACATCCACTCTTTTTGTGTCCTCTGGTCCTAGACTCCCCCACTATAGGAAACATCCTCTCCACATCCACTCTATCTGTGTCCTCTGGTCCTAGACTCCCCCACTATAGGAAACATCCTCTCCAAATCCACATTATCAGTGTCCTCTGGTCCTAGACTCCCCCACTATAGGAAACATCCTGTCCACATCCATTCTATTTGTGTCTTCTGGTCCTAGACTCTCCCACAATAGGAAACATCCTCTCCACATCCACCCTATCAGTGTCCTCTGGTCCTAGACTCCCCCACTATAGGAAACATCCTCTCCACATCCACTCTATCAGTGTCCTCTGGTCCTAGACTCCCCCACTATAGGAAACATCCTCTCCACATCCACTCTATCTGTGTCCTCTGGTCCTAGACTCCCCCACTATAGGAAACATCCTCTCCACATCCATTCTATCAGTATCCTCTGGTCCTAGACTCCCCCACTATAGGAAACATCCTCTCCACATCCACTCTATCTGTGTCCTCTGGTCCTAGACTCCCCCACTATAGGAAACATGCTCTCCACATCCACTCTATCTCTGTCCTATGGTCATAGACTCCCCCACTATAGGAAACATCCTCTCCACATCCACTATATCTGTATCCTCTGGTCCTAGACTCCCCCACCATAGGAAACATACTCTCCACTTCCACTCTATCTGTGTCCTCTGGTCCTAGACACCCCCACTATTGGAAACATCCTCTCCACATCCACTCTATTTGTGTCCTCTGGTCCTAGACTCCCCCACTATAGGAAACATCCTCTCCACATCCACTCTATCAGTGTACTCTGGTCCTAGACTCCCCCACTATAGGAAACATCCTCTTCACATCCACTCTATTTGTGTCCTCAGGTCCTAGACTCCCCCACTATAGGAAACATCCTCTCCACATCCACTCTATTTGTGTCCTCTGGTCCTAGACACCCCCACTATAGGAAACATCCTCTCCACATCCACTCTATCAGTGTCCTCTGGTCCTAGACTCCCCCACTATAGGAAACATCCTCTCCAAATCCACATTATCAGTGTCCTCTGGTCCTAGACTCCCCCACTATAGGAAACATCCTCTCCACATCCACTCTATCAGTGTCCTCTGGTCCTAGACTCCCCCACTATAGGAAACATCCTGTCCACATCCACTCTATTTGTGTCCTCTGGTCCTAGACTCCCCCACTATAGGAAACATCCTCTCCACATCCATTCTATCTGTATCCTCTGGTCCTAGACTCCCCCACAATAGGAAACATCCTCTCCACATCCACTCTATCTGTGTCCTATGGTCATAGACTGCCCCAGTATAGGAAACATCCTCTCCACATCACCTATATCTGTATCCTCTGGTCCTAGACTCCCCCACTATAGGAAACATCCTCTCCACATCCACTCTATCAGTGTACTCTGGTCCTGGACTCCCCCACTATAGGAAACATCCTCTCCACATCCACTCTATTTGTGTCCTCTGGTCCTAGACACCCCCACTATAGGAAACATCATCTCCACATCCATTCTATCAGTATCCTCTGGTCCTAGACTACCCCACTATAGGAAACATCCTCTCCACATCCACTCTATCTGTGTCCTCTGGTCCTAGACTCCCCCACTATAGGAAACATCCTCTCCACATCCACTCTATCTCTGTCCTATGGTCATAGACTCCCCCACTATTGGAAACATCCTCTCCACATCCACTATATCTGTATCCTCTGGTCCTAGACTCCCCCACTATAGGAAACATCCTCTCCACTTCCACTCTATCTGTGTCCTCTGGTCCTAGACACCCCCACTATAGGTAACATCCTCTCCACATCCACTCTATCAGTGTCCTCTGGTCCTAGACTCCCCCACTATAGGAAACATCCTCTCCAAATCCACATTATCAGTGTCCTCTGGTCCTAGACTCCCCCACTATAGGAAACATCCTGTCCACATCCATTCTATTTGTGTCCTCTGGTCCTAGACTCCCCCACAATAGGAAACATCCTCTCCACATCCACCCTATCAGTGTCCTCTGATCCTAGACTCCCCCACTATAGGAAACATCCTCTCCACATCCACTCTATCAGTGTCCTCTGGTCCTAGACTCCCCCACAATAGGAAACATCCTGTCCACATCCACTCTATTTCTGTCCTCTGGTCCTAGACTCCCCCACTATAGGAAACATCCTCTCCACATCCACTCTATCAGTGTCCTCTGGTCCTAGACTCCCCCACTATAGGAAACATCTTCTCCACATCCATTCTATCTGTATCCTCTGGTCCTAGGCTCCCCCACTATAGGAAACATCTTCTCCACATCCACTCTATCTGTGTCCTCTGGTCCTAGACTCCCCCACTATAGGAAACATCCTCTCCACATCCACTCTATCTGTGTCCTATGGTCATAGACTGCCCCACTATAGGAAACATCCTCTCCACATCAGCTATATCTGTATCCTCTGGTCCTAGACTCCCCCACTAGAGGAAACATCCTCTCCACATCCACTCTATCTCTGTCCTCTGGTCCTGGACTCCCCCACTATAGGAAACATCCTCTCCATATCCACTCTATTTGTTTCCTCTGGTCCTAGACTCCCCCGCTATAGGAA
Source organism: Hemitrygon akajei (assembly GCF_048418815.1). Classification (NCBI taxonomy): domain Eukaryota; kingdom Metazoa; phylum Chordata; class Chondrichthyes; order Myliobatiformes; family Dasyatidae; genus Hemitrygon; species Hemitrygon akajei. The sequence goes on from NC_133130.1 coordinate 316,823, forward strand.
ACATCCTCTCCAAATCCACTTTATCAGTGTCCTCTGGTCCTAGACCCCCCCACTATAGGAAACATCCTGTCCACATCCACTCTTTTTGTGTCCTCTGTTCCTAGACTCCCCCACTATAGGAAACATCCTCTCCACATCCACTCTATCTGTGTCCTCTGGTCCTAGACTCCCCCACTATAGGAAACATCCTCTCCAAATCCACATTATCAGTGTCCTCTGGTCCTAGACTCCCCCACTATAGGAAACATCCTGTCCACATCCATTCTATTTGTGTCTTCTGGTCCTAGACTCTCCCACAATAGGAAACATCCTCTCCACATCCACCCTATCAGTGTCCTCTGGACCTAGACTCCCCCACTATAGGAAACATCCTCTCCACATCCACTCTATCAGTGTCCTCTGGTCCTAGACTCCCCCACTATAGGAAACATCCTCTCCACATCCACTCTATCTGTGTCCTCTGGTCCTAGACTCCCCCACTATAGGAAACATCCTCTCCACATCCATTCTATCGGTATCCTCTGGTCCTAGACTCCCCCACTATAGGAAACATCCTCTCCACATCCACTCTATCTGTGTCCTCTGGTCCTAGACTCCCCCACTATAGGAAACATGCTCTCCACATCCACTCTATCTCTGTCCTATGGTCATAGACTCCCCCACTATAGGAAACATCCTCTCCACATCCACTATATCTGTATCCTCTGGTCCTAGACTCCCCCACCATAGGAAACATACTCTCCACTTCCACTCTATCTGTGTCCTCTGGTCCTAGACACCCCCACTATAGGAAACATCCTCTCCACATCCACTCTATTTGTGTCCTCTGGTCCTAGACTCCCCCACTATAGGAAACATCCTCTCCACATCCACTCTATCAGTGTACTCTGGTCCTAGACTCCACCACTATAGGAAACATCCTCTTCACATCCACTCTATTTGTGTCCTCAGGTCCTAGACTCCCCCACTATAGGAAACATCCTCTCCACATCCACTCTATTTGTGTCCTCTGGTCCTAGACACCCCCACTATAGGAAACATCCTCTCCACATCCACTCTATCAGTGTCCTCTGGTCCTAGACTCCCCCACTATAGGAAACATCCTCTCCAAATCCACATTATCAGTGTCCTCTGGTCCTAGACTCCCCCACTATAGGAAACATCCTCTCCACATCCACTCTATCAGTGTCCTCTGGTCCTAGACTCCCCCACTATAGGAAACATCCTGTCCACATCCACTCTATTTGTGTCCTCTGGTCCTAGACTCCCCCACTATAGGAAACATCCTCTCCACATCCATTCTATCTGTATCCTCTGGTCCTAGACTCCCCCACTATAGGAAACATCCTCTCCACATCCACTCTATCTGTGTCCTATGGTCATAGACTGCCCCAGTATAGGAAACATCCTCTCCACATCACCTATATCTGTATCCTCTGGTCCTAGACTCCCCCACTATAGGAAACATCCTCTCCACATCCACTCTATCAGTGTACTCTGGTCCTGGACTCCCCCACTATAGGAAACATCCTCTCCACATCCACTCTATTTGTGTCCTCTGGTCCTAGACACCCCCACTATAGGAAACATCCTCTCCACATCCATTCTATCAGTATCCTCTGGTCCTAGACTACCCCACTATAGGAAACATCCTCTCCACATCCACTCTATCTGTGTCCTCTGGTCCTAGACTCCCCCACTATAGGAAACATCCTCTCCACATCCACTCTATCTCTGTCCTATGGTCATAGACTCCCCCACTATTGGAAACATCCTCTCCACATCCACTATATCTGTATCCTCTGGTCCTAGACTCCGCCACTATAGGAAACATCCTCTCCACTTCCACTCTATCTGTGTCCTCTGGTCCTAGACACCCCCACTATAGGTAACATCCTCTCCACATCCACTCTATCAGTGTCCTCTGGTCCTAGACTCCCCGACTATAGGAAACATCCTCTCCAAATCCACATTATCAGTGTCCTCTGGTCCTAGACTCCCCCACTATAGGAAACATCCTGTCCACATCCATTCTATTTGTGTCCTCTGGTCCTAGACTTCCCCACAATAGGAAACATCCTCTCCACATCCACCCTATCAGTGTCCTCTGGTCCTAGACTCCCCCACTATAGGAAACATCCTCTCCACATCCACTCTATCAGTGTCCTCTGGTCCTAGACTCCCCCACAATAGGAAACATCCTGTCCACATCCACTCTATTTGTGTCCTCTGGTCCTAGACTCCCCCACTATAGGAAACATCCTCTCCACATCCACTCTATCAGTGTCCTCTGGTCCTAGACTCCCCCACTATAGGAAACATCTTCTCCACATCCATTCTATCTGTATCCTCTGGTCCTAGGCTCCCCCACTATAGGAAACATCTTCTCCACATCCACTCTATCTGTGTCCTCAGGTCCTAGACTCCCCCACTATAGGAAACATCCTCTCCACATCCACTCTATCTGTGTCCTATGGTCATAGACTGCCCCACTATAGGAAACATCCTCTCCACATCAGCTATATCTGTATCCTCTGGTCCTAGACTCCCCCACTAGAGGAAACATGCTCTCCACATCCACTCTATCTCTGTCCTCTGGTCCTGGACTCCCCCACTATAGGAAACATCCTCTCCATATCCACTCTATTTGTTTCCTCTGGTCCTAGACTCCCCCACTATAGGAAACATCCTCTCCAAATCCACTTTATCAGTGTCCTCTGGTCCTAGACCACCCCACTATAGGAAACATCCTGTCCACATCCACTCCTTTTGTGTCCTCTGGTCCTAGACTCCCCCACTATAGGAAACATCCTCTCCACATCCACTCTATCAGTGTCCTCTGGTCCTAGACTCCCCCACTATAGGAAACATCCTGTCCACATCCACTCTATTTGTGTCCTCTGGTCCTAGACTCCCCCACTATAGGAAACTTCCTCTCCACATCCACACTATCAGTGTCCTCTGGTCCTAGACTCCCCCACTATAGGAAACATCCTCTCCACATCCACTCTATTTGTGTCCTCTGGTCCTAGACTCCCCCACTATAGGAATCATCCTCTCCACATCCACTCTATCTGTGTCCTCTGGTCCTAGACTCCCCCACTATAGGAATCATCCTCTCCACATCCACACTATCAGTGTCCTCTGGTCCTAGACTCCCCCACTATAGGAAACATCCTGTCCACATCCACTCTATTTGTGCCCTCTGGTCCTAGACTCGCCCACTATACGAATCATCCTCTCCACATCCACTCTATCAGTGTACTCTGGTCCTGGACTCCCCCACTATAGGAAACATCCTCTCCACATCCACTCTATTTGTGTCCTCTGGTCCTAGACACCCCCACTATAGGAAACATCCTCTCCACATCCATTCTATCAGTATCCTCTGGTCCTAGACTCCCCCACTATAGGAAACATCCTCTCCACATCCACTCTATCTGTGTCCTCTGGTCCTAGACTCCCCCACTATAGGAAACATCCTCTCCAAATCCACATTATCAGTGTCCTCTGGTCCTAGACTCCCCCACTATAGGAAACACCCTGTCCACATCCATTCTATTTGTGTCCTCTGGTCCTAGACTCTCCCACAATAGGAAACATCCTCTCCACATCCACCCTATCAGTGTCCTCTGGTCCTAGACTCCCCCACTATAGGAAACATCCTCTCCACATCCACTCTATCAGTGTCCTCTGGTCCTAGACTCCCCCACTATAGGAAACATCCTCTCCACATCCACTCTATCTGTGTCCTCTGGTCCTAGACTCCCCCACTATAGGAAACATCCTCTCCACATCCATTCTATCAGTATCCTCTGGTCCTAGACTCCCCCACTATAGGAAACATCCTGTCCACATCCACTCTATTTGTGTCCTCTGGTCCTAGACTCCCCCACTATAGGAAACATCCTCTCCACATCCATTCTATCTGTATCCTCTGGTCCTAGACTCCCCCACTATAGGAAACATCCTCTCCACATCCACTCTATCTGTGTCCTATGGTCATAGACTGCCCCAGTATAGGAAACATCCTCTCCACATCACCTATATCTGTATCCTCTGGTCCTAGACTCCCCCACTATAGGAAACATCCTCTCCACATCCACTCTATCAGTGTACTCTGGTCCTGGACTCCCCCACTATAGGAAACATCCTCTCCACATCCACTCTATTTGTGTCCTCTGGTCCTAGACACCCCCACTATAGGAAACATCCTCTCCACATCCATTCTATCAGTATCCTCTGGTCCTAGACTACCCCACTATAGGAAACATCCTCTCCACATCCACTCTATCTGTGTCCTCTGGTCCTAGACTCCCCCACTATAGGAAACATCCTCTCCACATCCACTCTATCTCTGTCCTATGGTCATAGACTCCCCCACTATTGGAAACATCCTCTCCACATCCACTATATCTGTATCCTCTGGTCCTAGACTCCGCCACTATAGGAAACATCCTCTCCACTTCCACTCTATCTGTGTCCTCTGGTCCTAGACACCCCCACTATAGGTAACATCCTCTCCACATCCACTCTATCAGTGTCCTCTGGTCCTAGACTCCCCGACTATAGGAAACATCCTCTCCAAATCCACATTATCAGTGTCCTCTGGTCCTAGACTCCCCCACTATAGGAAACATCCTGTCCACATCCATTCTATTTGTGTCCTCTGGTCCTAGACTTCCCCACAATAGGAAACATCCTCTCCACATCCACCCTATCAGTGTCCTCTGGTCCTAGACTCCCCCACTATAGGAAACATCCTCTCCACATCCACTCTATCAGTGTCCTCTGGTCCTAGACACCCCCACAATAGGAAACATCCTGTCCACATCCACTCTATTTGTGTCCTCTGGTCCTAGACTCCCCCACTATAGGAAACATCCTCTCCACATCCACTCTATCAGTGTCCTCTGGTCCTAGACTCCCCCACTATAGGAAACATCTTCTCCACATCCATTCTATCTGTATCCTCTGGTCCTAGGCTCCCCCACTATAGGAAACATCTTCTCCACATCCACTCTATCTGTGTCCTCTGGTCCTAGACTCCCCCACTATAGGAAACATCCTCTCCACATCCACTCTATCTGTGTCCTATGGTCATAGACTGCCCCACTATAGGAAACATCCTCTCCACATCAGCTATATCTGTATCCTCTGGTCCTAGACTCCCCCACTAGAGGAAACATGCTCTCCACATCCACTCTATCTCTGTCCTCTGGTCCTGGACTCCCCCACTATAGGAAACATCCTCTCCATATCCACTCTATTTGTTTCCTCTGGTCCTAGACTCCCCCACTATAGGAAACATCCTCTCCAAATCCACTTTATCAGTGTCCTCTGGTCCTAGACCCCCCCACTATAGGAAACATCCTGTCCACATCCACTCCTTTTGTGTCCTCTGGTCCTAGACTCCCCCACTATAGGAAACATCCTCTCCACATCCACTCTATCAGTGTCCTCTGGTCCTAGACTCCCCCACTATAGGAAACATCCTGTCCACATCCACTCTATTTGTGTCCTCTGGTCCTAGACTCCCCCACTATAGGAAACTTCCTCTCCACATCCACACTATCAGTGTCCTCTGGTCCTAGACTCCCCCTCTATAGGAAACATCCTGTCCACATCCACTCTATTTGTGTCCTCTGGTCCTAGACTCCCCCACTATAGGAATCATCCTCTCCACATCCACTCTATCTGTGTCCTCTGGTCCTAGACTCCCCCACTATAGGAATCATCCTCTCCACATCCACACTATCAGTGTCCTCTGGTCCTAGACTCCCCCACTATAGGAAACATCCTGTCCACATCCACTCTATTTGTGCCCTCTGGTCCTAGACTCGCCCACTATACGAATCATCCTCTCCACATCCACTCTATCAGTGTACTCTGGTCCTGGACTCCCCCACTATAGGAAACATCCTCTCCACATCCACTCTATTTGTGTCCTCTGGTCCTAGACACCCCCACTATAGGAAACATCCTCTCCACATCCATTCTATCAGTATCCTCTGGTCCTAGACTCCCCCACTATAGGAAACATCCTCTCCACATCCACTCTATCTGTGTCCTCTGGTCCTAGACTCCCCCACTATAGGAAACATCCTCTCCAAATCCACATTATCAGTGTCCTCTGGTCCTAGACTCCCCCACTATAGGAAACACCCTGTCCACATCCATTCTATTTGTGTCCTCTGGTCCTAGACTCTCCCACAATAGGAAACATCCTCTCCACATCCACCCTATCAGTGTCCTCTGGTCCTAGACTCCCCCACTATAGGAAACATCCTCTCCACATCCACTCTATCAGTGTCCTCTGGTCCTAGACTCCCCCACTATAGGAAACATCCTCTCCACATCCACTCTATCTGTGTCCTCTGGTCCTAGACTCCCCCACTATAGGAAACATCCTCTCCACATCCATTCTATCAGTATCCTCTGGTCCTAGACTCCCCCACTAAAGGAAACATCCTCTCCACATCCACTCTATCTGTGTCCTCTGGTCGTAGACTCCCCCACTATAGGAAACATCCTCTCCACATCCACTCAATCTCTGTCCTATGGTCATAGACTCCCCCACTATAGGAAACATCCTCTCCACATCCACTCTATCAGTGTCCTCTGGTCCTAGACTCCCCCACTATAGGAAACATCCTCTCCACATCCACTCTATCTGTATCCTCTGGTCCTAGACACCCCCACTATAGGAAACATCCTCTCCACATCCACTCTATCTGTGTCCTCTGGTCCTAGACTCCCCCACTATAGGAAACATCCTCTCCACATCCACTCTATCTGTGTCCCATGGTCATAGACTGCCCCACTATAGGAAACATCCTCTCCACATCAGCTATATCTGTATCCTCTGGTCCTAGACTCCCCCACTAGAGGAAACATCCTCTCCACATCCACTCTATCTCTGTCCTCTGGTCCTGGACTCCCCCACTATATGAAACATCCTCTCCATATCCACTCTATTTGTTTCCTCTGGTCCTAGACTCCCCCACTATAGGAAACATCCTCTCCAAATCCACTTTATCAGTGTCCTCTGGTCCTAGACCCCCCCACTATAGGAAACATCCTGTCCACATCCACTCTTTTTGTGTCCTCTGGTCCTAGACTCCCCCACTATAGGAAACATCCTCTCCACATCCACTCTATCAGTGTCCTCTGGTCCTAGACTCCCCCACTATAGGAAACATCCTGTCCACATCCACTCTATTTGTGTCCTCTGGTCCTAGACTCCCCCACTATAGGAAACTTCCTCTCCACATCCACACTATCAGTGTCCTCTGGTCCTAGACTCCCCCTCTATAGGAAACATCCTGTCCACATCCACTCTATTTGTGTCCTCTGGTCCGAGACTCCCCCACTATAGGAATCATCCCCTCCACATCCACTCTATCTGTGTCCTCTGGTCCTAGACTCCCCCACTAGAGGAAACATCCTCTCCACATCCACTCTATCTGTATTCTCTGGTCCTAGACTCCCCCACTATAGGAAACATCCTCTCACATCCACTCTATCTGTGTCCTCTGGTCCTAGACTCCCCCACTATAGGAAACATCCTCTCCACATCCACTCTATTTGTGTCCTCTGGTCCTAGACTCCCCCACTATAGGAATCAACCTCTCCACATCCACTCTATCTGTGTCCTCTGGTCCTAGACTCCCCCTCTAGAGGAAACATCCTCTCCATATCCACTCTATTTGTTTCCTCTGGTCCTAGACTCCCCCACTATAGGAAACATCCTCTCCACATCCACTCTATCAGTGTCCTCTGGTCCTAGACTCCCCCACTGTAGGAAACATCCTCTCCACATCCACTCTATTTGTGTCCTCTGGTCCTAGACACCCCCACTATAGGAAACACCCTCTCCACATCCACTCTATTTGTGTCCTCTGGTCCTAGACACCCCCACTTTAGGAAACATCCTCTCCACATCCACTCTATCTGTGTCCTCTGGTCCTAGACTCTCCCACTATAGGAAACATCCTCTCCACATCCACTCTATCTGTGTCCTCTGGTCCTAGACTCCCCCACTATAGGAAACATCCTCTCCACATCCATTCTATCAGTATCCTCTGGTCCTAGACTCCCCCACTAAAGGAAACATCCTCTCCACATCCACTCTATCTGTGTCCTCTGGTCGTAGACTCCCCCACTATAGGAAACATCCTCTCCACATCCACTCAATCTCTGTCCTATGGTCATAGACTCCCCCACTATAGGAAACATCCTCTCCACATCCACTATATCTGTATCCTCTGGTCCTAGACTCCCCCACTATAGGAAACATCCTCTCCACATCCACCCTATCAGTGTCCTCTGGTCCTAGACTCCCCCACTATAGGAAACATCCTCTCCACATCCACTCTATCAGTGTCCTCAGGTCCTAGACTCCCCCACTATAGGAAACATCCTGTCCACATCCACTCTATTTGTGTCCTCTGGTCCTAGACTCCCCCACTATAGGAAACATCCTCTCCACTTCCACTCTATCTGTGTCCTCTGGTCCTAGACACCCCCACTATAGGTAACATCCTCTCCACATCCACTCTATCAGTGTCCTCTGGTCCTAGACTCCCCCACTATAGGAAACATCCTCTCCAAATCCACATTATCAGTGTCCTCTGGTCCTAGACTCCCCCACTATAGGAAACATCCTGTCCACATCCATTCTATTTGTGTCCTCTGGTCCTATACTCCCCCACAATAGGAAACATCCTGTCCACATCCACTCTATTGGTGTCCTCTGGTCCTAGACTCCCCCACTATAGGAAACATCCTCTCCACATCCACTCTTTTTGTGTCCTCTGGTCCTAGACTCCCCCACTATAGGAAACATCCTGTCCACATCCACTCTATTTGTGTCCTCTGGTCCTATACTCCCCCACTATAGGAAACTTCCTCTCCACATCCACACTATCAGTGTCCTCTGGTCCTAGACTCCCCCTCTATAGGAAACATCCTGTCCACATCCACTCTATTTGTGTCCTCTGGTCCGAGACTCCCCCACTATAGGAATCATCCCCTCCACATCCACTCTATCTGTGTCCTCTGGTCCTAGACTCCCCCACTAGAGGAAACATCCTCTCCACATCCACTCTATCTGTATTCTCTGGTCCTAGACTCCCCCACTATAGGAAACATCCTCTCACATCCACTCTATCTGTGTCCTCTGGTCCTAGACTCCCCCACTATAGGAAACATCCTCTCCACATCCACTCTATTTGTGTCCTCTGGTCCTAGACTCCCCCACTATAGGAATCAACCTCTCCACATCCACTCTATTTGTGCCCTCTGGTCCTAGACTCCCCCACTATAGGAAACATCCTCTCCACATCCACTCTATCAGTGTACTCTGGTCCTGGACTCCCCCGCTATAGGAAACATCCTCTCCACATCCACTCTATTTGTGTCCTCTGGTCCTAGACACCCCCACTATAGGAAACATCCTCTCCACATCCATTCTATCAGTATCCTCTGGTCCTAGACACCCCCACTATAGGAAACATCCTCTCCACATCCACTCTATCTGTGTCCTCTGGTCCTAGACTCCCCCACTATAGGAAACATCCTCTCCAAATCCACATTATCAGTGTCCTCTGGTCCTAGACTCCCCCACTATAGGAAACATCCTGTCCACATCCATTCTATTTGTGTCCTCTGGTCCTAGACTCTCCCACAATAGGAAACATCCTCTCCACATCCACCCTATCAGTGTCCTCTGGTCCTAGACTCCCCCACTATAGGAAACATCCTCTCCACATCCACTCTATCAGTTTCCTCTGGTCCTAGACTCCCCCACTATAGGAAACATCCTCTCCACATCCACTCTATCTGTGTCCTCTGGTCCTAGACTCCCCCACTATAGGAAACATCCTCTCCACATCCATTCTATCAGTATCCTCTGGTCCTAGACTCCCCCACTATAGGAAACATCCTCTCCACATCCACTCTATCTGTGTCCTCTGGTCCTAGACACCCCCACTATAGGAAACATCCTCTCCACATCCACTCTATTTGTGTCCTCTGGTCCTAGACTCCCCCACTATAGGAAACATCCTCTCCACATCCACTCTATCAGTGTACTCTGGTCCTAGACTCCCCCACTATAGGAAACATCCTCTTCACATCCACTCTATTTGTGTCCTCAGGTCCTAGACTCCCCCACTATAGGAAACATCCTCTCCACATCCACTCTATTTGTGTCCTCTGGTCCTAGACACCCCCACTATAGGAAACATCCTCTCCAAATCCAGATTATCAGTGTCCTCTGGTCCTAGACTCCCCCACTATAGGAAACATCCTGTCCACATCCATTCTATTTGTGTCCTCTGGTCCTAGACTCCCCCACAATAGGAAACATCCTCTCCACATCCACCCTATCAGTGTCCTCTGGTCCTAGACTCCCCCACTATAGGAAACATCCTCTCCACATCCACTCTATCAGTGTCCTCTGGTCCTAGACTCCCCCACTATAGGAAACATCCTGTCCACATCCACTCTATTTGTGTCCTCTGGTCCTAGACTCCCCCACTATAGGAAACATCCTCTCCACATCCATTCTATCTGTATCCTCTGGTCCTAGACTCCCCCACTATAGGAAACATCCTCTCCACATCCACTCTATCTGTGTCCTATGGTCATAGACTGCCCCAGTATAGGAAACATCCTCTCCACATCACCTATATCTGTATCCTCTGGTCCTAGACTCCCCCACTATAGGAAACATCCTCTCCACATCCACTCTATCAGTGTACTCTGGTCCTGGACTCCCCCACTATAGGAAACATCCTCTCCACATCCACTCTATTTGTGTCCTCTGGTCCTAGACACCCCCACTATAGGAAACATCCTCTCCACATCCATTCTATCAGTATCCTCTGGTCCTAGACTACCACACTATAGGAAACATCCTCTCCACATCCACTCTATCTGTGTCCTCTGGTCCTAGACTCCCCCACTATAGGAAACATCCTCTCCACATCCACTCTATCTCTGTCCTATGGTCATAGACTCCCCCACTATTGGAAACATCCTCTCCACATCCACTATATCTGTATCCTCTGGTCCTAGACTCCCCCACTATAGGAAACATCCTCTCCACTTCCACTCTATCTGTGTCCTCTGGTCCTAGACACCCCCACTATAGGTAACATCCTCTCCACATCCACTCTATCAGTGTCCTCTGGTCCTAGACTCCCCCACTATAGGAAACATCCTCTCCAAATCCACATTATCAGTGTCCTCTGGTCCTAGACTCCCCCACTATAGGAAACATCCTGTCCACATCCATTCTATTTGTGTCCTCTGGTCCTAGACTCCCCCACAATAGGAAACATCCTCTCCACATCCACCCTATCAGTGTCCTCTGATCCTAGACTCCCCCACTATAGGAAACATCCTCTCCACATCCACTCTATCAGTGTCCTCTGGTCCTAGACTCCCCCACAATAGGAAACATCCTGTCCACATCCACTCTATTTGTGTCCTCTGGTCCTAGACTCCCCCACTATAGGAAACATCCTCTCCACATCCACTCTATCAGTGTGCTCTGGTCCTAGACTCCCCCACTATAGGAAACATCTTCTCCACATCCATTCTATCTGTATCCTCTGGTCCTAGGCTCCCCCACTATAGGAAACATCTTCTCCATATCCACTCTATCTGTGTCCTCTGGTCCTAGACTCCCCCACTATAGGAAACATCCTCTCCACATCCACTCTATCTGTGTCCTATGGTCATAGACTGCCCCACTATAGGAAACATACTCTCCACATCAGCTATATCTGTATCCTCTGGTCCTAGACTCCCCCACTAGAGGAAACATCCTCTCCACATCCACTCTATCTCTGTCCTCTGGTCCTGGACTCCCCCACTATAGGAAACATCCTCTCCATATCCACTCTATTTGTTTCCTCTGGTCCTAGACTCCCCCACTATAGGAAACATCCTCTCCAAATCCACTTTATCAGTGTCCTCTGGTCCTAGACCCCCCCACTATAGGAAACATCCTGTCCACATCCACTCTTTTTGTGTCCTCTGGTCCTAGACTCCCCCACTATAGGAAACATCCTCTCCACATCCACTCTATCTGTGTCCTCTGGTCCTAGACTCCCCCACTATAGGAAACATCCTCTCCAAATCCACATTATCAGTGTCCTCTGGTCCTAGACTCCCCCACTATAGGAAACATCCTGTCCACATCCATTCTATTTGTGTCTTCTGGTCCTAGACTCTCCCACAATAGGAAACATCCTCTCCACATCCACCCTATCAGTGTCCTCTGGTCCTAGACTCCCCCACTATAGGAAACATCCTCTCCACATCCACTCTATCAGTGTCCTCTGGTCCTAGACTCCCCCACTATAGGAAACATCCTCTCCACATCCACTCTATCTGTGTCCTCTGGTCCTAGACTCCCCCACTATAGGAAACATCCTCTCCACATCCATTCTATCAGTATCCTCTGGTCCTAGACTCCCCCACTATAGGAAACATCCTCTCCACATCCACTCTATCTGTGTCCTCTGGTCCTAGACTCCCCCACTATAGGAAACATGCTCTCCACATCCACTCTATCTCTGTCCTATGGTCATAGACTCCCCCACTATAGGAAACATCCTCTCCACATCCACTATATCTGTATCCTCTGGTCCTAGACTCCCCCACCATAGGAAACATACTCTCCACTTCCACTCTATCTGTGTCCTCTGGTCCTAGACACCCCCACTATTGGAAACATCCTCTCCACATCCACTCTATTTGTGTCCTCTGGTCCTAGACTCCCCCACTATAGGAAACATCCTCTCCACATCCACTCTATCAGTGTACTCTGGTCCTAGACTCCCCCACTATAGGAAACATCCTCTTCACATCCACTCTATTTGTGTCCTCAGGTCCTAGACTCCCCCACTATAGGAAACATCCTCTCCACATCCACTCTATTTGTGTCCTCTGGTCCTAGACACCCCCACTATAGGAAACATCCTCTCCACATCCACTCTATCAGTGTCCTCTGGTCCTAGACTCCCCCACTATAGGAAACATCCTCTCCAAATCCACATTATCAGTGTCCTCTGGTCCTAGACTCCCCCACTATAGGAAACATCCTCTCCACATCCACTCTATCAGTGTCCTCTGGTCCTAGACTCCCCCACTATAGGAAACATCCTGTCCACATCCACTCTATTTGTGTCCTCTGGTCCTAGACTCCCCCACTATAGGAAACATCCTCTCCACATCCATTCTATCTGTATCCTCTGGTCCTAGACTCCCCCACAATAGGAAACATCCTCTCCACATCCACTCTATCTGTGTCCTATGGTCATAGACTGCCCCAGTATAGGAAACATCCTCTCCACATCACCTATATCTGTATCCTCTGGTCCTAGACTCCCCCACTATAGGAAACATCCTCTCCACATCCACTCTATCAGTGTACTCTGGTCCTGGACTCCCCCACTATAGGAAACATCCTCTCCACATCCACTCTATTTGTGTCCTCTGGTCCTAGACACCCCCACTATAGGAAACATCATCTCCACATCCATTCTATCAGTATCCTCTGGTCCTAGACTACCCCACTATAGGAAACATCCTCTCCACATCCACTCTATCTGTGTCCTCTGGTCCTAGACTCCCCCACTATAGGAAACATCCTCTCCACATCCACTCTATCTCTGTCCTATGGTCATAGACTCCCCCACTATTGGAAACATCCTCTCCACATCCACTATATCTGTATCCTCTGGTCCTAGACTCCCCCACTATAGGAAACATCCTCTCCACTTCCACTCTATCTGTGTCCTCTGGTCCTAGACACCCCCACTATAGGTAACATCCTCTCCACATCCACTCTATCAGTGTCCTCTGGTCCTAGACTCCCCCACTATAGGAAACATCCTCTCCAAATCCACATTATCAGTGTCCTCTGGTCCTAGACTCCCCCACTATAGGAAACATCCTGTCCACATCCATTCTATTTGTGTCCTCTGGTCCTAGACTCCCCCACAATAGGAAACATCCTCTCCACATCCACCCTATCAGTGTCCTCTGATCCTAGACTCCCCCACTATAGGAAACATCCTCTCCACATCCACTCTATCAGTGTCCTCTGGTCCTAGACTCCCCCACAATAGGAAACATCCTGTCCACATCCACTCTATTTCTGTCCTCTGGTCCTAGACTCCCCCACTATAGGAAACATCCTCTCCACATCCACTCTATCAGTGTCCTCTGGTCCTAGACTCCCCCACTATAGGAAACATCTTCTCCACATCCATTCTATCTGTATCCTCTGGTCCTAGGCTCCCCCACTATAGGAAACATCTTCTCCACATCCACTCTATCTGTGTCCTCTGGTCCTAGACTCCCCCACTATAGGAAACATCCTCTCCACATCCACTCTATCTGTGTCCTATGGTCATAGACTGCCCCACTATAGGAAACATCCTCTCCACATCAGCTATATCTGTATCCTCTGGTCCTAGACTCCCCCACTAGAGGAAACATCCTCTCCACATCCACTCTATCTCTGTCCTCTGGTCCTGGACTCCCCCACTATAGGAAACATCCTCTCCATATCCACTCTATTTGTTTCCTCTGGTCCTAGACTCCCCCGCTATAGGAAACATCCTCTCCAAATCCACTTTATCAGTGTCCTCTGGTCCTAGACCCCCCCACTATAGGAAACATCCTGTCCACATCCACTCTTTTTGTGTCCTCTGTTCCTAGACTCCCCCACTATAGGAAACATCCTCTCCACATCCACTCTATCTGTGTCCTCTGGTCCTAGACTCCCCCACTATAGGAAACATCCTCTCCAAATCCACATTATCAGTGTCCTCTGGTCCTAGACTCCCCCACTATAGGAAACATCCTGTCCACATCCATTCTATTTGTGTCTTCTGGTCCTAGACTCTCCCACAATAGGAAACATCCTCTCCACATCCACCCTATCAGTGTCCTCTGGACCTAGACTCCCCCACTATAGGAAACATCCTCTCCACATCCACTCTATCAGTGTCCTCTGGTCCTAGACTCCCCCACTATAGGAAACATCCTCTCCACATCCACTCTATCTGTGTCCTCTGGTCCTAGACTCCCCCACTATAGGAAACATCCTCTCCACATCCATTCTATCGGTATCCTCTGGTCCTAGACTCCCCCACTATAGGAAACATCCTCTCCACATCCACTCTATCTGTGTCCTCTGGTCCTAGACTCCCCCACTATAGGAAACATGCTCTCCACATCCACTCTATCTCTGTCCTATGGTCATAGACTCCCCCACTATAGGAAACATCCTCTCCACATCCACTATATCTGTATCCTCTGGTCCTAGACTCCCCCACCATAGGAAACATACTCTCCACTTCCACTCTATCTGTGTCCTCTGGTCCTAGACACCCCCACTATAGGAAACATCCTCTCCACATCCACTCTATTTGTGTCCTCTGGTCCTAGACTCCCCCACTATAGGAAACATCCTCTCCACATCCACTCTATCAGTGTACTCTGGTCCTAGACTCCACCACTATAGGAAACATCCTCTTCACATCCACTCTATTTGTGTCCTCAGGTCCTAGACTCCCCCACTATAGGAAACATCCTCTCCACATCCACTCTATTTGTGTCCTCTGGTCCTAGACACCCCCACTATAGGAAACATCCTCTCCACATCCACTCTATCAGTGTCCTCTGGTCCTAGACTCCCCCACTATAGGAAACATCCTCTCCAAATCCACATTATCAGTGTCCTCTGGTCCTAGACTCCCCCACTATAGGAAACATCCTCTCCACATCCACTCTATCAGTGTCCTCTGGTCCTAGACTCCCCCACTATAGGAAACATCCTGTCCACATCCACTCTATTTGTGTCCTCTGGTCCTAGACTCCCCCACTATAGGAAACATCCTCTCCACATCCATTCTATCTGTATCCTCTGGTCCTAGACTCCCCCACTATAGGAAACATCCTCTCCACATCCACTCTATCTGTGTCCTATGGTCATAGACTGCCCCAGTATAGGAAACATCCTCTCCACATCACCTATATCTGTATCCTCTGGTCCTAGACTCCCCCACTATAGGAAACATCCTCTCCACATCCACTCTATCAGTGTACTCTGGTCCTGGACTCCCCCACTATAGGAAACATCCTCTCCACATCCACTCTATTTGTGTCCTCTGGTCCTAGACACCCCCACTATAGGAAACATCCTCTCCACATCCATTCTATCAGTATCCTCTGGTCCTAGACTACCCCACTATAGGAAACATCCTCTCCACATCCACTCTATCTGTGTCCTCTGGTCCTAGACTCCCCCACTATAGGAAACATCCTCTCCACATCCACTCTATCTCTGTCCTATGGTCATAGACTCCCCCACTATTGGAAACATCCTCTCCACATCCACTATATCTGTATCCTCTGGTCCTAGACTCCGCCACTATAGGAAACATCCTCTCCACTTCCACTCTATCTGTGTCCTCTGGTCCTAGACACCCCCACTATAGGTAACATCCTCTCCACATCCACTCTATCAGTGTCCTCTGGTCCTAGACTCCCCGACTATAGGAAACATCCTCTCCAAATCCACATTATCAGTGTCCTCTGGTCCTAGACTCCCCCACTATAGGAAACATCCTGTCCACATCCATTCTATTTGTGTCCTCTGGTCCTAGACTTCCCCACAATAGGAAACATCCTCTCCACATCCACCCTATCAGTGTCCTCTGGTCCTAGACTCCCCCACTATAGGAAACATCCTCTCCACATCCACTCTATCAGTGTCCTCTGGTCCTAGACTCCCCCACAATAGGAAACATCCTGTCCACATCCACTCTATTTGTGTCCTCTGGTCCTAGACTCCCCCACTATAGGAAACATCCTCTCCACATCCACTCTATCAGTGTCCTCTGGTCCTAGACTCCCCCACTATAGGAAACATCTTCTCCACATCCATTCTATCTGTATCCTCTGGTCCTAGGCTCCCCCACTATAGGAAACATCTTCTCCACATCCACTCTATCTGTGTCCTCAGGTCCTAGACTCCCCCACTATAGGAAACATCCTCTCCACATCCACTCTATCTGTGTCCTATGGTCATAGACTGCCCCACTATAGGAAACATCCTCTCCACATCAGCTATATCTGTATCCTCTGGTCCTAGACTCCCCCACTAGAGGAAACATGCTCTCCACATCCACTCTATCTCTGTCCTCTGGTCCTGGACTCCCCCACTATAGGAAACATCCTCTCCATATCCACTCTATTTGTTTCCTCTGGTCCTAGACTCCCCCACTATAGGAAACATCCTCTCCAAATCCACTTTATCAGTGTCCTCTGGTCCTAGACCACCCCACTATAGGAAACATCCTGTCCACATCCACTCCTTTTGTGTCCTCTGGTCCTAGACTCCCCCACTATAGGAAACATCCTCTCCACATCCACTCTATCAGTGTCCTCTGGTCCTAGACTCCCCCACTATAGGAAACATCCTGTCCACATCCACTCTATTTGTGTCCTCTGGTCCTAGACTCCCCCACTATAGGAAACTTCCTCTCCACATCCACACTATCAGTGTCCTCTGGTCCTAGACTCCCCCTCTATAGGAAACATCCTGTCCACATCCACTCTATTTGTGTCCTCTGGTCCTAGACTCCCCCACTATAGGAATCATCCTCTCCACATCCACTCTATCTGTGTCCTCTGGTCCTAGACTCCCCCACTATAGGAATCATCCTCTCCACATCCACACTATCAGTGTCCTCTGGTCCTAGACTCCCCCACTATAGGAAACATCCTGTCCACATCCACTCTATTTGTGCCCTCTGGTCCTAGACTCGCCCACTATACGAATCATCCTCTCCACATCCACTCTATCAGTGTACTCTGGTCCTGGACTCCCCCACTATAGGAAACATCCTCTCCACATCCACTCTATTTGTGTCCTCTGGTCCTAGACACCCCCACTATAGGAAACATCCTCTCCACATCCATTCTATCAGTATCCTCTGGTCCTAGACTCCCCCACTATAGGAAACATCCTCTCCACATCCACTCTATCTGTGTCCTCTGGTCCTAGACTCCCCCACTATAGGAAACATCCTCTCCAAATCCACATTATCAGTGTCCTCTGGTCCTAGACTCCCCCACTATAGGAAACACCCTGTCCACATCCATTCTATTTGTGTCCTCTGGTCCTAGACTCTCCCACAATAGGAAACATCCTCTCCACATCCACCCTATCAGTGTCCTCTGGTCCTAGACTCCCCCACTATAGGAAACATCCTCTCCACATCCACTCTATCAGTGTCCTCTGGTCCTAGACTCCCCCACTATAGGAAACATCCTCTCCACATCCACTCTATCTGTGTCCTCTGGTCCTAGACTCCCCCACTATAGGAAACATCCTCTCCACATCCATTCTATCAGTATCCTCTGGTCCTAGACTCCCCCACTATAGGAAACATCCTGTCCACATCCACTCTATTTGTGTCCTCTGGTCCTAGACTCCCCCACTATAGGAAACATCCTCTCCACATCCATTCTATCTGTATCCTCTGGTCCTAGACTCCCCCACTATAGGAAACATCCTCTCCACATCCACTCTATCTGTGTCCTATGGTCATAGACTGCCCCAGTATAGGAAACATCCTCTCCACATCACCTATATCTGTATCCTCTGGTCCTAGACTCCCCCACTATAGGAAACATCCTCTCCACATCCACTCTATCAGTGTACTCTGGTCCTGGACTCCCCCACTATAGGAAACATCCTCTCCACATCCACTCTATTTGTGTCCTCTGGTCCTAGACACCCCCACTATAGGAAACATCCTCACCACATCCATTCTATCAGTATCCTCTGGTCCTAGACTACCCCACTATAGGAAACATCCTCTCCACATCCACTCTATCTGTGTCCTCTGGTCCTAGACTCCCCCACTATAGGAAACATCCTCTCCACATCCACTCTATCTCTGTCCTATGGTCATAGACTCCCCCACTATTGGAAACATCCTCTCCACATCCACTATATCTGTATCCTCTGGTCCTAGACTCCGCCACTATAGGAAACATCCTCTCCACTTCCACTCTATCTGTGTCCTCTGGTCCTAGACACCCCCACTATAGGTAACATCCTCTCCACATCCACTCTATCAGTGTCCTCTGGTCCTAGACTCCCCGACTATAGGAAACATCCTCTCCAAATCCACATTATCAGTGTCCTCTGGTCCTAGACTCCCCCACTATAGGAAACATCCTGTACACATCCATTCTATTTGTGTCCTCTGGTCCTAGACTTCCCCACAATAGGAAACATCCTCTCCACATCCACCCTATCAGTGTCCTCTGGTCCTAGACTCCCCCACTATAGGAAACATCCTCTCCACATCCACTCTATCAGTGTCCTCTGGTCCTAGACACCCCCACATTAGGAAACATCCTGTCCACATCCACTCTATTTGTGTCCTCTGGTCCTAGACTCCCCCACTATAGGAAACATCCTCTCCACATCCACTCTATCAGTGTCCTCTGGTCCTAGACTCCCCCACTATAGGAAACATCTTCTCCACATCCATTCTATCTGTATCCTCTGGTCCTAGGCTCCCCCACTATAGGAAACATCTTCTCCACATCCACTCTATCTGTGTCCTCTGGTCCTAGACTCCCCCACTATAGGAAACATCCTCTCCACATCCACTCTATCTGTGTCCTATGGTCATAGACTGCCCCACTATAGGAAACATCCTCTCCACATCAGCTATATCTGTATCCTCTGGTCCTAGACTCCCCCACTAGAGGAAACATGCTCTCCACATCCACTCTATCTCTGTCCTCTGGTCCTGGACTCCCCCACTATAGGAAACATCCTCTCCATATCCACTCTATTTGTTTCCTCTGGTCCTAGACTCCCCCACTATAGGAAACATCCTCTCCAAATCCACTTTATCAGTGTCCTCTGGTCCTAGACCCCCCCACTATAGGAAACATCCTGTCCACATCCACTCCTTTTGTGTCCTCTGGTCCTAGACTCCCCCACTATAGGAAACATCCTCTCCACATCCACTCTATCAGTGTCCTCTGGTCCTAGACTCCCCCACTATAGGAAACATCCTGTCCACATCCACTCTATTTGTGTCCTCTGGTCCTAGACTCCCCCACTATAGGAAACTTCCTCTCCACATCCACACTATCAGTGTCCTCTGGTCCTAGACTCCCCCTCTATAGGAAACATCCTGTCCACATCCACTCTATTTGTGTCCTCTGGTCCTAGACTCCCCCACTATAGGAATCATCCTCTCCACATCCACTCTATCTGTGTCCTCTGGTCCTAGACTCCCCAACTATAGGAAACATCCTGTCCACATCCACTCTATTTGTGCCCTCTGGTCCTAGACTCGCCCACTATACGAATCATCCTCTCCACATCCACTCTATCAGTGTACTCTGGTCCTGGACTCCCCCACTATAGGAAACATCCTCTCCACATCCACTCTATTTGTGTCCTCTGGTCCTAGACACCCCCACTATAGGAAACATCCTCTCCACATCCATTCTATCAGTATCCTCTGGTCCTAGACTCCCCCACTATAGGAAACATCCTCTCCACATCCACTCTATCTGTGTCCTCTGGTCCTAGACTCCCCCACTATAGGAAACATCCTCTCCAAATCCACATTATCAGTGTCCTCTGGTCCTAGACTCCCCCACTATAGGAAACACCCTGTCCACATCCATTCTATTTGTGTCCTCTGGTCCTAGACTCTCCCACAATAGGAAACATCCTCTCCACATCCACCCTATCAGTGTCCTCTGGTCCTAGACTCCCCCACTATAGGAAACATCCTCTCCACATCCACTCTATCAGTGTCCTCTGGTCCTAGACTCCCCCACTATAGGAAACATCCTCTCCACATCCACTCTATCTGTGTCCTCTGGTCCTAGACTCCCCCACTATAGGAAACATCCTCTCCACATCCATTCTATCAGTATCCTCTGGTCCTAGACTCCCCCACTATAGGAAACATCCTCTCCACATCCACTCAATCTGTGTCCTCTGGTCCTAGACTCCCCCACTATAGGAAACATGCTCTCCACATCCACTCTATCTCTGTCCTATGGTCATAGACTCCCCCACTATAGGAAACATCCTCTCCACATCCACTATTTCTGTATCCTCTGGTCCTAGACTCCCCCACTATAGGAAACATACTCTCCACTTCCACTCTATCTGTGTCCTCTGGTCCTAGACACCCCCACTATAGGAAACATCCTCTCCACATCCACTCTATAAGTGTCCTCTGGTCCTAGACTCCCCCACTATAGGAAACATCCTCTCCACATCCACTCTATCAGTGTACTCTGGTCCTAGACTCCCCCACTATAGGAAACATCCTCTTCACATCCACTCTATTTGTGTCCTCAGGTCCTAGACTCCCCCACTATAGGAAACATCCTCTCCACATCCACTCTATCAGTGTCCTCTGGTCCTAGACTCCCCCACTATAGGAAACATCCTCTCCACATCCACTCTATCTGTGTCCTCTGGTCCTAGACACCCCCACTATAGGAAACATCCTCTCCACATCCACTCTATTTGTGTCCTCTGGTCCTAGACTCCCCCACTATAGGAAACATCCTCTCCACATCCACTCTATCAGTGTACTCTGGTCCTAGACTCCCCCACTATAGGAAACATCCTCTTCACATCCACTCTATTTGTGTCCTCAGGTCCTAGACTCCCCCACTATAGGAAACATCCTCTCCACATCCACTCTATTTGTGTCCTCTGGTCCTAGACACCCCCACTATAGGAAACATCCTCTCCACATCCACTCTATCAGTGTCCTCTGGTCCTAGACTCCCCCACTATAGGAAACATCCTCTCCAAATCCACATTATCAGTGTCCTCTGGTCCTAGACTCCCCCACTATAGGAAACATCCTGTCCACATCCATTCTATTTGTGTCCTCTGGTCCTAGACTCCCCCACAATAGGAAACATCCTCTCCACATCCACCCTATCAGTGTCCTCTGGTCCTAGACTCCCCCACTATAGGAAACATGCTCTCCACATCCACTCTATCAGTGTCCTCTGGTCCTAGACTCCCCCACTATAGGAAACATCCTGTCCACATCCACTCTATTTGTGTCCTCTGGTCCTAGACTCCCCCACTATAGGAAACATCCTCTCCACATCCATTCTATCTGTATCCTCTGGTCCTAGACTCCCCCACTATAGGAAACATCCTCTCCACATCCACTCTATCTGTGTCCTATGGTCATAGACTGCCCCAGTATAGGAAACATCCTCTCCACATCCACTCTATCAGTGTACTCTGGTCCTAGACTCCCCCACTATAGGAAACTTCCTCTCCACATCCACACTATCAGTGTCCTCTGGTCCTAGACTCCCCCTCTATAGGAAACATCCTGTCCACATCCACTCTATTTGTGTCCTCTGGTCCTAGACTCCCCCACTATAGGAATCATCCTCTCCACATCCACTCTATCTGTGTCCTCTGGTCCTAGACTCCCCCACTATAGGAATCATCCTCTCCACATCCACACTATCAGTGTCCTCTGGTCCTAGACTCCCCCACTATAGGAAACATCCTGTCCACATCCACTCTATTTGTGCCCTCTGGTCCTAGACTCGCCCACTATACGAATCATCCTCTCCACATCCACTCTATCAGTGTACTCTGGTCCTGGACTCCCCCACTATAGGAAACATCCTCTCCACATCCACTCTATTTGTGTCCTCTGGTCCTAGACACCCCCACTATAGGAAACATCCTCTCCACATCCATTCTATCAGTATCCTCTGGTCCTAGACTCCCCCACTATAGGAAACATCCTCTCCACATCCACTCTATCTGTGTCCTCTGGTCCTAGACTCCCCCACTATAGGAAACATCCTCTCCAAATCCACATTATCAGTGTCCTCTGGTCCTAGACTCCCCCACTATAGGAAACACCCTGTCCACATCCATTCTATTTGTGTCCTCTGGTCCTAGACTCTCCCACAATAGGAAACATCCTCTCCACATCCACCCTATCAGTGTCCTCTGGTCCTAGACTCCCCCACTATAGGAAACATCCTCTCCACATCCACTCTATCAGTGTCCTCTGGTCCTAGACTCCCCCACTATAGGAAACATCCTCTCCACATCCACTCTATCTGTGTCCTCTGGTCCTAGACTCCCCCACTATAGGAAACATCCTCTCCACATCCATTCTATCAGTATCCTCTGGTCCTAGACTCCCCCACTATAGGAAACATCCTGTCCACATCCACTCTATTTGTGTCCTCTGGTCCTAGACTCCCCCACTATAGGAAACATCCTCTCCACATCCATTCTATCTGTATCCTCTGGTCCTAGACTCCCCCACTATAGGAAACATCCTCTCCACATCCACTCTATCTGTGTCCTATGGTCATAGACTGCCCCAGTATAGGAAACATCCTCTCCACATCACCTATATCTGTATCCTCTGGTCCTAGACTCCCCCACTATAGGAAACATCCTCTCCACATCCACTCTATCAGTGTACTCTGGTCCTGGACTCCCCCACTATAGGAAACATCCTCTCCACATCCACTCTATTTGTGTCCTCTGGTCCTAGACACCCCCACTATAGGAAACATCCTCTCCACATCCATTCTATCAGTATCCTCTGGTCCTAGACTACCCCACTATAGGAAACATCCTCTCCACATCCACTCTATCTGTGTCCTCTGGTCCTAGACTCCCCCACTATAGGAAACATCCTCTCCACATCCACTCTATCTCTGTCCTATGGTCATAGACTCCCCCACTATTGGAAACATCCTCTCCACATCCACTATATCTGTATCCTCTGGTCCTAGACTCCGCCACTATAGGAAACATCCTCTCCACTTCCACTCTATCTGTGTCCTCTGGTCCTAGACACCCCCACTATAGGTAACATCCTCTCCACATCCACTCTATCAGTGTCCTCTGGTCCTAGACTCCCCGACTATAGGAAACATCCTCTCCAAATCCACATTATCAGTGTCCTCTGGTCCTAGACTCCCCCACTATAGGAAACATCCTGTCCACATCCATTCTATTTGTGTCCTCTGGTCCTAGACTTCCCCACAATAGGAAACATCCTCTCCACATCCACCCTATCAGTGTCCTCTGGTCCTAGACTCCCCCACTATAGGAAACATCCTCTCCACATCCACTCTATCAGTGTCCTCTGGTCCTAGACACCCCCACAATAGGAAACATCCTGTCCACATCCACTCTATTTGTGTCCTCTGGTCCTAGACTCCCCCACTATAGGAAACATCCTCTCCACATCCACTCTATCAGTGTCCTCTGGTCCTAGACTCCCCCACTATAGGAAACATCTTCTCCACATCCATTCTATCTGTATCCTCTGGTCCTAGGCTCCCCCACTATAGGAAACATCTTCTCCACATCCACTCTATCTGTGTCCTCTGGTCCTAGACTCCCCCACTATAGGAAACATCCTCTCCACATCCACTCTATCTGTGTCCTATGGTCATAGACTGCCCCACTATAGGAAACATCCTCTCCACATCAGCTATATCTGTATCCTCTGGTCCTAGACTCCCCCACTAGAGGAAACATGCTCTCCACATCCACTCTATCTCTGTCCTCTGGTCCTGGACTCCCCCACTATAGGAAACATCCTCTCCATATCCACTCTATTTGTTTCCTCTGGTCCTAGACTCCCCCACTATAGGAAACATCCTCTCCAAATCCACTTTATCAGTGTCCTCTGGTCCTAGACCCCCCCACTATAGGAAACATCCTGTCCACATCCACTCCTTTTGTGTCCTCTGGTCCTAGACTCCCCCACTATAGGAAACATCCTCTCCACATCCACTCTATCAGTGTCCTCTGGTCCTAGACTCCCCCACTATAGGAAACATCCTGTCCACATCCACTCTATTTGTGTCCTCTGGTCCTAGACTCCCCCACTATAGGAAACTTCCTCTCCACATCCACACTATCAGTGTCCTCTGGTCCTAGACTCCCCCTCTATAGGAAACATCCTGTCCACATCCACTCTATTTGTGTCCTCTGGTCCTAGACTCCCCCACTATAGGAATCATCCTCTCCACATCCACTCTATCTGTGTCCTCTGGTCCTAGACTCCCCCACTATAGGAATCATCCTCTCCACATCCACACTATCAGTGTCCTCTGGTCCTAGACTCCCCCACTATAGGAAACATCCTGTCCACATCCACTCTATTTGTGCCCTCTGGTCCTAGACTCGCCCACTATACGAATCATCCTCTCCACATCCACTCTATCAGTGTACTCTGGTCCTGGACTCCCCCACTATAGGAAACATCCTCTCCACATCCACTCTATTTGTGTCCTCTGTTCCTAGACACCCCCACTATAGGAAACATCCTCTCCACATCCATTCTATCAGTATCCTCTGGTCCTAGACTCCCCCACTATAGGAAACATCCTCTCCACATCCACTCTATCTGTGTCCTCTGGTCCTAGACTCCCCCACTATAGGAAACATCCTCTCCAAATCCACATTATCAGTGTCCTCTGGTCCTAGACTCCCCCACTATAGGAAACACCCTGTCCACATCCATTCTATTTGTGTCCTCTGGTCCTAGACTCTCCCACAATAGGAAACATCCTCTCCACATCCACCCTATCAGTGTCCTCTGGTCCTAGACTCCCCCACTATAGGAAACATCCTCTCCACATCCACTCTATCAGTGTCCTCTGGTCCTAGACTCCCCCACTATAGGAAACATCCTCTCCACATCCACTCTATCTGTGTCCTCTGGTCCTAGACTCCCCCACTATAGGAAACATCCTCTCCACATCCATTCTATCAGTATCCTCTGGTCCTAGACTCCCCCACTATAGGAAACATCCTCTCCACATCCACTCAATCTGTGTCCTCTGGTCCTAGACTCCCCCACTATAGGAAACATGCTCTCCACATCCACTCTATCTCTGTCCTATGGTCATAGACTCCCCCACTATAGGAAACATCCTCTCCACATCCACTATTTCTGTATCCTCTGGTCCTAGACTCCCCCACTATAGGAAACATACTCTCCACTTCCACTCTATCTGTGTCCTCTGGTCCTAGACACCCCCACTATAGGAAACATCCTCTCCACATCCACTCTATTTGTGTCCTCTGGTCCTAGACTCCCCCACTATAGGAAACATCCTCTCCACATCCACTCTATCAGTGTACTCTGGTCCTAGACTCCCCCACTATAGGAAACATCCTCTTCACATCCACTCTATTTGTGTCCTCAGGTCCTAGACTCCCCCACTATAGGAAACATCCTCTCCACATCCACTCTATCAGTGTCCTCTGGTCCTAGACTCCCCCACTATAGGAAACATCCTCTCCACATCCACTCTATCTGTGTCCTCTGGTCCTAGACACCCCCACTATAGGAAACATCCTCTCCACATCCACTCTATTTGTGTCCTCTGGTCCTAGACTCCCCCACTATAGGAAACATCCTCTCCACATCCACTCTATCAGTGTACTCTGGTCCTAGACTCCCCCACTATAGGAAACATCCTCTTCACATCCACTCTATTTGTGTCCTCAGGTCCTAGACTCCCCCACTATAGGAAACATCCTCTCCACATCCACTCTATTTGTGTCCTCTGGTCCTAGACACCCCCACTATAGGAAACATCCTCTCCACATCCACTCTATCAGTGTCCTCTGGTCCTAGACTCCCCCACTATAGGAAACATCCTCTCCAAATCCACATTATCAGTGTCCTCTGGTCCTAGACTCCCCCACTATAGGAAACATCCTGTCCACATCCATTCTATTTGTGTCCTCTGGTCCTAGACTCCCCCACAATAGGAAACATCCTCTCCACATCCACCCTATCAGTGTCCTCTGGTCCTAGACTCCCCCACTATAGGAAACATGCTCTCCACATCCACTCTATCAGTGTCCTCTGGTCCTAGACTCCCCCACTATAGGAAACATCCTGTCCACATCCACTCTATTTGTGTCCTCTGGTCCTAGACTCCCCCACTATAGGAAACATCCTCTCCACATCCATTCTATCTGTATCCTCTGGTCCTAGACTCCCCCACTATAGGAAACATCCTCTCCACATCCACTCTATCTGTGTCCTATGGTCATAGACTGCCCCAGTATAGGAAACATCCTCTCCACATCCACTCTATCAGTGTACTCTGGTCCTGGACTCCCCCACTATAGGAAACATCCTCTCCAAATCCACATTATCAGTGTCCTCTGGTCCTAGACTCCCCCACTATAGGAAACACCCTGTCCACATCCATTCTATTTGTGTCCTCTGGTCCTAGACTCTCCCACTATAGGAAACATCCTCTCCACATCCACTCTATCAGTGTCCTCTGGTCCTAGACTCCCCCACTATAGGAAACATCCTCTCCACATCCACTCTATCTGTGTCCTCTGGTCCTAGACACCCCCACTATAGGAAACATCCTCTCCACATCCACTCTATTTGTGTCCTCTGGTCCTAGACTCCCCCACTATAGGAAACATCCTCTCCACATCCACTCTATCAGTGTACTCTGGTCCTAGACTCCCCCACTATAGGAAACATCCTCTTCACATCCACTCTATTTGTGTCCTCAGGTCCTAGACTCCCCCACTATAGGAAACATCCTCTCCACATCCACTCTATCTGTGTCCTCTGGTCCTAGACACCCCCACTATAGGAAACATCCTCTCCACATCCACTCTATTTGTGTCCTCTGGTCCTAGACTCCCCCACTATAGGAAACATCCTCTCCACATCCACTCTATCAGTGTACTCTGGTCCTAGACTCCCCCACTATAGGAAACATCCTCTTCACATCCACTCTATTTGTGTCCTCAGGTCCTAGACTCCCCCACTATAGGAAACATCCTCTCCAAATCCACATTATCAGTGTCCTCTGGTCCTAGACTCCCCCACTATAGGAAACACCCTGTCCACATCCATTCTATTTGTGTCCTCTGGTCCTAGACTCTCCCACTATAGGAAACATCCTCTCCACATCCACTCTATCAGTGTCCTCTGGTCCTAGACTCCCCCACTATAGGAAACATCCTCTCCACATCCACTCTATCTGTGTCCTCTGGTCCTAGACACCCCCACTATAGGAAACATCCTCTCCACATCCACTCTATTTGTGTCCTCTGGTCCTAGACTCCCCCACTATAGGAAACATCCTCTCCACATCCACTCTATCAGTGTACTCTGGTCCTAGACTCCCCCACTATAGGAAACATCCTCTTCACATCCACTCTATTTGTGTCCTCAGGTCCTAGACTCCCCCACTATAGGAAACATCCTCTCCACATCCACTCTATCTGTGTCCTCTGGTCCTAGACACCCCCACTATAGGAAACATCCTCTCCACATCCACTCTATTTGTGTCCTCTGGTCCTAGACTCCCCCACTATAGGAAACATCCTCTCCACATCCACTCTATCAGTGTACTCTGGTCCTAGACTCCCCCACTATAGGAAACATCCTCTTCACATCCACTCTATTTGTGTCCTCAGGTCCTAGACTCCCCCACTATAGGAAACATCCTCTCCACATCCACTCTATCAGTGTCCTCTGGTCCTAGACTCCCCCACTATAGGAAACATCCTCTCCACATCCACTCTATTTGTGTCCTCTGGTCCTAGACACCCCCACTATAGGAAACATCCTCTCCACATCCATTCTATCAGTATCCTCTGGTCCTAGACTCCCCCACTATAGGAAACATCCTCTCCACATCCACTCTATCTGTGTCCTCTGGTCCTAGACTCCCCCACTATAGGAAACATCCTCTCCAAATCCACATTATCAGTGTCCTCTGGTCCTAGACTCCCCCACTATAGGAAACACCCTGTCCACATCCATTCTATTTGTGTCCTCTGGTCCTAGACTCTCCCACAATAGGAAACATCCTCTCCACATCCACCCTATCAGTGTCCTCTGGTCCTAGACTCCCCCACTATAGGAAACATCCTCTCCACATCCACTCTATCAGTGTCCTCTGGTCCTAGACTCCCCCACTATAGGAAACATCCTCTCCACATCCACTCTATCTGTGTCCTCTGGTCCTAGACACCCCCACTATAGGAAACATCCTCTCCACATCCACTCTATTTGTGTCCTCTGGTCCTAGACTCCCCCACTATAGGAAACATCCTCTCCACATCCACTCTATCAGTGTACTCTGGTCCTAGACTCCCCCACTATAGGAAACATCCTCTTCACATCCACTCTATTTGTGTCCTCAGGTCCTAGACTCCCCCACTATAGGAAACATCCTCTCCACATCCACTCTATTTGTGTCCTCTGGTCCTAGACACCCCCACTATAGGAAACGTCCTCTCCACATCCACTCTATCAGTGTCCTCTGGTCCTAGACTCCCCCACTATAGGAAACATCCTCTCCACATCCATTCTATCTGTATCCTCTGGTCCTAGACTCCCCCACTATAGGAAACATCCTCTCCACATCCACTCTATCTGTGTCCTATGGTCATAGACTGCCCCAGTATAGGAAACATCCTCTCCACATCCACTCTATCAGTGTACTCTGGTCCTGGACTCCCCCACTATAGGAAACATCCTCTCCAAATCCACATTATCAGTGTCCTCTGGTCCTAGACCCCCCCACTATAGGAAACACCCTGTCCACATCCATTCTATTTGTGTCCTCTGGTCCTAGACTCTCCCACTATAGGAAACATCCTCTCCACATCCACTCTATCAGTGTCCTCTGGTCCTAGACTCCCCCACTATAGGAAACATCCTCTCCACATCCACTCTATCTGTGTCCTCTGGTCCTAGACACCCCCACTATAGGAAACATCCTCTCCACATCCACTCTATTTGTGTCCTCTGGTCCTAGACTCCCCCACTATAGGAAACATCCTCTCCACATCCACTCTGTCAGTGTACTCTGGTCCTAGACTCCCCCACTATAGGAAACATCCTCTTCACATCCACTCTATTTGTGTCCTCAGGTCCTAGTCTCCCCCACTATAGGAAACATCCTCTCCACTTCCACTCTATCTGTGTCCTCTGGTCCTAGACACCCCCACTATAGGTAACATCCTCTCCACATCCACTCTATCAGTGTCCTCTGGTCCTAGACTCCCCCACTATAGGAAACATCCTCTCCAAATCCACATTATCAGTGTCCTCTGGTCCTAGACTCCCCCACTATAGGAAACATCCTGTCCACATCCATTCTATTTGTGTCCTCTGGTCCTAGACTCCCCCACAATAGGAAACATCCTCTCCACATCCACCCTATCAGTGTCCTCTGATCCTAGACTCCCCCACTATAGGAAACATCCTCTCCACATCCACTCTATCAGTGTCCTCTGGTCCTAGACTCCCCCACAATAGGAAACATCCTCTCCACATCCACTCTATTTCTGTCCTCTGGTCCTAGACTCCCCCACTATAGGAAACATCCTCTCCACATCCACTCTATCAGTGTCCTCTGGTCCTAGACTCCCCCACTATAGGAAACATCTTCTCCACATCCATTCTATCTGTATCCTCTGGTCCTAGGCTCCCCCACTATAGGAAACATCTTCTCCACATCCACTCTATCTGTGTTCTCTGGTCCTAGACTCCCCCACTATAGGAAACATCCTCTCCACATCCACTCTATTTGTGTCCTATGGTCATAGACTGCCCCACTATAGGAAACATCCTCTCCACATCAGCTATATCTGTATCCTCTGGTCCTAGACTCCCCCACTAGAGGAAACATCCTCTCCACATCCACGCTATCTCTGTCCTCTGGTCCTGGACTCCCCCACTATAGGAAACATCCTCTCCATATCCACTCTATTTGTTTCCTCTGGTCCTAGACTCCCCCACTATAGGAAACATCCTCTCCAAATCCACTTTATCAGTGTCCTCTGGTCCTAGACCTCCCCACTATAGGAAACATCCTGTCCACATCCACTCTTTTTGTGTCCTCTGTTCCTAGACTCCCCCACTATAGGAAACATCCTCTCCACATCCACTCTATCTGTGTCCTCTGGTCCTAGACTCCCCCACTATAGGAAACATCCTCTCCAAATCCACATTATCAGTGTCCTCTGGTCCTAGACTCCCCCACTATAGGAAACATCCTGTTTACATCCATTCTATTTGTGTCTTCTGGTCCTAGACTCTCCCACAATAGGAAACATCCTCTCCACATCCACCCTATCAGTGTCCTCTGGTCCTAGACTCCCCCACTATAGGAAACATCCTCTCCACATCCACTCTATCAGTGTCCTCTGGTCCTAGACTCCCCCACTATAGGAAACATCCTCTCCACATCCACTCTATCTGTGTCCTCTGGTCCTAGACTCCCCCACTATAGGAAACATCCTCTCCACATCCATTCTATCAGTATCCTCTGGTCCTAGACTCCCCCTATAGGAAACATCCTCTCCACATCCACTCTATCTGTGTCCTCTGGTCCTAGACTCCCCCACTATAGGAAACATGCTCTCCACATCCACTCTATCTCTGTCCTATGGTCATAGACTCCCCCACTATAGGAAACATCCTCTCCACATCCACTATATCTGTATCCTCTGGTCCTAGACTCCCCCACCATAGGAAACATACTCTCCACTTCCACTCTATCTGTGTCCTCTGGTCCTAGACACCCCCACTATAGGAAACATCCTCTCCACATCCACTCTATTTGTGTCCTCTGGTCCTAGACTCCCCAACTATAGGAAACATCCTCTCCACATCCACTCTATGAGTGTACTCTGGTCCTAGACTCCCCCACTATAGGAAACATCCTCTTCACATCCACTCTATTTGTGTCCTCAGGTCCTAGACTCCCCCACTATAGGAAACATCCTCTCCACATCCACTCTATTTGTGTCCTCTGGTCCTAGACACCCCCACTATAGGAAACATCCTCTCCACATCCACTCTATCAGTGTCCTCTGGTCCTAGACTCCCCCACTATAGGAAACATCCTCTCCAAATCCACATTATCAGTGTCCTCTGGTCCTAGACCCCCCCACTATAGGAAACATCCTCTCCACATCCACTCTATCAGTGTCCTCTGGTCCTAGACTCCCCCACTATAGGAAACATCCTGTCCACATCCACTCTATTTGTGTCCTCTGGTCCTAGACTCCCCCACTATAGGAAACATCCTCTCCACATCCATTCTATCTGTATCCTCTGGTCCTAGACTCCCCCACTATAGGAAACATCCTCTCCACATCCACTCTATCTGTGTCCTATGGTCATAGACTGACCCAGTATAGGAAACATCCTCTCCACATCACCTATATCTGTATCCTCTGGTCCTAGACTCCCCCACTATAGGAAACATCCTCTCCACATCCACTCTATCAGTGTACTCTGGTCCTGGACTCCCCCACTATAGGAAACATCCTCTCCACATCCACTCTATTTCTGTCCTCTGGTCCTAGACTCCCCCACTATAGGAAACATCCTCTCCACATCCACTCTATCAGTGTCCTCTGGTCCTAGACTCCCCCACTATAGGAAACATCTTCTCCACATCCATTCTATCTGTATCCTCTGGTCCTAGGCTCCCCCACTATAGGAAACATCTTCTCCACATCCACTCTATCTGTGTCCTCTGGTCCTAGACTCCCCCACTATAGGAAACATCCTCTCCACATCCACTCTATCTGTGTCCTATGGTCATAGACTGCCCCACTATAGGAAACATCCTCTCCACATCAGCTATATCTGTATGCTCTGGTCCTAGACTCCCCCACTAGAGGAAACATCCTCTCCACATCCACTCTATCTCTGTCCTCTGGTCCTGGACTCCCCCACTATAGGAAACATCCTCTCCATATCCACTCTATTTGTTTCCTCTGGTCCTAGACTCCCCCACTATAGGAAACATCCTCTCCAAATCCACTTTATCAGTGTCCTCTGGTCCTAGACCCCCCCACTATAGGAAACATCCTGTCCACATCCACTCTATCAGTGTCCTCTGGTCCTAGACTCCCCCACTATAGGAAACATCTTCTCCACATCCATTCTATCTGTATCCTCTGGTCCTAGGCTCCCCCACTATAGGAAACATCTTCTCCACATCCACTCTATCTGTGTCCTCTGGTCCTAGACTCCCCCACTATAGGAAACATCCTCTCCACATCCACTCTATCTGTGTCCTAAGGTCATAGACTGCCCCACTATAGGAAACATCCTCTCCACATCAGCTATATCTGTATCCTCTGGTCCTAGACTCCCCCACTAGAGGAAACATCCTCTCCACATCCACTCTATCTCTGTCCTCTGGTCCTGGACTCCCCCACTATAGGAAACATCCTCTCCATATCCACTCTATTTGTTTCCTCTGGTCCTAGACTCCCCCACTATAGGAAACATCCTCTCCAAATCCACTTTATCAGTGTCCTCTGGTCCTAGACCCCCCCACTATAGGAAACATCCTGTCCACATCCACTCTTTTTGTGTCCTCTGTTCCTAGACTCCCCCACTATAGGAAACATCCTCTCCACATCCACTCTATCTGTGTCCTCTGGTCCTAGACTCCCCCACTATAGGAAACATCCTCTCCAAATCCACATTATCAGTGTCCTCTGGTCCTAGACTCCCCCACTATAGGAAACATCCTGTCCACATCCATTCTATTTGTGTCTTCTGGTCCTAGACTCTCCCACAATAGGAAACATCCTCTCCACATCCACCCTATCAGTGTCCTCTGGTCCTAGACTCCCCCACTATAGGAAACATCCTCTCCACATCCACTCTATCAGTGTCCTCTGGTCCTAGACTCCCCCACTGTAGGAAACATCCTCTCCACATCCACTCTATCTGTGTCCTCTGGTCCTTGACTCCCCCACTATAGGAAACATCCTCTCCACATCCATTCTATCAGTATCCTCTGGTCCTAGACTCCCCCACTATAGGAAACATCCTCTCCACATCCACTCTATCTGTGTCCTCTGGTCCTAGACTCCCCAACTATAGGAAACATGCTCTCCACATCCACTCTATCTCTGTCCTATGGTCATAGACTCCCCCACTATAGGAAACATCCTCTCCACATCCACTATATCTGTATCCTCTGGTCCTAGACTCCCCCACCATAGGAAACATACTCTCCACTTCCACTCTATCTGTGTCCTCTGGTCCTAGACACCCCCACTATAGGAAACATCCTCTCCACATCCACTCTATTTGTGTCCTCTGGTCCTAGACTCCCCCACTATAGGAAACATCCTCTCCACATCCACTCTATCAGTGTACTCTGGTCCTAGACTCCCCCACTATAGGAAACATCCTCTTCACATCCACTCTATTTGTGTCCTCAGGTCCTAGACTCCCCCACTATAGGAAACATCCTCTCCACATCCACTCTATTTGTGTCCTCTGGTCCTAGACACCCCCACTATAGGAAACATCCTCTCCACATCCACTCTATCAGTGTCCTCTGGTCCTAGACTCCCCCACTATAGGAAACATCCTCTCCAAATCCACATTATCAGTGTCCTCTGGTCCTAGACTCCCCCACTATAGGAAACATCCTCTCCACATCCACTCTATCAGTGTCCTCTGGTCCTAGACTCCCCCACTATAGGAAACATCCTGTCCACATCCACTCTATTTGTGTCCTCTGGTCCTCGACTCCCCCACTATAGGAAACATCCTCTCCACATCCATTCTATCTGTATCCTCTGGTCCTAGACTCCCCCACTATAGGAAACATCCTCTCCACATCCACTCTATCTGTGTCCTATGGTCATAGTCTGCCCCAGTATAGGAAACATCCTCTCCACATCACCTATATCTGTATCCTCTGGTCCTAGACTCCCCCACTATAGGAAACATCCTCTCCACATCCACTCTATCAGTGTACTCTGGTCCTGGACTCCCCCACTATTGGAAACATCCTCTCCACATCCACTATATCTGTATCCTCTGGTCCTAGACTCCCCCTCTATAGGAAACATCCTCTCCACTTCCACTCTATCTGTGTCCTCTGATCCTAGACACCCCCACTATAGGTAACATCCTCTCCACATCCACTCTATCAGTGTCCTCTGGTCCTAGACTCCCCCACTATAGGAAACATCCTCTCCAAATCCACATTATCAGTGTCCTCTGGTCCTAGACTCCCCCACTATAGGAAACATCCTGTCCACATCCATTCTATTTGTGTCCTCTGGTCCTAGACTTCCCCACAATAGGAAACATCCTCTCCACATCCACCCTATCAGTGTCCTCTGGTCCTAGACTCCCCCACTATAGGAAACATCCTCTCCACATCCACTCTATCAGTGTCCTCTGGTCCTAGACTCCCCCACAATAGGAAACATCCTGTCCACATCCACTCTATTTGTGTCCTCTGGTCCTAGACTCCCCCACTATAGGAAACATCCTCTCCACATCCACTCTATCTGTGTCCTCTGGTCCTAGACTCCCCCACAATAGGAAACATCCTGTCCACATCCACTCTATTTGTGTCCTCTGGTCCTAGACACCCCCACTATAGGAAACATCCTCTCCACATCCACTCTATCAGTGTCCTCTGGTCCTAGACTCCCCCACAATAGGAAACATCCTGTCCACATCCACTCTATTTGTGTCCTCTGGTCCTAGACACCCCCACTATAGGAAACATCCTCTCCACATCCACTCTATCAGTGTCCTCTGGTCCTAGACTCCCCCACTATAGGAAACATCTTCTCCACATCCATTCTATCTGTATCCTCTGGTCCTAGGCTCCCCCACTATAGGAAACATCTTCTCCACATCCACTCTATCTGTGTCCTCTGGTCCTAGACTCCCCCACTATAGGAAACATCCTCTCCACATCCACTCTATCTGTGTCCTATGGTCATAGACTGCCCCACTATAGGAAACATCCTCTCCACATCAGCTATATCTGTATCCTCTGGTCCTAGACTCCCCCACTAGAGGAAACATCCTCTCCACATCCACTCTATCTCTGTCCTCTGGTCCTGGACTCCCCCACTATAGGAAACATCCTCTCCATATCCACTCTATTTGTTTCCTCTGGTCCTAGACTCCCCCACTATAGGAAACATCCTCTCCAAATCCACTTTATCAGTGTCCTCTGGTCCTAGACCCCCCCACTATAGGAAACATCCTGTCCACATCCACTCTTTTTGTGTCCTCTGGTCCTAGACTCCCCCACTATAGGAAACATCCTCTCCACATCCACTCTATTTGTGTCCTCTGGTCCTAGACTCCCCCACTATCGGAAACATCCTCTCCACATCCACTCTATCTGTGTCCTCTGGTCCTAGACACCCCCACTATAGGAAACATCCTCTCCACATCCACTCTATTTGTGTCCTCTGGTCCTAGACTCCCCCACTATAGGAAACAACCTCTCCACATCCACTCTATCAGTGTACTCTGGTCCTAGACTCCCCCACTATAGGAAACATCCTCTTCACATCCACTCTATTTGTGTCCTCAGGTCCTAGACTCCCCCACTATAGGAAACATCCTCTCCACATCCACTCTATCAGTGTCCTCTGGTCCTAGACTCCCCCACTATAGGAAACATCCTCTCCACATCCACTCTATTTGTGTCCTCTGGTCCTAGACACCCCCACTATAGGAAACATCCTCTCCACATCCATTCTATCAGTATCCTCTGGTCCTAGACTCCCCCACTATAGGAAACATCCTCTCCACATCCACTCTATCTGTGTCCTCTGGTCCTAGACTCCCCCACTATAGGAAACATCCTCTCCAAATCCACATTATCAGTGTCCTCTGGTCCTAGACTCCCCCACTATAGGAAACACCCTGTCCACATCCATTCTATTTGTGTCCTCTGGTCCTAGACTCTCCCACAATAGGAAACATCCTCTCCACATCCACCCTATCAGTGTCCTCTGGTCCTAGACTCCCCCACTATAGGAAACATCCTCTCCACATCCACTCTATCAGTGTCCTCTGGTCCTAGACTCCCCCACTATAGGAAACATCCTCTCCACATCCACTCTATCTGTGTCCTCTGGTCCTAGACACCCCCACTATAGGAAACATCCTCTCCACATCCACTCTATTTGTGTCCTCTGGTCCTAGACTCCCCCACTATAGGAAACATCCTCTCCACATCCACTCTATCAGTGTACTCTGGTCCTAGACTCCCCCACTATAGGAAACATCCTCTTCACATCCACTCTATTTGTGTCCTCAGGTCCTAGACTCCCCCACTATAGGAAACATCCTCTCCACATCCACTCTATTTGTGTCCTCTGGTCCTAGACACCCCCACTATAGGAAACGTCCTCTCCACATCCACTCTATCAGTGTCCTCTGGTCCTAGACTCCCCCACTATAGGAAACATCCTCTCCACATCCATTCTATCTGTATCCTCTGGTCCTAGACTCCCCCACTATAGGAAACATCCTCTCCACATCCACTCTATCTGTGTCCTATGGTCATAGACTGCCCCAGTATAGGAAACATCCTCTCCACATCCACTCTATCAGTGTACTCTGGTCCTGGACTCCCCCACTATAGGAAACATCCTCTCCAAATCCACATTATCAGTGTCCTCTGGTCCTAGACTCCCCCACTATAGGAAACACCCTGTCCACATCCATTCTATTTGTGTCCTCTGGTCCTAGACTCTCCCACTATAGGAAACATCCTCTCCACATCCACTCTATCAGTGTCCTCTGGTCCTAGACTCCCCCACTATAGGAAACATCCTCTCCACATCCACTCTATCTGTGTCCTCTGGTCCTAGACACCCCCACTATAGGAAACATCCTCTCCACATCCACTCTATTTGTGTCCTCTGGTCCTAGACTCCCCCACTATAGGAAACATCCTCTCCACATCCACTCTGTCAGTGTACTCTGGTCCTAGACTCCCCCACTATAGGAAACATCCTCTTCACATCCACTCTATTTGTGTCCTCAGGTCCTAGACTCCCCCACTATAGGAAACATCCTCTCCACTTCCACTCTATCTGTGTCCTCTGGTCCTAGACACCCCCACTATAGGTAACATCCTCTCCACATCCACTCTATCAGTGTCCTCTGGTCCTAGACTCCCCCACTATAGGAAACATCCTCTCCAAATCCACATTATCAGTGTCCTCTGGTCCTAGACTCCCCCACTATAGGAAACATCCTGTCCACATCCATTCTATTTGTGTCCTCTGGTCCTAGACTCCCCCACAATAGGAAACATCCTCTCCACATCCACCCTATCAGTGTCCTCTGATCCTAGACTCCCCCACTATAGGAAACATCCTCTCCACATCCACTCTATCAGTGTCCTCTGGTCCTAGACTCCCCCACAATAGGAAACATCCTCTCCACATCCACTCTATTTCTGTCCTCTGGTCCTAGACTCCCCCACTATAGGAAACATCCTCTCCACATCCACTCTATCAGTGTCCTCTGGTCCTAGACTCCCCCACTATAGGAAACATCTTCTCCACATCCATTCTATCTGTATCCTCTGGTCCTAGGCTCCCCCACTATAGGAAACATCTTCTCCACATCCACTCTATCTGTGTTCTCTGGTCCTAGACTCCCCCACTATAGGAAACATCCTCTCCACATCCACTCTATTTGTGTCCTATGGTCATAGACTGCCCCACTATAGGAAACATCCTCTCCACATCAGCTATATCTGTATCCTCTGGTCCTAGACTCCCCCACTAGAGGAAACATCCTCTCCACATCCACGCTATCTCTGTCCTCTGGTCCTGGACTCCCCCACTATAGGAAACATCCTCTCCATATCCACTCTATTTGTTTCCTCTGGTCCTAGACTCCCCCACTATAGGAAACATCCTCTCCAAATCCACTTTATCAGTGTCCTCTGGTCCTAGACCCCCCCACTATAGGAAACATCCTGTCCACATCCACTCTTTTTGTGTCCTCTGTTCCTAGACTCCCCCACTATAGGAAACATCCTCTCCACATCCACTCTATCTGTGTCCTCTGGTCCTAGACTCCCCCACTATAGGAAACATCCTCTCCAAATCCACATTATCAGTGTCCTCTGGTCCTAGACTCCCCCACTATAGGAAACATCCTGTCCACATCCATTCTATTTGTGTCTTCTGGTCCTAGACTCTCCCACAATAGGAAACATCCTCTCCACATCCACCCTATCAGTGTCCTCTGGTCCTAGACTCCCCCACTATAGGAAACATCCTCTCCACATCCACTCTATCAGTGTCCTCTGGTCCTAGACTCCCCCACTATAGGAAACATCCTCTCCACATCCACTCTATCTGTGTCCTCTGGTCCTAGACTCCCCCACTATAGGAAACATCCTCTCCACATCCATTCTATCAGTATCCTCTGGTCCTAGACTCCCCCTATAGGAAACATCCTCTCCACATCCACTCTATCTGTGTCCTCTGGTCCTAGACTCCCCCACTATAGGAAACATGCTCTCCACATCCACTCTATCTCTGTCCTATGGTCATAGACTCCCCCACTATAGGAAACATCCTCTCCACATCCACTATATCTGTATCCTCTGGTCCTAGACTCCCCCACCATAGGAAACATACTCTCCACTTCCACTCTATCTGTGTCCTCTGGTCCTAGACACCCCCACTATAGGAAACATCCTCTCCACATCCACTCTATTTGTGTCCTCTGGTCCTAGACTCCCCAACTATAGGAAACATCCTCTCCACATCCACTCTATGAGTGTACTCTGGTCCTAGACTCCCCCACTATAGGAAACATCCTCTTCACATCCACTCTATTTGTGTCCTCAGGTCCTAGACTCCCCCACTATAGGAAACATCCTCTCCACATCCACTCTATTTGTGTCCTCTGGTCCTAGACACCCCCACTATAGGAAACATCCTCTCCACATCCACTCTATCAGTGTCCTCTGGTCCTAGACTCCCCCACTATAGGAAACATCCTCTCCAAATCCACATTATCAGTGTCCTCTGGTCCTAGACCCCCCCACTATAGGAAACATCCTCTCCACATCCACTCTATCAGTGTCCTCTGGTCCTAGACTCCCCCACTATAGGAAACATCCTGTCCACATCCACTCTATTTGTGTCCTCTGGTCCTAGACTCCCCCACTATAGGAAACATCCTCTCCACATCCATTCTATCTGTATCCTCTGGTCCTAGACTCCCCCACTATAGGAAACATCCTCTCCACATCCACTCTATCTGTGTCCTATGGTCATAGACTGCCCCAGTATAGGAAACATCCTCTCCACATCACCTATATCTGTATCCTCTGGTCCTAGACTCCCCCACTATAGGAAACATCCTCTCCACATCCACTCTATCAGTGTACTCTGGTCCTGGACTCCCCCACTATAGGAAACATCCTCTCCACATCCACTCTATTTCTGTCCTCTGGTCCTAGACTCCCCCACTATAGGAAACATCCTCTCCACATCCACTCTATCAGTGTCCTCTGGTCCTAGACTCCCCCACTATAGGAAACATCTTCTCCACATCCATTCTATCTGTATCCTCTGGTCCTAGGCTCCCCCACTATAGGGAACATCTTCTCCACATCCACTCTATCTGTGTCCTCTGGTCCTAGACTCCCCCACTATAGGAAACATCCTCTCCACATCCACTCTATCTGTGTCCTATGGTCATAGACTGCCCCACTATAGGAAACATCCTCTCCACATCAGCTATATCTGTATCCTCTGGTCCTAGACTCCCCCACTAGAGGAAACATCCTCTCCACATCCACTCTATCTCTGTCCTCTGGTCCTGGACTCCCCCACTATAGGAAACATCCTCTCCATATCCACTCTATTTGTTTCCTCTGGTCCTAGACTCCCCCACTATAGGAAACATCCTCTCCAAATCCACTTTATCAGTGTCCTCTGGTCCTAGACCCCCCCACTATAGGAAACATCCTGTCCACATCCACTCTATCAGTGTCCTCTGGTCCTAGACTCCCCCACTATAGGAAACATCTTCTCCACATCCATTCTATCTGTATCCTCTGGTCCTAGGCTCCCCCACTATAGGAAACATCTTCTCCACATCCACTCTATCTGTGTCCTCTTTTCCTAGACTCCCCCACTATAGGAAACATCCTCTCCACATCCACTCTATCTGTGTCCTATGGTCATAGACTGCCCCACTATAGGAAACATCCTCTCCACATCAGCTATATCTGTATCCTCTGGTCCTAGACTCCCCCACTAGAGGAAACATCCTCTCCACATCCACTCTATCTCTGTCCTCTGGTCCTGGACTCCCCCACTATAGGAAACATCCTCTCCATATCCACTCTATTTGTTTCCTCTGGTCCTAGACTCCCCCACTATAGGAAACATCCTCTCCAAATCCACTTTATCAGTGTCCTCTGGTCCTAGACCCCCCCACTATAGGAAACATCCTGTCCACATCCACTCTTTTTGTGTCCTCTGTTCCTAGACTCCCCCACTATAGGAAACATCCTCTCCACATCCACTCTATCTGTGTCCTCTGGTCCTAGACTCCCCCACTATAGGAAACATCCTCTCCAAATCCACATTATCAGTGTCCTCTGGTCCTAGACTCCCCCACTATAGGAAACATCCTGTCCACATCCATTCTATTTGTGTCTTCTGGTCCTAGACTCTCCCACAATAGGAAACATCCTCTCCACATCCACCCTATCAGTGTCCTCTGGTCCTAGACTCCCCCACTATAGGAAACATCCTCTCCACATCCACTCTATCAGTGTCCTCTGGTCCTAGACTCCCCCACTGTAGGAAACATCCTCTCCACATCCACTCTATCTGTGTCCTCTGGTCCTTGACTCCCCCACTATAGGAAACATCCTCTCCACATCCATTCTATCAGTATCCTCTGGTCCTAGACTCCCCCACTATAGGAAACATCCTCTCCACATCCACTCTATCTGTGTCCTCTGGTCCTAGACTCCCCCACTATAGGAAACATGCTCTCCACATCCACTCTATCAGTGTCCTCTGGTCCTAGACTCCCCCACTATAGGAAACATCCTCTCCAAATCCACATTATCAGTGTCCTCTGGTCCTAGACCCCCCCACTATAGGAAACATCCTCTCCACATCCACTCTATCAGTGTCCTCTGGTCCTAGACTCCCCCACTATAGGAAACATCCTGTCCACATCCACTCTATTTGTGTCCTCTGGTCCTAGACTCCCCCACTATAGGAAACATCCTCTCCACATCCATTCTATCTGTATCCTCTGGTCCTAGACTCCCCCACTATAGGAAACATCCTCTCCACATCCACTCTATCTGTGTCCTATGGTCATAGACTGCCCCAGTATAGGAAACATCCTCTCCACATCACCTATATCTGTATCCTCTGGTCCTAGACTCCCCCACTATAGGAAACATCCTCTCCACATCCACTCTATCAGTGTACTCTGGTCCTGGACTCCCCCACTATAGGAAACATCCTCTCCACATCCACTCTATTTCTGTCCTCTGGTCCTAGACTCCCCCACTATAGGAAACATCCTCTCCACATCCACTCTATCAGTGTCCTCTGGTCCTAGACTCCCCCACTATAGGAAACATCTTCTCCACATCCATTCTATCTGTATCCTCTGGTCCTAGGCTCCCCCACTATAGGGAACATCTTCTCCACATCCACTCTATCTGTGTCCTCTGGTCCTAGACTCCCCCACTATAGGAAACATCCTCTCCACATCCACTCTATCTGTGTCCTATGGTCATAGACTGCCCCACTATAGGAAACATCCTCTCCACATCAGCTATATCTGTATCCTCTGGTCCTAGACTCCCCCACTAGAGGAAACATCCTCTCCACATCCACTCTATCTCTGTCCTCTGGTCCTGGACTCCCCCACTATAGGAAACATCCTCTCCATATCCACTCTATTTGTTTCCTCTGGTCCTAGACTCCCCCACTATAGGAAACATCCTCTCCAAATCCACTTTATCAGTGTCCTCTGGTCCTAGACCCCCCCACTATAGGAAACATCCTGTCCACATCCACTCTATCAGTGTCCTCTGGTCCTAGACTCCCCCACTATAGGAAACATCTTCTCCACATCCATTCTATCTGTATCCTCTGGTCCTAGGCTCCCCCACTATAGGAAACATCTTCTCCACATCCACTCTATCTGTGTCCTCTGGTCCTAGACTCCCCCACTATAGGAAACATCCTCTCCACATCCACTCTATCTGTGTCCTATGGTCATAGACTGCCCCACTATAGGAAACATCCTCTCCACATCAGCTATATCTGTATCCTCTGGTCCTAGACTCCCCCACTAGAGGAAACATCCTCTCCACATCCACTCTATCTCTGTCCTCTGGTCCTGGACTCCCCCACTATAGGAAACATCCTCTCCATATCCACTCTATTTGTTTCCTCTGGTCCTAGACTCCCCCACTATAGGAAACATCCTCTCCAAATCCACTTTATCAGTGTCCTCTGGTCCTAGACCCCCCCACTATAGGAAACATCCTGTCCACATCCACTCTTTTTGTGTCCTCTGTTCCTAGACTCCCCCACTATAGGAAACATCCTCTCCACATCCACTCTATCTGTGTCCTCTGGTCCTAGACTCCCCCACTATAGGAAACATCCTCTCCAAATCCACATTATCAGTGTCCTCTGGTCCTAGACTCCCCCACTATAGGAAACATCCTGTCCACATCCATTCTATTTGTGTCTTCTGGTCCTAGACTCTCCCACAATAGGAAACATCCTCTCCACATCCACCCTATCAGTGTCCTCTGGTCCTAGACTCCCCCACTATAGGAAACATCCTCTCCACATCCACTCTATCAGTGTCCTCTGGTCCTAGACTCCCCCACTGTAGGAAACATCCT
Source organism: Hemitrygon akajei (assembly GCF_048418815.1). NCBI lineage: Eukaryota > Metazoa > Chordata > Chondrichthyes > Myliobatiformes > Dasyatidae > Hemitrygon > Hemitrygon akajei. The sequence continues at coordinate 360,683 of NC_133130.1, forward strand.
CTCCACATCCACTCTATCTGTGTCCTCTGGTCCTTGACTCCCCCACTATAGGAAACATCCTCTCCACATCCATTCTATCAGTATCCTCTGGTCCTAGACTCCCCCACTATAGGAAACATCCTCTCCACATCCACTCTATCTGTGTCCTCTGGTCCTAGACTCCCCCACTATAGGAAACATGCTCTCCACATCCACTCTATCTCTGTCCTATGGTCATAGACTCCCCCACTATAGGAAACATCCTCTCCACATCCACTATATCTGTATCCTCTGGTCCTAGACTCCCCCACCATAGGAAACATACTCTCCACTTCCACTCTATCTGTGTCCTCTGGTCCTAGACACCCCCACTATAGGAAACATCCTCTCCACATCCACTCTATTTGTGTCCTCTGGTCCTAGACTCCCCCACTATAGGAAACATCCTCTCCACATCCACTCTATCAGTGTACTCTGGTCCTAGACTCCCCCACTATAGGAAACATCCTCTTCACATCCACTCTATTTGTGTCCTCAGGTCCTAGACTCCCCCACTATAGGAAACATCCTCTCCACATCCACTCTATTTGTGTCCTCTGGTCCTAGACACCCCCACTATAGGAAACATCCTCTCCACATCCACTCTATCAGTGTCCTCTGGTCCTAGACTCCCCCACTATAGGAAACATCCTCTCCAAATCCACATTATCAGTGTCCTCTGGTCCTAGACTCCCCCACTATAGGAAACATCCTCTCCACATCCACTCTATCAGTGTCCTCTGGTCCTAGACTCCCCCACTATAGGAAACATCCTGTCCACATCCACTCTATTTGTGTCCTCTGGTCCTAGACTCCCCCACTATAGGAAACATCCTCTCCACATCCATTCTATCTGTATCCTCTGGTCCTAGACTCCCCCACTATAGGAAACATCCTCTCCACATCCACTCTATCTGTGTCCTATGGTCATAGACTGCCCCAGTATAGGAAACATCCTCTCCACATCACCTATATCTGTATCCTCTGGTCCTAGACTCCCCCACTATAGGAAACATCCTCTCCACATCCACTCTATCAGTGTACTCTGGTCCTGGACTCCGCCACTATTGGAAACATCCTCTCCACATCCACTATATCTGTATCCTCTGGTCCTAGACTCCCCCACTATAGGAAACATCCTCTCCACTTCCACTCTATCTGTGTCCTCTGGTCCTAGACACCCCCACTATAGGTAACATCCTCTCCACATCCACTCTATCAGTGTCCTCTGGTCCTAGACTCCCCCACTATAGGAAACATCCTCTCCAAATCCACATTATCAGTGTCCTCTGGTCCTAGACTCCCCCACTATAGGAAACATCCTGTCCACATCCATTCTATTTGTGTCCTCTGGTCCTAGACTTCCCCACAATAGGAAACATCCTCTCCACATCCACCCTATCAGTGTCCTCTGGTCCTAGACTCCCCCACTATAGGAAACATCCTCTCCACATCCACTCTATCAGTGTCCTCTGGTCCTAGACTCCCCCACAATAGGAAACATCCTGTCCACATCCACTCTATTTGTGTCCTCTGGTCCTAGACTCCCCCACTATAGGAAACATCCTCTCCACATCCACTCTATCAGTGTCCTCTGGTCCTAGACTCCCCCACTATAGGAAACATCTTCTCCACATCCATTCTATCTGTATCCTCTGGTCCTAGGCTCCCCCACTATAGGAAACATCTTCTCCACATCCACTCTATCTGTGTCCTCTGGTCCTAGACTCCCCCACTATAGGAAACATCCTCTCCACATCCACTCTATCTGTGTCCTATGGTCATAGACTGCCCCACTATAGGAAACATCCTCTCCACATCAGCTATATCTGTATCCTCTGGTCCTAGACTCCCCCACTAGAGGAAACATCCTCTCCACATCCACTCTATCTCTGTCCTCTGGTCCTGGACTCCCCCACTATAGGAAACATCCTCTCCATATCCACTCTATTTGTTTCCTCTGGTCCTAGACTCCCCCACTATAGGAAACATCCTCTCCAAATCCACTTTATCAGTGTCCTCTGGTCCTAGACCCCCCCACTATAGGAAACATCCTGTCCACATCCACTCTTTTTGTGTCCTCTGGTCCTAGACTCCCCCACTATAGGAAACATCCTCTCCACATCCACTCTATCAGTGTCCTCTGGTCCTAGACTCCCCCACTATAGGAAACATCCTGTCCACATCCACTCTATTTGTGTCCTCTGGTCCTAGACTCCCCCACTATAGGAAACTTCCTCTCCACATCCACACTATCAGTGTCCTCTGGTCCTAGACTCCCCCACTATAGGAAACATCCTGTCCACATCCACTCTATTTGTGTCCTCTGGTCCTAGACTCCCCCTCTATAGGAAACATCCTGTCCACATCCACTCTATTTGTGTCCTCTGGTCCTAGACTCCCCCACTATAGGAATCATCCTCTCCACATCCACTCTATCTGTGTCCTCTGGTCCTAGACTCCCCCACTATAGGAATCATCCTCTCCACATCCACACTATCAGTGTCCTCTGGTCCTAGACTCCCCCACTATAGGAAACATCCTGTCCACATCCACTCTATTTGTGCCCTCTGGTCCTAGACTCGCCCACTATACGAATCATCCTCTCCACATCCACTCTATCAGTGTACTCTGGTCCTGGACTCCCCCACTATAGGAAACATCCTCTCCACATCCACTCTATTTGTGTCCTCTGGTCCTAGACACCCCCACTATAGGAAACATCCTCTCCACATCCATTCTATCAGTATCCTCTGGTCCTAGACTCCCCCACTATAGGAAACATCCTCTCCACATCCACTCTATCTGTGTCCTCTGGTCCTAGACTCCCCCACTATAGGAAACATCCTCTCCAAATCCACATTATCAGTGTCCTCTGGTCCTAGACTCCCCCACTATAGGAAACACCCTGTCCACATCCATTCTATTTGTGTCCTCTGGTCCTAGACTCTCCCACAATAGGAAACATCCTCTCCACATCCACCCTATCAGTGTCCTCTGGTCCTAGACTCCCCCACTATAGGAAACATCCTCTCCACATCCACTCTATCAGTGTCCTCTGGTCCTAGACTCCCCCACTATAGGAAACATCCTCTCCACATCCACTCTATCTGTGTCCTCTGGTCCTAGACTCCCCCACTATAGGAAACATCCTCTCCACATCCATTCTATCAGTATCCTCTGGTCCTAGACTCCCCCACTATAGGAAACATCCTCTCCACATCCACTCAATCTGTGTCCTCTGGTCCTAGACTCCCCCACTATAGGAAACATGCTCTCCACATCCACTCTATCTCTGTCCTATGGTCATAGACTCCCCCACTATAGGAAACATCCTCTCCACATCCACTATTTCTGTATCCTCTGGTCCTAGACTCCCCCACTATAGGAAACATACTCTCCACTTCCACTCTATCTGTGTCCTCTGGTCCTAGACACCCCCACTATAGGAAACATCCTCTCCACATCCACTCTATTTGTGTCCTCTGGTCCTAGACTCCCCCACTATAGGAAACATCCTCTCCACATCCACTCTATCAGTGTACTCTGGTCCTAGACTCCCCCACTATAGGAAACATCCTCTTCACATCCACTCTATTTGTGTCCTCAGGTCCTAGACTCCCCCACTATAGGAAACATCCTCTCCACATCCACTCTATCAGTGTCCTCTGGTCCTAGACTCCCCCACTATAGGAAACATCCTCTCCACATCCACTCTATCTGTGTCCTCTGGTCCTAGACACCCCCACTATAGGAAACATCCTCTCCACATCCACTCTATTTGTGTCCTCTGGTCCTAGACTCCCCCACTATAGGAAACATCCTCTCCACATCCACTCTATCAGTGTACTCTGGTCCTAGACTCCCCCACTATAGGAAACATCCTCTTCACATCCACTCTATTTGTGTCCTCAGGTCCTAGATTCCCCCACTATAGGAAACATCCTCTCCACATCCACTCTATTTGTGTCCTCTGGTCCTAGACACCCCCACTATAGGAAACATCCTCTCCACATCCACTCTATCAGTGTCCTCTGGTCCTAGACTCCCCCACTATAGGAAACATCCTCTCCAAATCCACATTATCAGTGTCCTCTGGTCCTAGACTCCCCCACTATAGGAAACATCCTGTCCACATCCATTCTATTTGTGTCCTCTGGTCCTAGACTCCCCCACAATAGGAAACATCCTCTCCACATCCACCCTATCAGTGTCCTCTGGTCCTAGACTCCCCCACTATAGGAAACATGCTCTCCACATCCACTCTATCAGTGTCCTCTGGTCCTAGACTCCCCCACTATAGGAAACTTCCTGTCCACATCCACTCTATTTGTGTCCTCTGGTCCTAGACTCCCCCACTATAGGAAACATCCTCTCCACATCCATTCTATCTGTATCCTCTGGTCCTAGACTCCCCCACTATAGGAAACATCCTCTCCACATCCACTCTATCTGTGTCCTATGGACATAGACTGCCCCAGTATAGGAAACATCCTCTCCACATCCACTCTATCAGTGTACTCTGGTCCTGGACTCCCCCACTATAGGAAACATCCTCTCCAAATCCACATTATCAGTGTCCTCTGGTCCTAGACTCCCCCACTATAGGAAACACCCTGTCCACATCCATTCTATTTGTGTCCTCTGGTCCTAGACTCTCCCACTATAGGAAACATCCTCTCCACATCCACTCTATCAGTGTCCTCTGGTCCTAGACTCCCCCACTATAGGAAACATCCTCTCCACATCCACTCTATCTGTGTCCTCTGGTCCTAGACACCCCCACTATAGGAAACATCCTCTCCACATCCACTCTATTTGTGTCCTCTGGTCCTAGACTCCCCCACTATAGGAAACATCCTCTCCACATCCACTCTATCAGTGTACTCTGGTCCTAGACTCCCCCACTATAGGAAACATCCTCTTCACATCCACTCTATTTGTGTCCTCAGGTCCTAGACTCCCCCACTATAGGAAACATCCTCTCCACATCCACTCTATCTGTGTCCTCTGGTCCTAGACTCCCCCACTATAGGAAACATCCTCTCCACATCCACTCTATTTGTGTCCTCTGGTCCTAGACACCCCCACTATAGGAAACATCCTCTCCACATCCATTCTATCAGTATCCTCTGGTCCTAGACTCCCCCACTATAGGAAACATCCTCTCCACATCCACTCTATCTGTGTCCTCTGGTCCTAGACTCCCCCACTATAGGAAACATCCTCTCCAAATCCACATTATCAGTGTCCTCTGGTCCTAGACTCCCCCACTATAGGAAACATCCTCTCCACATCCACTCTATCAGTGTACTCTGGTCCTGGACTCCCCCACTATAGGAAACATCCTCTCCACATCCACTCTATTTGTGTCCTCTGGTCCTAGACACCCCCACTATAGGAAACATCCTCTCCACATCCACTCTATCAGTGTACTCTGGTCCTAGACTCACGCACTATAGGAAACATCCTCTCCAAATCCACTCTATCAGTGTCCTCTGGTCCTAGACTCCTTCACTATAGGAAACATCCTGTCCACATCCACTCTATTTGTGTCCTCTGGTCCTAGAGTCCCCCACTATAGGAAACATCCTCTCCACATCCACTCTATCTGTGTCCTCTGGTCCTAGACACCCCCACTATAGGTAACATCCTCTCCACATCCACTCTATCAGTGTCCTCTGGTCCTAGACTCCCCCACTATAGGAAACATCCTCTCCACATCACCTATATCTGTATCCTCTGGTCCTAGACTCCCCCACTATAGGAAACATCCTCTCCACATCCACTCTATCAGTGTACTCTGGTCCTGGACTCCGCCACTATTGGAAACATCCTCTCCACATCCACTATATCTGTATCCTCTGGTCCTAGACTCCCCCACTATAGGAAACATCCTCTCCACTTCCACTCTATCTGTGTCCTCTGGTCCTAGACACCCCCACTATAGGTAACATCCTCTCCACATCCACTCTATCAGTGTCCTCTGGTCCTAGACTCCCCCACTATAGGAAACATCCTCTCCAAATCCACATTATCAGTGTCCTCTGGTCCTAGACTCCCCCACTATAGGAAACATCCTGTCCACATCCATTCTATTTGTGTCCTCTGGTCCTAGACTTCCCCACAATAGGAAACATCCTCTCCACATCCACCCTATCAGTGTCCTCTGGTCCTAGACTCCCCCACTATAGGAAACATCCTCTCCACATCCACTCTATCAGTGTCCTCTGGTCCTAGACTCCCCCACAATAGGAAACATCCTGTCCACATCCACTCTATTTGTGTCCTCTGGTCCTAGACTCCCCCACTATAGGAAACATCCTCTCCACATCCACTCTATCAGTGTCCTCTGGTCCTAGACTCCCCCACTATAGGAAACATCTTCTCCACATCCATTCTATCTGTATCCTCTGGTCCTAGGCTCCCCCACTATAGGAAACATCTTCTCCACATCCACTCTATCTGTGTCCTCTGGTCCTAGACTCCCCCACTATAGGAAACATCCTCTCCACATCCACTCTATCTGTGTCCTATGGTCATAGACTGCCCCACTATAGGAAACATCCTCTCCACATCAGCTATATCTGTATCCTCTGGTCCTAGACTCCCCCACTAGAGGAAACATCCTCTCCACATCCACTCTATCTCTGTCCTCTGGTCCTGGACTCCCCCACTATAGGAAACATCCTCTCCATATCCACTCTATTTGTTTCCTCTGGTCCTAGACTCCCCCACTATAGGAAACATCCTCTCCAAATCCACTTTATCAGGGTCCTCTGGTCCTAGACCCCCCCACTATAGGAAACATCCTGTCCACATCCACTCTTTTTGTGTCCTCTGGTCCTAGACTCCCCCACTATAGGAAACATCCTCTCCACATCCACTCTATCAGTGTCCTCTGGTCCTAGACTCCCCCACTATAGGAAACATCCTGTCCACATCCACTCTATTTGTGTCCTCTGGTCCTAGACTCCCCCACTATAGGAAACTTCCTCTCCACATCCACACTATCAGTGTCCTCTGGTCCTAGACTCCCCCACTATAGGAAACATCCTGTCCACATCCACTCTATTTGTGTCCTCTGGTCCTAGACTCCCCCTCTATAGGAAACATCCTGTCCACATCCACTCTATTTGTGTCCTCTGGTCCTAGACTCCCCCACTATAGGAATCATCCTCTCCACATCCACTCTATCTGTGTCCTCTGGTCCTAGACTCCCCCACTATAGGAATCATCCTCTCCACATCCACACTATCAGTGTCCTCTGGTCCTAGACTCCCCCACTATAGGAAACATCCTGTCCACATCCACTCTATTTGTGCCCTCTGGTCCTAGACTCGCCCACTATACGAATCATCCTCTCCACATCCACTCTATCAGTGTACTCTGGTCCTGGACTCCCCCACTATAGGAAACATCCTCTCCGCATCCACTCTATTTGTGTCCTCTGGTCCTAGACACCCCCACTATAGGAAACATCCTCTCCACATCCATTCTATCAGTATCCTCTGGTCCTAGACTCCCCCACTATAGGAAACATCCTCTCCACATCCACTCTATCTGTGTCCTCTGGTCCTAGACTCCCCCACTATAGGAAACATCCTCTCCAAATCCACATTATCAGTGTCCTCTGGTCCTAGACTCCCCCACTATAGGAAACACCCTGTCCACATCCATTCTATTTGTGTCCTCTGGTCCTAGACTCTCCCACAATAGGAAACATCCTCTCCACATCCACCCTATCAGTGTCCTCTGGTCCTAGACTCCCCCACTATAGGAAACATCCTCTCCACATCCACTCTATCAGTGTCCTCTGGTCCTAGACTCCCCCACTATAGGAAACATCCTCTCCACATCCACTCTATCTGTGTCCTCTGGTCCTAGACTCCCCCACTATAGGAAACATCCTCTCCACATCCATTCTATCAGTATCCTCTGGTCCTAGACTCCCCCACTATAGGAAACATCCTCTCCACATCCACTCAATCTGTGTCCTCTGGTCCTAGACTCCCCCACTATAGGAAACATGCTCTCCACATCCACTCTATCTCTGTCCTATGGTCATAGACTCCCCCACTATAGGAAACATCCTCTCCACATCCACTATTTCTGTATCCTCTGGTCCTAGACTCCCCCACTATAGGAAACATACTCTCCACTTCCACTCTATCTGTGTCCTCTGGTCCTAGACACCCCCACTATAGGAAACATCCTCTCCACATCCACTCTATTTGTGTCCTCTGGTCCTAGACTCCCCCACTATAGGAAACATCCTCTCCACATCCACTCTATCAGTGTACTCTGGTCCTAGACTCCCCCACTATAGGAAACATCCTCTTCACATCCACTCTATTTGTGTCCTCAGGTCCTAGACTCCCCCACTATAGGAAACATCCTCTCCACATCCACTCTATCAGTGTCCTCTGGTCCTAGACTCCCCCACTATAGGAAACATCCTCTCCACATCCACTCTATCTGTGTCCTCTGGTCCTAGACACCCCCACTATAGGAAACATCCTCTCCACATCCACTCTATTTGTGTCCTCTGGTCCTAGACTCCCCCACTATAGGAAACATCCTCTCCACATCCACTCTATCAGTGTACTCTGGTCCTAGACTCCCCCACTATAGGAAACATCCTCTTCACATCCACTCTATTTGTGTCCTCAGGTCCTAGATTCCCCCACTATAGGAAACATCCTCTCCACATCCACTCTATTTGTGTCCTCTGGTCCTAGACACCCCCACTATAGGAAACATCCTCTCCACATCCACTCTATCAGTGTCCTCTGGTCCTAGACTCCCCCACTATAGGAAACATCCTCTCCAAATCCACATTATCAGTGTCCTCTGGTCCTAGACTCCCCCACTATAGGAAACATCCTGTCCACATCCATTCTATTTGTGTCCTCTGGTCCTAGACTCCCCCACAATAGGAAACATCCTCTCCACATCCACCCTATCAGTGTCCTCTGGTCCTAGACTCCCCCACTATAGGAAACATGCTCTCCACATCCACTCTATCAGTGTCCTCTGGTCCTAGACTCCCCCACTATAGGAAACTTCCTGTCCACATCCACTCTATTTGTGTCCTCTGGTCCTAGACTCCCCCACTATAGGAAACATCCTCTCCACATCCATTCTATCTGTATCCTCTGGTCCTAGACTCCCCCACTATAGGAAACATCCTCTCCACATCCACTCTATCTGTGTCCTATGGACATAGACTGCCCCAGTATAGGAAACATCCTCTCCACATCCACTCTATCAGTGTACTCTGGTCCTGGACTCCCCCACTATAGGAAACATCCTCTCCAAATCCACATTATCAGTGTCCTCTGGTCCTAGACTCCCCCACTATAGGAAACACCCTGTCCACATCCATTCTATTTGTGTCCTCTGGTCCTAGACTCTCCCACTATAGGAAACATCCTCTCCACATCCACTCTATCAGTGTCCTCTGGTCCTAGACTCCCCCACTATAGGAAACATCCTCTCCACATCCACTCTATCTGTGTCCTCTGGTCCTAGACACCCCCACTATAGGAAACATCCTCTCCACATCCACTCTATTTGTGTCCTCTGGTCCTAGACTCCCCCACTATAGGAAACATCCTCTCCACATCCACTCTATCAGTGTACTCTGGTCCTAGACTCCCCCACTATAGGAAACATCCTCTTCACATCCACTCTATTTGTGTCCTCAGGTCCTAGACTCCCCCACTATAGGAAACATCCTCTCCACATCCACTCTATCTGTGTCCTCTGGTCCTAGACTCCCCCACTATAGGAAACATCCTCTCCACATCCACTCTATTTGTGTCCTCTGGTCCTAGACACCCCCACTATAGGAAACATCCTCTCCACATCCATTCTATCAGTATCCTCTGGTCCTAGACTCCCCCACTATAGGAAACATCCTCTCCACATCCACTCTATCTGTGTCCTCTGGTCCTAGACTCCCCCACTATAGGAAACATCCTCTCCAAATCCACATTATCAGTGTCCTCTGGTCCTAGACTCCCCCACTATAGGAAACATCCTCTCCACATCCACTCTATCAGTGTACTCTGGTCCTAGACTGCCCCAGTATAGGAAACATCCTCTCCACATCACCTATATCTGTATCCTCTGGTCCTAGACTCCCCCACTATAGGAAACATCCTCTCCACATCCACTCTATCAGTGTACTCTGGTCCTGGACTCCCCCACTATAGGAAACATCCTCTCCACATCCACTCTATTTGTGTCCTCTGGTCCTAGACACCCCCACTATAGGAAACATCCTCTCCACATCCACTCTATCAGTGTACTCTGGTCCTAGACTCACGCACTATAGGAAACATCCTCTCCAAATCCACTCTATCAGTGTCCTCTGGTCCTAGACTCCTTCACTATAGGAAACATCCTGTCCACATCCACTCTATTTGTGTCCTCTGGTCCTAGAGTCCCCCACTATAGGAAACATCCTCTCCACATCCACCCTATCAGTGTCCTCTGGTCCAAGACTCCCCCACTATAGGAAACATCCTCTCCACATCCACTCTATCAGTGCCCTCTGATCCTAGACTCTCCCACAATAGGAAACATCCTCTCCACATCCACCCTATCAGTGTCCTCTGGTCCTAGACTCCCCCACTATAGGAAACATCCTCTCCACATCCACTCTATCAGTGTCCTCTGGTCCTAGACTCCCCCACTATAGGAAACATCCTCTCCACATCCACTCTATCTGTGTCCTCTGGTCCTAGACACCCCCACTATAGGAAACATCCTCTCCACATCCACTCTATTTGTGTCCTCTTGTCCTAGACTCCCCCACTATAGGAAACATCCTCTCCACATCCACTCTATCAGTGTACTCTGGTCCTAGACTCCCCCACTATAGGAAACATCCTGTCCACATCCACTCTATTTGTGTCCTCTGGTCCTAGACTCCCCCACTATAGGAAACATCCTCTCCACATCCATTCTATCTGTATCCTCTGGTCCTAGACTCCCCCACTATAGGAAACATCCTCTCCACATCCACTCTATCTGTGTCCTATGGTCCTAGACTCCCCCACTATAGGAAACATCCTCTCCACATCACCTCTATTTGTGTCCTCAGGTCCTAGACTCCCCCACTGTAGGAAACATCCTCTCCACATCCACCCTATCAGTGTCCTCTGGTCCTAGACTCCCCCACTATAGGAAACATCCTCTCCACATCCACTCTATCAGTGTCCTCTGGTCCTAGACTCCCCCACTATAGGAAACATCCTCTCCACATCCACTCTATCTGTGTCCTCTGGTCCTAGACACCCCCACTATAGGAAACATCCTCTCCACATCCACTCTATTTGTGTCCTCTGGTCCTAGACTCCCCCACTATAGGAAACATCCTCTCCAAATCCACATTATCAGTGTCCTCTGGTCCTAGACTCCCCCACTATAGGAAACATCCTGTCCACATCCATTCTATTTGTGTCCTCTGGTCCTAGACTCCCCCACAATAGGAAACATCCTCTCCACATCCACCCTATCAGTGTCCTCTGGTCCTAGACTCCCCCACTATAGGAAACATCCTCTCCACATCCACTCTATCAGTGTCCTCTGGTCCTAGACTCCCCCACTATAGGAAACATCCTCTCAACATCCACTCTATCTGTGTCCTCTGGTCCTAGACACCCCCACTATAGGAAACATCCTCTCCACATCCACTCTATTTGTGTACTCTGGTCCTAGACTCCCCCACTATAGGAAACATCCTCTCCACATCCACCCTATCAGTGTCCTCTGGTCCAAGACTCCCCCACTATAGGAAACATCCTCTCCACATCCACTCTATCAGTGTCCTCTGGTCCTAGACTCTCCCACAATAGGAAACATCCTCTCCACATCCACCCTATCAGTGTCCTCTGGTCCTAGACTCCCCCACTATAGGAAACATCCTCTCCACATCCACTCTATCAGTGTCCTCTGGTCCTAGACTCCCCCACTATAGGAAACATCCTCTCCACATCCACTCTATCTGTGTCCTCTGGTCCTAGACACCCCCACTATAGGAAACATCCTCTCCACATCCACTCTATTTGTGTCCTCTGGTCCTAGACTCCCCCACTATAGGAAACATCCTCTCCACATCCACTCTATCAGTGTACTCTGGTCCTAGACTCCCCCACTATAGGAAACATCCTGTCCACATCCACTCTATTTGTGTCCTCTGGTCCTAGACTCCCCCACTATAGGAAACATCCTCTCCACATCCATTCTATCTGTATCCTCTGGTCCTAGACTCCCCCACTATAGGAAACATCCTCTCCACATCCACTCTATCTGTGTCCTATGGTCCTAGACTCCCCCACTATAGGAAACATCCTCTCCAAATCCACATTATCAGTGTCCTCTGGTCCTAGACTCCCCCACTATAGGAAACATCCTGTCCACATCCATTCTATTTGTGTCCTCTGGTCCTAGACTCCCCCACAATAGGAAACATCCTCTCCACATCCACCCTATCAGTGTCCTCTGGTCCTAGACTCCCCCACTATAGGAAACATCCTCTCCACATCCACTCTATCAGTGTCCTCTGGTCCTAGACTCCCCCACAATAGGAAACATCCTCTCCACATCCACTCTATTTGTGTCCTCTGGTCCTAGACACCACCACTATAGGAAACATCCTCTCCACTTCCACTCTATCTGTGTCCTCTGTTCCTAGACTCCCCCACTATAGGAAACATCCTCTCCACATCCACTCTATTTGTGTCCTCTGGTCCTAGACACCCCCACTATAGGAAACATCCTCTCCACATCCACTCTATCAGTGTCCTCTGGTCCTAGACTCACCCACTATAGGAAACATCCTCTCCACATCCATTCGATCTGTATCTTCTGGTCCTAGACTCCCCCACTATAGGAAACATCCTCTCCACATCCACTCTATCTGTGTCCTATGGTCATAGATTCCCCCACTATAGGAAACATCCTCTCCACATCAATTATATCTGTATCCTCTGGTCCTAGACTCCCCCACTATAGGAAACATCCTCTCCACATCCACTCTATCAGTGTACTCTGGTCCTAGACTCCCCCAATATAGGAAACATCCTCTCCACATCCACTCTATCTGTGTCCTCTGGTCCTAGACTCCCCCACTATAGGAAACATCCTCTCCACATCCATTCTATCAGTATCCTCTGGTCCTAGACTCCCCCACGATAGGAAACATCCTCTCCACATCCACTCTATCTGTGTCCTCTGGTCCTAGACTCCCCCACTATAGGAAACATCCTCTCCACATCCACTCTATCTCTGTCCTATGGTCATAGACTCCCCCACTATAGGAAAGATCCTCTCCACATCCACTATATCTGTATCCTCTGGTCCTAGACTCCCCCACTATAGGAAACATCCTCTCCACTTCCACTCTATCTGTGTCCTCTGTTCCTAGACACCCCCACTATAGGAAACATCCTCTCCACATCCACTCTATTTGTGTCCTCTGGTCCTAGACTCCCCCACTATAGGAAACATCCTCTCCACATCCACTCTATCAGTGTACTCTGGTCCTAGACTCCCCCACTATAGGAAACATCCTCTTCACATCCACTCTATTTGTGTCCTCAGGTCCTAGACTCCCCCACTATAGGAAACATCCTCTCCACATCCACTCTATTTGTGTCCTCTGGTCCTAGACACCCCCACTATAGGAAACATCCTCTCCACATCCACTCTATCAGTGTCCTCTGGTCCTAGACTCACCCACTATAGGAAACATCCTCTCCACATCCATTCGATCTGTATCCTCTGGTCCTAGACTCCCCCACTATAGGAAACATCCTCTCCACATCCACTCTATCTGTGTCCTATGGTCATAGATTCCCCCACTATAGGAAACATCCTCTCCACATCAATTATATCTGTATCCTCTGGTCCTAGACTCCCCCACTATAGGAAACATCCTCTCCACATCCACTCTATCAGTGTACTCTGGTCCTAGACTCCCCCAATATAGGAAACATCCTCTCCACATCCACTCTATTTGTGTCCTCTGGTCCTAGACACCCCCACTATAGGAAACATCCTCTCCACATCCACTCTATCAGTGTCCTCTGGTCCTAGACTCCCCCACTATAGGAAAAATCATCTCCAAATCCACTTTATCAGTGTCCTCTGGTCCTAGACTCCCCCACTATAGGAAACATCCTCTCCACATCCACTCTATCTCTGTCCTATGGTCATAGACTCCCCCACTATAGGAAACATCCTCTCCACATCCACTATATATGTATCCTCTGGTCCTAGACTCCCCCACTATAGGAAACATCCTCTCCACTTCCACTCTATCTGTGTCCTCTGGTCCTAGACACCCCCACTATTGGAAACATCCTCTCCACATCCACTCTATCAGTGTACTCTGGTCCTAGACTCCCCCACTATAGGAAACATCCTCTTCACATCCACTCTATTTGTGTCCTCAGGTCCTAGACTCCCCCACTATAGGAAACATCCTCTCCACATCCACTCTATCTGTGTCCTCTGGTCCTAGACTCCCCCACTATAGGAAACATCCTCTCCACATCCACTCTATTTTTGTCCTCTGGTCCTAGTCTCCCCCACTATAGGAATCATCCTCTCCACATCTACTCTATCTGTGTCCTCTGGTCCTAGACTCCCCCACTAGAGGAAACATCCTCTCCATATCCACTCTATTTGTTTCCTCTGGTCCTAGACTCCCCCACTATAGGAAACATCCTCTCCACATCCACTCTATCAGTGTCCTCTGGTCCTAGACTCCCCACTGTAGGAAACATCCTCTCCACATCCACTATATCTGTATCCTCTGGTCCTAGACTCCCCCACTATAGGAAACATCCTCTCCACTTCCACTCTATCTGTGTCCTCTGTTCCTAGACACCCCCACTATAGGAAACATCCTCTCCACATCCACTCTATTTGTGTCCTCTGGTCCTAGACTCCCCCACTATAGGAAACATCCTCTCCACATCCACTCTATCAGTGTACTCTGGTCCTAGACTCCCCCACTATAGGAAACATCCTCTTCACATCCACTCTATTTGTGTCCTCAGGTCCTAGACTCCCCCACTATAGGAAACATCCTCTCCACATCCACTCTATTTGTGTCCTCTGGTCCTAGACACCCCCACTATAGGAAACATCCTCTCCACATCCACTCTATCAGTGTCCTCTGGTCCTAGACTCACCCACTATAGGAAACATCCTCTCCACATCCATTCGATCTGTATCTTCTGGTCCTAGACTCCCCCACTATAGGAAACATCCTCTCCACATCCACTCTATCTGTGTCCTATGGTCATAGATTCCCCCACTATAGGAAACATCCTGTCCACATCAATTATATCTGTATCCTCTGGTCCTAGACTCCCCCACTATAGGAAACATCCTCTCCACATCCACTCTATCAGTGTACTCTGGTCCTAGACTCCCCCAATATAGGAAACATCCTCTCCACATCCACTCTATTTGTGTCCTCTGGTCCTAGACACCCCCACTATAGGAAACATCCTCTCCACATCCACTCTATCAGTGTCCTCTGGTCCTAGACACCCCCACTTTAGGAAACATCCTCTCCACATCCACTCAATCTGTGTCCTCTGGTCCTAGACTCTCCCACTATAGGAAACATCCTCTCCACATCCACTCTATCTGTGTCCTCTGGTCCTAGACTCCCCCACTATAGGAAACATCCTCTCCACATCCATTCTATCAGTATCCTCTGGTCCTAGACTCCCCCACGATAGGAAACATCCTCTCCACATCCACTCTATCTGTGTCCTCTGGTCCTAGACTCCCCCACTATAGGAAACATCCTCTCCACATCCACTCTATCTCTGTCCTATGGTCATAGACTCCCCCACTATAGGAAAGATCCTCTCCACATCCACTATATCTGTATCCTCTGGTCCTAGACTCCCCCACTATAGGAAACATCCTCTCCACTTCCACTCTATCTGTGTCCTCTGTTCCTAGACACCCCCACTATAGGAAACATCCTCTCCACATCCACTCTATTTGTGTCCTCTGGTCCTAGACTCCCCCACTATAGGAAACATCCTCTCCACATCCACTCTATCAGTGTACTCTGGTCCTAGACTCCCCCACTATAGGAAACATCCTCTTCACATCCACTCTATTTGTGTCCTCAGGTCCTAGACTCCCCCACTATAGGAAACATCCTCTCCACATCCACTCTATTTGTGTCCTCTGGTCCTAGACACCCCCACTATAGGAAACATCCTCTCCACATCCACTCTATCAGTGTCCTCTGGTCCTAGACTCACCCACTATAGGAAACATCCTCTCCACATCCATTCGATCTGTATCCTCTGGTCCTAGACTCCCCCACTATAGGAAACATCCTCTCCACATCCACTCTATCTGTGTCCTATGGTCATAGATTCCCCCACTATAGGAAACATCCTCTCCACATCAATTATATCTGTATCCTCTGGTCCTAGACTCCCCCACTATAGGAAACATCCTCTCCACATCCACTCTATCAGTGTACTCTGGTCCTAGACTCCCCCAATATAGGAAACATCCTCTCCACATCCACTCTATTAGTGTCCTCTGGTCCTAGACACCCCCACTATAGGAAACATCCTCTCCACATCCACTCTATCAGTGTCCTCTGGTCCTAGACTCCCCCACTATAGGAAAAATCATCTCCAAATCCACTTTATCAGTGTCCTCTGGTCCTAGACTCCCCCACTATAGGAAACATCCTCTCCACATCCACTCTATCTCTGTCCTATGGTCATAGACTCCCCCACTATAGGAAACATCCTCTCCACATCCACTATATATGTATCCTCTGGTCCTAGACTCCCCCACTATAGGAAACATCCTCTCCACTTCCACTCTATCTGTGTCCTCTGGTCCTAGACACCCCCACTATTGGAAACATCCTCTCCACATCCACTCTATCAGTGTACTCTGGTCCTAGACTCCCCCACTATAGGAAACATCCTCTTCACATCCACTCTATTTGTGTCCTCAGGTCCTAGACTCCCCCACTATAGGAAACATCCTGTCCACATCCACTCTATTTGTGTCCTCTGGTCCTAGACACCCCCACTATAGGAAACATCCTCTCCACATCCACTCTATCAGTGTCCTCTGGTCCTAGACTCCCCCACTATAGGAAACATCCTCTCCAAATCCGCATTATCAGTGTCCTCTGGTCCTAGACTCCCCCACTATAGGAAACATCCTGTCCACATCCATTCTATTTGTGTCCTCTGGTCCTAGACTCCCCCACAATAGGAAACATCCTCTCCACATCCACCCTATCAGTGTCCTCTGGTCCTAGACTCCCCCACTATAGGAAACATCCTCTCCACATCCACTCTATCAGTGTCCTCTGGTCCTAGACTCCCCCACTAGAGGAAACATCCTCTCCACATCCACTCTATCTGTATTCTCTGGTCCTAGACTCCCCCACTATAGGAAACATTCTCACACATCCACTCTATCTGTGTCCTCTGGTCCTAGACTCCCCCACTATAGGAAACATCCTCTCCACATCCACTCTATTTTTGTCCTCTGGTCCTAGACACCCCCACTATAGGAATCATCCTATCCACATCCACTCTATCTGTGTCCTCTGGTCCTAGACTACCCCACTAGAGGAAACATCCTCTCCATATCCACTCTATTTGTTTCCTCTGGTCCTAGACTCCCCCACTATAGGAAACATCCTCTCCACATCCACTCTATCAGTGTCCTCTGGTCCTAGACTCCCCCACTGTAGGAAACATCCTCTCCACATCCACTCTATTTGTGTCCTCTGGTCCTAGACACCCCCACTATAGGAAACATCCTCTCCACATCCACTCTATTTGTGTCCTCTGGTCCTAGACACCCCCACTTTAGGAAACATCCTCTCCACATCCATTCTATCTGTGTCCTCTGGTCCTTGACTCTCCCACTATAGGAAACATCCTCTCCACATCCATTCTATTTGTGTCCTCTGGTCCTAGACTCCCCCACTATAGGAAACTTCCTCTCCACATCCACTCTATCAGTGTCCTCTGCTCCTAGACTCCCCCACTATAGGAAACATCCTGTCCACATCCACTCTATTTGTGTCCTCTGGTCCTAGACTCCCCCACTATAGGAATCATCCTCTCCACATCCACACTATCAGTGTCCTCTGGTCCTAGACTCCCCCACTATAGGAAACATCCTGTCCACATCCACTCTATTTGTGCCCTCTGGTCCTAGACTCGCCCACTATACGAATCATCCTCTCCACATCCACTCTATCTGTGTCCTCTGGTCCTAGACTCCCCCACTGTAGGAAACATCCTCTCCACATCCACTCTATTTGTGTCCTCTGGTCCGAGACTCCCCCACTATAGGAATCATCCTCTCCACATCCACTCTATCTGTGTCCTCTGGTCCTAGACTCCCCCACTAGAGGAAACATCCTCTCCACATCCACTCTATCTGTATTCTCTGGTCCTAGACTCCCCCACTATAGGAAACATCCTCTCACTTCCACTCTATCTGTGTCCTCTGGTCCTAGACTCCCCCACTATAGGAAACATCCTCTCCACATCCACTCTATTTGTGTCCTCTGGTCCTAGACTCCCCCACTATAGGAATCATCCTCTCCACATCCACTCTATCTGTGTCCTCTGGTCCTAGACTCCCCCACTAGAGGAAACATCCTCTCCACATCCACTCTATCTCTGTCCTCTGGTCCTGGACTCCCCCACTATAGGAAACATCCTCTCCATATCCACTCTATTTGTTTCCTCTGGTCCTAGACTCCACCACTATAGGAAACATCCTCTCCACATCCACTCTATCAGTGTCCTCTGGTCCTAGACTCCCCCTCTGTAGGAAACATCCTCTCCACATCCACTCTATTTGTGTCCTCTGGTCCTAGACACCCCCACTTTAGGAAACATCCTCTCCACATCCATTCTATCTGTGTCCTCTGGTCCTAGACTCTCCCACTATAGGAAACATCCTCTCCACATCCACTCTATTTGTGTCCTCTGGTCCTAGTCTCCCCCACTATAGGAAACTTCCTCTCCACATCCACTCTATCAGTGTCCTCTGGTCCTAGACTCCCCCACTATAGGAAACATCCTGTCCACATCCACTCTATTTGTGTCCTCTGGTCCTAGACTCCCCCACTATAGGAATCATCCTCTCCACATCCACTCTATCTGTGTCCTCTGGTCCTAGACTCCCCCACTATAGGAATCATCCTCTCCACATCCACACTATCAGTGTCCTCTGGTCCTAGACTCCCCCACTATAGGAAACATCCTCTCCACATCCACTATATCTGTATCCTCTGGTCCTAGACTCCCCCACTATAGGAAACATCCTCTCCACTTCCACTCTATCTGTGTCCTCTGGTCCTAGACACCCCCACTATAGGAAACATCCTCTCCACATCCACTCTATCAGTGTACTCTGGTCCTAGACTCCCCCACTATAGGAAACATCCTCTTCACATCCACTCTATTTGTGTCCTCAGGTCCTAGACTCCCCCACTATAGGAAACATCCTCTCCACATCCACTCTATTTGTGTCCTCTGGTCCTAGACACCCCCACTATAGGAAACATACTCTCCACATCCACTCTATCAGTGTCCTCTGGTCCTAGACTCCCCCACTATAGGAAACATCCTCTCACATCCACTCTATCTGTGTCCTCTGGTCCTAGACTCCCCCACTATAGGAAACATCCTCTCCACATCCACTCTGTTTTTGTCCTCTGGTCCTAGACTCCCCCACTATAGGAATCATCCTCTCCACATCCACTCTATCTGTGTCCTCTGGTCCTAGACTACCCCACTAGAGGAAACATCCTCTCCATATCCACTCTATTTGTTTCCTCTGGTCCTAGACTCCCCCACTATAGGAAACATCCTCTCCACATCCACTCTATCAGTGTCCTCTGGTCCTAGACTCCCCCACTGTAGGAAACATCCTCTCCACGTCCACTCTATTTGTGTCCTCTGGTCCTAGACACCCCCACTATAGGAAACATCCTCTCCACATCCACTCTATTTGTGTCCTCTGGTCCTAGACACCCCCACTTTAGGAAACATCCTCTCCACATCCATTCTATCTGTGTCCTCTGGTCCTAGACTCTCCCACTATAGGAAACATCCTCTCCACATCCACTCTATCTGTGTACTCTGGTCCTAGACTCCCCCACTATAGGAAACATCCTCTTCACATCCACTCTATTTGTGTCCTCAGGTCCTAGACTCCCCCACTATAGGAAACATCCTCTCCACATCCACTCTATTTGTGTCCTCTGGTCCTAGACACCCCCACTATAGGAAACATACTCTCCACATCCACTCTATCAGTGTCCTCTGGTCCTAGACTCCCCCACTATAGGAAACATCCTCTCACATCCACTCTATCTGTGTCCTCTGGTCCTAGACTCCCCCACTATAGGAAACATCCTCTCCACATCCACTCTGTTTTTGTCCTCTGGTCCTAGACTCCCCCACTATAGGAATCATCCTCTCCACATCCACTCTATCTGTGTCCTCTGGTCCTAGACTACCCCACTAGAGGAAACATCCTCTCCATATCCACTCTATTTGTTTCCTCTGGTCCTAGACTCCCCCACTATAGGAAACATCCTCTCCACATCCACTCTATCAGTGTCCTCTGGTCCTAGACTCCCCCACTGTAGGAAACATCCTCTCCACATCCACTCTATTTGTGTCCTCTGGCCCTAGACACCCCCACTATAGGAAACATCCTCTCCACATCCACTCTATTTGTGTCCTCTGGTCCTAGACAACCCCACTTTAGGAAACATCCTCTCCACATCCATTCTATCTGTGTCCTCTGGTCCTAGACTCTCCCACTATAGGAAACATCCTCTCCACATCCACTCTATTTGTGTCCTCTGGTCCTAGACTCCCCCACTATAGGAAACATCCTGTCCACATCCACTCTATTTGTGTCCTCTGGTCCTAGACTCTCCCACTATAGGAATCATCCTCTCCACATCCACTCTATCTGTGTCCTCTGGTCCTAGACTCCCCCACTATAGGAATCATCCTCTCCACATCCACACCATCAGTGTCCTCTGGTCCTAGACTCCCCCACTATAGGAAACATCCTCTCCACATCCACTATATCTGTATCCTCTGGTCCTAGACTCCCCCACTATAGGAAACATCCTCTCCACTTCCACTCTATCTGTGTCCTCTGGTCCTAGACACCCCCACTATAGGAAACATCCTCTCCACATCCACTCTATCAGTGTACTCTGGTCCTAGACTCCCCCACTATAGGAAACATCCTCTTCACATCCACTCTATTTGTGTCCTCAGGTCCTAGACTCCCCCACTATAGGAAACATCCTCTCCACATCCACTCTATTTGTGTCCTCTGGTCCTAGACACCCCCACTATAGGAAACATCCTCTCACATCCACTCTATCTGTGTCCTCTGGTCCTAGACTCCCCCACTATAGGAAACATCCTCTCCACATCCACTCTGTTTTTGTCCTCTGGTCCTAGACTCCCCCACTATAGGAATCATCCTCTCCACATCCACTCTATCTGTGTCCTCTGGTCCTAGACTACCCCACTAGAGGAAACATCCTCTCCATATCCACTCTATTTGTTTCCTCTGGTCCTAGACTCCCCCACTATAGGAAACATCCTCTCCACATCCACTCTATCAGTGTCCTCTGGTCCTAGACTCCCCCACTGTAGGAAACATCCTCTCCACATCCACTCTATTTGTGTCCTCTGGTCCTAGACACCCCCACTATAGGAAACATCCTCTCCACATCCACTCTATTTGTGTCCTCTGGTCCTAGACACCCCCACTTTAGGAAACATCCTCTCCACATCCATTCTATCTGTGTCCTCTGGTCCTAGACTCTCCCACTATAGGAAACATCCTCTCCACATCCACTCTATTTGTGTCCTCTGGTCCTAGACTCCCCCACAATAGGACACATCCTCTCCACATCCACCCTATCAGTGTCCTCTGGTCCTAGACTCCCCCACTATAGGAAACATCCTCTCCACATCCACTCTATCAGTGTCCTCTGGTCCTAGACTCCCCCACTAGAGGAAACATCCTCTCCACATCCACTCTATCTGTATTCTCTGGTCCTAGACTCCCCCACTATAGGAAACATCCTCTCACATCCACTCTATCTGTGTCCTCTGGTCCTAGACTCCCCCACTATAGGAAACATCCTCTCCACATCCACTCTGTTTTTGTCCTCTGGTCCTAGACTCCCCCACTATAGGAATCATCCTCTCCACATCCACTCTATCTGTGTCCTCTGGTCCTAGACTACCCCACTAGAGGAAACATCCTCTCCATATCCACTCTATTTGTTTCCTCTGGTCCTAGACTCCCCCACTATAGGAAACATCCTCTCCACATCCACTCTATCAGTGTCCTCTGGTCCTAGACTCCCCCTCTGTAGGAAACATCCTCTCCACATCCACTCTATTTGTGTCCTCTGGTCTTAGACACCCCCACTTTAGGAAACATCCTCTCCACATCCATTCTATCTGTGTCCTCTGGTCCTAGACTCTCCCACTATAGGAAACATCCTCTCCACATCCACTCTATTTGTGTCCTCTGGTCCTAGACTCCCCCACTATAGGAAACTTCCTCTCCACATCCACTCTATCAGTGTCCTCTGGTCCTAGACTCCCCCACTATAGGAAACATCCTGTCCACATCCACTCTATTTGTGTCCTCTGGTCCTAGACTCCCCCACTATAGGAATCATCCTCTCCACATCCACTCTATCTGTGTCCTCTGGTCCTAGACTCCCCCACTATAGGAATCATCCTCTCCACATCCACACTATCAGTGTCCTCTGGTCCTAGACTCCCCCACTATAGGAAACATCCTCTCCACATCCACTATATCTGTATCCTCTGGTCCTAGACTCCCCCACTATAGGAAACATCCTCTCCACTTCCACTCTATCTGTGTCCTCTGGTCCTAGACACCCCCACTATAGAAAACATCCTCTCCACATCCACTCTATCAGTGTACTCTGGTCCTAGACTCCCCCACTATAGGAAACATCCTCTTCACATCCACTCTATTTGTGTCCTCAGGTCCTAGACTCCCCCACTATAGGAAACATCCTCTCCACATCCACTCTATCAGTGTCCTCTGGTCCTAGACTACCCCACTATAGGAAACATCCTCTCACATCCACTCTATCTGTGTCCTCTGGTCCTAGACTCCCCCACTATAGGAAACATCCTCTCCACATCCACTCTGTTTTTGTCCTCTGGTCCTAGACTCCCCCACTATAGGAATCATCCTCTCCACATCCACTCTATCTGTGTCCTCTGGTCCTAGACTACCCCACTAGAGGAAACATCCTCTCCATATCCACTCTATTTGTTTCCTCTAGTCCTAGACTCCCCCACTATAGGAAACATCCTCTCCACATCCACTCTATCAGTGTCCTCTGGTCCTAGACTCCCCCACTGTAGGAAACATCCTCTCCACATCCACTCTATTTGTGTCCTCTGGTCCTAGACACCCCCACTATAGGAAACATCCTCTCCACATCCACTCTATTTGTGTCCTCTGGTCCTAGACACCCCCACTTTAGGAAACATCCTCTCCACATCCATTCTATCTGTGTCCTCTGGTCCTAGACTCTCCCACTATAGGAAACATCCTCTCCACATCCACTCTATTTGTGTCCTCTGGTCCTAGACTCCCCCACTATAGGAAACTTACTCTCCACATCCACTCTATCAGTGTCCTCTGGTCCTAGACTACCCCACTATAGGAAACATCCTGTCCACATCCACTGTATTTGTGTCCTCTGGTCCTAGACTCCCCCACTATAGGAATCATCCTCTCCACATCCACACTATCAGTGTCCTCTGGTCCTAGACTCCCCCACTATAGGAAACATCCTGTCCACATCCACTCTATTTGTGCCCTCTGGTCCTAGACTCGCCCACTATACGAATCATCCTCTCCACATCCACTCTATCTGTGTCCTCTGGTCCTAGACTCCCCCACTGTAGGAAACATCCTCTCCACATCCACTCTATTTGTGTCCTCTGGTCCGAGATTCCCCACTATAGGAATCATCCTCTCCACATCCACTCTATCTGTGTCCTCTGGTCCTAGACTCCCCCACTAGAGGAAACATCCTCTCCACATCCACTCTATCTGTATTCTCTGGTCCTAGACTCCCCCACTATAGGAAACATCCTCTCACATCCACTCTATCTGTGTCCTCTGGTCCTAGACTCAACCACTATAGGAAACATCCTCTCCACATCCACTCTATTTGTGTCCTCTGGTCCTAGACTCCCCCACTATAGGAATCATCCTCTCCACATCCACTCTATCTGTGTCCTCTGGTCCTAGACTCCCCCACTAGAGGAAACATCCTCTCCACATCCACTCTATCTCTGTCCTCTGGTCCTGGACTCCCCCACTATAGGAAACATCCTCTCCATATCCACTCTATTTGTTTCCTCTGGTCCTAGACTCCCCCACTATAGGAAACATCCTCTCCACATCCACTCTATCAGTGTCCTCTGGTCCTAGACTCCCCCTCTGTAGGAAACATCCTCTCCACATCCACTCTATTTGTCTCCTCTGGTCCTAGACACCCCCACATTAGGAAACATCCTCTCCACATCCATTCTATCTGTGTCCTCTGGTCCTAGACTCTCCCACTATAGGAAACATCCTCTCCACATCCACTCTATTTGTGTCCTCTGGTCCTAGACTCCCCCACTATAGGAAACTTCCTCTCCACATCCACTCTATCAGTGTCCTCTGGTCCTAGACTCCCCCACTATAGGAAACATCCTGTCCACATCCACTCTATTTGTGTCCTCTGGTCCTAGACTCCCCCACTATAGGAATCATCCTCTCCACATCCACTCTATCTGTGTCCTCTGGTCCTAGTCTCCCCCACTGTAGGAATCATCCTCTCCACATCCACACTATCAGTGTCCTCTGGTCCTAGACTCCCCCACTATAGGAAACATCCTCTCCACATCCACTATATCTGTATCCTCTGGTCCTAGACTCCCCCACTATAGGAAACATCCTCTCCACATCCACTCTATCTGTGTCCTCTGGTCCTAGACACCCCCACTATAGGAAACATCCTCTCCACATCCACTCTATCAGTGTACTCTGGTCCTAGACTCCCCCACTATAGGAAACATCCTCTTCACATCCACTCTATTTGTGTCCTCAGGTCCTAGACTCCCCCACTATAGGAAACATCCTCTCCACATCCACTCTATCTGTGTCCTCTGGTCCTAGACTCCCCCACTATAGGAAACTTACTCTCCACATCCACTCTATCAGTGTCCTCTGGTCCTAGACTACCCCACTATAGGAAACATCCTGTCCACATCCACTCTATTTGTCTCCTCTGGTCCTAGACTCCCCCACTATAGGAATCATCCTCTCCACATCCACACTATCAGTGTCCTCTGGTCCTAGACTCCCCCACTATAGGAAACATCCTGTCCACATCCACTCTATTTGTGCCCTCTGGTCCTAGACTCGCCCACTATACGAATCATCCTCTCCACATCCACTCTATCTGTGTCCTCTGGTCCTAGACTCCCCCACTGTAGGAAACATCCTCTCCACATCCACTCTATTTGTGTCCTCTGGTCCGAGATTCCCCACTATAGGAATCATCCTCTCCACATCCACTCTATCTGTGTCCTCTGGTCCTAGACTCCCCCACTAGAGGAAACATCCTCTCCACATCCACTCTATCTGTATTCTCTGGTCCTAGACTCCCCCACTATAGGAAACATCCTCTCACATCCACTCTATCTGTGTCCTCTGGTCCTAGACTCAACCACTATAGGAAACATCCTCTCCACATCCACTCTATTTGTGTCCTCTGGTCCTAGACTCCCCCACTATAGGAATCATCCTCTCCACATCCACTCTATCTCTGTCCTCTGGTCCTGGACTCCCCCACTATAGGAAACATCCTCTCCATATCCACTCTATTTGTTTCCTCTGGTCCTAGACTCCCCCACTATAGGAAACATCCTCTCCACATCCACTCTATCAGTGTCCTCTGGTCCTAGACTCCCCCTCTGTAGGAAACATCCTCTCCACATCCACTCTATTTGTCTCCTCTGGTCCTAGACACCCCCACATTAGGAAACATCCTCTCCACATCCATTCTATCTGTGTCCTCTGGTCCTAGACTCTCCCACTATAGGAAACATCCTCTCCACATCCACTCTATTTGTGTCCTCTGGTCCTAGACTCCCCCACTATAGGAAACTTCCTCTCCACATCCACTCTATCAGTGTCCTCTGGTCCTAGACTCCCCCACTATAGGAAACATCCTGTCCACATCCACTCTATTTGTGTCCTCTGGTCCTAGACTCCCCCACTATAGGAATCATCCTCTCCACATCCACTCTATCTGTGTCCTCTGGTCCTAGACTCCCCCACTGTAGGAATCATCCTCTCCACATCCACACTATCAGTGTCCTCTGGTCCTAGACTCCCCCACTATAGGAAACATCCTCTCCACATCCACTATATCTGTATCCTCTGGTCCTAGACTCCCCCACTATAGGAAACATCCTCTCCACATCCACTCTATCTGTGTCCTCTGGTCCTAGACACCCCCACTATAGGAAACATCCTCTCCACATCCACTCTATCAGTGTACTCTGGTCCTAGACTCCCCCACTATAGGAAACATCCTCTTCACATCCACTCTATTTGTGTCCTCAGGTCCTAGACTCCCCCACTATAGGAAACATCCTCTCCACATCCACTCTATTTGTGTCCTCTGGTCCTAGACACCCCCACTATAGGAAACAACCTCTCCACATCCACTCTATCAGTGTCCTCTGGTCCTAGACTCCCCCACTATAGGAAACATCCTCTCCAAATCCGCATTATCAGTGTCCTCTGGTCCTAGACTCCCCCACTATAGGAAACATCCTGTCCACATCCATTCTATTTGTGTCCTCTGGTCCTAGACTCTCCCACTATAGGAAACATCCTCTCCACATCCACTCTATTTGTGTCCTCTGGTCCTAGACTCCCCCACTATAGGAAACTTCCTCTCCACATCCACTCTATCAGTGTCCTCTGGTCCTAGACTCCCCCACTATAGGAAACATCCTGTCCACATCCACTCTATTTGTGTCCTCTGGTCCTAGACTCCCCCACTATAGGAATCATCCTCTCCACATCCACTCTATCTGTGTCCTCTGGTCCTAGACTCCCCCACTATAGGAATCATCCTCTCCACATCCACACTATCAGTGTCCTCTGGTCCTAGACTCCCCCACTATAGGAAACATCCTCTCCACATCCACTATATCTGTATCCTCTGGTCCTAGACTCCCCCACTATAGGAAACATCCTCTCCACTTCCACTCTATCTGTGTCCTCTGGTCCTAGACACCCCCACTATAGAAAACATCCTCTCCACATCCACTCTATCAGTGTACTCTGGTCCTAGACTCCCCCACTATAGGAAACATCCTCTTCACATCCACTCTATTTGTGTCCTCAGGTCCTAGACTCCCCCACTATAGGAAACATCCTCTCCACATCCACTCTATCAGTGTCCTCTGGTCCTAGACTACCCCACTATAGGAAACATCCTCTCACATCCACTCTATCTGTGTCCTCTGGTCCTAGACTCCCCCACTATAGGAAACATCCTCTCCACATCCACTCTGTTTTTGTCCTCTGGTCCTAGACTCCCCCACTATAGGAATCATCCTCTCCACATCCACTCTATCTGTGTCCTCTGGTCCTAGACTACCCCACTAGAGGAAACATCCTCTCCATATCCACTCTATTTGTTTCCTCTAGTCCTAGACTCCCCCACTATAGGAAACATCCTCTCCACATCCACTCTATCAGTGTCCTCTGGTCCTAGACTCCCCCACTGTAGGAAACATCCTCTCCACATCCACTCTATTTGTGTCCTCTGGTCCTAGACACCCCCACTATAGGAAACATCCTCTCCACATCCACTCTATTTGTGTCCTCTGGTCCTAGACACCCCCACTTTAGGAAACATCCTCTCCACATCCATTCTATCTGTGTCCTCTGGTCCTAGACTCTCCCACTATAGGAAACATCCTCTCCACATCCACTCTATTTGTGTCCTCTGGTCCTAGACTCCCCCACTATAGGAAACTTACTCTCCACATCCACTCTATCAGTGTCCTCTGGTCCTAGACTACCCCACTATAGGAAACATCCTGTCCACATCCACTGTATTTGTGTCCTCTGGTCCTAGACTCCCCCACTATAGGAATCATCCTCTCCACATCCACACTATCAGTGTCCTCTGGTCCTAGACTCCCCCACTATAGGAAACATCCTGTCCACATCCACTCTATTTGTGCCCTCTGGTCCTAGACTCGCCCACTATACGAATCATCCTCTCCACATCCACTCTATCTGTGTCCTCTGGTCCTAGACTCCCCCACTGTAGGAAACATCCTCTCCACATCCACTCTATTTGTGTCCTCTGGTCCGAGATTCCCCACTATAGGAATCATCCTCTCCACATCCACTCTATCTGTGTCCTCTGGTCCTAGACTCCCCCACTAGAGGAAACATCCTCTCCACATCCACTCTATCTGTATTCTCTGGTCCTAGACTCCCCCACTATAGGAAACATCCTCTCACATCCACTCTATCTGTGTCCTCTGGTCCTAGACTCAACCACTATAGGAAACATCCTCTCCACATCCACTCTATTTGTGTCCTCTGGTCCTAGACTCCCCCACTATAGGAATCATCCTCTCCACATCCACTCTATCTGTGTCCTCTGGTCCTAGACTCCCCCACTAGAGGAAACATCCTCTCCACATCCACTCTATCTCTGTCCTCTGGTCCTGGACTCCCCCACTATAGGAAACATCCTCTCCATATCCACTCTATTTGTTTCCTCTGGTCCTAGACTCCCCCACTATAGGAAACATCCTCTCCACATCCACTCTATCAGTGTCCTCTGGTCCTAGACTCCCCCTCTGTAGGAAACATCCTCTCCACATCCACTCTATTTGTCTCCTCTGGTCCTAGACACCCCCACATTAGGAAACATCCTCTCCACATCCATTCTATCTGTGTCCTCTGGTCCTAGACTCTCCCACTATAGGAAACATCCTCTCCACATCCACTCTATTTGTGTCCTCTGGTCCTAGACTCCCCCACTATAGGAAACTTCCTCTCCACATCCACTCTATCAGTGTCCTCTGGTCCTAGACTCCCCCACTATAGGAAACATCCTGTCCACATCCACTCTATTTGTGTCCTCTGGTCCTAGACTCCCCCACTATAGGAATCATCCTCTCCACATCCACTCTATCTGTGTCCTCTGGTCCTAGTCTCCCCCACTGTAGGAATCATCCTCTCCACATCCACACTATCAGTGTCCTCTGGTCCTAGACTCCCCCACTATAGGAAACATCCTCTCCACATCCACTATATCTGTATCCTCTGGTCCTAGACTCCCCCACTATAGGAAACATCCTCTCCACATCCACTCTATCTGTGTCCTCTGGTCCTAGACACCCCCACTATAGGAAACATCCTCTCCACATCCACTCTATCAGTGTACTCTGGTCCTAGACTCCCCCACTATAGGAAACATCCTCTTCACATCCACTCTATTTGTGTCCTCAGGTCCTAGACTCCCCCACTATAGGAAACATCCTCTCCACATCCACTCTATCTGTGTCCTCTGGTCCTAGACTCCCCCACTATAGGAAACTTACTCTCCACATCCACTCTATCAGTGTCCTCTGGTCCTAGACTACCCCACTATAGGAAACATCCTGTCCACATCCACTCTATTTGTCTCCTCTGGTCCTAGACTCCCCCACTATAGGAATCATCCTCTCCACATCCACACTATCAGTGTCCTCTGGTCCTAGACTCCCCCACTATAGGAAACATCCTGTCCACATCCACTCTATTTGTGCCCTCTGGTCCTAGACTCGCCCACTATACGAATCATCCTCTCCACATCCACTCTATCTGTGTCCTCTGGTCCTAGACTCCCCCACTGTAGGAAACATCCTCTCCACATCCACTCTATTTGTGTCCTCTGGTCCGAGATTCCCCACTATAGGAATCATCCTCTCCACATCCACTCTATCTGTGTCCTCTGGTCCTAGACTCCCCCACTAGAGGAAACATCCTCTCCACATCCACTCTATCTGTATTCTCTGGTCCTAGACTCCCCCACTATAGGAAACATCCTCTCACATCCACTCTATCTGTGTCCTCTGGTCCTAGACTCAACCACTATAGGAAACATCCTCTCCACATCCACTCTATTTGTGTCCTCTGGTCCTAGACTCCCCCACTATAGGAATCATCCTCTCCACATCCACTCTATCTCTGTCCTCTGGTCCTGGACTCCCCCACTATAGGAAACATCCTCTCCATATCCACTCTATTTGTTTCCTCTGGTCCTAGACTCCCCCACTATAGGAAACATCCTCTCCACATCCACTCTATCAGTGTCCTCTGGTCCTAGACTCCCCCTCTGTAGGAAACATCCTCTCCACATCCACTCTATTTGTCTCCTCTGGTCCTAGACACCCCCACATTAGGAAACATCCTCTCCACATCCATTCTATCTGTGTCCTCTGGTCCTAGACTCTCCCACTATAGGAAACATCCTCTCCACATCCACTCTATTTGTGTCCTCTGGTCCTAGACTCCCCCACTATAGGAAACTTCCTCTCCACATCCACTCTATCAGTGTCCTCTGGTCCTAGACTCCCCCACTATAGGAAACATCCTGTCCACATCCACTCTATTTGTGTCCTCTGGTCCTAGACTCCCCCACTATAGGAATCATCCTCTCCACATCCACTCTATCTGTGTCCTCTGGTCCTAGACTCCCCCACTGTAGGAATCATCCTCTCCACATCCACACTATCAGTGTCCTCTGGTCCTAGACTCCCCCACTATAGGAAACATCCTCTCCACATCCACTATATCTGTATCCTCTGGTCCTAGACTCCCCCACTATAGGAAACATCCTCTCCACATCCACTCTATCTGTGTCCTCTGGTCCTAGACACCCCCACTATAGGAAACATCCTCTCCACATCCACTCTATCAGTGTACTCTGGTCCTAGACTCCCCCACTATAGGAAACATCCTCTTCACATCCACTCTATTTGTGTCCTCAGGTCCTAGACTCCCCCACTATAGGAAACATCCTCTCCACATCCACTCTATTTGTGTCCTCTGGTCCTAGACACCCCCACTATAGGAAACAACCTCTCCACATCCACTCTATCAGTGTCCTCTGGTCCTAGACTCCCCCACTATAGGAAACATCCTCTCCAAATCCGCATTATCAGTGTCCTCTGGTCCTAGACTCCCCCACTATAGGAAACATCCTGTCCACATCCATTCTATTTGTGTCCTCTGGTCCTAGACTCCCCCACAATAGGAAACATCCTCTCCACATCCACCCTATCAGTGTCCTCTGGTCCTAGACTCCCCCACTATAGGAAACATCCTCTCCACATCCACTCTATCAGTGTCCTCTGGTCCTAGACTCCCCCACTAGAGGAAACATCCTCTCCACATCCACTCTATCTGTATTCTCTGGTCCTAGACTCCCCCACTATAGGAAACATCCTCTCACATCCACTCTATCTGTGTCCTCTGGTCCTAGACTCCCCCACTATAGGAAACATCCTCTCCACATCCACTCTATTTTTGTCCTCTCGTCCTAGTCTCCCCCACTATAGGAATCATCCTCTCCACATCCACTCTATCTGTGTCCTCTGGTCCTAGACTCCCCCACTAGAGGAAACATCCTCTCCATATCCACTCTATTTGTTTCCTCTGGTCCTAGACTCCCCCACTATAGGAAACATCCTCTCCACATCCACTCTATCAGTGTCCTCTGGTCCTAGCCTCCCCCACTGTAGGAAACATCCTCTCCACATCCACTCTATTTGTGTCCTCTGGTCCTAGACACCCCCACTATAGGAAACATCCTCTCCACATCCACTCTATTTGTGTCCTCTGGTCCTAGACACCCCCACTTTAGGAAACATCCTCTCCACATCCACTCTATCTGTGTCCTCTGGTCCTAGACTCTCCCACTATAGGAAACATCCTCTCCACATCCACTCTATCTGTGTCCTCTGGTCCTAGACTCCCCCACTATAGGAAACATCCTCTCCACATCCATTCTATCAGTATCCTCTGGTCCTAGACTCCCCCACTATAGGAAACATCCTCTCCACATCCACTCTATCTGTGTCCTCTGGTCCTAGACTCCCCCACTATAGGAAACATCCTCTCCACATCCACTCTATCTCTGTCCTATGGTCATAGACTCCCCCACTATAGGAAAGATCCTCTCCACATCCACTATATCTGTATCCTCTGGTCCTAGACTCCCCCACTATAGGAAACATCCTCTCCACTTCCACTCTATCTGTGTCCTCTGTTCCTAGACACCCCCACTATAGGAAACATCCTCTCCACATCCACTCTATTTGTGTCCTCTGGTCCTAGACTCCCCCACTATAGGAAACATCCTCTCCACATCCACTCTATCAGTGTACTCTGGTCCTAGACTCCCCCACTATAGGAAACATCCTCTTCACATCCACTCTATTTGTGTCCTCAGGTCCTAGACTCCCCCACTATAGGAAACATCCTCTCCACATCCACTCTATTTGTGTCCTCTGGTCCTAGACACCCCCACTATAGGAAACATCCTCTCCACATCCACTCTATCAGTGTCCTCTGGTCCTAGACTCCCCCACTATAGGAAACATCCTCTCCAAATCCACATTATCAGTGTCCTCTGGTCCTAGACTCCCCCACTATAGGAAACTTCCTGTCCACATCCATTCTATTTGTGTCCTCTGGTCCTAGACTCCCCCACAATAGGAAACATCCTCTCCACATCCACCCTATCAGTGTCCTCTGGTCCTAGACTCCCCCACTATAGGAAACATCCTCTCCACATCCACTCTATCATTGTCCTCTGGTCCTAGACTCCCCCACTATAGGAAACATCCTGTCCACATCCACTCTATTTGTGTCCTCTGGTCCTAGACTCCCCCACTATAGGAAACATCCTCTCCACATCCACTCTATCAGTGTGCTCTGGTCCTAGACTCACCCACTATAGGAAACATCCTCTCCACATCCATTCTATCTGTATCCTCTGGTCCTAGACTCCCCCATTATAGGAAACATCCTCTCCACATCCACTCTATCTGTGTCCTCTGGTCCTAGACTCCCCCACTATAGGAAACATCCTCTCCACATCCACTCTATCTCTGTCCTATGGTCATATATTGCCCCACTATAGGAAACATCCTCTCCACATCACCTATATCTGTATCCTCAGGTCCTAGACTCCCCCACAATAGGAAACATCCTCTCCACATCCACTCTATCTGTGTACTCTGGTCCTAGACTCCCCCACTATAGGAAACATCCTCTCCACATCCACTCTATTTGTGTCCTCTGGTCCTAGACACCCCCACTATAGGAAACATCCTCTCCACATCCACTCTATCAGTGTCCTCTGGTCCTAGACTCCCCCAGTATAGGAAACATCCTCTCCAAATCCACTTTATCAGTGTCCTCTGGTCCTAGACTCCCCCACTATAGGAAACATCCTGTCCACATCCACTCTTTTTGTGTCCTCTGGTCCTAGACTCCCCCACTATAGGAAACATCCTCTCCACATCCACTCTATCAGTGTCCTCTGGTCCTAGACTCCCCCACTATAGGAAACATGCTGTCCACATCCACTCTATTTGTGTCCTCTGGTCCTAGACTCCCCCACTATAGGAAACTTCCTCTCCACATCCACTCTATCAGTGTCCTCTGGTCCTAGACTCCCCCACTATAGGAAACATCCTGTCCACATCCACTCTATTTGTGTCCTCTGGTCCTAGACTCCCCCACTATAGGAATCATCCTCTCCACATCCACTCTATCTGTGTCCTCTGGTCCTAGACTCCCCCACTATAGGAATCATCCTCTCCACATCCACACTATCAGTGTCCTCTGGTCCTAGACTCCCCCACTATAGGAAACATCCTGTCCACATCCACTCTATTTGTGCCCTCTGGTCCTAGACTCGCCCACTATACGAATCATCCTCTCCACATCCACTCTATCTGTGTCCTCTGGTCCTAGACTGCCCCACTGTAGGAAACATCCTCTCCACATCCACTCTATTTGTGTCCTCTGGTCCGAGACTCCCCCACTATAGGAATCATCCTCTCCACATCCACTCTATCTGTGTCCTCTGGTCCTAGACTCCCCCACTAGAGGAAACATCCTCTCCACATCCACTCTATCTGAATTCTCTGGTCCTAGACTCCCCCACTATAGGAAACATCCTCTCCACATCCACTCTATCTGTGTCCTCTGGTCCTAGACTCCTCTACTATAGGAAACATCCTCTCCACATCCACTATATCTCTGTCCTATGGTCATAGACACCCCCACTATAGGAAACATCCTCTCCACTTCCACTCTATCAGTGTCCTCTGGTCCTAGACACCCCCACTATAGGAAACATCCTCTCCACATCCACTCTATTTGTGTCCTCTGGTCCTAGACTCCCCCACTATAGGAAACATCATCTCCACATCCACTCTATCAGTGTACTCTGGTCCTAGACTCCCCCGCTATAGGAAACATCCTCTTCACATCCACTCTATTTGTGTCCTCAGGTCCTAGACACCCCCACTATAGGAAACATCCTTTCCACATCCACTCTATTTGTGTCCTCTGGTCCTAGACTCCCCCACTATAGGAAACATCCTCTCCACATCCACTCTATCAGTGTACTCTGGTCCTAGTCTCCCCCGCTATAGTAAACATCCTCTTCACATCCACTCTATTTGTGTCCTCAGGTCCTAGACACCCCCACTATAGGAAACATCCTCTCCACATCCACTCTATTTGTGTCCTCTGGTCCTAGACTCCCCCACTATAGGAAACATCCTCTCCACATCCACTCTATCAGTGTACTCTGGTCCTAGACTCCCCCACTATAGGAAACATCCTCTTCACATCCACTCTATTTGTGTCCTCTGGTCCTAGACTCCCCCACTATAGGAATCATCCTCTCCACATCCACTCTATCTGTGTCCTCTGGCCCTAGACTCCCCCACTATAGGAATCATCCTTTCCACATCCACACTATCAGTGTCCTCTGGTCCTAGACTCCCCCACTATAGGAAACATCCTGTCCACATCCACTCTATTTGTGCCCTCTGGTCCTAGACTCGCCCACTATACGAATCATCCTCTCCACATCCACTCTATCTGTGTCCTCTGGTCCTAGACTCCCCCACTGTAGGAAACATCCTCTCCACATCCACTCTATTTGTGTCCTCTGGTCCGAGACTCCCCCACTATAGGAATCATCCTCTCCACATCCACTCTATCTGTGTCCTCTGGTCCTAGACTCCCCCACTAGAGGAAACATCCTCTCCACATCCACTCTATCTGTATTCTCTGGTCCTAGACTCCCCCACTATAGGAAACATCCTCTCACATCCACTCTATCTGTGTCCTCTGGTCCTAGACTCCCCCACTATAGGAAACATCCTCTCCACATCCACTCTATTTGTGTCCTCTGGTCCAAGACTCCCCCACTATAGGAATCATCCTCTCCACATCCACTCTATCTGTGTCCTCTGGTCCTAGACTCCCCCACTAGAGGAAACATCCACTCCACATCCACTCTATCTCTGTCCTCTGGTCCTGGACTCCCCCACTATAGGAAACATCCTCTCCATATCCACTCTATTTGTTTCCTCTGGTCCTAGACTCCCCCACTATAGGAAACATCCTCTCCACATCCACTCTATCAGTGTCCTCTGGTCTTAGACTCCCCCACTGTAGGAAACATCCTCTCCACATCCACTCTATTTGTGTCCTCTGGTCCTAGACTCCCCCACTGTAGGAAACATCCTCTCCACATCCACTCTATTTGTGTCCTCTGGTCCGAGACTACCCCACTATAGGAATCATCCTCTCCACATCCACTCTAACTGTATTTTCTGGTCCTAGACTCCCCCACTAAAGGAAACATCCTCTCACATCCACTCTATCTGTGTCCTCTGGTCCTAGACTCCCCCACTATAGGAAACATCCTCTCCACATCCAGTCTATTTGTGTCCTCTGGTCCAAGACTCCCCCACTATAGGAATCATCCTCTCCATATCCACTCTATTTGTTTCCTCTGGTCCTAGACTCCCCCACTATAGGAAACATCCTCTCCACATCCACTCTATCAGTGTCCTCTGGTCCTAGACTCCCCCACTGTAGGAAACATCCTCTCCACATCCACTCTATTTGTGTCCTCTGGTCCTAGACACCCCCACTAAAGGAAACATCCTCTCCACATCCACTCTATTTGTGTCCTCTGGTCCTAGACACCCCCACTTTAGGAAACATCCTCTCCACATCCACTCTATCTGTGTCCTCTGGTCCTAGACTCTCCCACTATAGGAAACATCCTCTCCACATCCACTCCATCTGTGTCTTCTGGTCCTAGACTCCCCCACTATAGGAAACATCCTCTCCACATCCACTCTATCTGTGTCCTCTGGTCCTAGACTCCCCTACTATAGGAAACATCCTCTCCACATCCACTCTATCTCTGTCCTATGGTCATAGACTCCCCCACTATAGGAAACATCCTCTCCACATCCACTATATCTGTATCCTCTGGTCCTAGACTCCCCCACTATAGGAAACATCCTCTCCACTTCCACTCTATCTGTGTCCTCTGGTCCTAGACACCCCCACTATAGGAAACATCCTCTCCACATCCACTCTATTTGTGTCCTCTGGTCCTAGACTCCCCCACTATAGGAAACATCCTCTCCACATCCACTCTATTTGTGTCCTCAGGTCCTAGACACCCCCACTATAGGAAACATCCTCTCCACATCCACTCTATTTGTGTCCTCTGGTCCGAGACTCCCCCACTATAGGAAACATCCTCTCCACATCCACTCTATCAGTGTACTCTGGTCCTAGACTCCCCCGCTATAGGAAACATCCTCTTCACATCCACTCTATTTGTGTCCTCAGGTCCTAGGCACCCCCACTATAGGAAACATCCTCTCCACATCCACTCTATTTGTGTCCTCAGGTCCTAGACTCCCCCACTATAGGAAACATCCTCTCCACATCCACTCTATCAGTGTACTCTGGTCCTAGACTCCCCCACTATAGGAAACATCCTCTTCACATCCACTCTATTTGTGTCCTCAGGTCCTAGACTCCCCCACTATAGGAAACATCCTCTCCACATCCACTCTATTTGTGTCCTCTGGTCCTAGACACCCCCACTATAGGAAACATCCTCTCCACATCCACTCTATCAGTGTCCTCTGGTCCTAGACTCCCCCACTATAGGAAACATCCTCTCCATATCCACATTATCAGTGTCCTCTGGTCCTAGACTCCCCCACTATAGGAAACATCCTGTCCACATCCATTCTATTTGTGTCCTCTGGTCCTAGACTCTCCCACAATAGGAAACATCCTCTCCACATCCACCCTATCAGTGTCCTCTGGTCCTAGACTCCCCCACTATAGGAAACATCCTCTCCACATCCACTCTATCAGTGTCCTCTGGTCCTAGACTCCCCCACTATAGGAAACATCCTCTCCACATCCACTCTATCTGTGTCCTCTGGTCCTAGACTCCCCCACTATAGGAAACATCCTCTCCACATCCATTCTATCAGTATCCTCTGGTCCTAGACTCCCCCACTAAAGGAAACATCCTCTCACATCCACTCTATCTGTGTCCTCTGGTCCTAGACTCCCCCACTATAGGAAACATCCTCTCCACATCCACTCTATTTGTGTCCTCTGGTCCAAGACTCCCCCACTATAGGAATCATCCTCTCCACATCCACTCTATCTGTGTCCTCTGGTCCTAGACTCCCCCACTAGAGGAAACATCCACTCCACATCCACTCTATCTCTGTCCTCTGGTCCTGGACTCCCCCACTATAGGAAACATCCTCTCCATATCCACTCTATTTGTTTCCTCTGGTGCTAGACTCCCCCACTATAGGAAACATCCTCTCCACATCCACTCTATCAGTGTCCTCTGGTCCTAGACTCCCCCACTGTAGGAAACATCCTCTCCACATCCACTGTATTTGTGTCCTCTGGTCCTAGACACCCCCACTATAGGAAACATCCTCTCCACATCCACTCTATTTGTGTCCTCTGGTCCTAGACACCCCCACTTTAGGAAACATCCTCTCCACATCCACTCTATCTGTGTCCTCTGGTCCTAGACTCTCCCACTATAGGAAACATCCTCTCCACATCCACTCCATCTGTGTCTTCTGGTCCTAGACTCCCCCACTATAGGAAACATCCTCTCCACATCCACTCTATCTGTGTCCTCTGGTCCTAGACTCCCCTACTATAGGAAACATCCTCTCCACATCCACTCTATCTCTGTCCTATGGTCATAGACTCCCCCACTATAGGAAACATCCTCTCCACATCCACTATATCTGTATCCTCTGGTCCTAGACTCCCCCACTATAGGAAACATCCTCTCCACTTCCACTCTATCTGTGTCCTCTGGTCCTAGACACCCCCACTATAGGAAACATACTCTCCACATCCACTCTATTTGTGTCCTCTGGTCCTAGACTCCCCCACTATAGGAAACATCTTCTCCACATCCACTCGATCAGTGTACTCTGGTCCTAGACTCCCCCGCTATGGGATTCATCCTCTTCACATCCACTCTACTTGTGTCCTCAGGTCCTAGACACCCCCACTATAGGAAACATCCTCTCCACATCCACTCTATTTGTGTCCTCTGGTCCTAGACTCCCCCACTATAGGAAACATCCTCTACACATCCACTCTATCAGTGTACTCTGGTCCTAGACTCCCCCGCTATAGGAAACATCCTCTTCACATCCACTCTATTTGTGTCCTCAGGTCCTAGGCACCCCCACTATAGGAAACATCCTCTCCACATCCACTCTATTTGTGTCCTCAGGTCCTAGACTCCCCCACTATAGGAAACATCCTCTCCACATCCACTCTATCAGTGTACTCTGGTCCTAGACTCCCCCACTATAGGAAACATCCTCTTCACATCCACTCTATTTGTGTCCTCAGGTCCTAGACTCCCCCACTATAGGAAACATCCTCTCCACATCCACTCTATTTGTGTCCTCTGGTCCTAGACACCCCCACTATAGGAAACATCCTCTCCACATCCACTCTATCAGTGTCCTCTGGTCTAAGACTCCCCCACTATAGGAAACATCCTCTCCATATCCACATTATCAGTGTCCTCTGGTCCTAGACTCCCCCACTATAGGAAACATCCTGTCCACATCCATTCTATTTGTGTCCTCTGGTCCTAGACTCTCCCACAATAGGAAACATCCTCTCCACATCCACCCTATCAGTGTCCTCTGGTCCTAGACTCCCCCACTAAAGGAAACATCCTCTCCACATCCACTCTATCAGTGTCCTCTGGTCCTAGACTCCCCCACTATAGGAAACATCCTCTCCACATCCACTCTATCTGTGTCCTCTGGTCCTAGACTCCCCCACTATAGGAAACATCCTC
Source organism: Hemitrygon akajei (assembly GCF_048418815.1). NCBI lineage: Eukaryota > Metazoa > Chordata > Chondrichthyes > Myliobatiformes > Dasyatidae > Hemitrygon > Hemitrygon akajei. The sequence continues at coordinate 400,374 of NC_133130.1, forward strand.
TCCACATCCATTCTATCAGTATCCTCTGGTCCTAGACTCCCCCACTATAGGAAACATCCTCTCCACATCCACTCTATCTGTGTCCTCTGGTCCTAGACTCCCCCACTATAGGAAACATCCTCTCCACATCCACTCTATCTCTGTCCTATGGTCATAGACTCCCCCACTATAGGAAACATCCTCTCCACATCCACTATATCTGTATCCTCTGGTCCTAGACTCCCCCACTATAGGAAACATCCTCTCCACTTCCACTCTATCTGTGTCCTCTGGTCCTAGACACCCCCACTATAGGAAACATCCTCTCCACATCCATTCTATTTGTGTCCTCTGGTCCTAGACTCCCCCACTATAGGAAACATCCTCTCCACATCCACTCTATTTGTGTTCTCTGGTCCTAGACTCCCCCACTATAGGAAACATCCTCTCCACATCCACTCTATCAGTGTCCTCTGGTCCTAGACTCCCCCACTATAGGAAACATCCTCTCCAAATCCACATTATCAGTGTCCTCTGGTCCTAGACTCCCCCACTATAGGAAACATCCTGTCCACATCCATTCTATTTGTGTCCTCTGGTCCTAGACTCCCCCAGAATAGGAAACATCCTCTCCATATCCACCCTATCAGTGTCCTCTGGTCCTAGACTCCCCCACTATAGGAAACATCCTCTCCACATCCACTCTATCAGTGTCCTCTGGTCCTAGACTCCCCCACTATAGGAAACATCCTGTCCACATCCACTCTATTTGTGTCCTCTGGTCCTAGACTCCCCCACTATAGGAAACATCCTCTCCACATGCACTCTATCAGTGTCCTCTGGTCCTAGACTCCCCCACTATAGGAAACATCCTCTCCACATCCATTCTATCTGTATCCTCTGGTCCTAGACTCCCCCACTATAGGAAACATCCTCTCCACATCCACTCTATCTGTGTCCTATGGTCATAGACTGCCCCAGTATAGGAAACATCCTCTCCACATCACCTATATCTGTATCCTCTGCTCCTAGACTCCCCCACTATAGGAAACATCCTCTCCACATCCACTCTATCAGTGTACTCTGGTCCTGGACTCCCCCACTATAGGAAACATCCTCTCCACATCCACTCTATTTGTGTCCTCTGATCCTAGACACCCCCACTATAGGAAACATCCTGTCCACATCCACTCTATTTGTGCACTCTGGTCCTAGACTCGCCCACTATACGAATCATCCTCTGCACATCCACTCTATCTGTGTCCTCTGGTCCTAGACTCCCCCACTGTAGGAAACATCCTCTCCACATCCACTCTATTTGTGTCCTCTGGTCCGAGACTCCCCCACTATAGGAATCATCCTCTCCACATCCACTCTATCTGTGTCCTCTGGTCCTAGACTCCCCCACTAGAGGAAACATCCTCTCCACATCCACTCTATCTGTATTCTCTGGTCCTAGACTCCCCCACTATAGGAAACATCCTCTCACATCCACTCTATCTGTGTCCTCTGGTCCTAGACTCCACCACTATAGGAAACATCCTCTCCACATCCACTCTATTTGTGTCCTCTGGTCCAAGACTCCCCCACTATAGGAATCATCCTCTCCACATCCACTCTATCTGTGTCCTCTGGTCCTAGACTCCCCCACTAGAGGAAACATCCACTCCACATCCACTCTATCTCTGTCCTCTGGTCCTGGACTCCCCCACTATAGGAAACATCCTCTCCATATCCACTCTATTTGTTTCCTCTGGTCCTAGACTCCCCCACTATAGGAAACATCCTCTCCACATCCACTCTATCAGTGTCCTCTGGTCTTAGACTCCCCCACTGTAGGAAACATCCTCTCCACATCCACTCTATTTGTGTCCTCTGGTCCTAGACTCCCCCACTGTAGGAAACATCCTCTCCACATCCACTCTATTTGTGTCCTCTGGTCCGAGACTCCCCCACTATAGGAATCATCCTCTCCACATCCACTCTAACTGTATTCTCTGGTCCTAGACTCCCCCACTAAAGGAAACATCCTCTCACATCCACTCTATCTGTGTCCTCTGGTCCTAGACTCCCCCACTATAGGAAACATCCTCTCCACATCCACTCTATTTGTGTCCTCTGGTCCAAGACTCCCCCACTATAGGAATCATCCTCTCCACATCCACTCTATCTGTGTCCTCTGGTCCTAGACTCCCCCACTAGAGGAAACATCCACTCCACATCCACTCTATCTCTGTCCTCTGGTCCTGGACTCCCCCACTATAGGAAACATCCTCTCCATATCCACTCTATTTGTTTCCTCTGGTCCTAGACTCCCCCACTATAGGAAACATCCTCTCCACATCCACTCTATCAGTGTCCTCTGGTCCTAGACTCCCCCACTGTAGGAAACATCCTCTCCACATCCACTCTATTTGTGTCCTCTGGTCCTAGACACCCCCACTATAGGAAACATCCTCTCCACATCCACTCTATTTGTGTCCTCTGGTCCTAGACACCCCCACTTTAGGAAACATCCTCTCCACATCCACTCTATCTGTGTCCTCTGGTCCTAGACTCTCCCACTATAGGAAACATCCTCTCCACATCCACTCCATCTGTGTCTTCTGGTCCTAGACTCCCCCACTATAGGAAACATCCTCTCCACATCCACTCTATCTGTGTCCTCTGGTCCTAGACTCCCCTACTATAGGAAACATCCTCTCCACATCCACTCTATCTCTGTCCTATGGTCATAGACTCCCCCACTATAGGAAACATCCTCTCCACATCCACTATATCTGTATCCTCTGGTCCTAGACTCCCCCACTATAGGAAACATCCTCTCCACTTCCACTCTATCTGTGTCCTCTGGTCCTAGACACCCCCACTATAGGAAACATCCTCTCCACATCCACTCTATTTGTGTCCTCTGGTCCTAGACTCCCCCACTATAGGAAACATCCTCTCCACATCCACTCGATCAGTGTACTCTGGTCCTAGACTCCCCCGCTATAGGAAACATCCTCTTCACATCCACTCTATTTGTGTCCTCAGGTCCTAGACACCCCCACTATAGGAAACATCCTCTCCACATCCACTCTATTTGTGTCCTCTGGTCCTAGACTCCCCCACTGTAGGAAACATCCTCTCCACATCCACTCTATTTGTGTCCTCTGGTCCGAGACTCCCCCACTATAGGAATCATCCTCTCCACATCCACTCTATCTGTGTCCTCTGGTCCTAGACTCCCCCACTAGAGGAAACATCCTCTCCACATCCACTCTATCTGTATTCTCTGGTCCTAGACTCCCCCACTATAGGAAACATCCTCTCACATCCACTCTATCTGTGTCCTCTGGTCCTAGACTCCCCCACTATAGGAAACATCCTCTCCACATCCACTCTATTTGTGTCCTCTGGTCCAAGACTCCCCCACTATAGGAATCATCCTCTCCACATCCACTCTATCTGTGTCCTCTGGTCCTAGACTCCCCCACTAGAGGAAACATCCACTCCACATCCACTCTATCTCTGTCCTCTGGTCCTGGACTCCCCCACTATAGGAAACATCCTCTCCATATCCACTCTATTTGTTTCCTCTGGTCCTAGACTCCCCCACTATAGGAAACATCCTCTCCACATCCACTCTATCAGTGTCCTCTGGTCTTAGACTCCCCCACTGTAGGAAACATCCTCTCCACATCCACTCTATTTGTGTCCTCTGGTCCTAGACTCCCCCACTGTAGGAAACATCCTCTCCACATCCACTCTATTTGTGTCCTCTGGTCCGAGACTCCCCCACTATAGGAATCATCCTCTCCACATCCACTCTAACTGTATTCTCTGGTCCTAGACTCCCCCACTAAAGGAAACATCCTCTCACATCCACTCTATCTGTGTCCTCTGGTCCTAGACTCCCCCACTATAGGAAACATCCTCTCCACATCCACCCTATTTGTGTCCTCTGGTCCAAGACTCCCCCACTATAGGAATCATCCTCTCCACATCCACTCTATCTGTGTCCTCTGGTCCTAGACTCCCCCACTAGAGGAAACATCCACTCCACATCCACTCGATCTCTGTCCTCTGGTCCTGGACTCCCCCACTATAGGAAACATCCTCTCCATATCCACTCTATTTGTTTCCTCTGGTCCTAGACTCCCCCACTATAGGAAACATCCTCTCCACATCCACTCTATCAGTGTCCTCTGGTCCTAGACTCCCCCACTGTAGGAAACATCCTCTCCACATCCACTCTATTTGTGTCCTCTGGTCCTAGACACCCCCACTATAGGAAACATCCTCTCCACATCCACTCTATTTGTGTCCTCTGGTCCTAGACACCCCCACTTTAGGAAACATCCTCTCCACATCCACTCTATCTGTGTCCTCTGGTCCTAGACTCTCCCACTATAGGAAACATCCTCTCCACATCCACTCCATCTGTGTCTTCTGGTCCTAGACTCCCCCACTATAGGAAACATCCTCTCCACATCCACTCTATCTGTGTCCTCTGGTCCTAGACTCCCCTACTATGGGAAACATCCTCTCCACATCCACTCTATCTCTGTCCTATGGTCATAGACTCCCCCACTATAGGAAACATCCTCTCCACATCCACTATATCTGTATCCTCTGGTCCTAGACTCCCCCACTATAGGAAACATCCTCTCCACTTCCACTCTATCTGTGTCCTCTGGTCCTAGACACCCCCACTATAGGAAACATCCTCTCCACATCCACTCTATTTGTGTCCTCTGGTCCTAGACTCCCCCACTATAGGAAACATCCTCTCCACATCCACTCGATCAGTGTACTCTGGTCCTAGACTCCCCCGCTATAGGAAACATCCTCTTCACATCCACTCTATTTGTGTCCTCAGGTCCTAGACACCCCCACTATAGGAAACATCCTCTCCACATCCACTCTATTTGTGTCCTCTGGTCCTAGACTCCCCCACTATAGGAAACATCCTCTCCACATCCACTCTATCAGTGTACTCTGGTCCTAGACTCCCCCGCTATAGGAAACATCCTCTTCACATCCACTCTATTTGTGTCCTCAGGTCCTTGGCACCCCCACTATAGGAAACATCCTCTCCACATCCACTCTATTTGTGTCCTCAGGTCCTAGACTCCCCCACTATAGGAAACATCCTCTCCACATCCACTCTATCAGTGTACTCTGGTCCTAGACTCCCCCACTATAGGAAACATCCTCTTCACATCCACTCTATTTGTGTCCTCAGGTCCTAGACTCCCCCACTATAGGAAACATCCTCTCCACATCCACTCTATTTGTGTCCTCTGGTCCTAGACACCCCCACTATAGGAAACATCCTCTCCACATCCACTCTATCAGTGTCCTCTGGTCCTAGACTCCCCCACTATAGGAAACATCCTCTCCATATCCACATTATCAGTGTCCTCTGGTCCTAGACTCCCCCACTATAGGAAACATCCTCTCCACATCCACTATATCTGTATCCTCTGGTCCTAGACTCCCCCACTATAGGAAACATCCTCTCCACTTCCACTCTATCTGTGTCCTCTGGTCCTAGACACCCCCACTATAGGAAACATCCTCTCCACATCCACTCTATTTGTGTCCTCTGGTCCTAGACTCCCCCACTATAGGAAACATCCTCTCCACATCCACTCGATCAGTGTACTCTGGTCCTAGACTCCCCCGCTATAGGAAACATCCTCTTCACATCCACTCTATTTGTGTCCTCAGGTCCTAGACACCCCCACTATAGGAAACATCCTCTCCACATCCACTCTATTTGTGTCCTCTGGTCCTAGACTCCCCCACTGTAGGAAACATCCTCTCCACATCCACTCTATTTGTGTCCTCTGGTCCGAGACTCCCCCACTATAGGAATCATCCTCTCCACATCCACTCTATCTGTGTCCTCTGGTCCTAGACTCCCCCACTAGAGGAAACATCCTCTCCACATCCACTCTATCTGTATTCTCTGGTCCTAGACTCCCCCACTATAGGAAACATCCTCTCACATCCACTCTATCTGTGTCCTCTGGTCCTAGACTCCCCCACTATAGGAAACATCCTCTCCACATCCACTCTATTTGTGTCCTCTGGTCCAAGACTCCCCCACTATAGGAATCATCCTCTCCACATCCACTCTATCTGTGTCCTCTGGTCCTAGACTCCCCCACTAGAGGAAACATCCACTCCACATCCACTCTATCTCTGTCCTCTGGTCCTGGACTCCCCCACTATAGGAAACATCCTCTCCATATCCACTCTATTTGTTTCCTCTGGTCCTAGACTCCCCCACTATAGGAAACATCCTCTCCACATCCACTCTATCAGTGTCCTCTGGTCTTAGACTCCCCCACTGTAGGAAACATCCTCTCCACATCCACTCTATTTGTGTCCTCTGGTCCTAGACTCCCCCACTGTAGGAAACATCCTCTCCACATCCACTCTATTTGTGTCCTCTGGTCCGAGACTCCCCCACTATAGGAATCATCCTCTCCACATCCACTCTAACTGTATTCTCTGGTCCTAGACTCCCCCACTAAAGGAAACATCCTCTCACATCCACTCTATCTGTGTCCTCTGGTCCTAGACTCCCCCACTAGAGGAAACATCCACTCCACATCCACTCTATCTCTGTCCTCTGGTCCTGGACTCCCCCACTATAGGAAACATCCTCTCCATATCCACTCTATTTGTTTCCTCTGGTCCTAGACTCCCCCACTATAGGAAACATCCTCTCCACATCCACTCTATCAGTGTACTCTGGTCCTAGACTCCCCCACTATAGGAAACATCCTCTTCACATCCACTCTATTTGTGTCCTCAGGTCCTAGACTCCCCCACTATAGGAAACATCCTCTCCACATCCACTCTATTTGTGTCCTCTGGTCCTAGACACCCCCACTATAGGAAACATCCTCTCCACATCCACTCTATCAGTGTCCTCTGGTCCTAGACTCCCCCACTATAGGAAACATCCTCTCCATATCCACATTATCAGTGTCCTCTGGTCCTAGACTCCCCCACTATAGGAAACATCCTCTCCACATCCACTATATCTGTATCCTCTGGTCCTAGACTCCCCCACTATAGGAAACATCCTCTCCACTTCCACTCTATCTGTGTCCTCTGGTCCTAGACACCCCCACTATAGGAAACATCCTCTCCACATCCACTCTATTTGTGTCCTCTGGTCCTAGACTCCCCCACTATAGGAAACATCCTCTCCACATCCACTCGATCAGTGTACTCTGGTCCTAGACTCCCCCGCTATAGGAAACATCCTCTTCACATCCACTCTATTTGTGTCCTCAGGTCCTAGACACCCCCACTATAGGAAACATCCTCTCCACATCCACTCTATTTGTGTCCTCTGGTCCTAGACTCCCCCACTGTAGGAAACATCCTCTCCACATCCACTCTATTTGTGTCCTCTGGTCCGAGACTCCCCCACTATAGGAATCATCCTCTCCACATCCACTCTATCTGTGTCCTCTGGTCCTAGACTCCCCCACTAGAGGAAACATCCTCTCCACATCCACTCTATCTGTATTCTCTGGTCCTAGACTCCCCCACTATAGGAAACATCCTCTCACATCCACTCTATCTGTGTCCTCTGGTCCTAGACTCCCCCACTATAGGAAACATCCTCTCCACATCCACTCTATTTGTGTCCTCTGGTCCAAGACTCCCCCACTATAGGAATCATCCTCTCCACATCCACTCTATCTGTGTCCTCTGGTCCTAGACTCCCCCACTAGAGGAAACATCCACTCCACATCCACTCTATCTCTGTCCTCTGGTCCTGGACTCCCCCACTATAGGAAACATCCTCTCCATATCCACTCTATTTGTTTCCTCTGGTCCTAGACTCCCCCACTATAGGAAACATCCTCTCCACATCCACTCTATCAGTGTCCTCTGGTCTTAGACTCCCCCACTGTAGGAAACATCCTCTCCACATCCACTCTATTTGTGTCCTCTGGTCCTAGACTCCCCCACTGTAGGAAACATCCTCTCCACATCCACTCTATTTGTGTCCTCTGGTCCGAGACTCCCCCACTATAGGAATCATCCTCTCCACATCCACTCTATCTGTGTCCTCTGGTCCTAGACTCCCCCACTAGAGGAAACATCCTCTCCACATCCACTCTATCTGTATTCTCTGGTCCTAGACTCCCCCACTATAGGAAACATCCTCTCACATCCACTCTATCTGTGTCCTCTGGTCCTAGACTCCCCCACTATAGGAAACATCCTCTCCACATCCACTCTATTTGTGTCCTCTGGTCCAAGACTCCCCCACTATAGGAATCATCCTCTCCACATCCACTCTATCTGTGTCCTCTGGTCCTAGACTCCCCCACTAGAGGAAACATCCACTCCACATCCACTCTATCTCTGTCCTCTGGTCCTGGACTCCCCCACTATAGGAAACATCCTCTCCATATCCACTCTATTTGTTTCCTCTGGTCCTAGACTCCCCCACTATAGGAAACATCCTCTCCACATCCACTCTATCAGTGTCCTCTGGTCTTAGACTCCCCCACTGTAGGAAACATCCTCTCCACATCCACTCTATTTGTGTCCTCTGGTCCTAGACTCCCCCACTGTAGGAAACATCCTCTCCACATCCACTCTATTTGTTTCCTCTGGTCCTAGACTCCCCCACTATAGGAAACATCCTCTCCACATCCACTCTATCAGTGTCCTCTGGTCTTAGACTCCCCCACTGTAGGAAACATCCTCTCCACATCCACTCTATCTGTGTCCTCTGGTCCTAGACTCCCCCACTATAGGAAACATCCTCTACACATCCATTCTATCAGTATCCTCTGGTCCTAGACTCCCCCACTATAGGAAACATCCTCTCCACATCCACTCTATCTGTGTCCTCTGGTCCTAGACTCCCCCACTATAGGAAACATCCTCTCCACATCCACTCTATCTCTGTCCTATGGTCATAGACTCCCCCACTATAGGAAACATCCTCTCCACATCCACTATATCTGTATCCTCTGGTCCTAGACTCCCCCACTATAGGAAACATCCTCTCCACTTCCACTCTATCTGTGTCCTCTGGTCCTAGACACCCCCACTATAGGAAACATCCTCTCCACATCCATTCTATTTGTGTCCTCTGGTCCTAGACTCCCCCACTATAGGAAACATCCTCTCCACATCCACTCTATTTGTGTCCTCTGGTCCTAGACTCCCCCACTATAGGAAACATCCTCTCCACATCCACTCTATCAGTGTCCTCTGGTCCTAGACTCCCCCACTATAGGAAACATCCTCTCCAAATCCACATTATCAGTGTCCTCTGGTCCTAGACTCCCCCACTATAGGAAACATCCTGTCCACATCCATTCTATTTGTGTCCTCTGGTCCTAGACTCCCCCACAATAGGAAACATCCTCTCCATATCCACCCTATCAGTGTCCTCTGGTCCTAGACTCCCCCACTATAGGAAACATCCTCTCCACATCCACTCTATCAGTGTCCTCTGGTCCTAGACTCCCCCACTATAGGAAACATCCTGTCCACATCCACTCTATTTGTGTCCTCTGGTCCTAGACTCCCCCACTATAGGAAACATCCTCTCCACATGCACTCTATCAGTGTCCTCTGGTCCTAGACTCCCCCACTATAGGAAACATCCTCTCCACATCCATTCTATCTGTATCCTCTGGTCCTAGACTCCCCCACTATAGGAAACATCCTCTCCACATCCACTCTATCTGTGTCCTATGGTCATAGACTGCCCCAGTATAGGAAACATCCTCTCCACATCACCTATATCTGTATCCTCTGCTCCTAGACTCCCCCACTATAGGAAACATCCTCTCCACATCCACTCTATCAGTGTACTCTGGTCCTGGACTCCCCCACTATAGGAAACATCCTCTCCACATCCACTCTATTTGTGTCCTCTGATCCTAGACACCCCCACTATAGGAAACATCCTCTCCACATCCACTCTATCAGTGTCCTCTGGTCCTAGACTCCCCCACTATAGGAAACATCCTCTCCAAATCCACTTTATCAGTGTCCTCTGGTCCTAGACTCCCCCACTATAGGAAACATCCTGTCCACATCCACTCTTTTTGTGTCCTCTGGTCCTAGACTCCCCCACTATAGGAAACATCCTCTCCACATCCACCCTATCAGTGTCCTATGGTCCTAGACTCCCCCACTATAGGAAACATCCTCTCCACATCCACTCTGTCAGTGTCCTCTGGTCCTAGACTCCCCCACTATAGGAAACATCCTGTCCACATCCACTATATTTGTGTCCTCTGGTCCTAGACTCCCCCACTATAGGAAACTTCCTCTCCACATCCAATCTATCAGTGTCCTCTGGTCCTAGACTCCCCCACTATAGGAAACATCCTGTCCACATCCACTCTATTTGTGTCCTCTGGTCCTACACTCCCCCACTGTAGGAATCATCCTCTCCACATCCACTCTATCTGTGTCCTCTGGTCCTAGACTCCCCCACTATAGGAATCATCCTCTCCACATCCACACTATCAGTGTCCTCTGGTCCTAGACTCCCCCACTATAGGAAACATCCTGTCCACATCCACTCTATTTGTGCCCTCTGTTCCTAGACTCGCCCACTATACGAATCATCCTCTCCACATCCACTCTATCTGTGTCCTCTGGTCCTAGACTCCCCCACTGTAGGAAACATCCTCTCCACATCCACTCTATTTGTGTCCTCTGGTCCGAGACTCCCCCACTATAGGAATCATCCTCTCCACATCCACTCTATCTGTGTCCTCTGGTCCTAGACTCACCCACTATAGGAATCCTCCTCTCCACATCCACTCTATCTGTGTCCTCTGGTCCTTGAATCCCCCACTATAGGAAACATCCTGTCCTCAGCCACTCTATTTGTGTCCTATGGTCCTAGACTCCCCCACTATAGGAATCATCCACTCCACATCCACTCTCTCTGTGTCCTCTGGTCCTAGACTCCCCCACTATAGGAAACATCCTCTCCACATCCACTCGATCAGTGTACTCTGGTCCTAGACTCCCCCGCTATAGGAAACATCCTCTTCACATCCACTCGATTTGTGTCCTCAGGTCCTAGACACCCCCACTATAGGAAACATCCTCTCCACATCCACTCTATTTGTGTCCTCTGGTCCTAGACTCCCCCACTATAGGAAACATCCTCTCCACATCCACTCTATCAGTGTACTCTGGTCCTAGACTCCCCCGCTATAGGAAACATCCTCTTCACATCCACTCTATTTGTGTCCTCAGGTCCTAGGCACCCCCACTATAGGAAACATCCTCTCCACATCCACTCTATTTTTGTCCTCAGGTCCTAGACTCCCCCACTATAGGAAACATCCTCTCCACATCCACTCTATCAGTGTACTCTGGTCCTAGACTCCCCCACTATAGGAAACATCCTCTTCACATCCACTCTATTTGTGTCCTCAGGTCCTAGACTCCCCCACTATAGGAAACATCCTCTCCACATCCACTCTATTTGTGTCCTTTGGTCCTAGACACCCCCACTATAGGAAACATCCTCTCCACATCCACTCTATCAGTGTCCTCTGGTCCTAGACTCCCCCACTATAGGAAACATCCTCTCCATATCCACATTATCAGTGTCCTCTGGTCCTAGACTCCCCCACTATAGGAAACATCCTGTCCACATCCATTCTATTTCTGTCCTCTGGTCCTAGACTCTCCCACAATAGGAAACATCCTCTCCACATCCACCCTATCAGTGTCCTCTGGTCCTAGACTCCCCCACTATAGGAAACATCCTCTCCACATCCACTCTATCAGTGTCCTCTGGTCCTAGACTCCCCCACTATAGGAAACATCCTCTCCACATCCACTCTATCTGTGTCCTCTGGTCCTAGACTCCCCCACTATAGGAAACATCCTGTCCACATCCACTCTTTTTGTGTCCTCTGGTCCTAGACTCCCCCACTATAGGAAACATCCTCTCCACATCCACCCTATCAGTGTCCTATGGTCCTAGACTCCCCCACTATAGGAAACATCCTCTCCACATCCACTCTGTCAGTGTCCTCTGGTCCTAGACTCCCCCACTATAGGAAACATCCTGTCCACATCCACTATATTTGTGTCCTCTGGTCCTAGACTCCCCCACTATAGGAAACTTCCTCTCCACATCCAATCTATCAGTGTCCTCTGGTCCTAGACTCCCCCACTATAGGAAACATCCTGTCCACATCCACTCTATTTGTGTCCTCTGGTCCTACACTCCCCCACTGTAGGAATCATCCTCTCCACATCCACTCTATCTGTGTCCTCTGGTCCTAGACTCCCCCACTATAGGAATCATCCTCTCCACATCCACACTATCAGTGTCCTCTGGTCCTAGACTCCCCCACTATAGGAAACATCCTGTCCACATCCACTCTATTTGTGCCCTCTGTTCCTAGACTCGCCCACTATACGAATCATCCTCTCCACATCCACTCTATCTGTGTCCTCTGGTCCTAGACTCCCCCACTGTAGGAAACATCCTCTCCACATCCACTCTATTTGTGTCCTCTGGTCCGAGACTCCCCCACTATAGGAATCATCCTCTCCACATCCACTCTATCTGTGTCCTCTGGTCCTAGACTCACCCACTATAGGAATCCTCCTCTCCACATCCACTCTATCTGTGTCCTCTGGTCCTTGAATCCCCCACTATAGGAAACATCCTGTCCTCAGCCACTCTATTTGTGTCCTATGGTCCTAGACTCCCCCACTATAGGAATCATCCTCTCCACATCCACTCTCTCTGTGTCCTCTGGTCCTAGACTCCCCCACTATAGGAAACATCCTCTCCACATCCACTCGATCAGTGTACTCTGGTCCTAGACTCCCCCGCTATAGGAAACATCCTCTTCACATCCACTCTATTTGTGTCCTCAGGTCCTAGACACCCCCACTATAGGAAACATCCTCTCCACATCCACTCTATTTGTGTCCTCTGGTCCTAGACTCCCCCACTATAGGAAACATCCTCTCCACATCCACTCTATCAGTGTACTCTGGTCCTAGACTCCCCCGCTATAGGAAACATCCTCTTCACATCCACTCTATTTGTGTCCTCAGGTCCTAGGCACCCCCACTATAGGAAACATCCTCTCCACATCCACTCTATTTTTGTCCTCAGGTCCTAGACTCCCCCACTATAGGAAACATCCTCTCCACATCCACTCTATCAGTGTACTCTGGTCCTAGACTCCCCCACTATAGGAAACATCCTCTTCACATCCACTCTATTTGTGTCCTCAGGTCCTAGACTCCCCCACTATAGGAAACATCCTCTCCACATCCACTCTATTTGTGTCCTCTGGTCCTAGACACCCCCACTATAGGAAACATCCTCTCCACATCCACTCTATCAGTGTCCTCTGGTCCTAGACTCCCCCACTATAGGAAACATCCTCTCCATATCCACATTATCAGTGTCCTCTGGTCCTAGACTCCCCCACTATAGGAAACATCCTGTCCACATCCATTCTATTTCTGTCCTCTGGTCCTAGACTCTCCCACAATAGGAAACATCCTCTCCACATCCACCCTATCAGTGTCCTCTGGTCCTAGACTCCCCCACTATAGGAAACATCCTCTCCACATCCACTCTATCAGTGTCCTCTGGTCCTAGACTCCCCCACTATAGGAAACATCCTCTCCACATCCACTCTATCTGTGTCCTCTGGTCCTAGACTCCCCCACTATAGGAAACATCCTCTGCACATCCATTCTATCAGTATCCTCTGGTCCTAGACTCCCCCACTATAGGAAACATCCTCTCCACATCCACTCTATCTGTGTCCTCTGGTCCTAGACTCCCCCACTATAGGAAACATCCTCTCCACATCCACTCTATCTCTGTCCTATGGTCATAGACTCCCCCACTATAGGAAACATCCTCTCCACATCCACTATATCTGTATCCTCTGGTCCTAGACTCCCCCACTATAGGAAACATCCTCTCCACTTCCACTCTATCTGTGTCCTCTGGTCCTAGACACCCCCACTATAGGAAACATCCTCTCCACATCCACTCTATTTGTGTCCTCTGGTCCTAGACTCCCCCACTATAGGAAACATCCTCTCCACATCCACTCTATCAGTGTACTCTGGTCCTAGACTCCCCCACTATAGGAAACATCCTCTTCACATCCACTCTATTTGTGTCCTCAGGTCCTAGACTCCCCCACTATAGGAAACATCCTCTCCACATCCACTCTATTTGTGTGCTCTGGTCCTAGACACCCCCACTATAGGAAACATCCTCTCCACATCCACTCTATCAGTGTCCTCTGGTCCTAGACTCCCCCACTATAGGAAACATCCTCTCCAAATCCACATTATCAGTGTCCTCTGGTCCTAGACTCCCCCACTATAGGAAACATCCTGTCCACATCCATTCTATTTGTGTCCTCTGGTCCTAGACTCCCCCACAATAGGAAACATCCTCTCCACATCCACCCTATCAGTGTCCTCTGGTCCTAGACTCCTCCACTATAGGAAACATCCTCTCCACATCCACTCTATCAGTGTCCTCTGGTCCTAGACTCCCCCACTATAGGAAACATCCTGTCCACATCCACTCTATTTGTGTCCTCTGGTCCTAGACTCCCCCACTATAGGAAACATCCTCTCCACATGCACTCTATCAGTGTCCTCTGGTCCTAGACACCCCCACTATAGGAAACATCCTCTCCACATCCACTCTATCAGTGTCCTCTGGTCCTAGACTCCCCCACTATAGGAAACATCCTCTCCATATCCACATTATCAGTGTCCTCTGGTCCTAGACACCACCACTATAGGAAACATCCTGTCCACATCCATTCTATTTGTGTCCTCTGGTCCTAGACTCTCCCACAATAGGAAACATCCTCTCCACATCCACCCTATCAGTGTCCTCTGGTCCTAGACTCCCCCACTATAGGAAACATCCTCTCCACATCCACTCTATCAGTGTCCTCTGGTCCTAGACTCCCCCACTATAGGAAACATCCTCTCCACATCCACTCTATCTGTGTCCTCTGGTCCTAGACTCCCCCACTATAGGAAACATCCTCTCCACATCCATTCTATCAGTATCCTCTGGTCCTAGACTCCCCCACTATAGGAAACATCCTCTCCACATCCACTCTATCTGTGTCCTGTGGTCCTAGACTCCCCCACTATAGGAAACATCCTCTCCACATCCACTCTATCTCTGTCCTATGGTCATAGACTCCCCCACTATAGGAAACATCCTCTCCACATCCACTATATCTGTATCCTCTGGTCCTAGACTCCCCCACTATAGGAAACATCCTCTCCACTTCCACTCTATCTGTGTCCTCTGGTCCTAGACACCCCCACTATAGGAAACATCCTCTCCACATCCACTCTATTTGTGTCCTCTGGTCCTAGTCTCCCCCACTATAGGAAACATCCTCTCCACATCCACTCTATCACTGTACTCTGGTCCTAGACTCCCCCACTATAGGAAACATCCTCTTCACATCCACTCTATTTGTGTCCTCAGGTCCTAGACTCCCCCACTATAGGAAACATCCTGTCCACATCCATTCTATTTGTGTCCTCTGGTCCTAGACTCCCCCACAATAGGAAACATCCTCTCCACATCCACCCTATCAGTGTCCTCTGGTCCTAGACTCCCCCACTATAGGAAACATCCTCTCCACATCCACTCTATCAGTGTCCTCTGGTCCTAGACTCCCCCACTATAGGAAACATCCTGTCCACATCCACTCTATTTGTGTCCTCTGGTCCTAGACTCCCCCACTATAGGAAACATCCTCTCCACATGCACTCTATCAGTGTGCTCTGGACCTAGACTCCCCCACTATAGGAAACATCCTCTCCACATCCATTCTATCTGTATCCTCTGGTCCTAGACTCCCCCACTATAGGAAACATCCTCTCCACATCCACTCTATCTGTGTCCTATGGTCATAGACTGCCCCAGTATAGGAAACATCCTCTCCACATCACCTATATCGGTATCCTCTGCTCCTAGACTCCCCCACTATAGGAAACATCCTCTCCACATCCACTCTATCAGTGTACTCTGGTCCTGGACTCCCCCACTATAGGAAACATCCTCTCCACATCCACTCTATTTGTGTCCTCTGGTCCTAGACACCCCCACTATAGGAAACATCCTCTCCACATCCACTCTACCAGTGTCCTCTGGTCCTAGACTCCCCCACTATAGGAAACATCCTCTCCAAATCCACTTTATCAGTGTCCTCTGGTCCTAGACTCCCCCACTATAGGAAACATCCTGTCCACATCCACTCTTTTTGTGTCCTCTGGTCCTAGACTCCCCCACTATAGGAAACATCCTCTCCACATCCACCCTATCAGTGTCCTATGGTCCTAGACTCCCCCACTATAGGAAACATCCTCTCCACATCCACTCTGTCAGTGTCCTCTGGTCCTAGACTCCCCCACTATAGGAAACATCCTGTCCACATCCACTCTATTTGTGTCCTCTGGTCCTAGACTCCCCCACTATAGGAAACTTCCTCTCCACATCCAATCTATCAGTGTCCTCTGGTCCTAGACTCCCCCACTATAGGAAACATCCTGTCCACATCCACTCTATTTGTGTCCTATGGTCCTACACTCCCCCACTGTAGGAATCATCCTCTCCACATCCACTCTATCTGTGTCCTCTGGTCCTAGACTCCCCCACTATAGGAATCATCCTCTCCACATCCACACTATCAGTGTCCTCTGGTCCTAGACTCCCCCACTATAGGAAACATCCTGTCCACATCCACTCTATTTGTGCCCTCTGGTCCTAGACTCGCCACTATACGAATCATCCTCTCCACATCCACTCTATCTGTGTCCTCTGGTCCTAGACTCCCCCACTGTAGGAAACATCCTCTCCACATCCACTCTATTTGTGTCCTCTGGTCCGAGACTCCCCCACTATAGGAATCATCCTCTCCACATCCACTCTATCTGTGTCCTCTGGTCCTAGACTCACCCACTATAGGAATCCTCCTCTCCACATCCACTCTATCTGTGTCCTCTGGTCCTTGAATCCCCCACTATAGGAAACATCCTGTCCTCATCCACTCTATTTGTGTCCTATGGTCCTAGACTCCCCCACTATAGGAATCATCCTCTCCACATCCACTCTCTCTGTGTCCTCTGGTCCTAGACTCCCCCACTATAGGAATCATCCTGTCCACATCCAAACTATTTGTGTCCTCTGGTCCTAGACTCTCCAACTATAGGAAACATCCTCTCCACATCCACCCTATCAGTGTCCTCTGGTCCTAGACTCCCCCACTATAGGAAACATCCTCTCCACATCCACTCTATCAGTTTCCTCTGGTCCTAGTCTCCCCCACTATAGGAAACATCCTGTCCACATCCACTCTATTTGTGTCCTCTGGTCCTAGACTCCCCCACTATAGGAAACATCCTCTCCACATCCACTCTATCAGTGTCTTCTGGTCCTAGACACCCCCACTATAGGAAACATCCTCTCCACATCCATTCTATCTGTATCCTCTGTTCCTAGACTCCCCCACTATAGGAAACATCCTCTCCACATCCACTCTATTTGTGTCCTCTGGTCCTAGACTACCACACTATAGGAAACTTCCTCTCCACATCCACTCTATCAGTGTCCTCTGGTCCTAGACTCCCCCAATGTAGGAAACATCCTCTCCACATCCACTCTATTTGTATCCTCTGGTCCTAGACTCCCCCACTATAGGAAACATCCTGTCCACATCCACTCTATTTGTGTCCTTGGTCCTAGACTCCCCCACTATAGGAAACATCCTCTCCACATCCATTCTATCTGTATCCTCTGTTCCTAGACTCCCCCACTATAGGAAACATCCTCTCCACATCCACTCTATCTGTGTCCTCTGGTCCTAGACTCCCCCACTATAGGAAACATCCTCTCCACATCCACTCTATCTCTGTCCTATGGTCATAGACTCCCCCACTATAGGAAACATCCTCTCCACATCCATTCTATCTGTATCCTCTGTTCCTAGACTCCCCCACTATAGGAAACATCCTCTCCACATCCACTCTATCAGTGTACTCTGGTCCTAGACTCCCCCACTATAGGAAACATCCTCTTCACATCCACTCTATTTGTGTCCTCAGGTCCTAGCCTCCCCAACTATAGGAAACATCCTCTCCACATCCACTCTATTTGTGTCCTCTGGTCCTAGACACCCCCACTATAGGAAACATCCTCTCCACATCCACTCTATCAGTGTCCTCTGGTCCTAGACTCCCCCACTATAGGAAACATCCTCTCCAAATCCACATTATCAGTGTCCTCTGGTCCTAGACTCCCCCACTATAGGAAACATCCTGTCCACATCCATTCTATTTGTGTCCTCTGGTCCTAGACTCCCCCACTATAGGAAACATCCTCTCCACATCCACCCTATCAGTGTCCTCTGGTCCTAGACTCCCCCACTATAGGAAACATCCTCTCCACATCCACTCTATCAGTGTCCTCTGGTCCTAGACTCCCCCACTATAGGAAACATCCTGTCCACATCCACTCTATTTGTGTCCTCTGGTCCTAGACACCACCACTATAGGTTACATCCTCTCCACATGCACTCTATCAGTGTCCTCTGGTCCTAGACTCCCCCACTATAGGAAACATCCTCTCCACATCCATTCTATCTGTATCCTCTGGTCCTAGACTCCCCCACTATAGGAAACATCCTCTCCACATCCACTCTATCTGTGTCCTATGGTCATAGACTGCCCCAGTATAGGAAACATCCTCTCCACATCACCTATATCTGTATCCTCTGGTCCTAGACTCCCCCACTATAGGAAACATCCTCTCCACATCCACTCTATCAGTGTACTCTGGTCCTGGACTCCCCCACTATAGGAAACATCCTCTCCACATCCACTCTATTTGTGTCCTCTGGTCCTAGACACCCCCACTATAGGAAACATCCTCTCCACATCCACTCTATCAGTGTCCTCTGGTCCTAGACTCCCCCACTATAGGAAACATCCTCTCCAAATCCACTTTATCAGTGTCCTCTGGTCCTAGACGCCCCCACTATAGGAAACATCCTGTCCACATCCACTCTTTTTGTGTCCTCTGGTCCTAGACTCCCCCACTATAGGAAACATCCTCTCCACATCCACCCTATCAGTGTCCTATGGTCCTAGACTCCCCCACTATAGGAAACATCCTCTCCACATCCACTCTGTCCGTGTCCTCTAGTCCTAGACTCCCCCACTATAGGAAACATCCTGTCCACATCCACTCTATTTGTGTCCTCTGGTCCTAGACTCCCCCACTATAGGAAACTTCCTCTCCACATCCAATCTATCAGTGTCCTCTGGTCCTAGACTCCCCCACTATAGGAAACATCCTGTCCACATCCACTCTATTTGTGTCCTCTGGTCCTAGACTCCCCCACTATAGGAATCATCCTCTCCACATCCACACTATCAGTGTCCTCTGGTCCTAGACTCCCCCACTATAGGAAACATCCTGTCCACATCCACTCTATTTGTGCCCTCTGGTCCTAGACTCGCCCACTAGACGAATCATCCTCTCCACATCCACTCTATCTGTGTCCTCTGGTCCTAGACTCCCCCACTGTAGGAAACATCCTCTCCACATCCACTCTATTTGTGTCCTCTGGTCCGAGACTCCCCCACTATAGGAATCATGCTCTCCACATCCACTCTATCTGTATCCTCTGTTCCTAGACTCCCCCACTAGAGGAAACATCCTGTCCACATCCACTCTATTTGTGTCCTCTGGTCCTAGACTCCCCCACTATAGGAATCATCCTCTCCACATCCACTCTATCTGTGTCCTCTGGTCCTTGAATCCCCCACTATAGGAAACATCCTGTCCTCATCCACTCTATTTGTGTCCTATGGTCCTAGTCTCCCCCACTATAGGAATCATCCTCTCCACATCCACTCTCTCTGTGTCCTCTGGTCCTAGACTCCCCCACTATAGGAAACATCCTCTCCACATCCAAACTATTTGTGTCCACTGGTCCTAGACTCTCCCACTATAGGAAACATCCTCTCCACATCCACCCTATCAGTGTCCTCTGGTCCTAGACTCCCCCACTATAGGAAACATCCTCTCCACATCCACTCTATCAGTTTCCTCTGGTCCTAGTCTCCCCCACTATAGGAAACATCCTGTCCACATCCACTCTATTTGTGTCCTCTGGTCCTAGACTCCCCCACTATAGGAAACATCCTCTCCACATCCACTCTATCAGTGTCCTCTGGTCCTAGACACCCCCACTATAGGAAACATCCTCTCCACATACATTCTATCTGTATCCTCTGTTCCTAGACTCCCCCACTACAGGAAACATCCTCTCCACATCCACTCTATCTGTGTCCTCTGGTCCTAGACTCCCCCACTATAGGAAACATCCTCTCCACATCCACTCTATCTCTGTCCTATGGTCATAGACTCCACCACTATAGGAAACATCCTCTCCACATCCATTCTATCTGTATCCTCTGTTCCTAGACTCCCCCACTATAGGAAACATCCTCTCCACATCCACTCTATCAGTGTACTCTGGTCCTAGACTCCCCCACTATAGGAAACATCCTCTTCACATCCACTCTATTTGTGTCCTCAGGTCCTAGACTCCCCCACTATAGGAAACATCCTCTCCACATCCACTCTATTTGTGTCCTCTGGTCCTAGACACCCCCACTATAGGAAACATCCTCTCCACATCCACTCTATCAGTGTCCTCTGGTCCTACACTCCCCCACTATAGGAAACATCCTCTCCAAATCCACATTATCAGTGTCCTCTGGTCCTAGACTCCCCCACTATAGGAAACATCCTGTCCACTTCCATTCTATTTGTGTCCTCTGGTCCTAGACTCCCCCACAATAGGAAACATCCTCTCCACATCCACTCTATTTGTGCCCTCTGGTCCTAGACTCGCCCACTATACGAATCATCCTCTCCACATCCACTCTATCTGTGTCCTCTGGTCCTAGACTCCCCCACTGTAGGAAACATCCTCTCCACATCCACTCTATTTGTGTCCTCTGGTCCGAGACTCCCCCACTATAGGAATCATCCTCTCCACATCCACTCTATCTGTATCCTCTGTTCCTAGACTCCCCCACTAGAGGAAACATCCTCTCCACATCCACTCTATCTGTATTCTCTGGTCCTAGACTCCCCCACTATAGGAAACATCCTCTCACATCCACTCTATCTGTGTCCTCTGGTCCTAGACTCCCCCACTATAGGAAACATCCTCTCCACATCCACTCTATTTGTGTCCTCTGGTCCTAGACTACCACACTATAGGAAACATCCACTCCACATCCACTCTATCAGTGTCCTCTGGTCCTAGACTCCCCCACTATAGGAAACATCCTCTCCACATCCACTCTATCTGAGTCCTCTGGTCCTAGACTCCCCCACTATAGGAAACATCCTCTCCACATCCACTCTATTTGTGTCCTCTGGTCCTAGACTACCCCAATATAGGATACATCCTCTCCACATCCACTCCATCAGTGTCCTCTGGTCCTAGACTCCCCCACTATAGGAAACTTCCTCTCCACATCCAATCTATCAGTGTCCTCTGGTCCTAGACTCCCCCACTATAGGAAACATCCTGTCCACATCCACTCTATTTGTGTCCTCTGGTCCTACACTCCCCCACTGTAGGAATCATCCTCTCCACATCCACTCTATCTGTGTCCTCTGGTCCTAGACTCCCCCACTATAGGAATCATCCTCTCCACATCCACACTATCAGTGTCCTCTGGTCCTAGACTCCCCCACTATAGGAAACATCCTGTCCACATCCACTCTATTTGTGCCCTCTGGTCCTAGACTCGCCCACTATACGAATCATCCTCTCCACATCCACTCTATCTGTGTCCTCTGGTCCTAGACTCCCCCACTGTAGGAAACATCCTCTCCACATCCACTCTATTTGTGTCCTCTGGTCCGAGACTCCCCCACTATAGGAATCATCCTCTCCACATCCACTCTATCTGTATCCTCTGTTCCTAGACTCCCCCACTAGAGGAAACATCCTCTCCACATCCACTCTATCTGTATTCTCTGGTCCTAGACTCCCCCACTATAGGAAACATCCTCTCACATCCACTCTATCTGTGTCCTCTGGTCCTAGACTCCCCCACTATAGGAAACATCCTCTCCACATCCACTCTATTTGTGTCCTCTGGTCCTAGACTACCACACTATAGGAAACATCCTCTCCACATCCACTCTATCAGTGTCCTCTGGTCCTAGACTCCCCCACTATAGGAAACATCCTCTCCACATCCACTCTATCTGAGTCCTCTGGTCCTAGACTCCCCCACTATAGGAAACATCCTCTCCACATCCACTCTATTTGTGTCCTTTGGTCCTAGACTACCCCAATATAGGAAACATCCTCTCCACATCCACTCCATCAGTGTCCTCTGGTCCTAGCCTCCGCCACTGTAGGAAACATCCTCTCCACATCCACTCTATTTGTATCCTCTGGTCCTAGACTCCCCCACTATAGGAAACATCCTCTCCACATCCACTCTATTTGTGTCCCCTGGCCCTAGTCTCCCCCACTATAGGAAACATCCTCTCCACATCCACTCTATCTGTGTCCTCTGGTCCTAGACTCTCCCACTATAGGAAACATCCTCTCCACATCCACTCTGTCATTGTCCTCTGGTCCTAGACTCCCCCACTATAGGAAACATCCTGTCCACATCCACTCTATTTGTGTCCTCTGGTCCTAGACTCCCCCACTATAGGAAACTTCCTCTCCACATCCAATCTATCAGTGTCCTCTGGTCCTAGACTCCCCCACTATAGGAAACATCCTGTCCACATCCACTCTATTTGTGTCCTCTGGTCCTACACTCCCCCACTGTAGGAATCATCCTCTCCACATCCACTCTATCTGTGTCCTCTGGTCCTAGACTCCCCCACTATAGGAAACATCCTCTCCGCATCCACTCTATCTGTGTCCTCTGGTCCTAGACTCCCCCACTATAGGAAACATCCTCTCCACATCCACTCTATCTGTGTCCTCTGGTCCTAGACTCCCCCACTGTAGGAAACATCCTCTCCACATCCAGACTATCAGTGTCCTCTGGTCCTAGACTCCCCCACTATAGGAAACATCCTGTCCACATCCACTCTATTTGTGCCCTCTGGTCCTAGACTCGCCCACTATACGAATCATCCTCTCCACATCCACTCTATCTGTGTCCTCTGGTCCTAGACTCCCCCACTGTAGGAAACATCCTCTCCACATCCACTCTATTTGTGTCCTCTGGTCCGAGACTCCCCCACTATAGGAATCATCCTCTCCACATCCACTCTATCTGTATCCTCTGTTCCTAGACTCCCCCACTAGAGGAAACATCCTCTCCACATCCACTCTATCTGTATTCTCTGGTCCTAGACTCCCCCACTATAGGAAACATCCTCTCACATCCACTCTATCTGTGTCCTCTGGTCCTAGACTACCACACTACAGGAAACATCCTCTCCACATCCACTCTATCAGTGTCCTCTGGTCCTAGACTCCCCCAATGTAGGAAACATCCTCTCCACATCCACTCTATTTGTATCCTCTGGTCCTAGACTCCCCCACTATAGAAAACATCCTGTCCACATCCACTCTATTTGTGTCCTCTGGTCCTAGACTCCCCCACTATAGGAATCATCCTCTCCACATCCACTCTATCTGTGTCCTCTGGTCCTAGACTCTCCCACTATAGGAATCCTCCTCTCCACATCCACTCTATCTGTGTCCTCTGGTCCTTGAATCCCCCACTATAGGAAACATCCTGTCCTCATCCACTCTATTTGTGTCCTATGGTCCTAGACTCCCCCACTATAGGAATCATCCTCTCCACATCCACTCTCTCTGTGTCCTCTGGTCCTAGACTCCCCCACTATAGGAATCATCCTGTCCACATCCAAACTATTTGTGTCCTCTGGTCCTAGACTCTCCCACTATAGGAAACATCCTCTCCACATCCACCCTATCAGTGTCCTCTGGTCCTAGACTCCCCCACTATAGGAAACATCCTCTCCACATCCACTCTATCAGTTTCCTCTGGTCCTAGTCTCCCCCACTATAGGAAACATCCTGTCCACATTGACTCTATTTGTGTCCTCTGGTCCTAGACTCCCCCACTATAGGAAACATCCTCTCCACATCCACTCTATCAGTGTCCTCTGGTCCTAGACACCCCCACTATAGGAAACACCCTCTCCACATCCATTCTATCTGTATCCTCTGTTCCTAGACTCCCCCACTACAGGAAACATCCTCTCCACATCCACTCTATCTGTGACCTCTGGTCCTAGACTCCCCCACTATAGGAAACATCCTCTCCACATCCACTCTATCTCTGTCCTATGGTCATAGACTCCCCCACTATAGGAAACATCCTCTCCACATCCATTCTATCTGTATCCTCTGTTCCTAGACTCCCCCACTATAGGAAACATCCTCTCCACATCCACTCTATTAGTGTACTCTGGTCCTAGACTCCCCCACTATAGGAAACATCCTCTTCACATCCACTCTATTTGTGTCCTCAGGTCCTAGCCTCCCCAACTATAGGAAACATCCTCTCCACATCCACTCTATTTGTGTCCTCTGGTCCTAGACACCCCCACTATAGGAAACATCCTCTCCACATCCACTCTATCTGTGTCCTCTGGTCCTAGACTCTCCCACTATAGGAATCCTCCTCTCCACATCCACTCTATCTGTGTCCTCTGGTCCTTGAATCCCCCACTATAGGAAACATCCTGTCCTCACCCACTCTATTTGTGTCCTATGGTCCTAGACTCCCCCACTATAGGAATCATCCTCTCCACATCCACTCTCTCTGTGTCCTCTGGTCCTAGACTCCCCCACTATAGGAATCATCCTGTCCACATCCAAACTATTTGTGTCCTCTGGTCCTAGACTCTCCCACTATAGGAAACATCCTCTCCACATCCACCCTATCAGTGTCCTCTGGTCCTAGACTCCCCCACTATAGGAAACATCCTCTCCACATCCACTCTATCAGTTTCCTCTGGTCCTAGTCTCCCCCACTATAGGAAACATCCTGTCCACATTGACTCTATTTGTGTCCTCTGGTCCTAGACTCCCCCACTATAGGAAACATCCTCTCCACATCCACTCTATCAGTGTCCTCTGGTCCTAGACACCCCCACTATAGGAAACACCCTCTCCACATCCATTCTATCTGTATCCTCTGTTCCTAGACTCCCCCACTACAGGAAACATCCTCTCCACATCCACTCTATCTGTGACCTCTGGTCCTAGACTCCCCCACTATAGGAAACATCCTCTCCACATCCACTCTATCTCTGTCCTATGGTCATAGACTCCCCCACTATAGGAAACATCCTCTCCACATCCATTCTATCTGTATCCTCTGTTCCTAGACTCCCCCACTATAGGAAACATCCTCTCCACATCCACTCTATTAGTGTACTCTGGTCCTAGACTCCCCCACTATAGGAAACATCCTCTTCACATCCACTCTATTTGTGTCCTCAGGTCCTAGCCTCCCCAACTATAGGAAACATCCTCTCCACATCCACTCTATTTGTGTCCTCTGGTCCTAGACACCCCCACTATAGGAAACATCCTCTCCACATCCACTCTATCAGTGTCCTCTGGTCCTAGACTCCCCCACTATAGGAAACATCCTGTCCACATCCATTCTATTTGTGTCCTCTGGTCCTAGACTCCCCCACAATAGGAAACATCCTCTCCACATCCACCCTATCAGTGTCCTCTGGTCCTAGACTCCCCCACTATAGGAAACATCCTCTCCACATCCACTCTATCAGTGTCCTCTGGTCCTAGACTCCCCCACTAATGGAAACATCCTGTCCACATCCACTCTATTTGTGTCCTCTGGTCCTAGACTCCCCCACTATAGGAAACATCCTCTCCACATGCACTCTATCAGTGTCCTCTGGTCCTAGACTCCCCCACTATAGGAAACATCCGCTCCACATCCATTCTATCTGTATCCTCTGGTCCTAGACTCCCCCACTATAGGAAACATCCTCTCCACATCCACTCTATCTGTGTCCTATGGTCATAGACTGCCCCAGTATAGGAAACATCCTCTCCACATCACCTATATCTGTATCCTCTGGTCCTAGACTCCCCCACTATAGGAAACATCCTCTCCACATGCACTCTATCAGTGTCCTCTGGTCCTAGACTCCCCCACTATAGGAAACATCCTCTCCACATCCATTCTATCTGTATCCTCTGGTCCTAGACTCCCCCACTATAGGAAACATCCTCTCCACATCCACTCTATCTGTGTCCTATGGTCATAGACTGCCCCAGTATAGGAAACATCCTCTCCACATCACCTATATCTGTATCCTCTGGTCCTAGACTCCCCCACTATAGGAAACATCCTCTCCACATCCACTCTATCAGTGTACTCTGGTCCTGGACTCCCCCACTATAGGAAACATCCTCTCCACATCCACTCTATTTGTGTCCTCTGGTCCTAGACACCCCCACTATAGGAAACATCCTCTCCACATCCACTCTATCAGTGTCCTCTGGTCCTAGACTCCCCCACTATAGGAAACATCCTCTCCAAATCCACTTTATCAGTGTCCTCTGGTCCTAGACTCCCCCACTATAGGAAACATCCTGTCCACATCCACTCTTTTTGTGTCCTCTGGTCCTAGACTCCCCCACTATAGGAAACATCCTCTCCACATCCACCCTATCAGTGTCCTATGGTCCTAGACTCCCCCACTATAGGAAACATCCTCTCCACATCCACTCTGTCAGTGTCCTCTGGTCCTAGACTCCCCCACTATAGGAAACATCCTGTCCACATCCACTCTATTTGTGTCCTCTGGTCCTAGACTCCCCTACTATAGGAAACTTCCTCTCCACATCCAATCTATCAGTGTCCTCTGGTCCTAGACTCCCCCACTATAGGAAACATCCTGTCCACATCCACTCTATTTGTGTCCTCTGGTCCTACACTCCCCCACTGTAGGAATCATCCTCTCCACATCCACTCTATCTGTGTCCTCTGGTCCTAGACTCCCCCACTATAGGAATCATCCTCTCCACATCCACACTATCAGTGTCCTCTGGTCCTAGACTCCCCCACTATAGGAAACATCCTGTCCACATCCACTCTATTTGTGCCCTCTGGTCCTAGACTCGCCCACTATACGAATCATCCTCTCCACATCCACTCTATCTGTGTCCTCTGGTCCTAGACTCCCCCACTGTAGGAAACATCCTCTCCACATCCACTCTATTTGTGTCCTCTGGTCCGAGACTCCCCCACTATAGGAATCATCCTCTCCACATCCACTCTATCTGTATCCTCTGTTCCTAGACTCCCCCACTAGAGGAAACATCCTCTCCACATCCACTCTATCTGTATTCTCTGGTCCTAGACTCCCCCACTATAGGAAACATCCTCTCACATCCACTCTATCTGTGTCCTCTGGTCCTAGACTCCCCCACTATAGAAACATCCTCTCCACATCCACTCTATTTGTGTCCTCTGGTCCTAGACTACCACACTATAGGAAACATCCTCTCCACATCCACTCTATCAGTGTCCTCTGGTCCTAGACTCCCCCACTATAGGAAACATCCTCTCCACATCCACTCTATCTGAGTCCTCTGGTCCTAGACTCCCCCACTATAGGAAACATCCTCTCCACATCCACTCTATTTGTGTCCTCTGGTCCTAGACTACCCCAATATAGGAAACATCCTCTCCACATCCACTCTATCTGTATTCTCTGGTCCTAGACTCCCCCACTATAGGAAACATCCTCTCACATCCACTCTATCTGTGTCCTCTGGTCCTAGACTACCACACTACAGGAAACATCCTCTCCACATCCACTCTATCAGTGTCCTCTGGTCCTAGACTCCCCCAATGTAGGAAACATCCTCTCCACATCCACTCTATTTGTATCCTCTGGTCCTAGACTCCCCCACTATAGGAAACATCCTGTCCACATCCACTCTATTTGTGTCCTCTGGTCCTAGACTC
Organism: Hemitrygon akajei; assembly: GCF_048418815.1. NCBI lineage: Eukaryota > Metazoa > Chordata > Chondrichthyes > Myliobatiformes > Dasyatidae > Hemitrygon > Hemitrygon akajei. The sequence continues at coordinate 428,457 of NC_133130.1, forward strand.
CCCCACTATAGGAATCATCCTCTCCACATCCACTCTATCTGTGTCCTCTGGTCCTAGACTCTCCCACTATAGGAATCCTCCTCTCCACATCCACTCTATCTGTGTCCTCTGGTCCTTGAATCCCCCACTATAGGAAACATCCTGTCCTCATCCACTCTATTTGTGTCCTATGGTCCTAGACTCCCCCACTATAGGAATCATCCTCTCCACATCCACTCTCTCTGTGTCCTCTGGTCCTAGACTCCCCCACTATAGGAATCATCCTGTCCACATCCAAACTATTTGTGTCCTCTGGTCCTAGACTCTCCCACTATAGGAAACATCCTCTCCACATCCACCCTATCAGTGTCCTCTGGTCCTAGACTCCCCCACTATAGGAAACATCCTCTCCACATCCACTCTATCAGTTTCCTCTGGTCCTAGTCTCCCCCACTATAGGAAACATCCTGTCCACATCCACTCTATTTGTGTCCTCTGGTCCTAGACTCCCCCACTATAGGAAACATCCTCTCCACATCCACTCTATCAGTGTCCTCTGGTCCTAGACACCCCCACTATAGGAAACACCCTCTCCACATCCATTCTATCTGTATCCTCTGTTCCTAGACTCCCCCACTACAGGAAACATCCTCTCCACATCCACTCTATCTGTGTCCTCTGGTCCTAGACTCCCCCACTATAGGAAACATCCTCTCCACATCCACTCTATCTCTGTCCTATGGTCATAGACTCCCCCACTATAGGAAACATCCTCTCCACATCCATTCTATCTGTATCCTCTGTTCCTAGACTCCCCCACTATAGGAAACATCCTCTCCACATCCACTCTATTAGTGTACTCTGGTCCTAGACTCCCCCACTATAGGAAACATCCTCTTCACATCCACTCTATTTGTGTCCTCAGGTCCTAGCCTCCCCAACTATAGGAAACATCCTCTCCACATCCACTCTATTTGTGTCCTCTGGTCCTAGACACCCCCACTATAGGAAACATCCTCTCCACATCCACTCTATCAGTGTCCTCTGGTCCTAGACTCCCCCACTATAGGAAACATCCTCTCCAAATCCACATTATCAGTGTCCTCTGGTCCTAGACTCCCCCACTATAGGAAACATCCTGTCCACATCCATTCTATTTGTGTCCTCTGGTCCTAGACTCCCCCACAATAGGAAACATCCTCTCCACATCCACCCTATCAGTGTCCTCTGGTCCTAGACTCCCCCACTATAGGAAACATCCTCTCCACATCCACTCTATCAGTGTCCTCTGGTCCTAGACTCCCCCACTAATGGAAACATCCTGTCCACATCCACTCTATTTGTGTCCTCTGGTCCTAGACTCCCCCACTATAGGAAACATCCTCTCCACATGCACTCTATCAGTGTCCTCTGGTCCTAGACTCCCCCACTATAGGAAACATCCGCTCCACATCCATTCTATCTGTATCCTCTGGTCCTAGACTCCCCCACTATAGGAAACATCCTCTCCACATCCACTCTATCTGTGTCCTATGGTCATAGACTGCCCCAGTATAGGAAACATCCTCTCCACATCACCTATATCTGTATCCTCTGGTCCTAGACTCCCCCACTATAGGAAACATCCTCTCCACATGCACTCTATCAGTGTCCTCTGGTCCTAGACTCCCCCACTATAGGAAACATCCTCTCCACATCCATTCTATCTGTATCCTCTGGTCCTAGACTCCCCCACTATAGGAAACATCCTCTCCACATCCACTCTATCTGTGTCCTATGGTCATAGACTGCCCCAGTATAGGAAACATCCTCTCCACATCACCTATATCTGTATCCTCTGGTCCTAGACTCCCCCACTATAGGAAACATCCTCTCCACATCCACTCTATCAGTGTACTCTGGTCCTGGACTCCCCCACTATAGGAAACATCCTCTCCACATCCACTCTATTTGTGTCCTCTGGTCCTAGACACCCCCACTATAGGAAACATCCTCTCCACATCCACTCTATCAGTGTCCTCTGGTCCTAGACTCCCCCACTATAGGAAACATCCTCTCCAAATCCACTTTATCAGTGTCCTCTGGTCCTAGACTCCCCCACTATAGGAAACATCCTGTCCACATCCACTCTTTTTGTGTCCTCTGGTCCTAGACTCCCCCACTATAGGAAACATCCTCTCCACATCCACCCTATCAGTGTCCTATGGTCCTAGACTCCCCCACTATAGGAAACATCCTCTCCACATCCACTCTGTCAGTGTCCTCTGGTCCTAGACTCCCCCACTATAGGAAACATCCTGTCCACATCCACTCTATTTGTGTCCTCTGGTCCTAGACTCCCCTACTATAGGAAACTTCCTCTCCACATCCAATCTATCAGTGTCCTCTGGTCCTAGACTCCCCCACTATAGGAAACATCCTGTCCACATCCACTCTATTTGTGTCCTCTGGTCCTAGACACCCCCACTATAGGAAACATCCTCTCCACATCCACTCTATCAGTGTCCTCTGGTCCTAGACTCCCCCACTATAGGAAACATCCTCTCCAAATCCACATTATCAGTGTCCTCTGGTCCTAGACTCCCCCACTATAGGAAACATCCTGTCCACATCCATTCTATTTGTGTCCTCTGGTCCTAGACTCCCCCACAATAGGAAACATCCTCTCCACATCCACCCTATCAGTGTCCTCTGGTCCTAGACTCCCCCACTATAGGAAACATCCTCTCCACATCCACTCTATCAGTGTCCTCTGGTCCTAGACTCCCCCACTAATGGAAACATCCTGTCCACATCCACTCTATTTGTGTCCTCTGGTCCTAGACTCCCCCACTATAGGAAACATCCTCTCCACATGCACTCTATCAGTGTCCTCTGGTCCTAGACTCCCCCACTATAGGAAACATCCGCTCCACATCCATTCTATCTGTATCCTCTGGTCCTAGACTCCCCCACTATAGGAAACATCCTCTCCACATCCACTCTATCTGTGTCCTATGGTCATAGACTGCCCCAGTATAGGAAACATCCTCTCCACATCACCTATATCTGTATCCTCTGGTCCTAGACTCCCCCACTATAGGAAACATCCTCTCCACATGCACTCTATCAGTGTCCTCTGGTCCTAGACTCCCCCACTATAGGAAACATCCTCTCCACATCCATTCTATCTGTATCCTCTGGTCCTAGACTCCCCCACTATAGGAAACATCCTCTCCACATCCACTCTATCTGTGTCCTATGGTCATAGACTGCCCCAGTATAGGAAACATCCTCTCCACATCACCTATATCTGTATCCTCTGGTCCTAGACTCCCCCACTATAGGAAACATCCTCTCCACATCCACTCTATCAGTGTACTCTGGTCCTGGACTCCCCCACTATAGGAAACATCCTCTCCACATCCACTCTATTTGTGTCCTCTGGTCCTAGACACCCCCACTATAGGAAACATCCTCTCCACATCCACTCTATCAGTGTCCTCTGGTCCTAGACTCCCCCACTATAGGAAACATCCTCTCCAAATCCACTTTATCAGTGTCCTCTGGTCCTAGACTCCCCCACTATAGGAAACATCCTGTCCACATCCACTCTTTTTGTGTCCTCTGGTCCTAGACTCCCCCACTATAGGAAACATCCTCTCCACATCCACCCTATCAGTGTCCTATGGTCCTAGACTCCCCCACTATAGGAAACATCCTCTCCACATCCACTCTGTCAGTGTCCTCTGGTCCTAGACTCCCCCACTATAGGAAACATCCTGTCCACATCCACTCTATTTGTGTCCTCTGGTCCTAGACTCCCCTACTATAGGAAACTTCCTCTCCACATCCAATCTATCAGTGTCCTCTGGTCCTAGACTCCCCCACTATAGGAAACATCCTGTCCACATCCACTCTATTTGTGTCCTCTGGTCCTAGACACCCCCACTATAGGAAACATCCTCTCCACATCCACTCTATCAGTGTCCTCTGGTCCTAGACTCCCCCACTATAGGAAACATCCTCTCCAAATCCACATTATCAGTGTCCTCTGGTCCTAGACTCCCCCACTATAGGAAACATCCTGTCCACATCCATTCTATTTGTGTCCTCTGGTCCTAGACTCCCCCACAATAGGAAACATCCTCTCCACATCCACCCTATCAGTGTCCTCTGGTCCTAGACTCCCCCACTATAGGAAACATCCTCTCCACATCCACTCTATCAGTGTCCTCTGGTCCTAGACTCCCCCACTAATGGAAACATCCTGTCCACATCCACTCTATTTGTGTCCTCTGGTCCTAGACTCCCCCACTATAGGAAACATCCTCTCCACATGCACTCTATCAGTGTCCTCTGGTCCTAGACTCCCCCACTATAGGAAACATCCGCTCCACATCCATTCTATCTGTATCCTCTGGTCCTAGACTCCCCCACTATAGGAAACATCCTCTCCACATCCACTCTATCTGTGTCCTATGGTCATAGACTGCCCCAGTATAGGAAACATCCTCTCCACATCACCTATATCTGTATCCTCTGGTCCTAGACTCCCCCACTATAGGAAACATCCTCTCCACATGCACTCTATCAGTGTCCTCTGGTCCTAGACTCCCCCACTATAGGAAACATCCTCTCCACATCCATTCTATCTGTATCCTCTGGTCCTAGACTCCCCCACTATAGGAAACATCCTCTCCACATCCACTCTATCTGTGTCCTATGGTCATAGACTGCCCCAGTATAGGAAACATCCTCTCCACATCACCTATATCTGTATTCTCTGGTCCTAGACTCCCCCACTATAGGAAACATCCTCTCCACATCCACTCTATCAGTGTACTCTGGTCCTGGACTCCCCCACTATAGGAAACATCCTCTCCACATCCACTCTATTTGTGTCCTCTGGTCCTAGACACCCCCACTATAGGAAACATCCTCTCCACATCCACTCTATCAGTGTCCTCTGGTCCTAGACTCCCCCACTATAGGAAACATCCTCTCCAAATCCACTTTATCAGTGTCCTCTGGTCCTAGACTCCCCCACTATAGGAAACATCCTGTCCACATCCACTCTTTTTGTGTCCTCTGGTCCTAGACTCCCCCACTATAGGAAACATCCTCTCCACATCCACCCTATCAGTGTCCTATGGTCCTAGACTCCCCCACTATAGGAAACATCCTCTCCACATCCACTCTGTCAGTGTCCTCTGGTCCTAGACTCCCCCACTATAGGAAACATCCTGTCCACATCCACTCTATTTGTGTCCTCTGGTCCTAGACTCCCCTACTATAGGAAACTTCCTCTCCACATCCAATCTATCAGTGTCCTCTGGTCCTAGACTCCCCCACTATAGGAAACATCCTGTCCACATCCACTCTATTTGTGTCCTCTGGTCCTAGACACCCCCACTATAGGAAACATCCTCTCCACATCCACTCTATCAGTGTCCTCTGGTCCTAGACTCCCCCACTATAGGAAACATCCTCTCCAAATCCACATTATCAGTGTCCTCTGGTCCTAGACTCCCCCACTATAGGAAACATCCTGTCCACATCCATTCTATTTGTGTCCTCTGGTCCTAGACTCCCCCACAATAGGAAACATCCTCTCCACATCCACCCTATCAGTGTCCTCTGGTCCTAGACTCCCCCACTATAGGAAACATCCTCTCCACATCCACTCTATCAGTGTCCTCTGGTCCTAGACTCCCCCACTAATGGAAACATCCTGTCCACATCCACTCTATTTGTGTCCTCTGGTCCTAGACTCCCCCACTATAGGAAACATCCTCTCCACATGCACTCTATCAGTGTCCTCTGGTCCTAGACTCCCCCACTATAGGAAACATCCGCTCCACATCCATTCTATCTGTATCCTCTGGTCCTAGACTCCCCCACTATAGGAAACATCCTCTCCACATCCACTCTATCTGTGTCCTATGGTCATAGACTGCCCCAGTATAGGAAACATCCTCTCCACATCACCTATATCTGTATCCTCTGGTCCTAGACTCCCCCACTATAGGAAACATCCTCTCCACATGCACTCTATCAGTGTCCTCTGGTCCTAGACTCCCCCACTATAGGAAACATCCTCTCCACATCCATTCTATCTGTATCCTCTGGTCCTAGACTCCCCCACTATAGGAAACATCCTCTCCACATCCACTCTATCTGTGTCCTATGGTCATAGACTGCCCCAGTATAGGAAACATCCTCTCCACATCACCTATATCTGTATCCTCTGGTCCTAGACTCCCCCACTATAGGAAACATCCTCTCCACATCCACTCTATCAGTGTACTCTGGTCCTGGACTCCCCCACTATAGGAAACATCCTCTCCACATCCACTCTATTTGTGTCCTCTGGTCCTAGACACCCCCACTATAGGAAACATCCTCTCCACATCCACTCTATCAGTGTCCTCTGGTCCTAGACTCCCCCACTATAGGAAACATCCTCTCCAAATCCACTTTATCAGTGTCCTCTGGTCCTAGACTCCCCCACTATAGGAAACATCCTGTCCACATCCACTCTTTTTGTGTCCTCTGGTCCTAGACTCCCCCACTATAGGAAACATCCTCTCCACATCCACCCTATCAGTGTCCTATGGTCCTAGACTCCCCCACTATAGGAAACATCCTCTCCACATCCACTCTGTCAGTGTCCTCTGGTCCTAGACTCCCCCACTATAGGAAACATCCTGTCCACATCCACTCTATTTGTGTCCTCTGGTCCTAGACTCCCCTACTATAGGAAACTTCCTCTCCACATCCAATCTATCAGTGTCCTCTGGTCCTAGACTCCCCCACTATAGGAAACATCCTGTCCACATCCACTCTATTTGTGTCCTCTGGTCCTACACTCCCCCACTGTAGGAATCATCCTCTCCACATCCACTCTATCTGTGTCCTCTGGTCCTAGACTCCCCCACTATAGGAATCATCCTCTCCACATCCACACTATCAGTGTCCTCTGGTCCTAGACTCCCCCACTATAGGAAACATCCTGTCCACATCCACTCTATTTGTGCCCTCTGGTCCTAGACTCGCCCACTATACGAATCATCCTCTCCACATCCACTCTATCTGTGTCCTCTGGTCCTAGACTCCCCCACTGTAGGAAACATCCTCTCCACATCCACTCTATTTGTGTCCTCTGGTCCGAGACTCCCCCACTATAGGAATCATCCTCTCCACATCCACTCTATCTGTATCCTCTGTTCCTAGACTCCCCCACTAGAGGAAACATCCTCTCCACATCCACTCTATCTGTATTCTCTGGTCCTAGACTCCCCCACTATAGGAAACATCCTCTCACATCCACTCTATCTGTGTCCTCTGGTCCTAGACTCCCCCACTATAGAAACATCCTCTCCACATCCACTCTATTTGTGTCCTCTGGTCCTAGACTACCACACTATAGGAAACATCCTCTCCACATCCACTCTATCAGTGTCCTCTGGTCCTAGACTCCCCCACTATAGGAAACATCCTCTCCACATCCACTCTATCTGAGTCCTCTGGTCCTAGACTCCCCCACTATAGGAAACATCCTCTCCACATCCACTCTATTTGTGTCCTCTGGTCCTAGACTACCCCAATATAGGAAACATCCTCTCCACATCCACTCCATCAGTGTCCTCTGGTCCTAGCCTCCGCCACTGTAGGAAACATCCTCTCCACATCCACTCTATTTGTATCCTCTGGTCCTAGACTCCCCCACTATAGGAAACATCCTCTCCACATCCACTCTATTTGTGTCCCCTGGCCCTAGTCTCCCCCACTATAGGAAACATCCTCTCCACATCCACTCTATCTGTGTCCTCTGGTCCTAGAGTCTCCCACTATAGGAAACATCCTCTCCACATCCACTCTGTCATTGTCCTCTGGTCCTAGACTCCCCCACTATAGGAAACATCCTGTCCACATCCACTCTATTTGTGTCCTCTGGTCCTAGACTCCCCCACTATAGGAAACTTCCTCTCCACATCCAATCTATCAGTGTCCTCTGGTCCTAGACTCCCCCACTATAGGAAACATCCTGTCCACATCCACTCTATTTGTGTCCTCTGGTCCTACACTCCCCCACTGTAGGAATCATTCTCTCCACATCCACTCTATCTGTGTCCTCTGGTCCTAGACTCCCCCACTATAGGAATCATCCTCTCCACATCCAGACTATCAGTGTCCTCTGGTCCTAGACTCCCCCACTATAGGAAACATCCTCTCCACATCCACTCTATCAGTGTCCTCTGGTCCTAGACACCCCCACTATAGGAAACACCCTCTCCACATCCATTCTATCTGTATCCTCTGTTCCTAGACTCCCCCACTACAGGAAACATCCTCTCCACATCCACTCTATCTGTGTCCTCTGGTCCTAGACTCCCCCACTATAGGAAACATCCTCTCCACATCCACTCTATCTCTGTCCTATGGTCATAGACTCCCCCACTATAGGAAACATCCTCTCCACATCCATTCTATCTGTATCCTCTGTTCCTAGACTCCCCCACTATAGGAAACATCCTCTCCACATCCACTCTATTAGTGTACTCTGGTCCTAGACTCCCCCACTATAGGAAACATCCTCTTCACATCCACTCTATTTGTGTCCTCAGGTCCTAGCCTCCCCAAATATAGGAAACATCCTCTCCACATCCACTCTATTTGTGTCCTCTGGTCCAAGACACCCCCACTATAGGAAACATCCTCTCCACATCCACTCTATCAGTGTCCTCTGGTCCTAGACTCCCCCACTATAGGAAACATCCTCTCCAAATCCACATTATCAGTGTCCTCTGGTCCTAGACTCCCCCACTATAGGAAACATCCTGTCCACATCCATTCTATTTGTGTCCTCTGGTCCTAGACTCCCCCACAATAGGAAACATCCTCTCCACATCCACCCTATCAGTGTCCTCTGGTCCTAGACTCCCCCACTATAGGAAACATCCTCTCCACATCCACTCTATCAGTGTCCTCTGGTCCTAGACTCCCCCACTATAGGAAACATCCTGTCCACATCCACTCTATTTGTGTCCTCTGGTCCTAGACTCCCCCACTATAGGAAACATCCTCTCCACATGCACTCTATCAGTGTCCTCTGGTCCTAGACTCCCCCACTATAGGAAACATCCGCTCCACATCCATTCTATCTGTATCCTCTGGTCCTAGACTCCCCCACTATAGGAAACATCCTCTCCACATCCACTATATCTGTGTCCTATGGTCATAGACTGCCCCAGTATAGGAAACATCCTCTCCACATCACCTATATCTGTATCCTCTGGTCCTAGACTCCCCCACTATAGGAAACATCCTCTCCACATGCACTCTATCAGTGTCCTCTGGTCCTAGACTCCCCCACTATAGGAAACATCCTCTCCACATCCATTCTATCTGTATCCTCTGGTCCTAGACTCCCCCACTATAGGAAACATCCTCTCCACATCCACTCTATCTGTGTCCTATGGTCATAGACTGCCCCAGTATAGGAAACATCCTCTCCACATCACCTATATCTGTATCCTCTGGTCCTAGACTCCCCCACTATAGGAAACATCCTCTCCACATCCACTCTATCAGTGTACTCTGGTCCTGGACTCCCCCACTATAGGAAACATCCTCTCCACATCCACTCTATTTGTGTCCTCTGGTCCTAGACACCCCCACTATAGGAAACATCCTCTCCACATCCACTCTATCAGTGTCCTCTGGTCCTAGACTCCCCCACTATAGGAAACATCCTCTCCAAATCCACTTTATCAGTGTCCTCTGGTCCTAGACTCCCCCACTATAGGAAACATCCTGTCCACATCCACTCTTTTTGTGTCCTCTGGTCCTAGACTCCCCCACTATAGGAAACATCCTCTCCACATCCACCCTATCAGTGTCCTATGGTCCTAGACTCCCCCACTATAGGAAACATCCTCTCCACATCCACTCTGTCAGTGTCCTCTGGTCCTAGACTCCCCCACTATAGGAAACATCCTGTCCACATCCACTCTATTTGTGTCCTCTGGTCCTAGACTCCCCTACTATAGGAAACTTCCTCTCCACATCCAATCTATCAGTGTCCTCTGGTCCTAGACTCCCCCACTATAGGAAACATCCTGTCCACATCCACTCTATTTGTGTCCTCTGGTCCTACACTCCCCCACTGTAGGAATCATCCTCTCCACATCCACTCTATCTGTGTCCTCTGGTCCTAGACTCCCCCACTATAGGAATCATCCTCTCCACATCCACACTATCAGTGTCCTCTGGTCCTAGACTCCCCCACTATAGGAAACATCCTGTCCACATCCACTCTATTTGTGCCCTCTGGTCCTAGACTCGCCCACTATACGAATCATCCTCTCCACATCCACTCTATCTGTGTCCTCTGGTCCTAGACTCCCCCACTGTAGGAAACATCCTCTCCACATCCACTCTATTTGTGTCCTCTGGTCCGAGACTCCCCCACTATAGGAATCATCCTCTCCACATCCACTCTATCTGTATCCTCTGTTCCTAGACTCCCCCACTAGAGGAAACATCCTCTCCACATCCACTCTATCTGTATTCTCTGGTCCTAGACTCCCCCACTATAGGAAACATCCTCTCACATCCACTCTATCTGTGTCCTCTGGTCCTAGACTCCCCCACTATAGAAACATCCTCTCCACATCCACTCTATTTGTGTCCTCTGGTCCAAGACTACCACACTATAGGAAACATCCTCTCCACATCCACTCTATCAGTGTCCTCTGGTCCTAGACTCCCCCACTATAGGAAACATCCTCTCCACATCCACTCTATCTGAGTCCTCTGGTCCTAGACTCCCCCACTATAGGAAACATCCTCTCCACATCCACTCTATTTGTGTCCTCTGGTCCTAGACTACCCCAATATAGGAAACATCCTCTCCACATCCACTCCATCAGTGTCCTCTGGTCCTAGCCTCCGCCACTGTAGGAAACATCCTCTCCACATCCACTCTATTTGTATCCTCTGGTCCTAGACTCCCCCACTATAGGAAACATCCTCTCCACATCCACTCTATTTGTGTCCCCTGGCCCTAGTCTCCCCCACTATAGGAAACATCCTCTCCACATCCACTCTATCTGTGTCCTCTGGTCCTAGACTCTCCCACTATAGGAAACATCCTCTCCACATCCACTCTGTCATTGTCCTCTGGTCCTAGACTCCCCCACTATAGGAAACATCCTGTCCACATCCACTCTATTTGTGTCCTCTGGTCCTACACTCCCCCACTGTAGGAATCATTCTCTCCACATCCACTCTATCTGTGTCCTCTGGTCCTAGACTCCCCCACTATAGGAATCATCCTCTCCACATCCAGACTATCAGTGTCCTCTGGTCCTAGACTCCCCCACTATAGGAAACATCCTGTCCACATCCACTCTATTTGTGCCCTCTGGTCCTAGACTCGCCCACTATACGAATCATCCTCTCCACATCCACTCTATCTGTGTCCTCTGGTCCTAGACTCCCCCACTGTAGGAAACATCCTCTCCACATCCACTCTATTTGTGTCCTCTGGTCCGAGACTCCCCCACGAAAGGAATCATCCTCTCCACATCCACTCTATCTGTATCCTCTGTTCCTAGACTCCCCCACTAGAGGAAACATCCTCTCCACATCCACTCTATCTGTATTCTCTGGTCCTAGACTCCCCCACTATAGGAAACATCCTCTCACATCCACTCTATCTGTGTCCTCTGGTCCTAGACTCCCCCACTATAGGAAACATCCTCTCCACATCCACTCTATTTGTGTCCTCTGGTCCTAGACTACCACACTATAGGAAACTTCCACTCCACATCCAATCTATCAGTGTCCTCTGGTCCTAGACTCCCCCACTATAGGAAACATCCTGTCCACATCCACTCTATTTGTGTCCTCTGGTCCTACACTCCCCCACTGTAGGAATCATTCTCTCCACATCCACTCTATCTGTGTCCTCTGGTCCTAGACTCCCCCACTATAGGAATCATCCTCTCCACATCCAGACTATCAGTGTCCTCTGGTCCTAGACTCCCCCACTATAGGAAACATCCTCTCCACATCCACTCTATCAGTGTCCTCTGGTCCTAGACACCCCCACTATAGGAAACACCCTCTCCACATCCATTCTATCTGTATCCTCTGTTCCTAGACTCCCCCACTACAGGAAACATCCTCTCCACATCCACTCTATCTGTGTCCTCTGGTCCTAGACTCCCCCACTATAGGAAACATCCTCTCCACATCCACTCTATCTCTGTCCTATGGTCATAGACTCCCCCACTATAGGAAACATCCTCTCCACATCCATTCTATCTGTATCCTCTGTTCCTAGACTCCCCCACTATAGGAAACATCCTCTCCACATCCACTCTATTAGTGTACTCTGGTCCTAGACTCCCCCACTATAGGAAACATCCTCTTCACATCCACTCTATTTGTGTCCTCAGGTCCTAGCCTCCCCAACTATAGGAAACATCCTCTCCACATCCACTCTATTTGTGTCCTCTGGTCCTAGACACCCCCACTATAGGAAACATCCTCTCCACATCCACTCTATCAGTGTCCTCTGGTCCTAGACTCCCCCACTATAGGAAACATCCTCTCCAAATCCACATTATCAGTGTCCTCTGGTCCTAGACTCCCCCACTATAGGAAACATCCTGTCCACATCCATTCTATTTGTGTCCTCTGGTCCTAGACTCCCCCACAATAGGAAACATCCTCTCCACATCCACCCTATCAGTGTCCTCTGGTCCTAGACTCCCCCACTATAGGAAACATCCTCTCCACATCCACTCTATCAGTGTCCTCTGGTCCTAGACTCCCCCACTATAGGAAACATCCTGTCCACATCCACTCTATTTGTGTCCTCTGGTCCTAGACTCCCCCACTATAGGAAACATCCTCTCCACATCCATTCTATCTGTATCCTCTGGTCCTAGACTCCCCCACTATAGGAAACATCCTCTCCACATCCACTCTATCTGTGTCCTATGGTCATAGACTGCCCCAGTATAGGAAACATCCTCTCCACATCACCTATATCTGTATCCTCTGGTCCTAGACTCCCCCACTATAGGAAACATCCTCTCCACATGCACTCTATCAGTGTCCTCTGGTCCTAGACTCCCCCACTATAGGAAACATCCTCTCCACATCCATTCTATCTGTATCCTCTGGTCCTAGACTCCCCCACTATAGGAAACATCCTCTCCACATCCACTCTATCTGTGTCCTATGGACATAGACTGCCCCAGTATAGGAAACATCCTCTCCACATCACCTATATCTGTATCCTCTGGTCCTAGACTCCCCCACTATAGGAAACAACCTCTCCACATCCACTCTATCAGTGTACTCTGGTCCTGGACTCCCCCACTATAGGAAACATCCTCTCCACATCCACTCTATTTGTGTCCTCTGGTCCTAGACACCCCCACTATAGGAAACATCCTCTCCACATCCACTCTATCAGTGTCCTCTGGTCCTAGACTCCCCCACTATAGGAAACATCCTCTCCAAATCCACTTTATCAGTGTCCTCTGGTCCTAGACTCCCCCACTATAGGAAACATCCTGTCCACATCCACTCTTTTTGTGTCCTCTGGTCCTAGACTCCCCCACTATAGGAAACATCCTCTCCACATCCACCCTATCAGTGTCCTATGGTCCTAGACTCCCCCACTATAGGAAACATCCTCTCCACATCCACTCTGTCAGTGTCCTCTGGTCCTAGACTCCCCCACTATAGGAAACATCCTGTCCACATCCACTCTATTTGTGTCCTCTGGTCCTAGACTCCCCTACTATAGGAAACTTCCTCTCCACATCCAATCTATCAGTGTCCTCTGTTCCTAGACTCCCCCACTATAGGAAACATCCTGTCCACATCCACTCTATTTGTGTCCTCTGGTCCTACACTCCCCCACTGTAGGAATCATCCTCTCCACATCCACTCTATCTGTGTCCTCTGGTCCTAGACTCCCCCACTATAGGAATCATCCTCTCCACATCCACACTATCAGTGTCCTCTGGTCCTAGACTCCCCCACTATAGGAAACATCCTGTCCACATCCACTCTATTTGTGCCCTCTGGTCCTAGACTCGCCCACTATACGAATCATCCTCTCCACATCCACTCTATCTGTGTCCTCTGGTCCTAGACTCCCCCACTGTAGGAAACATCCTCTCCACATCCACTCTATTTGTGTCCTCTGGTCCGAGACTCCCCCACTATAGGAATCATCCTCTCCACATCCACTCTATCTGTATCCTCTGTTCCTAGACTCCCCCACTAGAGGAAACATCCTCTCCACATCCACTCTATCTGTATTCTCTGGTCCTAGACTCCCCCACTATAGGAAACATCCTCTCACATCCACTCTATCTGTGTCCTCTGGTCCTAGACTCCCCCACTATAGAAACATCCTCTCCACATCCACTCTATTTGTGTCCTCTGGTCCTAGACTACCACACTATAGGAAACATCCTCTCCACATCCACTCTATCAGTGTCCTCTGGTCCTAGACTCCCCCACTATAGGAAACATCCTCTCGATATCCACTCTATCTGAGTCCTCTGGTCCTAGACTCCCCCACTATAGGAAACATCCTCTCCACATCCACTCTATTTGTGTCCTCTGGTCCTAGACTACCCCAATATAGGAAACATCCTCTCCACATCCACTCCATCAGTGTCCTCTGGTCCTAGCCTCCGCCACTGTAGGAAACATCCTCTCCACATCCACTCTATTTGTATCCTCTGGTCCTAGACTCCCCCACTATAGGAAACATCCTCTCCACATCCACTCTATTTGTGTCCCCTGGCCCTAGTCTCCCCCACTATAGGAAACATCCTCTCCACATCCACTCTATCTGTGTCCTCTGGTCCTAGACTCTCCCACTATAGGAAACATCCTCTCCACATCCACTCTGTCATTGTCCTCTGGTCCTAGACTCCCCCACTATAGGAAACATCCTGTCCACATCCACTCTATTTGTGTCCTCTGGTCCTAGACTCCCCCACTGTAGGAAACTTCCTCTCCACATCCAATCTATCAGTGTCCTCTGGTCCTAGACTCCCCCACTATAGGAAACATCCTGTCCACATCCACTCTATTTGTGTCCTCTGGTCCTACACTCCCCCACTGTAGGAATCATTCTCTCCACATCCACTCTATCTGTGTCCTCTGGTCCTAGACTCCCCCACTATAGGAATCATCCTCTCCACATCCAGACTATCAGTGTCCTCTGGTCCTAGACTCCCCCACTATAGGAAACATCCTGTCCACATCCACTCTATTTGTGCCCTCTGGTCCTAGACTCGCCCACTATACGAATCATCCTCTCCACATCCACTCTATCTGTGTCCTCTGGTCCTAGACTCCCCACTGTAGGAAACATCCTCTCCACATCCACTCTATTTGTGTCCTCTGGTCCGAGACTCCCCCACGAAAGGAATCATCCTCTCCACATCCACTCTATCTGTATCCTCTGTTCCTAGACTCCCCCACTAGAGGAAACATCCTCTCCACATCCACTCTATCTGTATTCTCTGGTCCTAGACTCCCCCACTATAGGAAACATCCTCTCACATCCACTCTATCTGTGTCCTCTGGTCCTAGACTCCCCCACTATAGGAAACATCCTCTCCACATCCACTCTATTTGTGTCCTCTGGTCCTAGACTACCACACTATAGGAAACTTCCACTCCACATCCAATCTATCAGTGTCCTCTGGTCCTAGACTCCCCCACTATAGGAAACATCCTGTCCACATCCACTCTATTTGTGTCCTCTGGTCCTACACTCCCCCACTGTAGGAATCATTCTCTCCACATCCACTCTATCTGTGTCCTCTGGTCCTAGACTCCCCCACTATAGGAATCATCCTCTCCACATCCAGACTATCAGTGTCCTCTGGTCCTAGACTCCCCCACTATAGGAAACATCCTCTCCACATCCACTCTATCAGTGTCCTCTGGTCCTAGACACCCCCACTATAGGAAACACCCTCTCCACATCCATTCTATCTGTATCCTCTGTTCCTAGACTCCCCCACTACAGGAAACATCCTCTCCACATCCACTCTATCTGTGTCCTCTGGTCCTAGACTCCCCCACTATAGGAAACATCCTCTCCACATCCACTCTATCTCTGTCCTATGGTCATAGACTCCCCCACTATAGGAAACATCCTCTCCACATCCATTCTATCTGTATCCTCTGTTCCTAGACTCCCCCACTATAGGAAACATCCTCTCCACATCCACTCTATTAGTGTACTCTGGTCCTAGACTCCCCCACTATAGGAAACATCCTCTTCACATCCACTCTATTTGTGTCCTCAGGTCCTAGCCTCCCCAACTATAGGAAACATCCTCTCCACA
Source organism: Hemitrygon akajei (assembly GCF_048418815.1). Lineage (NCBI taxonomy): Eukaryota > Metazoa > Chordata > Chondrichthyes > Myliobatiformes > Dasyatidae > Hemitrygon > Hemitrygon akajei. Next base: position 444,824 of record NC_133130.1, read on the forward strand.
TCCACTCTATTTGTGTCCTCTGGTCCTAGACACCCCCACTATAGGAAACATCCTCTCCACATCCACTCTATCAGTGTCCTCTGGTCCTAGACTCCCCCACTATAGGAAACATCCTCTCCAAATCCACATTATCAGTGTCCTCTGGTCCTAGACTCCCCCACTATAGGAAACATCCTGTCCACATCCATTCTATTTGTGTCCTCTGGTCCTAGACTCCCCCACAATAGGAAACATCCTCTCCACATCCACCCTATCAGTGTCCTCTGGTCCTAGACTCCCCCACTATAGGAAACATCCTCTCCACATCCACTCTATCAGTGTCCTCTGGTCCTAGACTCCCCCACTATAGGAAACATCCTGTCCACATCCACTCTATTTGTGTCCTCTGGTCCTAGACTCCCCCACTATAGGAAACATCCTCTCCACATCCATTCTATCTGTATCCTCTGGTCCTAGACTCCCCCACTATAGGAAACATCCTCTCCACATCCACTCTATCTGTGTCCTATGGTCATAGACTGCCCCAGTATAGGAAACATCCTCTCCACATCACCTATATCTGTATCCTCTGGTCCTAGACTCCCCCACTATAGGAAACATCCTCTCCACATGCACTCTATCAGTGTCCTCTGGTCCTAGACTCCCCCACTATAGGAAACATCCTCTCCACATCCATTCTATCTGTATCCTCTGGTCCTAGACTCCCCCACTATAGGAAACATCCTCTCCACATCCACTCTATCTGTGTCCTATGGACATAGACTGCCCCAGTATAGGAAACATCCTCTCCACATCACCTATATCTGTATCCTCTGGTCCTAGACTCCCCCACTATTGGAAACATCCTCTCCACATCCACTCTATCAGTGTACTCTGGTCCTGGACTCCCCCACTATAGGAAACATCCTCTCCACATCCACTCTATTTGTGTCCTCTGGTCCTAGACACCCCCACTATAGGAAACATCCTCTCCACATCCACTCTATCAGTGTCCTCTGGTCCTAGACTCCCCCACTATAGGAAACATCCTCTCCAAATCCACTTTATCAGTGTCCTCTGGTCCTAGACTCCCCCACTATAGGAAACATCCTGTCCACATCCACTCTTTTTGTGTCCTCTGGTCCTAGACTCCCCCACTATAGGAAACATCCTCTCCACATCCACCCTATCAGTGTCCTATGGTCCTAGACTCCCCCACTATAGGAAACATCCTCTCCACATCCACTCTGTCAGTGTCCTCTGGTCCTAGACTCCCCCACTATAGGAAACATCCTGTCCACATCCACTCTATTTGTGTCCTCTGGTCCTAGACTCCCCTACTATAGGAAACTTCCTCTCCACATCCAATCTATCAGTGTCCTCTGTTCCTAGACTCCCCCACTATAGGAAACATCCTGTCCACATCCACTCTATTTGTGTCCTCTGGTCCTACACTCCCCCACTGTAGGAATCATCCTCTCCACATCCACTCTATCTGTGTCCTCTGGTCCTAGACTCCCCCACTATAGGAATCATCCTCTCCACATCCACACTATCAGTGTCCTCTGGTCCTAGACTCCCCCACTATAGGAAACATCCTGTCCACATCCACTCTATTTGTGCCCTCTGGTCCTAGACTCGCCCACTATACGAATCATCCTCTCCACATCCACTCTATCTGTGTCCTCTGGTCCTAGACTCCCCCACTGTAGGAAACATCCTCTCCACATCCACTCTATTTGTGTCCTCTGGTCCGAGACTCCCCCACTATAGGAATCATCCTCTCCACATCCACTCTATCTGTATCCTCTGTTCCTAGACTCCCCCACTAGAGGAAACATCCTCTCCACATCCACTCTATCTGTATTCTCTGGTCCTAGACTCCCCCACTATAGGAAACATCCTCTCACATCCACTCTATCTGTGTCCTCTGGTCCTAGACTCCCCCACTATAGAAACATCCTCTCCACATCCACTCTATTTGTGTCCTCTGGTCCTAGACTACCACACTATAGGAAACATCCTCTCCACATCCACTCTATCAGTGTCCTCTGGTCCTAGACTCCCCCACTATAGGAAACATCCTCTCGATATCCACTCTATCTGAGTCCTCTGGTCCTAGACTCCCCCACTATAGGAAACATCCTCTCCACATCCACTCTATTTGTGTCCTCTGGTCCTAGACTACCCCAATATAGGAAACATCCTCTCCACATCCACTCCATCAGTGTCCTCTGGTCCTAGCCTCCGCCACTGTAGGAAACATCCTCTCCACATCCACTCTATTTGTATCCTCTGGTCCTAGACTCCCCCACTATAGGAAACATCCTCTCCACATCCACTCTATTTGTGTCCCCTGGCCCTAGTCTCCCCCACTATAGGAAACATCCTCTCCACATCCACTCTATCTGTGTCCTCTGGTCCTAGACTCTCCCACTATAGGAAACATCCTCTCCACATCCACTCTGTCATTGTCCTCTGGTCCTAGACTCCCCCACTATAGGAAACATCCTGTCCACATCCACTCTATTTGTGTCCTCTGGTCCTAGACTCCCCCACTGTAGGAAACTTCCTCTCCACATCCAATCTATCAGTGTCCTCTGGTCCTAGACTCCCCCACTATAGGAAACATCCTGTCCACATCCACTCTATTTGTGTCCTCTGGTCCTACACTCCCCCACTGTAGGAATCATTCTCTCCACATCCACTCTATCTGTGTCCTCTGGTCCTAGACTCCCCCACTATAGGAATCATCCTCTCCACATCCAGACTATCAGTGTCCTCTGGTCCTAGACTCCCCCACTATAGGAAACATCCTGTCCACATCCACTCTATTTGTGCCCTCTGGTCCTAGACTCGCCCACTATACGAATCATCCTCTCCACATCCACTCTATCTGTGTCCTCTGGTCCTAGACTCCCCACTGTAGGAAACATCCTCTCCACATCCACTCTATTTGTGTCCTCTGGTCCGAGACTCCCCCACGAAAGGAATCATCCTCTCCACATCCACTCTATCTGTATCCTCTGTTCCTAGACTCCCCCACTAGAGGAAACATCCTCTCCACATCCACTCTATCTGTATTCTCTGGTCCTAGACTCCCCCACTATAGGAAACATCCTCTCACATCCACTCTATCTGTGTCCTCTGGTCCTAGACTCCCCCACTATAGGAAACATCCTCTCCACATCCACTCTATTTGTGTCCTCTGGTCCTAGACTACCACACTATAGGAAACATCCTCTCCACATCCACTCTATCAGTGTCCTCTGGTCCTAGACTCCCCCAATGTAGGAAACATCCTCTCCACATCCACTCTATTTGTATCCTCTGGTCCTAGACTCCCCCACTATAGGAAACATCCTGTCCACATCCACTCTATTTGTGTCCTCTGGTCCTAGACTCCCCCACTATAGGAATCATCCTCTCCACATCCACTCTATCTGTGTCCTCTGGTCCTAGACTCACCCACTATAGGAATCCTCCTCTCCACATCCACTCTATCTGTGTCCTCTGGTCCTTGAATCCCTCACTATAGGAAACATCCTGTCCTCATCCACTCTATTTGTGTCCTATGGTCCTAGACTCCCCCACTATAGGAATCATCCTCTCCACATCCACTCTCTCTGTGTCCTCTGGTCCTAGACTCCCCCACTATAGGAATCATCCTGTCCACATCCAAACTATTTGTGTCCTCTGGTCCTAGACTCTCCCACTATAGGAAACATCCTCTCCACATCCACCCTATCAGTGTCCTCTGGTCCTAGACTCCCCCACTATAGGAAACATCCTCTCCACATCCACTCTATCAGTTTCCTCTGGTCCTAGTCTCCCCCACTATAGGAAACATCCTGTCCACATCCACTCTATTTGTGTCCTCTGGTCCTAGACTCCCCCACTATAGGAAACATCCTCTCCACATCCACTCTATCAGTGTCCTCTGGTCCTAGACACCTCCACTATAGGAAACATCCTCTCCACATCCATTCTATCTGTATCCTCTGTTCCTAGACTCCCCCACTACAGGAAACATCCTCTCCACATCCACTCTATCTGTGTCCTCTGGTCCTAGACTCCCCCACTATAGGAAACATCCTCTCCACATCCACTCTATCTCTGTCCTATGGTCATAGACTCCCCCACTATAGGAAACATCCTCTCCACATCCATTCTATCTGTATCCTCTGTTCCTAGACTCCCCCACTATAGGAAACATCCTCTCCACATCCACTCTATCAGTGTACTCTGGTCCTAGACTCCCCCACTATAGGAAACATCCTCTTCACATCCACTCTATTTGTGTCCTCAGGTCCTAGCCTCCCCAACTATAGGAAACATCCTCTCCACATCCACTCTATTTGTGTCCTCTGGTCCTAGACACCCCCACTATAGGAAACATCCTCTCCACATCCACTCTATCAGTGTCCTCTGGTCCTAGACTCCCCCACTATAGGAAACATCCTCTCCAAATCCACATTATCAGTGTCCTCTGGTCCTAGACTCCCCCACTATAGGAAACATCCTGTCCACATCCATTCTATTTGTGTCCTCTGGTCCTAGACTCCCCCACAATAGGAAACATCCTCTCCACATCCACCCTATCAGTGTCCTCTGGTCCTAGACTCCCCCACTATAGGAAACATCCTCTCCACATCCACTCTATCAGTGTCCTCTGGTCCTAGACTCCCCCACTATAGGAAACATCCTGTCCACATCCACTCTATTTGTGTCCTCTGGTCCTAGACTCCCCCACTATAGGAAACATCCTCTCCACATGCACTCTATCAGTGTCCTCTGGTCCTAGACTCCCCCACTATAGGAAACATCCGCTCCACATCCATTCTATCTGTGTCCTCTGGTCCTAGACTCCCCCACTATAGGAAACATCCTCTCCACATCCACTCTATCAGTTTCCTCTGGTCCTAGTCTCCCCCACTATAGGAAACATCCTGTCCACATCCACTCTAATTGTGTCCTCTGGTCCTAGACTCCCCCACTATAGGAAACATCCTCTCCACATCCACTCTATCAGTGTCCTCTGGTCCTAGACACCCCCACTATAGGAAACATCCTCTCCACATCCATTCAATCTGTATCCTCTGTTCCTAGACTCCCCCACTACAGGAAACATCCTCTCCACATCCACTCTATCTGTGTCCTCTGGTCCTAGACTCCCCCACTATAGGAAACATCCTCTCCACATCCACTCTATCTCTGTCCTATGGTCATAGACTCCCCCACTATAGGAAACATCCTCTCCACATCCATTCTATCTGTATCCTCTGTTCCTAGACTCCCCCACTATAGGAAACATCCTCTCCACATCCACTCTATCAGTGTACTCTGGTCCTAGACTCCCCCACTATAGGAAACATCCTCTTCACATCCACTCTATTTGTGTCCTCAGGTCCTAGCCTCCCCAACTATAGGAAACATCCTCTCCACATCCACTCTATTTGTGTCCTCTGGTCCTAGACACCCCCACTATAGGAAACATCCTCTCCACATCCACTCTATCAGTGTCCTCTGGTCCTAGACTCACCCACTATAGGAAACATCCTCTCCAAATCCACATTATCAGTGTCCTCTGGTCCTAGACTCCCCCACTATAGGAAACATCCTGTCCACATCCATTCTATTTGTGTCCTCTGGTCCTAGACTCCCCCACAATAGGAAACATCCTCTCCACATCCACCCTATCAGTGTCCTCTGGTCCTAGACTCCCCCACTATAGGAAACATCCTCTCCACATCCACTCTATCAGTGTCCTCTGGTCCTAGACTCCCCCACTATAGGAAACATCCTGTCCACATCCACTCTATTTGTGTCCTCTGGTCCTAGACTCCCCCACTATAGGAAACATCCTCTCCACATGCACTCTATCAGTGTCCTCTGGTCCTAGACTCCCCCAATATAGGAAACATCCGCTCCACATCCATTCTATCTGTGTCCTCTGGTCCTAGACTCCCCCACTATAGGAAACATCCTCTCCACATCCACTCTATCAGTTTCCTCTGGTCCTAGTCTCCCCCACTATAGGAAACATCCTGTCCACATCCACTCTAATTGTGTCCTCTGGTCCTAGACTCCCCCACTATAGGAAACATCCTCTCCACATCCACTCTATCAGTGTCCTCTGGTCCTAGACACCCCCACTATAGGAAACATCCTCTCCACATCCATTCTATCTGTATCCTCTGTTCCTAGACTCCCCCACTACAGGAAACATCCTCTCCACATCCACTCTATCTGTGTCCTCTGGTCCTAGACTCCCCCACTATAGGAAACATCCTCTCCACATCCACTCTATCTCTGTCCTATGGTCATAGACTCCCCCACTATAGGAAACATCCTCTCCACATCCATTCTATCTGTATCCTCTGTTCCTAGACTCACCCACTATAGGAAACATCCTCTCCACATCCACTCTATCAGTGTACTCTGGTCCTAGACTCCCCCACTATAGGAAACATCCTCTTCACATCCACTCTATTTGTGTCCTCAGGTCCTAGCCTCCCCAACTATAGGAAACATCCTCTCCACATCCACTCTATTTGTGTCCTCTGGTCCTAGACACCCCCACTATAGGAAACATCCTCTCCACATCCACTCTATCAGTGTCCTCTGGTCCTAGACTCCCCCACTATAGGAAACATCCTCTCCAAATCCACATTATCAGTGTCCTCTGGTCCTAGACTCCCCCACTATAGGAAACATCCTGTCCACATCCATTCTATTTGTGTCCTCTGGTCCTAGACTCCCCCACAATAGGAAACATCCTCTCCACATCCACCCTATCAGTGTCCTCTGGTCCTAGACTCCCCCACTATAGAAAACATCCTCTCCACATCCACTCTATCAGTGTCCTCTGGTCCTAGACTCCCCCACTATAGGAAACATCCTGTCCACATCCACTCTATTTGTGTCCTCTGGTCCTAGACTCCCCCACTATAGGATACATCCTCTCCACATGCACTCTATCAGTGTCCTCTGGTCCTAGACTCCCCCACTATAGGAAACATCCGCTCCACATCCATTCTATCTGTATCCTCTGGTCCTAGACTCCCCCACTATAGGAAACATCCTCTCCACATCCACTCTATCTGTGTCCTATGGTCATAGACTGCCCCAGTATAGGAAACATCCTCTCCACATCACCTATATCTGTATCCTCTGGTCCTAGACTCCCCCACTATAGGAAACATCCTCTCCACATGCACTCTATCAGTGTCCTCTGGTCCTAGACTCCCCCACTATAGGAAACATCCTCTCCACATCCATTCTATCTGTATCCTCTGGTCCTAGACTCCCCCACTATAGGAAACATCCTCTCCACATCCACTCTATCTGTGTCCTATGGTCATAGACTGCCCCAGTATAGGAAACATCCTCTCCACATCACCTATATCTGTATCCTCTGGTCCTAGACTCCCCCACTATAGGAAACATCCTCTCCACATCCACTCTATCAGTGTACTCTGGTCCTGGACTCCCCCACTATAGGAAACATCCTCTCCACATCCACTCTATTTGTGTCCTCTGGTCCTAGACACCCCCACTATAGGAAACATCCTCTCCACATCCACTCTATCAGTGTCCTCTGGTCCTAGACTCCCCCACTATAGGAAACATCCTCTCCAAATCCACTTTATCAGTGTCCTCTGGTCCTAGACTCCCCCACTATAGGAAACATCCTGTCCACATCCACTCTTTTTGTGTCCTCTGGTCCTAGACTCCCCCACTATAGGAAACATCCTCTCCACATCCACCCTATCAGTGTCCTATGGTCCTAGACTCCCCCACTATAGGAAACATCCTCTCCACATCCACTCTGTCAGTGTCCTCTGGTCCTAGACTCCCCCACTATAGGAAACATCCTGTCCACATCCACTCTATTTGTGTCCTCTGGTCCTAGACTCCCCCACTATAGGAAACTTCCTCTCCACATCCAATCTATCAGTGTCCTCTGGTCCTAGACTCCCCCACTATAGGAAACATCCTGTCCACATCCACTCTATTTGTGTCCTCTGGACCTACACTCCCCCACTGTAGGAATCATCCTCTCCACATCCACTCTATCTGTGTCCTCTGGTCCTAGACTCCCCCACTATAGGAATCATCCTCTCCACATCCACACTATCAGTGTCCTCTTGTCCTAGACTCCCCCACTATAGGAAACATCCTGTCCACATCCACTCTATTTGTGCCCTCTGGTCCTAGACTCGCCCACTATACGAATCATCCTCTCCACATCCACTCTATCTGTGTCCTCTGGTCCTAGACTCCCCCACTGTAGGAAACATCCTCTCCACATCCACTCTATTTGTGTCCTCTGGTCCGAGACTCCCCCACTATAGGAATCATCCTCTCCACATCCACTCTATCTGTATCCTCTGTTCCTAGACTCCCCCACTAGAGGAAACATCCTCTCCACATCCACTCTATCTGTATTCTCTGGTCCTAGACTCCCCCACTATAGGAAACATCCTCTCACATCCACTCTATCTGTGTCCTCTGGTCCTAGACTCCCCCACTATAGGAAACATCCTCTCCACATCCACTCTATTTGTGTCCTCTGGTCCTAGACTACCACACTATAGGAAACATCCTCTCCACATCCACTCTATCAGTGTCCTCTGGTCCTAGACTCCCCCACAATAGGAAACATCCTCTCCACATCCACTCTATCTGAGTCCACTGGTCCTAGACTCCCCCACTATAGGAAACATCCTCTCCACATCCACTCTATTTGTGTCCTCTGGTCCTAGACTACCCCAATATAGGAAACATCCTCTCCACATCCACTCCATCAGTGTCCTCTGGTCCTAGCCTCCGCCACTGTAGGAAACATCCTCTCCACATCCACTCTATTTGTATCCTCTGGTCCTAGACTCCCCCACTATAGGAAACATCCTCTCCACATCCACTCTATTTGTGTCCCCTGGCCCTAGTCTCCCCCACTATAGGAAACATCCTCTCCACATCCACTCTATCTGTGTCCTCTGGTCCTAGACTCTCCCACTATAGGAAACATCCTCTCCACATCCACTCTGTCATTGTCCTCTGGTCCTAGACTCCCCCACTATAGGAAACATCCTGTCCACATCCACTCTATTTGTGTCCTCTGGTCCTAGACTCCCCCACTATAGGAAACTTCCTCTCCACATCCAATCTATCAGTGTCCTCTGGTCCTAGACTCCCCCACTATAGGAAACATCCTGTCCACATCCACTCTATTTGTGTCCTCTGGTCCTACACTCCCCCACTGTAGGAATCATCCTCTCCACATCCACTCTATCTGTGTCCTCTGGTCCTAGACTCCCCCACTATAGGAATCATCCTCTCCACATCCAGACTATCAGTGTCCTCTGGTCCTAGACTCCCCCACTATAGGAAACATCCTGTCCACATCCACTCTATTTGTGCCCTCTGGTCCTAGACTCGCCCACTATACGAATCATCCTCTCCACATCCACTCTATCTGTGTCCTCTGGTCCTAGACTCCCCCACTGTAGGAAACATCCTCTCCACATCCACTCTATTTGTGTCCTCTGGTCCGAGACTCCCCCACTATAGGAATCATCCTCTCCACATCCACTCTATCTGTATCCTCTGTTCCTAGACTCCCCCACTAGAGGAAACATCCTCTCCACATCCACTCTATCTGTATTCTCTGGTCCTAGACTCCCCCACTATAGGAAACATCCTCTCACATCCACTCTATCTGTGTCCTCTGGTCCTAGACTCCCCCACTATAGGAAACATCCTCTCCACATCCACTCTATTTGTGTCCTCTGGTCCTAGACTACCACACTATAGGAAACATCCTCTCCACATCCACTCTATCAGTGTCCTCTGGTCCTAGACTCCCCCAATGTAGGAAACATCCTCTCCACATCCACTCTATTTGTATCCTCTGGTCCTAGACTCCCCCACTATAGGAAACATCCTGTCCACATCCACTCTATTTGTGTCCTCTGGTCCTAGACTCCCCCACTATAGGAATCATCCTCTCCACATCCACTCTATCTGTGTCCTCTGGTCCTAGACTCACCCACTATAGGAATCCTCCTCTCCACATCCACTCTATCTGTGTCCTCTGGTCCTTGAATCCCCCACTATAGGAAACATCCTGTCCTCATCCACTCTATTTGTGTCCTATGGTCCTAGACTCCCCCACTATAGGAATCATCCTCTCCACATCCACTCTCTCTGTGTCCTCTGGTCCTAGACTCCCCCACTATAGGAATCATCCTGTCCACATCCAAACTATTTGTGTCCTCTGGTCCTAGACTCTCCCACTATAGGAAACATCCTCTCCACATCCACCCTATCAGTGTCCTCTGGTCCTAGACTCCCCCACTATAGGAAACATCCTCTCCACATCCACTCTATCAGTTTCCTCTGGTCCTAGTCTCCCCCACTATAGGAAACATCCTGTCCACATCCACTCTATTTGTGTCCTCTGGTCCTAGACTCCCCCACTATAGGAAACATCCTCTCCACATCCACTCTATCAGTGTCCTCTGGTCCTAGACACCCCCACTATAGGAAACATCCTCTCCACATCCATTCTATCTGTATCCTCTGTTCCTAGACTCCCCCACTACAGGAAACATCCTCTCCACATCCACTCTATCTGTGTCCTCTGGTCCTAGACTCCCCCACTATAGGAAACATCCTCTCACATCCACTCTATCTGTGTCCTCTGGTCCTAGACTCCCCCACTATAGGTTACATCCTCTCCACATCCACTCTATTTGTGTCCTCTGGTCCTAGACTACCACACTATAGGAAACATCCTCTCCACATCCACTCTATCAGTGTCCTCTGGTCCTAGACTCCCCCAATGTAGGAAACATCCTCTCCACATCCACTCTATTTGTATCCTCTGGTCCTAGACTCCCCCACTATAGGAAACATCCTGTCCACATCCACTCTATTTGTGTCCTCTGGTCCTAGACTCCCCCACTATAGGAATCATCCTCTCCACATCCACTCTATCTGTGTCCTCTGGTCCTAGACTCACCCACTATAGGAATCCTCCTCTCCACATCCACTCTATCTGTGTCCTCTGGTCCTTGAATCCCCCACTATAGGAAACATCCTGTCCTCATCCACTCTATTTGTGCCCTATGGTCCTAGACTCCCCCACTATAGCAATCATCCTCTCCACATCCACTCTCTCTGTGTCCTCTGGTCCTAGACTCCCCCACTATAGGAATCATCCTGTCCACATCCAAACTATTTGTGTCCTCTGGTCCTAGACTCTCCCACTATAGGAAACATCCTCTCCACATCCACCCTATCAGTGTCCTCTGGTCCTAGACTCCCCCACTATAGGAAACATCCTCTCCACATCCACTCTATCAGTTTCCTCTGGTCCTAGTCTCCCCCACTATAGGAAACATCCTGTCCACATCCACTCTATTTGTGTCCTCTGGTCCTAGACTCCCCCACTATAGGAAACATCCTCTCCACATCCACTCTATCAGTGTCCTCTGGTCCTAGACACCCCCACTATAGGAAACATCCTCTCCACATCCATTCTATCTGTATCCTCTGTTCCTAGACTCCCCCACTACAGGAAACATCCTCTCCACATCCACTCTATCTGTGTCCTCTGGTCCTAGACTCCCCCACTATAGGAAACATCCTCTCCACATCCACTCTATCTCTGTCCTATGGTCATAGACTCCCCCACTATAGGAAACATCCTCTCCACATCCATTCTATCTGTATCCTCTGTTCCTAGACTCCCCCACTATAGGAAACATCCTCTCCACATCCACTCTATCAGTGTACTCTGGTCCTAGACTCCCCCACTATAGGAAACATCCTCTTCACATCCACTCTATTTGTGTCCTCAGGTCCTAGCCTCCCCAACTATAGGAAACATCCTCTCCACATCCACTCTATTTGTGTCCTCTGGTCCTAGACACCCCCACTATAGGAAACATCCTCTCCACATCCACTCTATCAGTGTCCTCTGGTCCTAGACTCCCCCACTATAGGAAACACCCTCTCCAAATCCACATTATCAGTGTCCTCTGGTCCTAGACTCCCCCACTATAGGAAACATCCTGTCCACATCCATTCTATTTGTGTCCTCTGGTCCTAGACTCCCCCACAATAGGAAACATCCTCTCCACATCCACCCTATCAGTGTCCTCTGGTCCTAGACTCCCCCACTATAGGAAACATCCTCTCCACATCCACTCTATCAGTGTCCTCTGGTCCTAGACTCCCCCACTATAGGAAACATCCTGTCCACATCCACTCTATTTGTGTCCTCTGGTCCTAGACTCCCCCACTATAGGAAACATCCTCTCCACATCCACTCTATCAGTGTCCTCTGGTCCTAGACTCCCCCACTATAGGAAACATCCGCTCCACATCCGTTCTATCTGTATCCTCTGGTCCTAGACTCCCCCACTATAGGAAACATCCTCTCCACATCCACTCTATCTGTGTCCTATGGTCATAGACTGCCCCAGTATAGGAAACATCCTCTCCACATCACCTATATCTGTATCCTCTGGTCCTAGACTCCCCCACTATAGGAAACATCCTCTCCACATCCACTCTATCAGTGTACTCTGGTCCTGGACTCCCCCACTATAGGAAACATCCTCTCCACATCCACTCTATTTGTGTCCTCTGGTCTTAGACACCCCCACTATAGGAAACATCCTCTCCACATCCACTCTATCAGTGTCCTCTGGTCCTAGACTCCCCCACTATAGGAAACATCCTCTCCAAATCCACTTTATCAGTGTCCTCTGGTCCTAGACGCCCCCACTATAGGAAACATCCTGTCCACATCCACTCTTTTTGTGTCCTCTGGTCCTAGACTCCCCCACTATAGGAAACATCCTCTCCACATCCACCCTATCAGTGTCCTATGGTCCTAGACTCCCCCACTATAGGAAACATCCTCTCCACATCCACTCTGTCAGTGTCCTCTGGTCCTAGACTCCCCCACTATAGGAAACATCCTGTCCACATCCACTCTATTTGTGTCCTCTGGTCCTAGACTCCCCCACTATAGGAAACTTCCTCTCCACATCCAATCTATCAGTGTCCTCTGGTCCTAGACTCCCCCACTATAGGAAACATCCTGTCCACATCCACTCTATTTGTGTCCTCTGGTCCTACACTCCCCCACTGTAGGAATCATCCTCTCCACATCCACTCTATCTGTGTCCTCTGGTCCTAGACTCCCCCACTATAGGAATCATCCTCTCCACATCCACACTATCAGTGTCCTCTGGTCCTAGACTCCCCCACTATAGGAAACATCCTGTCCACATCCACTCTATTTGTGCCCTCTGGTCCTAGACTCGCCCACTATACGAATCATCCTCTCCACATCCACTCTATCTGTGTCCTCTGGTCCTAGACTCCCCCACTGTAGGAAACATCCTCTCCACATCCACTCTATTTGTGTCCTCTGGTCCGAAACTCCCCCACTATAGGAATCATCCTCTCCACATCCACTCTATCTGTATCCTCTGTTCCTAGACTCCCCCACTAGAGGAAACATCCTGTCAACATCCACTCTATTTGTGTCCTCTGGTCCTAGACTCCCCCACTATAGGAATCATCCTCTCCACATCCACTCTATCTGTGTCCTCTGGTCCTAGACTCACCCACTATAGGAATCCTCCTCTCCACATCCACTCTATCTGTGTCCTCTGGTCCTTGAATCCCCCACTATAGGAAACATCCTGTCCTCATCCACTCTATTTGTGTCCTATGGTCCTAGACTCCCCCACTATAGGAATCATCCTCTCCACATCCACTCTCTCTGTGTCCTCTGGTCCTAGACTCCCCCACTATAGGAATCATCCTGTCCACATCCAAACTATTTGTGTCCTCTGGTCCTAGACTCTCCCACTATAGGAAACATCCTCTCCACATCCACCCTATCAGTGTCCTCTGGTCCTAGACTCCCCCACTATAGGAAACATCCTCTCCACATCCACTCTATCAGTTTCCTCTGTTCCTAGACTCCCCCACTATAGGAAACATCCTCTCCACATCCACTCTATCAGTGTACTCTGGTCCTAGACTCCCCCACTATAGGAAACATCCTCTTCACATCCACTCTATTTGTGTCCTCAGGTCCTAGACTCCCCCACTATAGGAAACATCCTCTCCACATCCACTCTATTTGTGTCCTCTGGTCCTAGACACCCCCACTATAGGAAACATCCTCTCCACATCCACTCTATCAGTGTCCTCTGGTCCTAGACTCCCCCACTATAGGAAACATCATCTCCAAATCCACATTATCAGTGTCCTCTGGTCCTAGACTCCCCCACTATAGGAAACATCCTGTCCACATCCATTCTATTTGTGTCCTCTGGTCCTAGACTCCCCCACAATAGGAAACATCCTCTCCACATCCACCCTATCAGTGTCCTCTGGTCCTAGACTCCCCCACTATTTGAAACATCCTCTCCTCATCCACTCTATCAGTGTCCTCTGGTCCTAGACTCCCCCACTATAGGAAACATCCTGTCCACATCCACTCTATTTGTGTCCTCTGGTCCTAGACTCCCCCACTATAGGAAACATCCTCTCCACATGCACTCTATCAGTGTCCTCTGGTCCTAGACTCCCCCACTATAGGAAACCTCCTCTCCACATCCATTCTATCTGTATCCTCTGGTCCTAGACTCCCCCACTATAGGAAACATCCTCTCCACATCCACTCTATCTGTGTCCTATGGTCATAGACTGCCCCAGTATAGGAAACATCCTCTCCACATCACCTATATCAGTATCCTCTGGTCCTAGACTCCCCCACTATAGGAAACATCCTATCCACATCCACTCTATCAGTGTACTCTGGTCCTGGACTCCCCCACTATAGGAAACATCCTCTCCACATCCACTCTATTTGTGTCCTCTGGTCCTAGACACCCCCACTATAGGAAACATCCTCTCCACATCCACTCTATCAGTGTCCTCTGGTCCTAGACTCCCCCACTATAGGAAACATCCTCTCCAAATCCACTTTATCAGTGTCCTCTGGTCCTAGACTCCCCCACTATAGGAAACATCCTGTCCACATCCACTCTTTTTGTGTCCTCTGGTCCTAGACTCCCCCACTATAGGAAACATCCTCTCCACATCCACCCTATCAGTGTCCTATGGTCCTAGACTCCCCCACTATAGGAAACATCCTCTCCACATCCACTCTGTCAGTGTCCTCTGGTCCTAGACTCCCCCACTATAGGAAACATCCTGTCCACATCCACTCTATTTGTGTCCTCTGGTCCTAGACTCCCCCACTATAGGAAACTTCCTCTCCACATCCAATCTATCAGTGTCCTCTGGTCCTAGAATCCCCCACTATAGGAAACATCCTGTCCACATCCACTCTATTTGTGTCCTCTGGTCCTACACTCCCCCACTGTAGGAATCATCCTCTCCACATCCACTCTATCTGTGTCCTCTGGTCCTAGACTCCCCCACTATAGGAATCATCCTCTCCACATCCACACTATTAGTGTCCTCTGGTCCTAGACTCCCCCACTATAAGAAACATCCTGTCCACATCCACTCTATTTGTGCCCTCTGGTCCTAGACTCGCCCACTATACGAATCATCCTCTCCACATCCACTCTATCTGTGTCCTCTGGTCCTAGACTCCCCCACTGTAGGAAACATCCTCTCCACATCCACTCTATTTGTGTCCTCTGGTCCGAGACTCCCCCACTATAGGAATCATCCTCTCCACATCCACTCTATCTGTATCCTCTGTTCCTAGACTCCCCCACTAGAGGAAACATCCTCTCCGCATCCACTCTATCTGTATTCTCTGGTCCTAGACTCCCCCACTATAGGAAACATCCTCTCACATCCACTCTATCTGTGTCCTCTGGTCCTAGACTCCCCCACTATAGGAAACATCCTCTCCACATCCACTCTATTTGTGTCCTCTGGTCCTAGACTACCACACTATAGGAAACATCCTCTCCACATCCACTCTATCAGTGTCCTCTGGTCCTAGACTCCCCCACTATAGGAAACATCCTCTCCACATCCACTCTATCTGAGTCCTCTGGTCCTAGACTCCCCCACTATAGGAAACATCCTCTCCACATCCACTCTATTTGTGTCCTCTGGTCCTAGACTACCCCAATATAGGAAACATCCTCTCCACATCCACTCCATCAGTGTCCTCTGGTCCTAGCCTCCGCCACTGTAGGAAACATCCTCTCCACATCCACTCTATTTGTATCCTCTGGTCCTAGACTCCCCCACTATAGGAAACATCCTCTCCACATCCTCTCTATTTGTGTCCCCTGGCCCTAGTCTCCCCCACTATAGGAAACATCCTCTCCACATCCACTCTATCTGTGTCCTCTGGTCCTAGACTCTCCCACTATAGGAAACATCCTCTCCACATCCACTCTATCTGTGTCCTCTGGTCCTAGACTCCCCCACCATAGGACTCACCCTCTCCACATGCACTCTATCTGTGTCCTCTGGTCCCAGACTCCCCCAGTATAAGAAACAACCTCTCCACATCCACTCTATTTGTATCCTCTGGTCTTAGACTCCCCCACTATAGGAAACATTCTCTCCACATCCACTCTATCTGTATCCTCTGGTCTTAGACTCCCCCACTATAGGAAACATCCTCTCCACATCCACTCTATCTGTGTCCTCTGGTCCAAGACACTCCCACTATAGGAAACATCCTCTCCACATCCTCTCTATCTGTGTCCTCTGGTCCTAGACTCCCCCACTATACGAAACATCCTCTCCACATCCACTCTGTCTGTATCCTCTGGTCCTAGACTCCCACCTATAGGAAACATCCACTCCACATCCACTCTATCTGTGTCCTCTGGTCCTAGACTCCCCCACTATAGGAAACATCCTCTCCACATCCACTCTATCAGTGTCCTCTGGTCCTAAACTCCCCCACTATAGGAAACATCCTGTCCACATCCACTCTATTTGTGTCCTCTGGTCCTAGACTCCCCCACTATAGGAATCATCCTCTCCACATCCACACTATCAGTGTCCTCTGGTCCTAGACTCCCCCACTATAGGAAACATCCTGTCCACATCCACTCTATTTGTGCCCTCTGGTCCTAGACTCGCCCACTATACGAATCATCCTCTCCACATCCACTCTATCTGTGTCCTCTGGTCGTAGACTCCCCCACTGTAGGAAACATCCTCTCCACATCCACTCTATTTGTGTCCTCTGGTCCGAGACTCCCCCACTATAGGAATCATCCTCTCCACATCCACTCTATCTGTGTCCTCTGGTCCTAGACTCCCCCACTATAGGAAACATCCTCTCCACATCCACTCTATCAGTGTCCTCTGGTCCTAGACTCCCCCACTATAGGAAACATCCTGTCCACATCCACTCTATTTGTGTCCTCTGGTCCTAGACACCCCTACTATAGGAAACATCCTCTCCACATCCATTCTATCTGTATCCTCTGTTCCTAGACTCCCCCACTACAGGAAACATCCTCTCCACATCCACTCTATCTGTGTCCTCTGGTCCTAGACTCCCCCACTATAGGAAACATCCTCTCCACATCCACTCTATCTCTGTCCTATGGTCATAGACTCCCCCACTATAGGAAACATCCTCTCCACATCCACTCTGTCTGTATCCTCTGGTCCTAGACTCCCACCTATAGGAAACATCCACTCCACATCCACTCTATCTGTGTCCTCTGGTCCTAGACTCCCCCACTAAAGGAAACATCCTCTTCACATCCACTCTATTTGTGTCCTCAGGTCCTAGACTCCCCCACTATAGGAAACATCCTCTCCACATCCACTCTATTTGTGTCCTCTGGTCCTAGACACCCCCACTATAGGAAACATCCTCTCCACATCCATTCTATTTGTGTCCTCTGGTCCTAGACTCCCCCACAATAGGAAACATCCTCTCCACATCCACCCTATCAGTGTCCTCTGGTCCTAGACTCCCCCTCTATAGGAAACATCCTCTCCACATTCACTCTATCAGTGTCCTCTGGTCCTAGACTCCCCCACTATAGGAAACATCCTCTCCACATCCACTCTATCAGTGTACTCTGGTCCTGGACTCCTCCACTATAGGAAACATCCTCTCCACATCCACTCTATTTGTGTCCTCTGGTCCTAGACACCCCCACTATAGGAAACATCCTCTCCACATCCACTCTATCAGTGTCCTCTGGTCCTAGACTCCCCCACTATAGGAAACATCCTCTCCAAATCCACTTTATCAGTGTCCTCTGGTCCTAGACTCCCCCACTATAGGAAACATCCTGTCCACATCCACTCTTTTTGTGTCCTCTGGTCCTAGACTCCCCCACTATAGGAAACATCCTCTCCACATCCACCCTATCAGTGTCCTATGGTCCTAGACTCCCCCACTATAGGAAACATCCTCTCCACATCCACTCTGTCAGTGTCCTCTGGTCCTAGACTCCCCCACTATAGGAAACATCCTGTCCACATCCACTCTATTTGTGTCCTCTGGTCCTAGACTCCCCCACTATAGGAAACTTCCTCTCCACATCCAATCTATCAGTGTCCTCTGGTCCTAGACTCCCCCACTATAGGAAACATCCTGTCCACATCCACTCTATTTGTGTCCTCTGGTCCTACACTCCCCCACTGTAGGAATCATCCTCTCCACATCCACTCTATCTGTGTCCTCTGGTCCTAGACTCCCCCACTATAGGAATCATCCTCTCCACATCCACACTATCAGTGTCCTCTGGTCCTAGACTCCCCCACTATAGGAAACATCCTGTCCACATCCACTCTATTTGTGCCCTCTGGTCCTAGACTCGCCCACTATACGAATCATCCTCTCCACATCCACTCTATCTGTGTCCTCTGGTCCTAGACTCCCCCACTGTAGGAAACATCCTCTCCACATCCACTCTATTTGTGTCCTCTGGTCCGAGACTCCCCCACTATAGGAATCATCCTCTCCACATCCACTCTATCTGTATCCTCTGTTCCTAGACTCCCCCACTAGAGGAAACATCCTCTCCGCATCCACTCTATCTGTATTGTCTGGTCCTAGACTCCCCCACTATAGGAAACATCCTCTCACATCCACTCTATCTGTGTCCTCTGGTCCTAGACTCCCCCACTATAGGAAACATCCTCTCCACATCCACTCTATTTGTGTCCTCTGGTCCTAGACTACCACACTATAGGAAACATCCTCTCCACATCCACTCTATCAGTGTCCTCTGGTCCTAGACTCCCCCACTATAGGAAACATCCTCTCCACATCCACTCTATCAGTGTCCTCTGGTCCTAGACTCCCCCACTATAGGAAACATCCTCTCCAAATCCACTCTATTTGTGTCCTCTGGTCCTAGACTACCCCAATATAGGAAACATCCTCTCCACATCCATTCCATCAGTGTCCTCTGGTCCTAGCCTCCGCCACTGTAGGAAACATCCTCTCCACATCCACTCTATTTGTATCCTCTGGTCCTAGACTCCCCCACTATAGGAAACATCCTCTCCACATCCACTCTATTTGTGTCCCCTGGCCCTAGTCTCCCCCACTATAGGAAACATCCTCTCCACATCCACTCTATCTGTGTCCTCTGGTCCTAGACTCTCCCACTATAGGAAACATCCTCTCCACATCCACTCTATCTGTGTCCTCTGGTCCTAGACTCCCCCACCATAGGACTCACCCTCTCCACATGCACTCTATCTGTGTCCTCTGGTCCCAGACTCCCCCAGTATAAGAAACATCCTCTCCACATCCACTCTATTTGTATCCTCTGGTCTTAGACTCCCCCACTATAGGAAACATTCTCTCCACATCCACTCTATCTGTATCCTCTGGTCTTAGACTCCCCCACTATAGGAAACATCCTCTCCACATCCACTCTATCTGTGTCCTCTGGTCCAAGACTCTCCCACTATAGGAAACATCCTCTCCACATCCTCTCTATCTGTGTCCTCTGGTCCTAGACTCCCCCACTATAGGAAACATCCTCTCCACATCCACTCTGTCTGTATCCTCTGGTCCTAGACTCCCACCTATAGGAAACATCGACTCCACATCCACTCTATCTGTGTCCTCTGGTCCTAGACTCCCCCACTATAGGAAACATCCTGTCCACATCCACTCTATTTGTGCCCTCTGGTCCTAGACTCGCCCACTATACGAATCATCCTCTCCACATCCACTCTATCTGTGTCCTCTGGTCCTAGACTCCCCCACTGTAGGAAACATCCTCTCCACATCCACTCTATTTGTGTCCTCTGGTCCGAGACTCCCCCACTATAGGAATCATCCTCTCCACATCCACTCTATCTGTATCGTCTGTTCCTAGACTCCCCCACTAGAGGAAACATCCTCTCCACATCCACTCTATCTGTATTCTCTGGTCCTAGACTCCCCCACTATAGGAAACATCCTCTCACATCCACTCTATCTGTGTCCTCTGGTCCTAGACTCCCCCACTATAGGAAACATCCTCTCCACATCCACTCTATTTGTGTCCTCTGGTCCTAGACTACCACACTATAGGAAACATCCTCTCCACATCCACTCTATCAGTGTCCTCTGGTCCTAGACTCTCCCACTATAGGAAACATCCTCTCCACATCCACTCTATCTGAGTCCTCTGGTCCTAGACTCCCCCACTATAGGAAACATCCTCTCCACATCCACTCTATTTGTGTCCTCTGGTCCTAGACTACCCCAATATAGGAAACATCCTCTCCACATCCACTCCATCAGTGTCCTCTGGTCCTAGCCTCCGCCACTGTAGGAAACATCCTCTCCACATCCACTCTATTTGTATCCTCTGGTCCTAGACTCCCCCACTATAGGAAACATCCTCTCCACATCCACTCTATTTGTGTCCCCTGGCCCTAGTCTCCCCCACTATAGGAAACATCCTCTCCACATCCACTCTATCTGTGTCCTCTGGTCCTAGACTCTCCCACTATAGGAAACATCCTCTCCACATCCACTCTATCTGTGTCCTCTGGTCCTAGACTCCCCCACCATAGGACTCACCCTCTCCACATGCACTCTATCTGTGTCCTCTGGTCCCAGACTCCCCCAGTATAAGAAACATCCTCTCCACATCCACTCTATTTGTATCCTCTGGTCTTAGACTCCCCCACTATAGGAAACATTCTCTCCACATCCACTCTATCTGTATCCTCTGGTCTTAGACTCCCCCACTATAGGAAACATCCTCTCCACATCCACTCTATCTGTGTCCTCTGGTCCAAGACTCTCCCACTATAGGAAACATCCTCTCCACATCCTCTCTATCTGTGTCCTCTGGTCCTAGACTCCCCCACTATAGGAAACATCCTCTCCACATCCACTCTGTCTGTATCCTCTGGTCCTAGACTCCCACCTATAGGAAACATCCACTCCACATCCACTCTATCTGTGTCCTCTGGTCCTAGACTCCCCCACTATAGGAAACATCCTCTCCACATCCACTCTATCAGTGTCCTCTGGTCCTAGACTCCCCCACTATAGGAAACATCCTGTCCACATCCACTCTATTTGTGTCCTCTGGTCCTAGACTCCCCCACTATAGGAAACATCCTCTCCACATCCACTCTATCTGCATCATCTGGTCCTAGACTCTCCCACTATAGGAAACATCCTGTCCACATCCACTCTATTTGTGTCCTCTGGTCCTAGACTCCTCCACTATAGGAAACATCCTCTCCACATCCACTCTATCAGTGTCCTCTGGTCCTAGACTCCCCCACTATAGGAAAGATCCTCTCCACATCCACTCTATCCGTGTCCTCTGGTCCTAGACTCCCCCACTGTAGGAAACATCCTGTCCACATCCACTCTATTTGTGTCCTCTGGTCCTAGACTCCCCCACTATAGGATTCATCCTCTCCACATCCACTCTATCTGTGTCCTCTGGTCCTAGACTCCCCCACTGTAGGAAACATCCTCTCCACATCCACTCTATTTGTGTCCTCTGGTCCTAGACTCCCCCACTATAGGAAACATCCTCTGCACATCCACTCTATCTGTGTCCTCTTGTCCTAGACTCCCCCACTATAGGAAACATCCTCTCCACATCCACTCTATCTGTGTCCTCTGGTCCTAGACTCCCCCACTATAGGAATCATCCTCTCCACATCCACTCTATCTGTGTCCTCTGGTTCTAGACTCTCCCACTATAGGAAACATCCTCTTGACATCCACTCTATCTGTGTCCTCTGGTCCTAGACTCCCCCACTATAGGAATCATCCTCTCCACATCCACTCTATCTGTGTTCTCTGGTCCTAGACTCCCCCACTATAGGAAACATCCTCTCCACATCCACTCTATCTGTGTCCTCTGGTCCTAGACTCCCCCACTATATGACTCACCCTCTCCACATCCGCTCTATCAAGGCCTTTCACCATTCAATGAGGTCCCCTTCATTCTTCTGAATTGCAGTGAGTACAGACCCAGAACCATCAAATGCTCCTCATATGACAAGCCTTTCAATTTAGTATAATTTTTGTGAACCTCTTTTACACCCTCTTTAGTTTCAGTATATCTTTTCTAAGATAAGGAGCACAAAACTATTCACAATTCTCCAAGTGAGGCCTCTCCAGTGCTTTATAACATCACATCCTTGCTCTTATATCCTAGTCCTTTTGAAATGAATGCCAATATCTCATTTGCCTTCCTCACCAGCGACTTAACCTGCAAATGAACTTTTAGGGGATCCTGTATGAGTCCCTTTGCACCTTGGTTTTTTTAAATTTTCTGTACAAATAGTCAACCCTTTTATTTCTTCTTCCAAAGTATATGACCATAGACTTCCTGCCACTGTATTCCATGTGCCATTCTGTGCCCATTCTCCTCATCTGTCTAAATCCGTCTGTACCCTCTCTATATCCTGAAAACCACCTGGCCCTCCACCTATCTACATATCACCTGCAAATGGCCTCAAAGCCGTTTACTCCATCGTTCAAATCATTGATATGTATTGCTTATTTATTCATTTTTATTATTATTTTGTTTTTTTTTCCACTTTTTGAATTTTAACCGTTTGTTGTCTTTAGCACATTGGATGTTTGTCTATCTAGTTGTGCGTGTTATTTCATTGGTTCTATTGTGTTGCTGGTAGTTACAAAGATGAATCTCTGGATTGCATATGGTGATATATATGTATTTTGATAATAAATTTACTTTAAACTTTGAACATCCAGCTGCTGGAAGACTTCCTCGCTCCAACACCCATTTCTGGGCCTTGCCCTGAGCTCCCAGCAGAGGGGGCCAACTCTCCGTCCCAACCCCGGCAGAGGCTCCCACCACACCGGGCTGGCTCCCACCACAACGGCAGAGGCTCCCACCACACCAGGCTGGCTCCCACCACACCGGGCTGACTCCCACCACACCGGGCTGACTCCCACCACACCGGGCTGACTCCCACCACACCGGGCTGACTCCCACCACACCGGGCTGGCTCCCACCACACCGGGCTGGCTCCCACCACACCGGGCTGGCTCCCACCACACCGGGCTGGCTCCCACCACACCGGGCTGGCTCCCACCACACCGGGCTGGCTCCCACCACACCGGGCTGGCTCCCACCACACCGGGCTGGCTCCCACCACACCGGGCTGGCTCCCACCACACCGGGCTGACTCCCACAACACCGGGCTGGCTCCCACCACACCGGGCTGGCTCCCACCACACCGGGCTGGCTCCCACCACACCGGCAGAGGCTCCCACCACACCGGGCTGACTCCCACCACACAGGCAGAGGCTCCCACCACACCGGGCTGACTCCCACCACACAGGCAGAGGCTCCCACCACACCGGGCTGACTCCCACCACACCGGGCTGACTCCCACCACACCGGGCTGGCTCCCACCACACCGGGCTGGCTCCCACCACACCGGCAGAGACTCCCACCACACCGGCAGAGGCTCCCACCACACCGGGCTGACTCCCACCACACCGGGCAGACTCCCACCACACCGGGCTGGCTCCCACCACACCGGGCTGGCTCCCACCACACCGGCAGAGGCTCCCACCACACCGGGCTGGCTCCCACCACACCGGCAGAGGCTCCCACCACACCGGGCTGACTCCCACCACACCAGGCTGGCTCCCACCACACCAGGCTGGCTCCCACCACACCGGGCTGACTCCCACCACACCGGCAGAGGCTCCCACCACACCGGGCTGACTCCCACCACACCGGGCAGACTCCCACCACACCGGGCTGGCTCCCACCACACCGGGCTGACTCCCACCACACCGGGCTGGCTCCCACCACACCGGGCTGGCTCCCACCACACCGGCAGAGGCTCCCACCACACCGGGCTGACTCCCACCACACAGGCAGAGGCTCCCACCACACCGGGCTGACTCCCACCACACAGGCAGAGGCTCCCACCACACCGGGCTGACTCCCACCACACCGGGCTGACTCCCACCACACCGGGCTGGCTCCCACCACACCGGGCTGGCTCCCACCACACCGGCAGAGACTCCCACCACACCGGCAGAGGCTCCCACCACACCGGGCTGACTCCCACCACACCGGGCAGACTCCCACCACACCGGGCTGGCTCCCACCACACCGGGCTGGCTCCCACCACACCGGCAGAGGCTCCCACCACACCGGCAGAGGCTCCCACCACACCGGGCTGACTCCCACCACACCGGGCAGACTCCCACCACACCGGGCTGGCTCCCACCACACCAGGCTGGCTCCCACCACACCGGGCTGACTCCCACCACACCGGCAGAGGCTCCCACCACACCGGGCTGACTCCCACCACACCGGGCAGACTCCCACCACACCGGGCTGGCTCCCACCACACCGGGCTGGCTCCCACCACACCGGGCTGGCTCCCACCACACCGGGCTGACTCCCACCACACTGGGCAGACTCCCACCACACCGGGCTGACTCCCACCACACCGGGCAGACTCCCACCACACCGGGCTGGCTCCCACCACACCGGCAGAGGCTCCCACCACACCGGCAGAGGCTCCCACCACAACGGGCTGGCTCCCACCACACCGGGCTGACTCCCAACACACCGGGCTGACTCCCACCACACCGGGCTGACTCCCACCACACCGGGCTGACTCCCACCACACCGGGCTGACTCCCACCACACCGGGCTGACTCCCAACACACCGGGCTGGCTCCCACCACACCGGGCTGACTCCCACCACACCGGGCTGACTCCCACCACACCGGGCTGACTCCCACCACACCGGGCTGGCTCCCACCACACCGGGCTGGCTCCCACCACACCGGGCTGGCTCCCACCACACCGGCAGAGACTCC
Organism: Hemitrygon akajei; assembly: GCF_048418815.1. Lineage (NCBI taxonomy): Eukaryota > Metazoa > Chordata > Chondrichthyes > Myliobatiformes > Dasyatidae > Hemitrygon > Hemitrygon akajei. The sequence goes on from NC_133130.1 coordinate 470,118, forward strand.
CACCACACCGGCAGAGGCTCCCACCACACCGGGCTGACTCCCACCACACCGGGCTGACTCCCACCACACCGGGCTGGCTCCCACCACACCGGGCTGGCTCCCACCACACCGGGCTGACTCCCACCACACCGGCAGAGACTCCCACCACACCGGGCTGGCTCCCACCACACCGGCAGAGGCTCCCACCACACCGGGCTGGCTCCCACCACTCCGGGCTGGCTCCCACCACACCGGGCTGGCTCCCACCACACCGGGCTGGCTCCCACCACACCGGGCTGACTCCCACCACACCGGGCTGACTCCCACCACACCGGGCTGACTCCCACCACACCGGGCTGGCTCCCACCACACCGGGCTGACTCCCACCACACCGGCAGAGGCTCCCACCACACCGGGCTGACTCCCACCACACCGGGCTGGCTCCCACCACACCAGGCTGGCTCCCACCACACCGGCAGAGGCTCCCACCACACCGGGCTGGCTCCCACCACTCCGGGCTGGCTCCCACCACACCGGGCTGGCTCCCACCACACCGGGCTGACTCCCACCACACCGGGCTGACTCCCACCACACCGGGCTGGCTCCCACCACACCAGGCTGGCTCCCACCACACCGGGCTGGCTCCCACCACACCGGGCTGGCTCCCACCACACCGGGCTGGCTCCCACCACACCGGCAGAGGCTCCCACCACACCGGGCTGACTCCCACCACACCGGCAGAGGCTCCCACCACACCAGGCTGGCTCCCACCACACCGGGCTGGCTCCCACCACACCGGGCTGGCTCCCACCACACCGGCAGAGGCTCCCACCACACCGGGCTGGCTCCCACCACACCGGCAGAGGCTCCCACCACACCGGGCTGACTGCCACCACACAGGCAGAGGCTCCCACCACACCGGGCTGGCTCCCACCACACCGGGCTGACTCCCACCACACCGGGCTGACTCCCACCACACCGGGCTGACTCCCACCACACCGGGCTGGCTCCCACCACACCGGCAGAGGCTCCCACCACTCCGGGCTGACTGCCACCACACAGGCAGAGGCTCCCACCACACCGGGCTGACTCCCACCACACCGGGCTGACTCCCACCACACCGGGCTGGCTCCCACCACACCAGGCTGGCTCCCACCACACCGGGCTGGCTCCCACCACACCGGGCTGGCTCCCACCACACCGGCAGAGGCTCCCACCACACCGGGCTGGCTCCCACCACACCGGCAGAGGCTCCCACCACACCGGGCTGGCTCCCAGCACACCGGGCTGACTCCCACCACACCGGGCTGACTCCCACCACACCGGCAGAGGCTCCCACCACACCGGGCTGACTCCCACCACACCGGGCTGGCTCCCACCACACCGGGCTGACTCCCACCACACCGGGCTGGCTCCCACCACACCGGCAGAGGCTCCCACCACACCGGGCTGACTCCCACCACACCGGGCTGGCTCCCACCACACCAGGCTGGCTCCCACCACACCGGGCTGGCTCCCACCACACCGGGCTGGCTCCCACCACACCGGCAGAGGCTCCCACCACACCGGGCTGGCTCCCAGCACACCGGGCTGACTCCCACCACACCGGGCTGACTCCCACCACACCGGGCTGACTCCCACCACACCGGCAGAGGCTCCCACCACACCGGTAGAGGCTCCCACCACACCGGGCTGACTCCCACCACACCGGGCTGACTCCCACCACACCGGGCTGGCTCCCACCACACCGGGCTGGCTCCCACCACACCGGGCTGGCTCCCACCACACCGGGCTGGCTCCCACCACACCGGGCTGGCTCCCACCACACCGGGCTGACTCCCACCACACCGGGCTGACTCCCACCACACCGGGCTGACTCCCACCACACCGGCAGAGGCTCCCACCACACCGGCAGAGGCTCCCACCACACCGGTAGAGGCTCCCACCACACCGGGCTGACTCCCACCACACCGGCAGAGACTCCCACCACACCGGGCTGGCTCCCAACACACCGGGCTGGCTCCCACCACACCGGCAGAGGCTCCCACCACACCGGCAGAGACTCCCACCACACCGGGCTGACTCCCACCACACCGGGCTGGCTCCCACCACACCGGGCTGGCTCCCACCACACCGGGCTGGCTCCCACCACACCGGCAGAGGCTCCCACCACACCGGCAGAGACTCCCACCACACCGGGCTGGCTCCCACCACACCGGGCTGGCTCCCACCACACCGGCAGAGGCTCCCACCACACCGGGCTGACTCCCACCACACCAGCAGAGGCTCCCACCACACCGGCAGAGGCTCCCACCACACCGGGCTGGCTCCCACCACACCGGGCTGACTCCCACCACACCGGGCTGACTCCCACCACACCGGCAGAGGCTCCCACCATCCCACCATCCCAACATCCTGTCCACATCCACTCTATTTGTGTCCTCTGGTCCTAGACTCCCCCACTATAGGAAACATCCTCTCCACATCCACTCTATCAGTGTCCTCTGGTCCTAGACTCCCCCACTATAGGAAACATCCGCTCCACATCCGTTCTATCTGTATCCTCTGGTCCTAGACTCCCCCACTATAGGAAACATCCTCTCCACATCCACTCTATCTGTGTCCTATGGTCATAGACTGCCCCAGTATAGGAAACATCCTCTCCACATCACCTATATCTGTATCCTCTGGTCCTAGACTCCCCCACTATAGGAAACATCCTCTCCACATCCACTCTATCAGTGTACTCTGGTCCTGGACTCCCCCACTATAGGAAACATCCTCTCCACATCCACTCTATTTGTGTCCTCTGGTCTTAGACACCCCCACTATAGGAAACATCCTCTCCACATCCACTCTATCAGTGTCCTCTGGTCCTAGACTCCCCCACTATAGGAAACATCCTCTCCAAATCCACTTTATCAGTGTCCTCTGGTCCTAGACGCCCCCACTATAGGAAACATCCTGTCCACATCCACTCTTTTTGTGTCCTCTGGTCCTAGACTCCCCCACTATAGGAAACATCCTCTCCACATCCACCCTATCAGTGTCCTATGGTCCTAGACTCCCCCACTATAGGAAACATCCTCTCCACATCCACTCTGTCAGTGTCCTCTGGTCCTAGACTCCCCCACTATAGGAAACATCCTGTCCACATCCACTCTATTTGTGTCCTCTGGTCCTAGACTCCCCCACTATAGGAAACTTCCTCTCCACATCCAATCTATCAGTGTCCTCTGGTCCTAGACTCCCCCACTATAGGAAACATCCTGTCCACATCCACTCTATTTGTGTCCTCTGGTCCTACACTCCCCCACTGTAGGAATCATCCTCTCCACATCCACTCTATCTGTGTCCTCTGGTCCTAGACTCCCCCACTATAGGAATCATCCTCTCCACATCCACACTATCAGTGTCCTCTGGTCCTAGACTCCCCCACTATAGGAAACATCCTGTCCACATCCACTCTATTTGTGCCCTCTGGTCCTAGACTCGCCCACTATACGAATCATCCTCTCCACATCCACTCTATCTGTGTCCTCTGGTCCTAGACTCCCCCACTGTAGGAAACATCCTCTCCACATCCACTCTATTTGTGTCCTCTGGTCCGAAACTCCCCCACTATAGGAATCATCCTCTCCACATCCACTCTATCTGTATCCTCTGTTCCTAGACTCCCCCACTAGAGGAAACATCCTGTCAACATCCACTCTATTTGTGTCCTCTGGTCCTAGACTCCCCCACTATAGGAATCATCCTCTCCACATCCACTCTATCTGTGTCCTCTGGTCCTAGACTCACCCACTATAGGAATCCTCCTCTCCACATCCACTCTATCTGTGTCCTCTGGTCCTTGAATCCCCCACTATAGGAAACATCCTGTCCTCATCCACTCTATTTGTGTCCTATGGTCCTAGACTCCCCCACTATAGGAATCATCCTCTCCACATCCACTCTCTCTGTGTCCTCTGGTCCTAGACTCCCCCACTATAGGAATCATCCTGTCCACATCCAAACTATTTGTGTCCTCTGGTCCTAGACTCTCCCACTATAGGAAACATCCTCTCCACATCCACCCTATCAGTGTCCTCTGGTCCTAGACTCCCCCACTATAGGAAACATCCTCTCCACATCCACTCTATCAGTTTCCTCTGTTCCTAGACTCCCCCACTATAGGAAACATCCTCTCCACATCCACTCTATCAGTGTACTCTGGTCCTAGACTCCCCCACTATAGGAAACATCCTCTTCACATCCACTCTATTTGTGTCCTCAGGTCCTAGACTCCCCCACTATAGGAAACATCCTCTCCACATCCACTCTATTTGTGTCCTCTGGTCCTAGACACCCCCACTATAGGAAACATCCTCTCCACATCCACTCTATCAGTGTCCTCTGGTCCTAGACTCCCCCACTATAGGAAACATCATCTCCAAATCCACATTATCAGTGTCCTCTGGTCCTAGACTCCCCCACTATAGGAAACATCCTGTCCACATCCATTCTATTTGTGTCCTCTGGTCCTAGACTCCCCCACAATAGGAAACATCCTCTCCACATCCACCCTATCAGTGTCCTCTGGTCCTAGACTCCCCCACTATTTGAAACATCCTCTCCTCATCCACTCTATCAGTGTCCTCTGGTCCTAGACTCCCCCACTATAGGAAACATCCTGTCCACATCCACTCTATTTGTGTCCTCTGGTCCTAGACTCCCCCACTATAGGAAACATCCTCTCCACATGCACTCTATCAGTGTCCTCTGGTCCTAGACTCCCCCACTATAGGAAACCTCCTCTCCACATCCATTCTATCTGTATCCTCTGGTCCTAGACTCCCCCACTATAGGAAACATCCTCTCCACATCCACTCTATCTGTGTCCTATGGTCATAGACTGCCCCAGTATAGGAAACATCCTCTCCACATCACCTATATCAGTATCCTCTGGTCCTAGACTCCCCCACTATAGGAAACATCCTCTCCACATCCACTCTATCAGTGTACTCTGGTCCTGGACTCCCCCACTATAGGAAACATCCTCTCCACATCCACTCTATTTGTGTCCTCTGGTCCTAGACACCCCCACTATAGGAAACATCCTCTCCACATCCACTCTATCAGTGTCCTCTGGTCCTAGACTCCCCCACTATAGGAAACATCCTCTCCAAATCCACTTTATCAGTGTCCTCTGGTCCTAGACTCCCCCACTATAGGAAACATCCTGTCCACATCCACTCTTTTTGTGTCCTCTGGTCCTAGACTCCCCCACTATAGGAAACATCCTCTCCACATCCACCCTATCAGTGTCCTATGGTCCTAGACTCCCCCACTATAGGAAACATCCTCTCCACATCCACTCTGTCAGTGTCCTCTGGTCCTAGACTCCCCCACTATAGGAAACATCCTGTCCACATCCACTCTATTTGTGTCCTCTGGTCCTAGACTCCCCCACTATAGGAAACTTCCTCTCCACATCCAATCTATCAGTGTCCTCTGGTCCTAGAATCCCCCACTATAGGAAACATCCTGTCCACATCCACTCTATTTGTGTCCTCTGGTCCTACACTCCCCCACTGTAGGAATCATCCTCTCCACATCCACCCTATCTGTGTCCTCTGGTCCTAGACTCCCCCACTATAGGAATCATCCTCTCCACATCCACACTATTAGTGTCCTCTGGTCCTAGACTCCCCCACTATAAGAAACATCCTGTCCACATCCACTCTATTTGTGCCCTCTGGTCCTAGACTCGCCCACTATACGAATCATCCTCTCCACATCCACTCTATCTGTGTCCTCTGGTCCTAGACTCCCCCACTGTAGGAAACATCCTCTCCACATCCACTCTATTTGTGTCCTCTGGTCCGAGACTCCCCCACTATAGGAATCATCCTCTCCACATCCACTCTATCTGTATCCTCTGTTCCTAGACTCCCCCACTAGAGGAAACATCCTCTCCGCATCCACTCTATCTGTATTCTCTGGTCCTAGACTCCCCCACTATAGGAAACATCCTCTCACATCCACTCTATCTGTGTCCTCTGGTCCTAGACTCCCCCACTATAGGAAACATCCTCTCCACATCCACTCTATTTGTGTCCTCTGGTCCTAGACTACCACACTATAGGAAACATCCTCTCCACATCCACTCTATCAGTGTCCTCTGGTCCTAGACTCCCCCACTATAGGAAACATCCTCTCCACATCCACTCTATCTGAGTCCTCTGGTCCTAGACTCCCCCACTATAGGAAACATCCTCTCCACATCCACTCTATTTGTGTCCTCTGGTCCTAGACTACCCCAATATAGGAAACATCCTCTCCACATCCACTCCATCAGTGTCCTCTGGTCCTAGCCTCCGCCACTGTAGGAAACATCCTCTCCACATCCACTCTATTTGTATCCTCTGGTCCTAGACTCCCCCACTATAGGAAACATCCTCTCCACATCCTCTCTATTTGTGTCCCCTGGCCCTAGTCTCCCCCACTATAGGAAACATCCTCTCCACATCCACTCTATCTGTGTCCTCTGGTCCTAGACTCTCCCACTATAGGAAACATCCTCTCCACATCCACTCTATCTGTGTCCTCTGGTCCTAGACTCCCCCACCATAGGACTCACCCTCTCCACATGCACTCTATCTGTGTCCTCTGGTCCCAGACTCCCCAGTATAAGAAACAACCTCTCCACATCCACTCTATTTGTATCCTCTGGTCTTAGACTCCCCCACTATAGGAAACATTCTCTCCACATCCACTCTATCTGTATCCTCTGGTCTTAGACTCCCCCACTATAGGAAACATCCTCTCCACATCCACTCTATCTGTGTCCTCTGGTCCAAGACACTCCCACTATAGGAAACATCCTCTCCACATCCTCTCTATCTGTGTCCTCTGGTCCTAGACTCCCCCACTATACGAAACATCCTCTCCACATCCACTCTGTCTGTATCCTCTGGTCCTAGACTCCCACCTATAGGAAACATCCACTCCACATCCACTCTATCTGTGTCCTCTGGTCCTAGACTCCCCCACTATAGGAAACATCCTCTCCACATCCACTCTATCAGTGTCCTCTGGTCCTAAACTCCCCCACTATAGGAAACATCCTGTCCACATCCACTCTATTTGTGTCCTCTGGTCCTAGACTCCCCCACTATAGGAATCATCCTCTCCACATCCACACTATCAGTGTCCTCTGGTCCTAGACTCCCCCACTATAGGAAACATCCTGTCCACATCCACTCTATTTGTGCCCTCTGGTCCTAGACTCGCCCACTATACGAATCATCCTCTCCACATCCACTCTATCTGTGTCCTCTGGTCGTAGACTCCCCCACTGTAGGAAACATCCTCTCCACATCCACTCTATTTGTGTCCTCTGGTCCGAGACTCCCCCACTATAGGAATCATCCTCTCCACATCCACTCTATCTGTGTCCTCTGGTCCTAGACTCCCCCACTATAGGAAACATCCTCTCCACATCCACTCTATCAGTGTCCTCTGGTCCTAGACTCCCCCACTATAGGAAACATCCTGTCCACATCCACTCTATTTGTGTCCTCTGGTCCTAGACACCCCTACTATAGGAAACATCCTCTCCACATCCATTCTATCTGTATCCTCTGTTCCTAGACTCCCCCACTACAGGAAACATCCTCTCCACATCCACTCTATCTGTGTCCTCTGGTCCTAGACTCCCCCACTATAGGAAACATCCTCTCCACATCCACTCTATCTCTGTCCTATGGTCATAGACTCCCCCACTATAGGAAACATCCTCTCCACATCCACTCTGTCTGTATCCTCTGGTCCTAGACTCCCACCTATAGGAAACATCCACTCCACATCCACTCTATCTGTGTCCTCTGGTCCTAGACTCCCCCACTAAAGGAAACATCCTCTTCACATCCACTCTATTTGTGTCCTCAGGTCCTAGACTCCCCCACTATAGGAAACATCCTCTCCACATCCACTCTATTTGTGTCCTCTGGTCCTAGACACCCCCACTATAGGAAACATCCTCTCCACATCCATTCTATTTGTGTCCTCTGGTCCTAGACTCCCCCACAATAGGAAACATCCTCTCCACATCCACCCTATCAGTGTCCTCTGGTCCTAGACTCCCCCTCTATAGGAAACATCCTCTCCACATTCACTCTATCAGTGTCCTCTGGTCCTAGACTCCCCCACTATAGGAAACATCCTCTCCACATCCACTCTATCAGTGTACTCTGGTCCTGGACTCCTCCACTATAGGAAACATCCTCTCCACATCCACTCTATTTGTGTCCTCTGGTCCTAGACACCCCCACTATAGGAAACATCCTCTCCACATCCACTCTATCAGTGTCCTCTGGTCCTAGACTCCCCCACTATAGGAAACATCCTCTCCAAATCCACTTTATCAGTGTCCTCTGGTCCTAGACTCCCCCACTATAGGAAACATCCTGTCCACATCCACTCTTTTTGTGTCCTCTGGTCCTAGACTCCCCCACTATAGGAAACATCCTCTCCACATCCACCCTATCAGTGTCCTATGGTCCTAGACTCCCCCACTATAGGAAACATCCTCTCCACATCCACTCTGTCAGTGTCCTCTGGTCCTAGACTCCCCCACTATAGGAAACATCCTGTCCACATCCACTCTATTTGTGTCCTCTGGTCCTAGACTCCCCCACTATAGGAAACTTCCTCTCCACATCCAATCTATCAGTGTCCTCTGGTCCTAGACTCCCCCACTATAGGAAACATCCTGTCCACATCCACTCTATTTGTGTCCTCTGGTCCTACACTCCCCCACTGTAGGAATCATCCTCTCCACATCCACTCTATCTGTGTCCTCTGGTCCTAGACTCCCCCACTATAGGAATCATCCTCTCCACATCCACACTATCAGTGTCCTCTGGTCCTAGACTCCCCCACTATAGGAAACATCCTGTCCACATCCACTCTATTTGTGCCCTCTGGTCCTAGACTCGCCCACTATACGAATCATCCTCTCCACATCCACTCTATCTGTGTCCTCTGGTCCTAGACTCCCCCACTGTAGGAAACATCCTCTCCACATCCACTCTATTTGTGTCCTCTGGTCCGAGACTCCCCCACTATAGGAATCATCCTCTCCACATCCACTCTATCTGTATCCTCTGTTCCTAGACTCCCCCACTAGAGGAAACATCCTCTCCGCATCCACTCTATCTGTATTGTCTGGTCCTAGACTCCCCCACTATAGGAAACATCCTCTCACATCCACTCTATCTGTGTCCTCTGGTCCTAGACTCCCCCACTATAGGAAACATCCTCTCCACATCCACTCTATTTGTGTCCTCTGGTCCTAGACTACCACACTATAGGAAACATCCTCTCCACATCCACTCTATCAGTGTCCTCTGGTCCTAGACTCCCCCACTATAGGAAACATCCTCTCCACATCCACTCTATCAGTGTCCTCTGGTCCTAGACTCCCCCACTATAGGAAACATCCTCTCCAAATCCACTCTATTTGTGTCCTCTGGTCCTAGACTACCCCAATATAGGAAACATCCTCTCCACATCCATTCCATCAGTGTCCTCTGGTCCTAGCCTCCGCCACTGTAGGAAACATCCTCTCCACATCCACTCTATTTGTATCCTCTGGTCCTAGACTCCCCCACTATAGGAAACATCCTCTCCACATCCACTCTATTTGTGTCCCCTGGCCCTAGTCTCCCCCACTATAGGAAACATCCTCTCCACATCCACTCTATCTGTGTCCTCTGGTCCTAGACTCTCCCACTATAGGAAACATCCTCTCCACATCCACTCTATCTGTGTCCTCTGGTCCTAGACTCCCCCACCATAGGACTCACCCTCTCCACATGCACTCTATCTGTGTCCTCTGGTCCCAGACTCCCCCAGTATAAGAAACATCCTCTCCACATCCACTCTATTTGTATCCTCTGGTCTTAGACTCCCCCACTATAGGAAACATTCTCTCCACATCCACTCTATCTGTATCCTCTGGTCTTAGACTCCCCCACTATAGGAAACATCCTCTCCACATCCACTCTATCTGTGTCCTCTGGTCCAAGACTCTCCCACTATAGGAAACATCCTCTCCACATCCTCTCTATCTGTGTCCTCTGGTCCTAGACTCCCCCACTATAGGAAACATCCTCTCCACATCCACTCTGTCTGTATCCTCTGGTCCTAGACTCCCACCTATAGGAAACATCGACTCCACATCCACTCTATCTGTGTCCTCTGGTCCTAGACTCCCCCACTATAGGAAACATCCTGTCCACATCCACTCTATTTGTGCCCTCTGGTCCTAGACTCGCCCACTATACGAATCATCCTCTCCACATCCACTCTATCTGTGTCCTCTGGTCCTAGACTCCCCCACTGTAGGAAACATCCTCTCCACATCCACTCTATTTGTGTCCTCTGGTCCGAGACTCCCCCACTATAGGAATCATCCTCTCCACATCCACTCTATCTGTATCGTCTGTTCCTAGACTCCCCCACTAGAGGAAACATCCTCTCCACATCCACTCTATCTGTATTCTCTGGTCCTAGACTCCCCCACTATAGGAAACATCCTCTCACATCCACTCTATCTGTGTCCTCTGGTCCTAGACTCCCCCACTATAGGAAACATCCTCTCCACATCCACTCTATTTGTGTCCTCTGGTCCTAGACTACCACACTATAGGAAACATCCTCTCCACATCCACTCTATCAGTGTCCTCTGGTCCTAGACTCCCCCACTATAGGAAACATCCTCTCCACATCCACTCTATCTGAGTCCTCTGGTCCTAGACTCCCCCACTATAGGAAACATCCTCTCCACATCCACTCTATTTGTGTCCTCTGGTCCTAGACTACCCCAATATAGGAAACATCCTCTCCACATCCACTCCATCAGTGTCCTCTGGTCCTAGCCTCCGCCACTGTAGGAAACATCCTCTCCACATCCACTCTATTTGTATCCTCTGGTCCTAGACTCCCCCACTATAGGAAACATCCTCTCCACATCCACTCTATTTGTGTCCCCTGGCCCTAGTCTCCCCCACTATAGGAAACATCCTCTCCACATCCACTCTATCTGTGTCCTCTGGTCCTAGACTCTCCCACTATAGGAAACATCCTCTCCACATCCACTCTATCTGTGTCCTCTGGTCCTAGACTCCCCCACCATAGGACTCACCCTCTCCACATGCACTCTATCTGTGTCCTCTGGTCCCAGACTCCCCCAGTATAAGAAACATCCTCTCCACATCCACTCTATTTGTATCCTCTGGTCTTAGACTCCCCCACTATAGGAAACATTCTCTCCACATCCACTCTATCTGTATCCTCTGGTCTTAGACTCCCCCACTATAGGAAACATCCTCTCCACATCCACTCTATCTGTGTCCTCTGGTCCAAGACTCTCCCACTATAGGAAACATCCTCTCCACATCCTCTCTATCTGTGTCCTCTGGTCCTAGACTCCCCCACTATAGGAAACATCCTCTCCACATCCACTCTGTCTGTATCCTCTGGTCCTAGACTCCCACCTATAGGAAACATCCACTCCACATCCACTCTATCTGTGTCCTCTGGTCCTAGACTCCCCCACTATAGGAAACATCCTCTCCACATCCACTCTATCAGTGTCCTCTGGTCCTAGACTCCCCCACTATAGGAAACATCCTGTCCACATCCACTCTATTTGTGTCCTCTGGTCCTAGACTCCCCCACTATAGGAAACATCCTCTCCACATCCACTCTATCTGCATCATCTGGTCCTAGACTCTCCCACTATAGGAAACATCCTGTCCACATCCACTCTATTTGTGTCCTCTGGTCCTAGACTCCTCCACTATAGGAAACATCCTCTCCACATCCACTCTATCAGTGTCCTCTGGTCCTAGACTCCCCCACTATAGGAAAGATCCTCTCCACATCCACTCTATCCGTGTCCTCTGGTCCTAGACTCCCCCACTGTAGGAAACATCCTGTCCACATCCACTCTATTTGTGTCCTCTGGTCCTAGACTCCCCCACTATAGGATTCATCCTCTCCACATCCACTCTATCTGTGTCCTCTGGTCCTAGACTCCCCCACTGTAGGAAACATCCTCTCCACATCCACTCTATTTGTGTCCTCTGGTCCTAGACTCCCCCACTATAGGAAACATCCTCTGCACATCCACTCTATCTGTGTCCTCTGGTCCTAGACTCCCCCACTATAGGAAACATCCTCTCCACATCCACTCTATCTGTGTCCTCTGGTCCTAGACTCCCCCACTATAGGAATCATCCTCTCCACATCCACTCTATCTGTGTCCTCTGGTTCTAGACTCTCCCACTATAGGAAACATCCTCTTGACATCCACTCTATCTGTGTCCTCTGGTCCTAGACTCCCCCACTATAGGAATCATCCTCTCCACATCCACTCTATCTGTGTTCTCTGGTCCTAGACTCCCCCACTATAGGAAACATCCTCTCCACATCCACTCTATCTGTGTCCTCTGGTCCTAGACTCCCCCACTATATGACTCACCCTCTCCACATCCGCTCTATCAAGGCCTTTCACCATTCAATGAGGTCCCCTTCATTCTTCTGAATTGCAGTGAGTACAGACCCAGAACCATCAAATGCTCCTCATATGACAAGCCTTTCAATTTAGTATAATTTTTGTGAACCTCTTTTACACCCTCTTTAGTTTCAGTATATCTTTTCTAAGATAAGGAGCACAAAACTATTCACAATTCTCCAAGTGAGGCCTCTCCAGTGCTTTATAACATCACATCCTTGCTCTTATATCCTAGTCCTTTTGAAATGAATGCCAATATCTCATTTGCCTTCCTCACCAGCGACTTAACCTGCAAATGAACTTTTAGGGGATCCTGTATGAGTCCCTTTGCACCTTGGTTTTTTTAAATTTTCTGTACAAATAGTCAACCCTTTTATTTCTTCTTCCAAAGTATATGACCATAGACTTCCTGCCACTGTATTCCATGTGCCATTCTGTGCCCATTCTCCTCATCTGTCTAAATCCGTCTGTACCCTCTCTATATCCTGAAAACCACCTGGCCCTCCACCTATCTACATATCACCTGCAAATGGCCTCAAAGCCGTTTACTCCATCGTTCAAATCATTGATATGTATTGCTTATTTATTCATTTTTATTATTATTTTGTTTTTTTTTCCACTTTTTGAATTTTAACCGTTTGTTGTCTTTAGCACATTGGATGTTTGTCTATCTAGTTGTGCGTGTTATTTCATTGGTTCTATTGTGTTGCTGGTAGTTACAAAGATGAATCTCTGGATTGCATATGGTGATATATATGTATTTTGATAATAAATTTACTTTAAACTTTGAACATCCAGCTGCTGGAAGACTTCCTCGCTCCAACACCCATTTCTGGGCCTTGCCCTGAGCTCCCAGCAGAGGGGGCCAACTCTCCGTCCCAACCCCGGCAGAGGGCTCCCACCACACCGGGCTGGCTCCCACCACAACGGCAGAGGCTCCCACCACACCAGGCTGGCTCCCACCACACCGGGCTGACTCCCACCACACCGGGCTGACTCCCACCACACCGGGCTGACTCCCACCACACCGGGCTGACTCCCACCACACCGGCAGAGGCTCCCACCACACCAGGCTGGCTCCCACCACACCGGGCTGACTCCCACCACACCGGGCTGGCTCCCACCACACCGGGCTGGCTCCCACCACACCGGGCTGGCTCCCACCACACCGGGCTGGCTCCCACCACACCGGGCTGACTCCCACAACACCGGGCTGGCTCCCACCACCACCCGGGCTGGCTCCCACCACACCGGGCTGGCTCCCACCCACACCGGCAGAGGCTCCCACCACACCGGGCTGACTCCCACCACACAGGCAGAGGCTCCCACCACACCGGGCTGACTCCCACCACACCGGCAGAGGCTCCCACCACACCGGGCTGACTCCCACCACACAGGCAGAGGCTCCCACCACACCGGCTGACTCCCACCACACCGGCAGAGGCTCCCACCACACCGGGCTGACTCCCACCACACAGGCAGAGGCTCCCACCACACCGGGCTGACTCCCACCACACAGGCAGAGGCTCCCACCACACCGGGCTGACTGCCACCACACCGGCAGAGGCTCCCACCACACCGGGCTGACACCCACCACACCGGGCTGGCTCCCACCACACCGGGCTGGCTCCCACCACACCGGCAGAGGCTCCCACCATACCGGGCTGGCTCCCACCACACCGGCAGAGGCTCCCACCACACCGGCAGAGGCTCCCACCACACCGGCAGAGGCTCCCACCACACCGGGCTGGCTCCCACCACACCGGCAGAGGCTCCCACCACACCGGGCTGGCTCCCACCACACCGGCAGAGGCTCCCACCACACCGGGCTGGCTCCCACCACACCGGCAGAGGCTCCCACCACACCGGGCTGACTCCCACCACACCGGGCTGACTCCCACCACACCGGGCTGGCTCCCACCACACGGGGCTGGCTCCCACCACACCGGCAGAGACTCCCACCACACCGGCAGAGGCTCCCACCACACCGGGCTGACTCCCACCACACCGGGCAGACTCCCACCACACCGGGCTGGCTCCCACCACACCGGGCTGACTCCCACCACAACGGGCTGGCTCCCCACCACACCGGGCTGGCTCTCACCACACCGGGCTGGCTCCCACCACACCGGGCTGACTCCCACCACACCAGGCTGGCTCCCACCACACCGGCAGAGGCTCCCCACCACACCGGCTGACTCCCACCACACAGGCAGAGGCTCCCACCACACCGGGCTGACTCCCACCACACAGGCAGAGGCTCCCACCAACACCGGGCTGACTCCCACCACACCGGGCTGACTCCCACCACACCGGGCTGGCTCCCACCACACCGGGCTGGCTCCCACCACACCGGGCTGGCTCCCACCACACCGGGCTGACTCCCACCACACCGGGCTGGCTCCCACCACACCGGGCTGGCTCCCACCACACCGGGCTGGCTCCCACCACACCGGGCTGGCTCCCACCACACCGGGCTGGCTCCCACCACACCGGGCTGGCTCCCACCACACCGGGCTGGCTCCCCACACACCGGCAGAGGCTCCCACCACACCGGGCTGGCTCCCACCACACCGGGCTGGCTCCCACCACACCGGGCTGACTCCCACCACACCGGGCTGGCTCCCACCACACCGGGCTGGCTCCCACCACACCGGCAGAGACTCCCACCACACCGGCAGAGGCTCCCACCACACCGGGCTGACTCCCACCACACCGGGCAGACTCCCACCACACCGGGCTGGCTCCCACCACACCGGGCTGGCTCCCACCACACCGGCAGAGGCTCCCACCACACCGGGCTGGCTCCCACCACACCGGCAGAGGCTCCCACCACACCGGGCTGACTCCCACCACACCAGGCTGGCTCCCACCACACCGGGCTGACTCCCACCACACCGGCTGACTCCCACCACACCAGGCTGACTCCCACCACACCGGGCTGACTCCCACCACACCGGGCTGACTCCCACCACACCAGGCTGACTCCCACCACACCGGCAGAGGCTCCCACCACACCGGGCTGACTCCCACCACACCGGGCTGACTCCCACCACACCAGGCTGACTCCCACCACACCGGGCTGACTCCCACCACACCGGGCTGACTCCCACCACACCAGGCTGACTCCCACCACACCGGCAGAGGCTCCCACCACACCAGGCTGGCTCCCACCACACCGGGCTGACTCCCACCACACCAGGCTGACTCCCACCACACCGGGCTGACTCCCACCACACCAGGCTGACTCCCACCACACCGGGCTGACTCCCACCACACCGGGCTGACTCCCACCACACCGGGCTGACTCCCACCACACCAGGCTGACTCCCACCACACCGGGCTGACTCCCACCACACCGGGCTGACTCCCACCACACCAGGCTGACTCCCACCACACCGGCAGAGGCTCCCACCACACCAGGCTGGCTCCCACCACACCGGGCTGACTCCCACCCACACCGGCAGAGGCTCCCACCACACCGGGCTGACTCCCACCACACCGGGCAGACTCCCACCACACCGGGCTGGCTCCCACCACACCGGGCTGGCTCCCACCACACCGGCAGAGGCTCCCACCACACCGGCAGAGGCTCCCACCACAACGGGCTGGCTCCCACCACACCGGGCTGACTCCCAACACACCGGGCTGGCTCCCACCACACCGGGCTGACTCCCACCACACCGGGCTGACTCCCACCACACCGGGCTGACTCCCACCACACCGGGCTGGCTCCCACCACACCGGGCTGGCTCCCACCACACCGGGCTGGCTCCCACCACACCGGCAGAGACTCCCACCACACCGGCAGAGGCTCCCACCACACCGGGCTGACTCCCACCACACCGGGCTGACTCCCACCACACCGGGCTGGCTCCCACCACACCGGGCTGGCTCCCACCACACCGGGCTGACTCCCACCACACCGGCAGAGACTCCCACCACACCGGGCTGGCTCCCACCACACCGGCAGAGGCTCCCACCACACCGGGCTGGCTCCCACCACTCCGGGCTGGCTCCCACCACACCGGGCTGGCTCCCACCACACCGGGCTGGCTCCCACCACACCGGGCTGACTCCCACCACACCGGGCTGACTCCCACCACACCGGGCTGACTCCCACCACACCGGGCTGGCTCCCACCACACCGGGCTGACTCCCACCACACCGGCAGAGGCTCCCACCACACCGGGCTGACTCCCACCACACCGGGCTGGCTCCCACCACACCAGGCTGGCTCCCACCACACCGGCAGAGGCTCCCACCACACCGGGCTGGCTCCCACCACTCCGGGCTGGCTCCCACCACACCGGGCTGGCTCCCACCACACCGGGCTGACTCCCACCACACCGGGCTGACTCCCACCACACCGGGCTGGCTCCCACCACACCAGGCTGGCTCCCACCACACCGGGCTGGCTCCCACCACACCGGGCTGGCTCCCACCACACCGGGCTGGCTCCCACCACACCGGCAGAGGCTCCCACCACACCGGGCTGACTCCCACCACACCGGCAGAGGCTCCCACCACACCGGGCTGGCTCCCACCACACCGGGCTGACTCCCACCACACCGGGCTGACTCCCACCACACCGGGCTGGCTCCCACCACACCAGGCTGGCTCCCACCACACCGGGCTGGCTCCCACCACACCGGCAGAGACTCCCACCACACCGGGCTGACTCCCACCACACCGGGCTGGCTCCCACCACACCGGCAGAGGCTCCCACCACACCGGGCTGGCTCCCACCACACCGGCAGAGGCTCCCACCACACCGGGCTGGCTCCCAGCACACCGGGCTGACTCCCACCACACCGGGCTGACTCCCACCACACCGGGCTGACTCCCACCACACCGGCAGAGGCTCCCACCACACCGGGCTGACTCCCACCACACCGGGCTGGCTCCCACCACACCGGGCTGACTCCCACCACACCGGGCTGGCTCCCACCACACCGGGCTGACTCCCACCACACCGGGCTGACTCCCACCACACCGGGCTGACTCCCACCACACCGGGCTGGCTCCCACCACACCGGGCTGACTCCCACCACACCGGGCTGACTCCCACCACACCGGGCTGGCTCCCACCACACCGGGCTGACTCCCACCACACCGGGCTGGCTCCCACCACACCGGCAGAGGCTCCCACCACTCCGGGCTGACTGCCACCACACCGGCAGAGGCTCCCACCACACCGGGCTGGCTCCCAGCACACCGGCAGAGGCTCCCACCACACCGGGCTGGCTCCCAGCACACCGGGCTGACTCCCACCACACCGGGCTGACTCCCACCACACCGGGCTGACTCCCACCACACCGGCAGAGGCTCCCACCACACCGGGCTGACTCCCACCACACCGGGTGACTCCCACCACACCGGGCTGGCTCCCACCACACCAGGCTGGCTCCCACCACACCGGGCTGGCTCCCACCACACCGGGCTGGCTCCCACCACACCGGCAGAGGCTCCCACCACACCGGGCTGGCTCCCAGCACACCGGGCTGACTCCCACCACACCGGGCTGACTCCCACCACACCGGGCTGACTCCCACCACACCGGCAGAGGCTCCCACCACACCGGTAGAGGCTCCCACCACACCGGGCTGACTCCCACCACACCGGGCTGACTCCCACCACACCGGGCTGACTCCCACCACACCGGGCTGACTCCCACCACACCGGGCTGGCTCCCACCACACCGGGCTGGCTCCCACCACACCGGGCTGGCTCCCACCACACCGGGCTGGCTCCCACCACACCGGGCTGGCTCCCACCACACCGGGCTGACTCCCACCACACCGGGCTGACTCCCACCACACCGGGCTGACTCCCACCACACCGGCAGAGGCTCCCACCACACCGGCAGAGGCTCCCACCACACCGGTAGAGGCTCCCACCACACCGGGCTGACTCCCACCACACCGGCAGAGACTCCCACCACACCGGGCTGGCTCCCACCACACCGGGCTGGCTCCCACCACAACGGGCTGACTCCCACCACACCGGCAGAGGCTCCCACCACACCGGCAGAGACTCCCACCACACCGGGCTGGCTCCCACCACACCGGGCTGGCTCCCACCACACCGGCAGAGGCTCCCACCACACCGGGCTGACTCCCACCACACCAGCAGAGGCTCCCACCACACCGGCAGAGGCTCCCACCACACCGGGCTGGCTCCCACCACACCGGGCTGACTCCCACCACACCGGGCTGACTCCCACCACACCGGCAGAGGCTCCCACCACACCGGGCTGGCTCCCACCACACCGGCAGAGGCTCCCACCACACCGGGCTGGCTCCCACCACACCGGGCTGACTCCCACCACACCGGCAGAGGCTCCCACCACACCGGCAGAGGCTCCCACCACACCGGGCTGGCTCCCACCACACCGGCAGAGGCTCCCACCACACCGGGCTGGCTCCCACCACACCGGCAGAGGCTCCCACCACACCGGGCTGACTCCCACCACACCGGGCTGACTCCCACCACACCGGGCTGGCTCCCACCACACCGGCAGAGGCTCCCACCACACCGGGCTGGCTCCCACCACACCGGGCTGACTCCCACCACACCGGCAGAGGCTCCCACCACACCGGCAGAGGCTCCCACCACACCGGGCTGACTCCCACCACACCGGCAGAGGCTCCCAACACACCGGGCTGACTCCCACCACACCGGGCTGACTCCCACCACACCGGGCTGGCTCCCACCACACCGGCAGAGGCTCCCACCACACCGGCAGAGGCTCCCACCACACCGGGCTGACTCCCACCACACCGGGCTGACTCCCACCACACCGGCAGAGACTCCCACCACACCGGCAGAGACTCCCACCACACCGGCAGAGACTCCCACCACACCGGCAGAGACTCCCACCACACCGGCAGAGGCTCCCACCACACCGGGCTGACTCCCACCACACCGGCAGAGGCTCCCACCACACCGGGCTGGCTCCCACCACACCGGGCTGACTCCCACCACACCGGGCTGACACCCACCACACCGGCAGAGGCTCCCACCACACCGGCAGAGGCTCCCACCACACCGGGCTGACTCCCACCACACCGGGCTGACTCCCACCACACCGGGCTGACACCCACCACACCGGCAGAGGCTCCCACCACACCGGCAGAGGCTCCCACCACACCGGGCTGACTCCCACCACACCGGGCTGACTCCCACCACACCGGGCTGACACCCACCACACCGGCAGAGGCTCCCACCACACCGGCAGAGGCTCCCACCACACCGGGCTGACTCCCACCACACCGGGCTGGCTCCCACCACACCGGGCTGGCTCCCACCACACCGGGCTGGCTCCCACCACACCGGGCTGGCTCCCACCACACCGGGCTGGCTCCCACCACACCGGGCTGGCTCCCACCACACCGGGCTGGCTCCCACCACACAGGCAGAGGCTCCCACCACACCGGCAGAGGCTCCCACCACTCCGGCAGAGACTCCCACCACACCGGCAGAGGCTCCCACCACACCGGGCTGACTCCCACCACACCGGGCTGACTCCCACCACACCGGCAGAGGCTCCCACCACACCGGGCTGACTCCCACCACACCGGGCTGGCTCCCACCACACCGGGCTGGCTCCCACCACACCGGCAGAGGCTCCCACCACACCGGGCTGGCTCCCACCACACCGGGCTGGCTCCCACCACACCGGGCTGGCTCCCACCACACCGGGCTGACTCCCACCACACCGGGCTGGCTCCCACCACACCGGCAGAGGCTCCCACCACACCGGGCTGGCTCCCACCACACCGGCAGAGGCTCCCACCACACCGGGCTGGCTCCCACCACACCGGCAGAGGCTCCCACCACACCGGGCTGGCTCCCACCACACCGGCAGAGGCTCCCACCACACCGGGCTGGCTCCCACCACACCGGGCTGACTCCCACCACACCGGGCTGGCTCCCACCACACCGGGCTGACTCCCACCACACCGGGCTGGCTCCCACCACACCGGGCTGGCTCCCACCACACCGGGCTGACTCCCACCACACCGGGCTGGCTCCCACCACACCAG
Source organism: Hemitrygon akajei (assembly GCF_048418815.1). Taxonomy (NCBI): domain Eukaryota; kingdom Metazoa; phylum Chordata; class Chondrichthyes; order Myliobatiformes; family Dasyatidae; genus Hemitrygon; species Hemitrygon akajei. The sequence continues at coordinate 490,710 of NC_133130.1, forward strand.
GCTGGCTCCCACCACACCGGCAGAGGCTCCCACCACACCGGGCTGACTCCCACCACACCGGCAGAGGCTCCCACCACACCGGGCTGGCTCCCACCACACCGGCAGAGGCTCCCACCACACCGGGCTGGCTCCCACCACACCGGCAGAGGCTCCCACCACACCGGGCTGGCTCCCACCACACCGGGCTGGCTCCCACCACACCGGCAGAGGCTCCCACCACACCGGCAGAGGCTCCCACCACACCGGGCTGGCTCCCACCACACCGGGCTGGCTCCCACCACACCAGGCTGACTCCCACCACACCAGGCTGACTCCCACCACACCGGGCTGACTCCCACCACACCAGCAGAGGCTCCCACCACACCAGGCTGACTCCCACCACACCAGGCAGACTCCCACCACACCGGGCTGGCTCCCACCACACCGGGCTGACTCCCACCACACCAGGCTGACTCCCACCACACCGGGCTGGCTCCCACCACACCGGGCTGACTCCCACCACACCAGGCTGACTCCCACCACACCAGGCTGGCTCCCACCACACCGGCAGAGGCTCCCACCACACCGGGCTGGCTCCCACCACACCGGGCTGACTCCCACCACACCGGGCTGACTCCCACCACACCGGGCTGACTCCCACCACACCGGCAGAGGCTCCCACCACACCGGGCTGACTCCCACCACACCGGGCTGACTCCCACCACACCGGCAGAGGCTCCCACCACACCGGGCTGACTCCCACCACACCGGGCTGACTCCCACCACACCGGCAGAGGCTCCCACCACACCGGGCTGACTCCCACCACACCGGGCTGGCTCCCACCACACCGGGCTGGCTCCCACCACACCGGCAGAGGCTCCCACCACACCGGGCTGGCTCCCACCACACCGGGCTGACACCCACCACACCGGGCTGACTCCCACCACACCGGGCTGGCTCCCACCACACCGGGCTGACACCCACCACACCGGGCTGGCTCCCACCACACCGGGCTGGCTCCCACCACACCGGGCTGACTCCCACCACACCGGCAGAGGCTCCCACCACACCGGGCTGACTCCCACCACACCGGCAGAGGCTCCCACCACACCGGCAGAGGCTCCCACCACACCGGGCTGACTCCCACCACACCGGCAGAGACTCCCACCACACCGGGCTGGCTCCCACCACACCGGCAGAGGCTCCCACCACACCGGGCTGACACCCACCACACCGGGCTGACTCCCACCACACCGGCAGAGGCTCCCACCACACCGGCAGAGGCTCCCACCACACCGGGCTGGCTCCCACCACAACGGGCTGACTCCCACCACACCGGGCTGACTCCCACCACACCGGCAGAGGCTCCCACCACACCGGCAGAGGCTCCCACCACACCGGCAGAGGCTCCCACCACACCGGCAGAGGCTCCCACCACACCGGCAGAGGCTCCCACCACACCGGGCTGACTCCCACCACACCGGGCTGACTCCCACCACACCGGCAGAGGCTCCCACCACACCGGGCTGGCTCCCACCACACCGGGCTGGCTCCCACCACACCAGCAGAGGCTCCCACCACACCGGCAGAGGCTCCCAACACACCGGGCTGACTCCCACCACACCGGCAGAGACTCCCACCACACCGGCAGAGGCTCCCACCACACCGGGCTGACTCCCACCACACCGGGCTGACTCCCACCACACCGGGCTGACTCCCACCACACCGGCAGAGGCTCCCACCACACCGGGCTGACTACCACCACACCGGGCTGACTCCCACCACACCGCAGAGGCTCCCACCACACCGGGCTGGCTCCCACCACACCGGGCTGACTCCCACCACACCGGGCTGGCTCCCACCACACCGGGCTGACTCCCACCACACCGGGCTGGCTCCCACCACACCGGCAGAGGCTCCCACCACACCAGGCTGACTCCCACCACACCGGCAGAGGCTCCCACCACACCGGGCTGGCTCCCACCACACCGGCAGAGGCTCCCACCACACCGGGCTGGCTCCCACCACACCGGGCTGGCTCCCACCACACCGGGCTGACACCCACCACACCGGGCTGACTCCCACCACACCGGCAGAGGCTCCCACCACACCGGTAGAGGCTCCCACCACACCGGCAGAGGCTCCCACCACACCGGCAGAGGCTCCCACCACACCGGGCTGGCTCCCACCACACCGGGCTGGCTCCCACCACACCGGGCTGGCTCCCACCACACCGGGCTGACACCCACCACACCGGGCTGGCTCTCACCACACCGGCAGAGGCTCCCACCACACCGGGCTGGCTCCCACCACACCGGGCTGGCTCTCACCACACCGGCAGAGGCTCCCACCACACCGGGCTGACACCCACCACACCGGGCTGGCTCCCACCACACCGGGCTGGCTCCCACCACACCGGGCTGGCTCCCACCACACCGGGCTGACTGCCACCACACCGGGCTGACTCCCACCACACCGGGCTGACTCCCACCACACCGGGCTGACTCCCACCACACCGGGCTGACACCCACCACACTGGGCTGACTCCCACCACACCGGCAGAGGCTCCCAACACACCGGGCTGACTCCCACCACACCGGGCTGGCTCCCACCACACCGAGCTGACACCCACCACACTGGGCTGACTCCCACCACACCGGCAGAGACTCCCACCACACCGGCAGAGGCTCCCAACACACCGGGCTGACTCCCACCACACCGGGCTGACTCCCACCACACCGGGCTGGCTCCCACCACACCGGCAGAGGCTCCCACCACACCGGGCTGACACCCACCACACCGGGCTGACTCCCACCACACCGGCAGAGGCTCCCACCACACCGGGCTGGCTCCCACCACACCGGGCAGACTCCCACCACACCAGGCTGGCTCCCACCACACCGGCAGAGGCTCCCACCACACCGGCAGAGGCTCCCACCACACCGGGCTGGCTCGCACCACACCGGGCTGGCTCCCACCACACCGGCAGAGGCTCCCACCACACCGGGCTGGCTCGCACCACACCGGGCTGGCTCCCACCACACCGGGCTGGCTCCCACCACACCGGGCTGGCTCCCACCACACCGGGCTGACTCCCACCACACCGGGCTGACTCCCACCACACCGGCAGAGGCTCCCACCACACCGGGCTGACTCCCACCACACCGGCAGAGGCTCCCACCACACCGGGCTGGCTCCCACTACACCGGGCTGGCTCCCACTACACCGGGCTGACTCCCACCACACCGGGCTGACTCCCACCACACCGGGCTGGCTCCCACCACACCGGGCTGACTCCCACCACACCGGGCTGACTCCCACCACACCGGGCTGACTCCCACCACACCGGGCTGACTCCCACCACACCGGGCTGGCTCCCACCACACCGGGCTGGCTCCCACCACACCGGCAGAGGCTCCCACCACAACGGGCTGACTCCCACCACACCGGCAGAGGCTCCCACCACACCGGGCTGACACCCACCACACCGGGCTGACTCCCACCACACCGGCAGAGGCTCCCACCACACCGGCAGAGGCTCCCACCACACCGGGCTGGCTCGCACCACACCGGGCTGACTCCCACCACACCGGGCTGGCTCCCACCACACCGGGCTGGCTCCCACCACACCGGGCTGACTGCCACCACACCGGGCTGGCTCCCACCACACCGGGCTGACTCCCACCACACCGGGCTGGCTCCCACCACACCGGCAGAGGCTCCCACCACACCGGGCTGGCTCCCACCACACCGGGCTGACTCCCACCACACCGGCAGAGGCTCCCACCACACCGGCAGAGGCTCCCACCACACCGGGCTGGCTCCCACCACACCGGGCTGGCTCCCACCACACCGGCAGAGGCTCCCACCACACCGGGCTGGCTCCCACCACACCGGGCTGGCTCCCACCACACCGGCAGAGGCTCCCACCACACCGGGCTGACTCCCACCACACCGGGCTGACTCCCACCACACCGGCAGAGGCTCCCACCACACCGGCAGAGGCTCCCACCACACCGGGCTGGCTCCCACCACACCGGGCTGGCTCCCACCACACCGGCAGAGGCTCCCACCACACCGGGCTGGCTCCCACCACACCGGGCTGGCTCCCACCACACCGGCAGAGGCTCCCACCACACCGGCAGAGGCTCCCACCACACCGGGCTGACTCCCACCACACCGGGCTGACTCCCACCACACGGGCTGACTCCCACCACACCGGCAGAGGCTCCCACCACACCGGGCTGGCTCCCACCACACCGGCAGAGGCTCCCACCACACCGGCAGAGGCTCCCACCACACCGGCAGAGGCTCCCACCACACCGGCAGAGGCTCCCACCACACCGGGCTGGCTCCCACCACAACGGGCTGACTCCCACCACAACGGGCTGGCTCCCACCACACCGGGCTGACTCTCACCACACCGGCAGAGGCTCCCACCACACCGGGCTGGCTCCCACCACACCGGGCTGGCTCCCACCACAACGGGCTGACTCCCACCACACCGGCAGAGACTCCCACCACACCGGCAGAGGCTCCCACCACACCGGCAGAGGCTCCCACCACACCGGCAGAGGCTCCCACCACACCGGGCTGACTCCCACCACACCGGGCTGGCTCCCACCACACCGGGCTGACTCCCACCACACCGGGCTGACTCCCACCACACCGGGCTGGCTCCCACCACACCGGCAGAGGCTCCCACCACACCGGCAGAGGCTCCCACCACACCGGGCTGACTCCCACCACACCGGCAGAGGCTCCCACCACACCGGGCTGGCTCCCACCACACCGGGCTGACTCCCACCACACCGGGCTGGCTCCCACCACACCGGGCTGACTGCCACCACACCGGGCTGACTCCCACCACACCGGGCTGGCTCCCACCACACCGGGCTGACTCCCACCACACCGGCAGAGGCTCCCACCACACCGGCAGAGGCTCCCACCACACCGGGCTGGCTCGCACCACACCGGGCTGACTCCCACCACACCGGGCTGGCTCCCACCACACCGGGCTGACTCCCACCACACCGGGCTGACTCCCACCACACCGGCAGAGGCTCCCACCACACCGGGCTGGCTCCCACCACACCGGGCTGACTCCCACCACACCGGGCTGGCTCCCACCACACCGGGCTGACTCCCACCACACCGGGCTGACTCCCACCACACCGGGCTGACTCCCACCACACCGGCAGAGGCTCCCACCACACCGGGCTGGCTCCCACCACACCGGGCTGACTCCCACCACACCGGGCTGGCTCCCACCACACCGGGCTGACTCCCACCACACCGGGCTGGCTCCCACCACACCGGGCTGACTCCCACCACACCGGCAGAGGCTCCCACCACACCGGGCTGGCTCCCACCACACCGGGCTGGCTCCCACCACACCGGCAGAGGCTCCCACCACACCGGGCTGGCTCCCACCACACCGGGCTGGCTCCCACCACACCGGCAGAGGCTCCCACCACACCGGGCTGACTCCCACCACACCGGGCTGGCTCCCACCACACCGGGCTGACTCCCACCACACCGGGCTGGCTCCCACCACACCGGCAGAGGCTCCCACCACACCGGCAGAGGCTCCCACCACAACGGGCTGACTCCCACCACACCGGGCTGGCTCCCACCACACCGGGCTGACTCCCACCACACCGGGCTGGCTCCCACCACAACGGGCTGACTCCCACCACAACGGGCTGACTCCCACCACACCGGGCTGACTCCCACCACACCGGGCTGGCTCCCACCACAACGGGCTGACTCCCACCACAACGGGCTGACTCCCACCACACCGGGCTGGCTCCCACCACACCGGCAGAGGCTCCCACCACACCGGCAGAGGCTCCCACCACAACGGGCTGACTCCCACCACACCGGGCTGGCTCCCACCACACCGGCAGAGGCTCCCACCACACCGGCAGAGGCTCCCACCACACCGGGCTGACTCCCACCACACCGGGCTGACTCCCACCACACCGGGCTGACTCCCACCACACCGGCAGAGGCTCCCACCACACCGGGCTGACTCCCACCACACCGGGCTGGCTCCCACCACACCGGCAGAGGCTCCCACCACACCGGCAGAGGCTCCCACCACACCGGCAGAGGCTCCCACCACACCGGCAGAGGCTCCCACCACAACGGGCTGACTCCCACCACACCGGGCTGACTCCCACCACACCGGCAGAGGCTCCCACCACACCGGCAGAGGCTCCCACCACACCGGGCTGGCTCCCACCACAACGGGCTGGCTCCCACCACACCGGGCTGACTCCCACCACACCGGGCTGACTCCCACCACACCGGCAGAGGCTCCCACCACACCGGGCTGGCTCCCACCACACCGGCAGAGGCTCCCACCACACCGGGCTGGCTCCCACCACACCAGGCTGACTCCCACCACAACGGGCTGGCTCCCACCACACCGGGCTGGCTCCCACCACACCGGGCTGACTCCCACCACACCGGCAGAGGCTCCCACCACACCGGCAGAGGCTCCCACCACACCGGGCTGACTCCCACCACACCGGGCTGGCTCCCACCACACCGGGCTGACTCCCACCACACCGGGCTGACTCCCACCACACCGGGCTGGCTCCCACCACACCGGCAGAGGCTCCCACCACACCGGGCTGACTCCCACCACACCGGGCTGGCTCCCACCACACCGGGCTGGCTCCCACCACACCGGCAGAGGCTCCCACCACACCGGCAGAGGCTCCCACCACACCGGGCTGACTCCCACCACACCGGCAGAGGCTCCCACCACACCGGGCTGGCTCCCACCACACCGGGCTGACTCCCACCACACCGGGCTGGCTCCCACCACACCGGGCTGACTGCCACCACACCGGGCTGACTCCCACCACACCGGGCTGGCTCCCACCACACCGGGCTGACTCCCACCACACCGGGCTGACTCCCACCACACCGGGCTGACTCCCACCACACCGGGCTGACTCCCACCACACCGGGCTGACTCCCACCACACCGGGCTGGCTCCCACCACACCGGGCTGACTCCCACCACACCGGGCTGACTCCCACCACACCGGGCTGGCTCCCACCACACCGGCAGAGGCTCCCACCACAACGGGCTGGCTCCCACCACACCGGCAGAGGCTCCCACCACACCGGCAGAGGCTCCCACCACACCGGGCTGACTCCCACCACACCGGCAGAGGCTCCCACCACACCGGGCTGGCTCCCAACACACCGGCAGAGACTCCCACCACACCAGGCTGACTCCCACCACACCAGGCTGACTCCCACCACACCGGCAGAGGCTCCCACCACACCGGGCTGACACCCACCACACCGGGCTGACTCCCACCACACCGGCAGAGGCTCCCACCACACCGGTAGAGGCTCCCACCACACCGGCAGAGGCTCCCACCACACCGGCAGAGGCTCCCACCACACCGGGCTGGCTCCCACCACACCGGGCTGGCTCCCACCACACCGGGCTGGCTCCCACCACACCGGGCTGACACCCACCACACCGGGCTGGCTCTCACCACACCGGCAGAGGCTCCCACCACACCAGGCTGACTCCCACCACACCGGGCTGGCTCTCACCACACCGGCAGAGGCTCTCACCACACCGGGCTGGCTCCCACCACACCGGGCTGGCTCCCACCACACCGGGCTGACTCCCACCACACCGGCAGAGGCTCCCACCACACCGGGCTGACACCCACCACACCGGGCTGGCTCCCACCACACCGGGCTGGCTCCCACCACACCGGGCTGGCTCCCACCACACCGGGCTGACTGCCACCACACCAGCAGAGGCTCCCACCACACCGGGCTGGCTCCCACCACACCGGGCTGACACCCACCACACTGGGCTGACTCCCACCACACCGGCAGAGGCTCCCACCACACCGGCAGAGGCTCCCACCACACCAGCAGAGGCTCCCACCACACCGGGCTGACTCCCACCACACCGGGCTGGCTCCCACCACACCGGGCTGGCTCCCACCACACCGGGCTGACTGCCACCACACCAGCAGAGACTCCCACCACACCGGGCTGACTCCCACCACACCGGGCTGGCTCCCACCACACCGGCAGAGGCTCCCACCACACCGGGCTGACTCCCACCACACCGGGCTGGCTCCCACCACACCGGCAGAGGCTCCCACCACACCGGCAGAGGGTCCCACCACACCGGGCTGGCTCGCACCACACCGGGCTGACTCCCACCACACCGGGCTGACTCCCACCACACCGGGCTGGCTCCCACCACACCGGCAGAGGCTCCCACCACACCGGGCTGACTCCCACCACACCGGCAGAGGCTCCCACCACAACGGGCTGACTCCCACCACACCGGCAGTGGCTCCCACCACACCGGGCTGGCTCCCACCACACCGGCAGAGGCTCCCACCACACCGGGCTGGCTCCCACCACACCGGCAGAGGCTCCCACCACACCAGGCTGGCTCCCACCACACCGGGCTGACTCCCACCACACCGGCAGAGGCTCCCACCACACCGGGCTGACTGCCACCACACCGGCAGAGGCTCCCACCACACCGGGCTGACTCCCACCACACCGGCAGAGGCTCCCACCACACCGGTAGAGGCTCCCACCACACCGGCAGAGGGTCCCACCACACCGGCAGAGGGTCCCACCACACCGGGCTGGCTCCCACCACACCGGCAGAGGCTCCCACCACAACGGGCTGACTCCCACCACACCGGCAGAGGCTCCCACCACACCGGCAGAGGCTCCCACCACACCGGGCTGACTCCCACCACACCGGGCTGGCTCCCACCACACCGGCAGAGGGTCCCACCACACCGGGCTGGCTCCCACCACACCGGCAGAGGCTCCCACCACAACGGGCTGACTCCCACCACACCGGCAGAGGCTCCCACCACACCGGCAGAGGCTCCCACCACACCGGGCTGACTCCCACCACACCGGGCTGGCTCCCACCACACCGGCAGAGGCTCCCACCACACCGGGCTAGCTCGCACCACACCGGCAGAGGCTCCCACCACACCGGTAGAGGCTCCCACCACACCGGCAGAGGGTCCCACCACACCAGGCTGACTCCCACCACACCGGGCTGACTCCCACCACACCGGGCTGGCTCCCACCACACCGGGCTGACTCCCACCACACCGGGCTGGCTCCCACCACAACGGGCTGACTCCCACCACACCGGCAGAGGCTCCCACCACACCGGGCTGACTCCCACCACACCGGGCTTACTCCCACCACACCGGGCTGGCTCCCACCACACCGGCAGAGGCTCCCACCACACCGGCAGAGGCTCCCACCACAACGGGCTGACTCCCACCACACCGGCAGAGGCTCCCACCACACCGGCAGAGGCTCCCACCACACCGGGCTGACTCCCACCACACCGGCAGAGGCTCCCACCACACCGGTTGAGGCTCCCACCACACCGGCAGAGGCTCCCACCACACCGGCAGAGGCTCCCACCACACCGGGCTGGCTCCCACCACACCGGCAGAGGCTCCCACCACACCGGGCTGACTCCCACCACACCGGCAGAGGCTCCCACCACACCGGGCTGACTACCACCACACCGGGCTGACTCCCACCACACCAGGCTGGCTCCCACCACACCGGGCTGACTCCCACCACACCGGGCTGACTCCCACCACACCGGGCTGACTCGCACCACACCAGGCTGGCTCCCACCACACCGGCAGAGGCTCCCACCACACCGGCAGAGGCTCCCACCACACCGGCAGAGGCTCCCACCACACCGGCAGAGGCTCCCACCACACCGGCAGAGGCTCCCACCACACCGGGCTGGCTCCCACCACACCGGCAGAGGCTCCCACCACAACGGGCTGACTCCCACCACACCAGGCTGGCTCCCACCACACCGGCAGAGGCTCCCACCACACCAGCAGAGGCTCCCACCACACCGGCAGAGGCTCCCACCACACCGGGCTGGCTCCCACCACACCGGGCTGGCTCCCACCACACCGGCAGAGGCTCCCACCACACCGGCAGAGGCTCCCACCACACCGGCAGAGGCTCCCACCACACCGGCAGAGGCTCCCACCACACCGGGCTGGCTCCCACCACACCGGCAGAGGCTCCCACCACAACGGGCTGACTCCCACCACACCAGGCTGGCTCCCACCACACCGGCAGAGGCTCCCACCACACCAGCAGAGGCTCCCACCACACCGGCAGAGGCTCCCACCACACCGGGCTGGCTCCCACCACACCGGGCTGACTCCCACCACACCGGGCTGACTCCCACCACACCGGGCTGACTCCCACCACACCGGGCTGACTCCCACCACACCAGCAGAGGCTCCCACCACACCGGCAGAGGCTCCCACCACACCGGGCTGGCTCCCACCACACCGGGCTGGCTCCCACCACACCGGGCTGACTCCCACCACACCGGGCTGACTCCCACCACACCGGCAGAGGCTCCCACCACACCGGGCTGGCTCCCACCACACCGGGCTGACTCCCACCACACCGGGCTGACTGCCACCACACCAGCAGAGGCTCCCACCACACCGGCAGAGGCTCCCACCACACCGGGCTGGCTCCCACCACACCGGCAGAGGCTCCCACCACACCGGGCTGGCTCCCACCACACCGGGCTGACTCCCACCACACCGGGCTGACTCCCACCACACCGGGCTGACTCCCACCACACCGGCAGAGGCTCCCACCACACCGGGCTGGCTCCCACCACACCGGGCTGACTCCCACCACACCAGCAGAGACTCCCACCACACCGGGCTGACTCCCACCACACCGGGCTGGCTCCCACCACACCGGACTGGCTCCCACCACACCAGCAGAGGCTCCCACCACACCGGGCTGACTCCCACCACACCGGGCTGACTCCCACCACACCGGGCTGGCTCCCACCACACCGGGCTGGCTCCCACCACACCAGCAGAGGCTCCCACCACACCGGGCTGGCTCCCACCACACCGGGCTGACTGCCACCACACCAGCAGAGGCTCCCACCACACCGGGCTGACTCCCACCACACCGGGCTGACTGCCACCACACCAGCAGAGGCTCCCACCACACCGGGCTGGCTCCCACCACACCGAGCTGGCTCCCACCACACCGGGCTGGCTCGCACCACACCGGCACAGGCTCCCAACACACCGGGCTGGCTCCCACCACACCGGGCTGACTCCCACCACACCGGGCTGGCTCGCACCACACCGGGCTGGCTCCCACCACACCGGGCTGGCTCGCACCACACCGGGCTGACTCCCACCACACCGGCAGAGGCTCCCACCACACCGGCAGAGACTCCCACCACACCGGGCTGGCTCCCACCACACCGGGCTGGCTCCCACCACACCGGGCTGGCTCCCACCACACCGGGCTGACTCCCACCACACCGGGCTGGCTCCCACCACACCGGGCTGGCTCCCACCACACCGGGCTGGCTCCCACCACACCGGGCTGACTCCCACCACACCGGGCTGACTCCCACCACACCGGGCTGGCTCCCACCACACCGGGCTGACTCCCACCACACCGGCAGAGGCTCCCACCACACCGGGCTGACTCCCACCACACCGGGCTGGCTCCCACCACACCGGCAGAGGCTCCCACCACACCGGCAGAGGCTTCCACCACACCGGGCTGGCTCCCACCACACCGGCAGAGGCTCCCACCACACCAGCAGAGGCTCCCACCACACCGGCAGAGGCTCCCACCACACCGGGCTGACTCCCACCACACCGGCAGAGACTCCCACCACACCGGGCTGACTCCCACCACACCGGGCTGGCTCGCACCACACCGGGCTGGCTCCCACCACACCGGGCTGGCTCCCACCACACCGGCAGAGGCTCCCACCACACCGGCAGAGGCTCCCACCACACCGGCAGAGGCTCCCACCACACCGGCAGAGGCTCCCACCACACCGGCAGAGGCTCCCACCACACCGGGCTGACTCCCACCACACCGGCAGAGGCTCCCACCACACCGGGCTGACTCCCACCACACCGGGCTGACTCCCACCACACCGGGCTGGCTCCCACCACACCGGGCTGACTCCCACCACACCGGGCTGACTCCCACCACACCGGGCTGGCTCCCACCACACCGGGCTGACTCCCACCACACCGGGCTGACTCCCACCACACCGGGCTGACTGCCACCACACCGGCAGAGGCTCCCACCACACCGGGCTGACTCCCACCACACCGGGCTGGCTCCCACCACACCGGCAGAGGCTCCCACCACACCGGGCTGACTCCCACCACACCGGCAGAGGCTCCCACCACACCGGGCTGGCTCCCACCACACCGGGCTGACTCCCACCACACCGGGCTGGCTCCCACCACACCGGGCTGGCTCCCACCACACCGGGCTGGCTCCCACCACACCGGCAGAGGCTCCCACCACACCGGCAGAGGCTCCCACCACACCGGGCTGGCTCCCACTACACCAGCAGAGGCTCCCACCACACCGGCAGAGGCTCCCACCACACCGGGCTGACTCCCACCACACCGGCAGAGGCTCCCACCACACCGGGCTGGCTCCCACTACACCAGCAGAGGCTCCCACCACACCGGCAGAGGCTCCCACCACACCGGGCTGGCTCCCACCACACCGGGCTGGCTCCCACCACACCGGGCTGACTCCCACCACACCGGGCTGACTCCCACCACACCGGGCTGACTCCCACCACACCGGGCTGGCTCCCACCACACCGGGCTGACTCCCACCACACCGGGCTGACTCCCACCACACCGGGCTGGCTCCCACCACACCGGCAGAGGCTCCCACCACACCGGCAGAGGCTTCCACCACACCGGGCTGGCTCCCACCACACCGGCAGAGGCTCCCACCACACCAGCAGAGGCTCCCACCACACCGGCAGAGGCTCCCACCACACCGGGCTGACTCCCACCACACCGGCAGAGGCTCCCACCACACCGGGCTGACTCCCACCACACCGGGCTGACTCCCACCACACCGGGCTGGCTCCCACCACACCGGGCTGGCTCCCACCACACCGGGCTGGCTCCCACCACACCGGCAGAGGCTCCCACCACACCGGCAGAGGCTCCCACCACACCGGCAGAGGCTCCCACCACACCGGCAGAGGCTCCCACCACACCGGGCTGACTCCCACCACACCGGCAGGGGCTCCCACCACACCGGGCTGACTCCCACCACACCGGGCTGGCTCCCACCACACCGGGCTGACTCCCACCACACCGGGCTGACTCCCACCACACCGGGCTGGCTCCCACCACACCGGGCTGACTCCCACCACACCGGGCTGACTCCCACCACACCGGGCTGACTGCCACCACACCGGCAGAGGCTCCCACCACACCGGGCTGACTCCCACCACACCGGGCTGACTCCCACCACACCGGGCTGACTCCCACCACACCGGCAGAGGCTCCCACCACACCGGCAGAGGCTCCCACCACACCGGGCTGACTCCCACCACACCGGCAGAGGCTCCCACCACACCGGGCTGGCTCCCACCACACCGGGCTGGCTCCCACCACACCGGGCTGACTCCCACCACACCGGGCTGGCTCCCACCACACCGGGCTGGCTCCCACCACACCGGGCTGACTCCCACCACACCGGCAGAGACTCCCACCACACCGGGCTGGCTCCCACCACACCGGGCTGACTCCCACCACACCGGGCTGACTCCCACCACACCGGGCTGGCTCCCACCACACCGGGCTGGCTCCCACCACACCGGCAGAGGCTCCCACCACACCAGGCTGACTCCCACCACACCGGGCTGGCTCCCACCACACCGGGCTGACTCCCACCACACCGGGCTGACTCCCACCACACCGGGCTGGCTCCCACCACACCGGGCTGACTCCCACCACACCGGGCTGGCTCCCACCACACCGGGCTGGCTCCCACCACACCGGCAGAGGCTCCCACCACACCGGGCTGACTCCCACCACACCGGGCTGGCTCCCACCACACCGGGCTGGCTCCCACCACACCGGGCTGGCTCCCACCACACCGGCAGAGGCTCCCACCACACCGGCAGAGGCTCCCACCACACCGGGCTGGCTCCCACTACACCAGCAGAGGCTCCCACCACACCGGCAGAGGCTCCCACCACACCGGGCTGACTCCCACCACACCGGCAGAGGCTCCCACCACACCGGGCTGGCTCCCACTACACCAGCAGAGGCTCCCACCACACCGGCAGAGGCTCCCACCACACCGGGCTGGCTCCCACCACACCGGCAGAGGCTCCCACCACACCGGGCTGGCTCCCACCACACCGGGCTGACTCCCACCACACCAGGCTGACTCCCACCACACCGGGCTGGCTCCCACCACACCGGGCTGACTCCCACCACACCGGGCTGACTCCCACCACACCGGGCTGACTCCCACCACACCGGGCTGACTGCCACCACACCAGCAGAGGCTCCCACCACACCGGCAGAGGCTCCCACCACACCGGGCTGACTCCCACCACACCGGGCTGGCTCCCACCACACCGGGCTGGCTCCCACCACACCGGGCTGGCTCCCACCACACCGGGCTGGCTCCCACCACACCGGGCTGGCTCCCACCACACCAGCAGAGGCTCCCACCACACCGGGCTGACTCCCACCACACCGGGCTGACTGCCACCACACCAGCAGAGGCTCCCACCACACCGGGCTGACTGCCACCACACCAGCAGAGACTCCCACCACACCGGGCTGACTGCCACCACACCAGCAGAGGCTCCCACCACACCGGGCTGGCTCCCACCACACCGAGCTGGCTCCCACCACACCGGGCTGACTGCCACCACTCCGGGCTGGCTCCCACCACTCCGGGCTGGCTCCCACCACACCGGGCTGGCTCCCACCACACCGGCAGAGGCTCCCACCACACCGGGCTGGCTCCCACCACTCCGGGCTGACTGCCACCACACCAGCAGAGGCTCCCACCACACCGGCAGAGGCTCCCACCACACCGGGCTGGCTCCCACCACACCGGGCTGACTGCCACCACACCAGCAGAGGCTCCCACCACACCGGCAGAGGCTCCCACCACACCGGGCTGGCTCCCACCACTCCGGGCTGGCTCCCACCACACCGAGCTGACTGCCTTTCAGCTCCAGCCTCTTCATTGCTCATCCTGTATGAAGGAGTCAGAGAAAGAAGAGGGACCTGTTGATAAGCTGGAGACAGGCAGCGGAGAGGTCCGTCCGGGCTGACTGCCTGGCAGTGCTCAGAGGGTATTTCCATGCCCGGACAGCTGTGAGCAAAGTGCACGTTGTACCCACGGGGAGCAGGTGTTCAGGCACTGCTGGGCACTTGGGAGGGGTTGGGGGAGCGATAAATGACATCTTCGATGAGAATGGGAAGTTAGTTCAGTCTGTGTCAGTCAGGAATTATCTGATTTATATTAGTAATGTGATGGTGCAATGGACTGCAGTGTGCTTTAAAAAACACACACACACACACACACTCTCTCAGGGGAGCTGAATGAATCTGTTGGAAAGGATGCTCCGCTGCTTATTCAGTAGGGCCATGAAGCGGACATGTCAGATTGTTCATAATGGATAACAGTTTGTGTAGTGACCTCCTCTCCACCACTAGCTCAAAAGAATCCAGGTTGTGGCCAAGGACGTATCCAGCCTTTCTGATGAGTTTATTTTGCATCACCAGCACTGATGCTGCTCCCCAACATAAAGCTGCAAAGAAGACTGCACAACAGACTGGTGAAAGATCTCCAACGTCCTGCTTCCTTAGAATCTCAACTTCCTTAGAAAATAGAGTCAACTCATACCCTTCAAGAAAGGGAGTAGAGATAACCCAGGAAATTATAGACCAGTGAGTCTGACTTCAGTGGTGGGCAAGTTGTTGGAGAAGATCCTGAGGGGCAGGATTTATGAGCATTTGAAGAGGTTGTGCCTTACGAGCCTGATTGAATTCTTTGAGGATGTGACTGAACACATTGATGAAGGTAGAGCAGTGGATGTAATGGATATGGATTTCAGCAATTTGATAAGGTTCCCCATTCAGAAAGTAAGGAGGGTGTGCTTTGTGGATCCAGAATTTGCTTGCCCACAGAAGGTGATCGTAGATGGTTTATATTCTGCACTGAGGTCAGTGATCAGTGGTATTCTGCAGGGATCTGTTCTGGGACCCTTCCTCTTTATAAATGACTTGGATGAGGAAGTGGAGGGATGGGTTAGTAAGTTTGCTGGTGACATAAAGGTTGGAGGTGTTGTGGATAGTGTGGAGGGTTGTCAGAGGTTACAGCGGGACATTGATAGGATGCAGAACTAGTCTGAGAACTGGCAGATGGAGTTCAACCCAGATAAGTGTGAGGTGGTTCATTTTGGTCGGTCCAATTTGAAGACAGAATATAGACAGCTTTTTTTAAAAAAGGTGGGAGAGAGAAACCGGGGAATTATAGACCGGTTAAGTCTGACATCGGTAGTGGGGAAAATGCTAGAGTCGGTTATCAAAGATGTGATAACAGCACATTTGGAAAGCGGTGAAATCATCGGACAAAGTCAGCATGGATTTGTGAAAGGAAAATCATGTCTGACGAATCTTATAGAATTTTTTGAGGATGTAACTAGTAGAGTGGATAGGGGAGAACCAGTGGATGTGGTATATTTAGATTTTCAAAAGGCTTTTGACAAGGTCCCACACAGGAGATTAGTGTGAAAACTTAAAGCACACGGTATTGGGGGTATGGTATTGATGTGGATAGAGAATTGGTTGGCAGACAGGAAGCAAAGAGTGTGGATAAATGGGACCTTTTCAGAATGGCAGGCAGTGACTAGTGGGGTATCGCAAGGCTCAGTGCTGGGACCCCAGTTGTTTACAATATATATTAATGATTTAGACAAGGGAATTAAATGCAGCATCTCCAAGTTTGCGGATGACACGAAGCTGAGCGGCAGTGTTAGCTGTGAGAAGGATGCTAAGAGGATGCAGGGTGACTTGGACAGGTTAGGTTAGGGGGCAAATTCATGGCAGATGCAATTTAATGTGGATAAATGTGAGGCTATCCTCTTTGGTTGCAAGAACAGGAAAACAGATTATTATCTGAATGGTGGCCGATTAGGAAAAGGGGAGTTGCAACAAGACCTGGGTGTCATTGTACACCAGTCATTGAAAGTGGGCATGCAGGTACAGCAGGCGGTGAAAAAGGCAAATGGTATGTTGACATTCATAGCAAGAGGATTCGAGTACAGGAGCAGGGAGGTTCTACTGCAGTTGTACAAGGCCTTGGTGAGACCACACCTGGAGTATTGTGTGCAGTTTTGGTCCCCTAATCTGAGGAGAGACATTCTTGCCATAGAGGGAGTACAAAGAAGGTTCACCAGATTGATTCCTGGGATGGCAGGACTTTCATATGAAGAAAGACTGAATTGACTCTTATACTCACTGGAATTTAGAAGATTGAGGGGGGATCTTGTTGAAACGTATAAAATTCTAAAGAAATTGGACAGGCTAGATGCAGGAAGATTGTTCCCGATGTTGGGGAAGTCCAGAACGAGGGGTCACAGTTTAAGTATAAAGGGGAAGCCTTTTAGGACCGAGATGAGGAAAACTTCTTCACACAGAGAGTGGTGAATCTGGGGAATTCTCTGCCACAGGAAACAGTTGAGGCTATATTTAAGAGGGAGTTAGATATGGCCCTTGTGGCTAAAGGGATCAGGAGGTATGGAGAGAAGGCAGGTACAGGGTTCTGAGTTGGATGATCAGCCATGATCATACTGAATGGTGGTGCAGGCTCGAAGGGCCGAATGGCCTACTCCTGCACCTACTTTCTATGTTTCTATAATATAAATGGTAAGACTTTTAGCAGTATGGATGATCTGAGAGATCTTGGGCTCTGTGTTGATAGGACATTCAAAGTTGCTGTGCAGATTGACAGCATTGTCAAGAAGGTGTATGGTGTGTTGGAATTCATCAACCGTAGGATTGAGTTCAAGAGCCATGAGGTAATGTTGCAACTATATAGAACCCTGGTCAGACCCCACTTGGAGTACTGTGCTCAGTTCTGGTCGCCTCACTACAGGGAGGATGTGGATACCATAGAGAGAATGCAGAGGAGATTTACAAGGATGTTGCCTGGTTTGGAGGGCATACCTTAAGGGAATAAGTTGAGTGAACTCGACCTTTTCTCCTTGGAGCGATGGAGGATGAGATGTGACCTGATAGAAGTATATAAGATGATGAGTGACATTGGTCGTGTGGATAGCCAGAGGCTTTTTCCCAGGGCTGAAATGGCTAACACGAGGGGGCACAGTTTTAAGGTGCTTGGAAATAGGTATCGATAGGATGTTAGGGTTTCACACAGCGAGTGGTGGGTGCATGGAATGCACTGCTAGTGAAGGTGGTAGAGGTCTTTAAGAGCCTCTTGGATAGGTACATGGATCTTAGAAAAATAGACAGCTATGCGCTGGGGAAATTCTAGGCAGTTTCTAGAGTAGGTTACACGGTCGGCACAACATTGTGGGCCGAAGGGCCTGTAATGTGCTGTAAATTTCTATGTTGTATGTTCTTGTAATAACCTTGGGGTTGGTTTTCCAGTCAAGTCTGCTGTCAAGGTGAATTCGCAAGTATTTGTACTCCACCACCACAACAATCTCTCCCAGAATGTATACAGGACTCCCAGACCACCTGGCTTACGGACAGTTTACCCGCTGTTCTATCATTATTGAGTGGCTCCTTAGAACGTAGAACCGCACAGCAAAAGAACCAGGCCCTTATGCTTACAGAGCTGTGCCAAACCTATTAAGCTAGTAATCAAATGGCCAACTGAACTAATCCCTTCTGCCTGCACAATGTCCATACCCTTCCATTATCCTCTCATTCATGTGTCTTAAACTTCTCTTAAATGTCCCTGATGTATCTGCCTCTACCACCATCCCAGGCAGGACATTTCAGACACCCACCACTCTGTATTTTAAAAAAAAATCATTTCCCCTCACATCTCCTTTGAACTGCCCTCTTCTCATCTTAAATGCATGGTCTCTGGTATTAGAACATTTCAACCCTGGGGAAAAAAATATACTGTCTGTCCATAATCTTATAGACCTCCATCAGTTCTCCCATCAGCCTCCACTGCTCTAGAAAAAACAACCCAGGTTTGTCCAAACTCTTGTTAAAGCACGTGCCCTCTAAACCAGGCAGCATCCTGGTGAACCTCTTCAGCACGCTCTCCACAGCTCCAACATCTTTCCTATAGTGGGCAGATGTATAGCAGGAACAGCTGGTCTCTGCCATACTCCTGATGCAGACTAACTCAAGTTTTATAAAGCTGTAACATAACTTCCTGACTTCTGAACTCAATTCCTCGACTAATAAATGTACAAATGCCATTTGCCTTCTTAACCACCTGTGTAGCCACCTTCAGGGGGCAAGGAACTTGGACCTCAAAATCCCTCAGCTGATGAACGGCCTTGCCCTGGACAGCGTACGGTCTCTGTACAGAGTCTTCCCAGTACAATAAGATGGACTCTTGGCCCAATCATCCTCATCATTTTGGCCTTTCATCTTATTATTTACCTGCTCTCCACTTCCATGTAGCTGTTACACTATAAAACCATAAGATATAGGAGTAGAAGTAGGCCATTTGGTCCATTGAGTCTGCTCCACCATGGGCTGAACCAATTATTATAGTCATCCCCACTCCCCTGCCTTCTCCCCATACCCTTTGATGCCCTGGCTAACCAAGAACCTATCCGTCTCTGCCTTAAATACACCCAATGACTTGGCCTCCACAGCCACTCGTGGCAACAAATTCCACAGATTTACCACTCTCTGACTAAATTAATTTCTCCACATCTCTGTTCTAAATGGATGTCCTTCAATCCTGAAGTCGTGCCCTTTGTCCTAGCCTCCCCTACCATGGGAAATAACTTTGCCATATCTAATCTCTTCAGGCCTTTTAACATTTGGAACGTTTCTATGAGATCCCCCTCATTCTCCTGAACTCCAGGGAATACAGCCCAGGAGCTACCAAATGTTCCTCATATGGTAACCCTTTCATTCCTGGAATCATTCTCGTGAATCTTCTCTGAACCCTCTCCAATGTCAGTATAAACTTTCTAAAATAAGAAACCCAAAACTTCACACAATACTCCAATTGTGGTCTCACGAGTGCCTTATAGAGTCTCAACATCACATCCCTGCTCTTATATTCAATACCTCTAGAGATGAATGCCAACATTGCATTGGCCTTCTTCACCACCGACTCAACCTGGAGGTTAACCTTTAGGGTATCCTGCACAAGGACTCCCAAGTCCCTCTGCATCTCTGCATTTTGAATTCTCTCCCCATCTAAATAACAGTCTGCCCCTTTCTTTCTTCCACCAAAGTGCATGACCGTACACTTTTCAACATTGTATTTCATTTGCCAATTCTTTGCCCATTCCCCTAAACTATCTAAGTCTCTCTGCAGGCTCTCTGTTTCCCCAACACTACCCACTCCTCCACCTATCTTTGTATCATTGGCAAATTTAGCCACAAATCCATTAATCCCATAGTCAAAATCATTGACGTACATCATAAAAAGCAGTGGTCCCAACACCGACCCCTGTGGAACTCCACTGGTAACCGGCAGCCAGCCAGAATAGGATCCCTTTATTCCCACTCTCTGTTTTCTGCCGACCAGCCAATGCTCCACCCATGCTAGTAACTTCCCTGTAATTCCATGGGCTCTTATCTTGTTAAGCAGCCTCATGTGCGACACCTTGTCAAAGCCCTTCTGAAAATCCAAGTACACCATGTCTACTTCAACTCCTTTGACTACCCTGCATGTAATTTCTTCAAAGAATTTCAGTAGGTTTGTCAGTTCGGATTTCCCTTTCAGGAAACCATGCTGGCCTTGGCCTACCTAAAATATAGATAGATACAGGCCTTTCAGCCCACAAAGTTGTGCTGAACATGTCCCTACCTTAGAAATTATCAGGGTTACCCATAGCCCTCTATTTTTCTGAGCTCCATGTACCTATCCAAAAGTCTCTTAAAAGACCCTGTCATATCCACCTCCACCACCACCGGCGGCAGCCCATTCCACACACTCACCACTCTCTGAGTAAAAAAAACTTACCCCTAACATCTCCACTGTACCTACTCCCCAGCAACATAAACCTGTGCCCTCCTGTGGCAGCCATTTCAGCCCTGGGAAAAAGCCTCTGACTATCCACAGGATCAATGTGTCTCATCTCATACACCTCGATCAGGTCACCTCTCATCCTCCATCGCTCCAAGGAGAAAAGGCCGAGTTCAGTCAATTTATTCTCTTAAGGTATGCCCTCCAAACAAGGCAACACCCTTGTAAATCTCCTCTGCACCTTTTCTATGGTTTCCACATCCTTCCTGTAGTGAAGCAACCAGAATTGAGCACAGTACTCCAAGTGGGGTCTGACCAGGATCCTATATAGCTGCAACATTACCTCTCGGCTCCTAAACTCAATCCCACAATTGATCAAGGCCAATACCCCATATGCCTTCATATGCCTCTTTCCACAGAGTCAACTTAGCAGCTGCTTTGAGTGTCCTATGGACTTGGACCCGAAGATCCCTCTGATCCTCCACACTGCCAAGAGTCTTACCATTAATACTAAATTCTGCCATCATATTTGACCTACCAAAATGAACCACCTCACACTTATCTGGGTTGAACTCCATCTGCTCTTCTCAGCTCATTTTCGTATCCTATCAATGTCCTGCTGTAACCTCTGACAGCCCTCCACACTATCCACAACACCCCCAAACTTTGTTTCATCAGCAAATTTACTAACCCATTCCTCCACTTCCTCATCCAGGTCCAGAGCAAGGGTCCCAGAACAGATCCCTGAGGCACACCACTGGTCACTGACCTCCATGCAGAATAAGACCCGTCTACAACCACTCTTTGCCTTCTGTGGGCAAGCCAGTTCTGGATCTACAAAGTAATGTCCCCTTGAATCCCATGCCTCCTTACTTTCTAAATAAACCTTGCATGGGGTACTTTATCAAATGCCTTGCTGAAAACCATATACACCACATCTACTGCTCTTCTTTCAATGTGTTTAGTCACATCCTCAAAATTCAAACAGACTCAGAAGGCATGACCAGATATACTGGCCCAGAAATCTGGTGCTAACACGCTCACTGTGTGAGGTAACAGTGGTAACGTACAGCAATGAGACCTGGATGATCAGGTACAACCGGATCTGGTCAGGTGAGGCGAACCACACGTATGGCCAAACAGCTGTATTGCAACATTTTATGCAGCCTTTCTCACTAAAATTGGTGTTTAACTCCCTGTAACTTTCCTCCCTTTCGCAGGCGGACACAAGGAAATCGCAATCACCATCCAGTGTTTTTGGATCTGCAGATCACAGCAGTCACCATGTCTCTGTCTGGTATGTATCACACTATCCTCACAATCTCCTCATCCCTCACTGTGAACGTGACCATCTCACTGTCCTGTCTGTATCACCCTGCCCTCACAATCTCCTCATCACTCACTGTGATCGTATCCATCTCATTGTCCGGTGTGTATCACCCTGACCTCACAATCTCCTCATCCCTCACTGTGATCGTCTCCATCTCAATGTCCGGTGTGTATCACCCTGACCTCATAATCTCCTCATCCCTCACTGTGATCGTCTCCATCTCACTGTCCGGTGTGTATCCCCCTGTCCTCACAATCTCCTAATCCCTCACTGTGAACGTGCCCATCTCACTGTCTGGAGTGTATCACACTGTCCTCACAATCTCCTCATCCCTCACTGTGAACGTGTCCATCTCACTGTCCGGTGTTTATCACCCTGTCCTCACAATCTCCTCACAATCTCTTCATACCTCACTGTGAACGTGTCCATCTCACTGTCCGGTGTGTATCCCCCTGTCCTCACAATCTCCTCATCCATCACTGTGAAACCGTCCATCTCACTAAATGGTGTGTATCACCCTGTCCTCACAATCTCCTCATCCCTCACTGTGAACGTGTCCATCTCACTGTCCGGTGTGTATCACTCTGTCCTCACAATCTCCTCATCCCTCACTGTGAACGTGTCTATCTCACTGTCCGGTGTGTATCACCCTGTCCTCACAATCTCCTCATCCCTCACTGTGAACGTGTCCATCTCACTGTCCGGTGTGTATCACTCTGTCCTCACAATCTCCTCATCCCTCACTGTGAACGTGTCCATCTCACTGTCCGGTGTGTATCACTCTGTCCTCACAATCTCCTCATCCCTCACTGTGAACGTGTCCATCTCACTGTCTGGAGTGTATCACCCTGTCTTCACAATCTCCTCATCCCTCACTGTGAACGTGTCCATCTCATTCTCCGGAGTGTATCCCCCAGTCCTCACAATCTCCTCATCCCTCACTGTGAACGTGTCCATCTCACTGTCCGGTGTGTATCACCCTGTCCTCACAACATCCTCATCCCTCACTGTGAACGTGAACCATCTCACTGTCCGGTGTGTATCACCCTGTCCTCACAATCTCCTCATTCCTCACTGTGAACGTGTCCATATCACTCTCCTGTGTGTATTACCCTGTCCTCACAATCTCCTCATCCATGACTGTGAACGTGTCCATCTCACTGTACGGTGTGTATCACCCTGTCCTCACAATCTCCTCATCCCTCACTGTGAACGTGTCCAACTCACTGTCCGGTGTGTAACACCCTGTTCTCACAATCTCCTCATCCCTCACAGTGAACGTGTCCATCTAACTGTATGGTGTGTATCACCCTGTCCTCACAACCTCCAGATCCCTCACTGTGAACGTGTCCATCTCACTGTCCGGTCTCTATCACCCTGTCCTCACAATCTCCTCATCCCTCACTGTGAACTCGTCCATCTCATTGTCCGGTGTGTATCACCCTGTCCTCACAATCTCCTCATCCCTCACTGTGTACGTGTCCATCTCACTGTCCAGTGAGTATCACCCTGTCCTCACAATCTCCTCATCCCTATCAGTGAAAGGGTCCATGTCACTGTCCGGTGAGTATCACCCAGTCCTCACAATCTCCAAATCCCTCAATGTGAACGCGTCCATCTCACTGTCCGGTGTGTATCACCCTGTCCTCACAATTTCCTCATCCCTCACTGTGAATGTGTCCATCTCACTGTCCCGTGTGTATCACCCTGTCCTCAGAATCTCCTCATCCTTCGCTGTGAACGTGTCCATCTCACTGACCGGTGTCTATCACCCTGTCCTCACAATCTCCTCATCCCTCACTGTGAACGTGTCCATCTCACTGTCCGGTGTCTATCACCCTGTCCTCACAATCTCCTCATCCCTCACTGTGAACCCGTCATTCTCACTGTCCGGTGTCTATCACCCTGTCCTCACAATCACCTCATCCCTCACTGTGAACGTGTCCATCTCACTGTCCGGTGTGTATCACGCTGTCCTCTCAATCTCCTCATCCCTCACTGTGAACGTGTCCATCTCACTGTCTGGTGTGTATCACCCTGTCCTCAGAATCTCCTCATCCCTCACTGTGAACGTGTCCATCTCACTGTCCGGTGTGTATCACCCTGTCATCTCAATCTCCTCATCCCTCACTGTGAACGTGTCCATCTCACTGTCCGGTGTGTATCACCCTGTCCTCACAATCTCCTCATCCCTCACTGTGAACGTGTCCATCTCACTGTCCGGTGTGTATCACCCTGTCCTCACAATCTCCTCATCCCTCACTGTGTACGTGTCCATCTCACTGTCCGCTGTGTATCACCCTGTCCTCACAATCTCCTCATCCCTCACTGTGAACGTGTCCATCTCACTGTCCGGTGTGTATCTCACTGTCCTCACAATCTCCTTATCCGTCACTGTGAACGCGTCCATCTCACTGTCTGGTGTGTATCACCCTGTCCTCACAATCTCCTCATCCCTCACTGCGAACGTGTAAATCTCACTGTCCAGTGTGTATCACACTCTCCTCACAATCTCCTCATCCCTCACTGCGAACGTGTAAATCTCACTGTCCAAAGTGTATCACCCTGTCCTCACAATCTCCACATCCCTCACTGAGAACGTGTCCATCTCACTGTCCGGTGTGTATCACCCTGGCCTCACTATCTCCTCATCCCTCACTGTGAACGTGTCCATCTCACTGTCCGGTGTGTATCACCCTGTCCTCACAATCTCCTCATCCCTCACTGTGAACGTGTCCATCTGACTGTCCGGTGTGTATCATCCTGTCCTCTCAATTTCCTCATCCCTTTCTGTGAACCCTTCCATCTCACTGTCCGCTGTGTATCAACCTTTCATTACAATCTCCTCATCCCTCACTGTGAACGTGTCCATCTCATTCTCCGGTGTGTATCCCCCAGTCCTCACAATCTCCTCATCCCTCACTGTGAACGTGTCCATCTCACTGTCCGGTGTGTATCACCCTGTCCTCACAACATCCTCATCCCTCACTGTGAACGTGAACCATCTCACTGTCCGGTGTGTATCACCCTGTCCTCACGAATTCCTCATTCCTCACTGTGAACGTGTCCATATCACTCTCCTGTGTGTATTACCCTGTCCTCACAATCTCCTCATCCATGACTGTGAACGTGTCCATCTCACTGTACGGTGTGTATCACCCTGTCCTCACAATCTCCTCATCCCTCACTGTGAACGTGTTCATCTCACTGTCCTGTCTGTATCACCCTGTCCTCACAATTTCCTCATCTCTCACTGTGAACGTGTCCATCTCACTGTCCGGTGTGTATCACCCTGTACTCACAATCACCTCATCCCTCACTGTGAACGTGTCCATCTCACTGTCCGGTGTGTATCACCCTGTCCTCTCAATCTCCTCATCCCTCACTGTGAACGTGTTCATCTCACTGTCCGGTGTGTATCACCCTGTCCGCACAATCTCCTCATCCCTCACTGTGAACGTTTCCATTTCACTGTCCCGTGTGTATCACCCTGTCCTCACAATCTCCTCATCCCTCACTGTGAATGTCTCCATCTCACTGTCCGGAGTGTATCACCCTGGCTTCACAATCTCCTCATCCCTCACTGTGAACGTGTCCATCTCACTGTCTGGAGTGTATCACCCTGTCTTCACAATCTCCTCATCCCTCACTGTGAACGTGTCCATCTCATTCTCCGGTGTGTATCGCCCAGTCCTCACAATCTCCTCATCCCTCACTGTGAACGTGTCCATCTCACTGTCCGGTGTGTATCACCCTGTCCTCACAACATCCTCATCCCTCACTGTGAAGGTGAACCATCTCACTGTCCGGTGTGTAACACCCTGTCCTCACAATCTCCTCATTCCTCACTGTGAACGTGTCCATATCACTCTCCTGTGTGTATTACCCTGTCCTCAAAATCTCCTCATCCATGACTGTGAACGTGTCCATCTCACTGTACGGTGTGTATCACCCTGTCCTCACAATCTCCTCATCCCTCACTGTGAACGTGTCCAACTCACTGTCCGGTGTGTAACACCCTGTTCTCACAATCTACTCATCCCTCACAGTGAACGTGTCCATCTAACTGTATGGTGTGTATCACCCTGTCCTCACAACCTCCAGATCCCTCACTGTGAACGTGTCCATCTCACTGTCCGGTCTCTATCACCCTGTCCTCACAATCTCCTCATCCCTCACTGTGAACTCGTCCATCTCATTGTCCGGTGTGTATCACCCTGTCCTCACAATCTCCTCATCCCTCACTGTGAACGTGTCCATCTCACTGTCCGGTGTGTATCACCTTGTCCTCACAATCTCCTCATCCCTCACTGTGAACGTGTCCATCTCACTGTCCAGTGTGTATCACCCTGTCCTCACAATCTCCTCATCCCTATCAGTGAAAGTGTCCATGTCACTGTCCGGTGAGTATCACCCAGTCCTCACAATCTCCAAATCCCTCAATGTGAACGCGTCCATCTCACTGTCCGGTGTGTATCGCCCTGTCCTCACAATCTCCTCATCCCTCACTGTGAACGTGTCCATCTCACTGTCCGGTGTGTATCACCCTGTCCTCACAATTTCCTCATCCCTCACTGTGAATGTGTCCATCTCACTGTCCCGTGTGTATCACCCTGTCCTCAGAATCTCCTCATCCCTCACTGTGAACGTGTCCATCTCACTGTCCGGTGTGTATCGCCCTGTCCTCACAATCTCCTCATCCCTCACTGTGAACGTGTCCATCTCACTGTCCGGTGTGTATCACCCTGTCCTCACAATCTCCTCATCCCTCACTGTGTAAGTGTCCATCTCACTGTCCGCTGTGTATCACCCTGTCCTCACAATCTCCTCATCCCTCACTGTGAACGTGTCCATCTCACTGTCCAGTGTGTATCACCCTGTCCTCACAATCTCCACATCCCTCACTGAGAACGTGTCCATCTCACTGTCCGGTGTGTATCACCCTGGCCTCACTATCTCCTCATCCCTCACTGTGAACGTGTCCATCTCACTGTCCGGTGTGTATCACCCTGTCCTCACAATCTCCTCATCCCTCACTGTGAACGTGTCCATCTGACTGTCCGGTGTGTATCATCCTGTCCTCTCAATTTCCTCATCCCTTTCTGTGAACCCTTCCATCTCACTGTCCGCTGTGTATCAACCTTTCATTACAATCTCCTCATCCCTCACTGTGAACGTGTCCATCTCATTCTCCGGTGTGTATCCCCCAGTCCTCACAATCTCCTCATCCCTCACTGTGAACGTGTCCATCTCACTGTCCGGTGTGTATCACCCTGTCCTCACAACATCCTCATCCCTCACTGTGAACGTGAACCATCTCACTGTCCGGTGTGTATCACCCTGTCCTCACGAATTCCTCATTCCTCACTGTGAACGTGTCCATATCACTCTCCTGTGTGTATTACCCTGTCCTCACAATCTCCTCATCCATGACTGTGAACGTGTCCATCTCACTGTACGGTGTGTATCACCCTGTCCTCACAATCTCCTCATCCCTCACTGTGAACGTGTTCATCTCACTGTCCTGTCTGTATCACCCTGTCCTCACAATTTCCTCATCTCTCACTGTGAACGTGTCCATCTCACTGTCCGGTGTGTATCACCCTGTACTCACAATCACCTCATCCCTCACTGTGAACGTGTCCATCTCACTGTCCGGTGTGTATCACCCTGTCCTCTCAATCTCCTCATCCCTCACTGTGAACGTGTTCATCTCACTGTCCGGTGTGTATCACCCTGTCCGCACAATCTCCTCATCCCTCACTGTGAACGTTTCCATTTCACTGTCCCGTGTGTATCACCCTGTCCTCACAATCTCCTCATCCCTCACTGTGAATGTCTCCATCTCACTGTCCGGAGTGTATCACCCTGGCTTCACAATCTCCTCATCCCTCACTGTGAACGTGTCCATCTCACTGTCTGGAGTGTATCACCCTGTCTTCACAATCTCCTCATCCCTCACTGTGAACGTGTCCATCTCATTCTCCGGTGTGTATCGCCCAGTCCTCACAATCTCCTCATCCCTCACTGTGAACGTGTCCATCTCACTGTCCGGTGTGTATCACCCTGTCCTCACAACATCCTCATCCCTCACTGTGAAGGTGAACCATCTCACTGTCCGGTGTGTAACACCCTGTCCTCACAATCTCCTCATTCCTCACTGTGAACGTGTCCATATCACTCTCCTGTGTGTATTACCCTGTCCTCAAAATCTCCTCATCCATGACTGTGAACGTGTCCATCTCACTGTACGGTGTGTATCACCCTGTCCTCACAATCTCCTCATCCCTCACTGTGAACGTGTCCAACTCACTGTCCGGTGTGTAACACCCTGTTCTCACAATCTACTCATCCCTCACAGTGAACGTGTCCATCTAACTGTATGGTGTGTATCACCCTGTCCTCACAACCTCCAGATCCCTCACTGTGAACGTGTCCATCTCACTGTCCGGTCTCTATCACCCTGTCCTCACAATCTCCTCATCCCTCACTGTGAACTCGTCCATCTCATTGTCCGGTGTGTATCACCCTGTCCTCACAATCTCCTCATCCCTCACTGTGAACGTGTCCATCTCACTGTCCGGTGTGTATCACCTTGTCCTCACAATCTCCTCATCCCTCACTGTGAACGTGTCCATCTCACTGTCCAGTGTGTATCACCCTGTCCTCACAATCTCCTCATCCCTATCAGTGAAAGTGTCCATGTCACTGTCCGGTGAGTATCACCCAGTCCTCACAATCTCCAAATCCCTCAATGTGAACGCGTCCATCTCACTGTCCGGTGTGTATCGCCCTGTCCTCACAATCTCCTCATCCCTCACTGTGAACGTGTCCATCTCACTGTCCGGTGTGTATCACCCTGTCCTCACAATTTCCTCATCCCTCACTGTGAATGTGTCCATCTCACTGTCCCGTGTGTATCACCCTGTCCTCAGAATCTCCTCATCCCTCACTGTGAACGTGTCCATCTCACTGTCCGGTGTGTATCGCCCTGTCCTCACAATCTCCTCATCCCTCACTGTGAACGTGTCCATCTCACTGTCCGGTGTGTATCACCCTGTCCTCACAATCTCCTCATCCCTCACTGTGTAAGTGTCCATCTCACTGTCCGCTGTGTATCACCCTGTCCTCACAATCTCCTCATCCCTCACTGTGAACGTGTCCATCTCACTGTCCAGTGTGTATCACCCTGTCCTCACAATCTCCACATCCCTCACTGAGAACGTGTCCATCTCACTGTCCGGTGTGTATCACCCTGGCCTCACTATCTCCTCATCCCTCACTGTGAACGTGTCCATCTCACTGTCCGGTGTGTATCACCCTGTCCTCACAATCTCCTCATCCCTCACTGTGAACGTGTCCATCTGACTGTCCGGTGTGTATCATCCTGTCCTCTCAATTTCCTCATCCCTTTCTGTGAACCCTTCCATCTCACTGTCCGCTGTGTATCAACCTTTCATTACAATCTCCTCATCCCTCACTGTGAACGTGTCCATCTCATTCTCCGGTGTGTATCCCCCAGTCCTCACAATCTCCTCATCCCTCACTGTGAACGTGTCCATCTCACTGTCCGGTGTGTATCACCCTGTCCTCACAACATCCTCATCCCTCACTGTGAACGTGAACCATCTCACTGTCCGGTGTGTATCACCCTGTCCTCACGAATTCCTCATTCCTCACTGTGAACGTGTCCATATCACTCTCCTGTGTGTATTACCCTGTCCTCACAATCTCCTCATCCATAACTGTGAACGTGTCCATCTCACTGTACGGTGTGTATCACCCTGTCCTCACAATCTCCTCATCCCTCACTGTGAACGTGTTCATCTCACTGTCCTGTCTGTATCACCCTGTCCTCACAATTTCCTCATCTCTCACTGTGAACGTGTCCATCTCACTGTCCGGTGTGTATCACCCTGTACTCACAATCACCTCATCCCTCACTGTGAACGTGTCCATCTCACTGTCCGGTGTGTATCACCCTGTACTCTCAATCTCCTCATCCCTCACTGTGAACGTGTTCATCTCACTGTCCGGTGTGTATCACCCTGTCCTCACAATCTCCTCATCCCTCACTGTGAATGTCTCCATCTCACTGTCCGGAGTGTATCACCCTGGCTTCACAATCTCCTCATCCCTCACTGTGAACGTGTCCATCTCACTGTCTGGAGTGTATCACCCTGTCTTCACAATCTCCTCATCCCTCACTGTGAACGTGTCCATCTCATTCTCCGGTGTGTATCGCCCAGTCCTCACAATCTCCTCATCCCTCACTGTGAACGTGTCCATCTCACTGTCCGGTGTGTATCACCCTGTCCTCACAACATCCTCATCCCTCACTGTGAAGGTGAACCATCTCACTGTCCGGTGTGTAACACCCTGTCCTCACAATCTCCTCATTCCTCACTGTGAACGTGTCCATATCACTCTCCTGTGTGTATTACCCTGTCCTCAAAATCTCCTCATCCATGACTGTGAACGTGTCCATCTCACTGTACGGTGTGTATCACCCTGTCCTCACAATCTCCTCATCCCTCACTGTGAACGTGTCCAACTCACTGTCCGGTGTGTAACACCCTGTTCTCACAATCTACTCATCCCTCACAGTGAACGTGTCCATCTAACTGTATGGTGTGTATCACCCTGTCCTCACAACCTCCAGATCCCTCACTGTGAACGTGTCCATCTCACTGTCCGGTCTCTATCACCCTGTCCTCACAATCTCCTCATCCCTCACTGTGAACTCGTCCATCTCATTGTCCGGTGTGTATCACCCTGTCCTCACAATCTCCTCATCCCTCACTGTGAACGTGTCCATCTCACTGTCCGGTGTGTATCACCTTGTCCTCACAATCTCCTCATCCCTCACTGTGAACGTGTCCATCTCACTGTCCAGTGTGTATCACCCTGTCCTCACAATCTCCTCATCCCTATCAGTGAAAGTGTCCATGTCACTGTCCGGTGAGTATCACCCAGTCCTCACAATCTCCAAATCCCTCAATGTGAACGCGTCCATCTCACTGTCCGGTGTGTATCGCCCTGTCCTCACAATCTCCTCATCCCTCACTGTGAACGTGTCCATCTCACTGTCCGGTGTGTATCACCCTGTCCTCACAATTTCCTCATCCCTCACTGTGAATGTGTCCATCTCACTGTCCCGTGTGTATCACCCTGTCCTCAGAATCTCCTCATCCCTCACTGTGAACGTGTCCATCTCACTGTCCGGTGTGTATCGCCCTGTCCTCACAATCTCCTCATCCCTCACTGTGAACGTGTCCATCTCACTGTCCGGTGTGTATCACCCTGTCCTCACAATCTCCTCATCCCTCACTGTGTACGTGTCCATCTCACTGTCCGCTGTGTATCACCCTGTCCTCACAATCTCCTCATCCCTCACTGTGAACGTGTCCATCTCACTGTCCGGTGTGTATCACACTGTCCTCACAATCTCCTTATCCGTCACTGTGAACGCGTCCATCTCACTGTCTGGTGTGTATCACCCTGTCCTCACAATCTCCTCATCCCTCACTGAGAACGTGTAAATCTCACTGTCCAGTGTGTATCACACTCTCCTCACAATCTGCTCATCCCTCACTGTGAACGTGACTTTGTCACTGTCTGGTGTGTATCACCCTGTGCTCACAATCTCCACATCCCTCACTGTGAACTTGTCTATCTCACTGTCTGGTGTGTATCACCATGTGCTCACAATCTCCTCACAATCTCCTCATCCCTCACTGCGAACGTGTCAATCTCACTGTCCAGTGTGTATCACACTGTCCTCACAATCTCCTCATCCCTCACTGTAAACTTTTCCATCTCACTGTCCGGTGTGAATCACCCTGTCCTCACAATCTCCTCGTCCGTCACTGTGAACGCGTCCATCTCACTGTCTGGTGTGTATCACCCTGTGCTCACAATCTCCTCATCCCTCACTGCGAACGTGTCAATCTCACTGTCCAGTGTGTATCACACTGTCCTCACAATCTCCTCATCCCTCACTGTGTACGTATCCATCGCACTGTCCAGTGAGTATCACCCTGTCCTCACAATCTTCTCATCCCTCACTGTAAACTTGTCCATCTCACTGTCCGGTGTGTATCACCCTGTCCTCACAATCTCCTCATCCCTCACTGAGAACGTGTCCATCTCACTGTCCGGTGTGTATCACCCTGTCCTCACTATCTCCTCATCCCTCACTGTGAACTTGTCCATCTCACTGTCCCGTGTGTATCACCCTGTCCTCACAATCTCCTCATCCCTCACTGTGAACGTGTCCATCTGACTGTCCGGTGTGTATCATCCTGTCCTTTCAATTTCCTCATCCCTTACTGTGAACCCTTCCATCTCACTGTCCGCTGTGTATCAACCTTTCATTACAATCTCCTCATCCCTCACTGTGAACGTGTCCATCTCATTCTCCGGTGTGTATCCCCCAGTCCTCACAATCTCCTCATCCCTCACTGTGAACGTGTCCATCTCACTGTCCGGTGTGTATCACCCTGTCCTCACAACATCCTCATCCCTCACTGTGAATGTGAACCATCTCACTGTCCGGTGTGTATCACCCAGTCCTCACGAATTCCTCATTCCTCACTGTGAACGTGTCCATCTCACTGTCCTGTGTGTATAACCCTGTCCTCACAATCACCTCATCCATGACTGTGAACGTGTCCATCTCACTGTACGGTGTGTATCACCCTGTCCTCACAATCTCCTCATCCCTCACTGTGAACGTGTTCATCTCACTGTCCTGTCTGTATCACCCTGTCCTCACAATTTCCTCATCTCTCACTGTGAACGTGTCCATCTCACTGTCCGGTGTGTATCACCCTGTTCTCACAATCTTCTCATCCCACACTGTAAACTTGTCCATCTCACTGTCCGGTGTGTATCACCCTGTACTCACAATCACCTCATCCCTCACTGTGAACGTGTCCATCTCACTGTCCGGTGTGTATCACCCTGTCCTCTCAATCTCCTCATCCCTCACTGTGAACGTGTCCATCTCAGTGTCTGGTGTGTATCACCCTGACCTCACAATCTCCTCATCCCTCACTGTGAACGATTCCATCTCTCTGTCCGGTGTGTATCACCATGTCCTCACAATCTCCTCATCCCTCACTGTGAACGTGTCCATCTCACTGTCTGGTGTGTATCACCCATTCCTCACAATCTCCTCATCCCTCACTGTGAACGTGTCCATCTCACTGTCCGGTGTGTATCACGCTGTCCTCACAATCTCCACATCCCTCACTGAGAACGTGTCCATCTCTCTGTCCGGTGTGTATCACCCATTCCTCACAATCTCCTCATCCCTCACTGCGAACGGGTCAATCTCACTGTCCGGTGTGTATCACACTGTCCTCACAATCTCCACATCCCTCACTGTGAACTTGTCTGTCTCACTGTCTGCTGTGTATCACCCTGTGCTCCCAATCTCCTCATCCCTGACTGCGAACGTGTCAATCTGACTGTCCAGTGTGTATCACACTGTCCTCACAATCTTCTCATCCCTCAATGTAAATGTGTCCATCTCAGTGTCCGGTGTGTATCACCCTGTCCTCACAATCTCCTCATCCCTCACTGTGAACGTGTCCATCTCACTTTCCGGTGTGTATCACCCTGTCCTCACAATCTCCTCATCCCTCACTGTGAACTTGTCCATCTCACTGTCCCGTGTGTATCACCCTGTCCTCACAATCTCCTCATCCCTCACTGTGAACTTGTCCATCTCACTGTCCGGAGTGTATCACCCTGTACTCACAATCTCTTCGTCCCTCACAGTGAACGTGTCCATCTGACTGTCCGGTGTGAATCATCCTGTCCTCTCAATTTCCTCATCCCTCACTGTGAACCCGTCCATCTCACTGTCCGCTGTGTATCAACCTTTCATTACAATCTCCTCATTCTTCACTGTGAACGTGTTCATCTCACTGTCCGGTGTGTATCACCCTGTCCTCGCAATCTCCTCATCTCTCACTGTGAATGTGTCCATCTCAGTGTCCGGTGTGTATCACCTTGTTCTCACAATCTTCTCATCCCTCACTGTAAACTTGTCCATCTCACTATCCGGTGTGTATCACCCTGTTCTCAAAATCTTCTCATCCCTCACTGTAAACTTGTCCATCTCACTGTCCGGTGTGTATCACCCTGTCCTCACAATCTCCCTATCCCTCACTGTGAACGTGTCCATCTCATGTCCGATGTGTATCACCCTGTCTTCCCAATCTCCTCATCCCTCACTGAGAAAGTGTCCATCTCACTGCCTGGTGAGTATCACCCTGTCCTCACAATCTCCTCATCCCTCACTGTGAACGTGTCCATCTCACTGTCTGGAGTGAATCACCCTGTCCTCACAATCTCCTCATACCTCACTGTGAACGTGTCCTGATCACTGTCTGGTGTGTATCACCCAATACTCATAATCTCCTCATCCCTCACTGTGAACTTGTCTATCTCACTGTCTGGTGTGTATCACCCTGTGCTCACAATCTCCTCACAATCTCCTCATCCCTCACTGCGAACGTGTCAATCTCACTGTCCAGTGTGTATCACACTGTCCTCACAATCTCCTCATCCCTCACTGTGTACGTATCCATACTACTGTCCGGTGAATATCACCCTGTCCTCACAATCTTCTCATCCCCCACTGTAAACTTGTCCATCTTACTGTCCGGTGTGTATCACCCTGTCCTCATAATCTCCTCATCCGTCACGGTGAACGCGTCCATCTCACTGTCTGGTGTGTATCACCCTGTGCTCACAATCACCTCACAATCTCCTCATCCCTCACTGCGAACGTGTCAATCTCACTGTCCAGTGTATATCACACTGTCCTCATAATCTCCGCATCCCTCACTGTGTACGTATCCATCTAACTGTCCGGTGAGTATCACCCTGTCCTCACAATCTTCTCATCCCTCACTGTAAACTTGTCCATCTCACTGTCCGGTGTGTATCACCCTGTCCTCACAATCTCCTCATCCCTCACTGTGAACGTGTCCATCTCACTGTCCGGTGTGTATCACCCATTCCTCACAATCTCCTCATTCCTCACTGTGAACGTGTTCATCTCACTGTCCGGTGTGTATCACCCTGTCCTCACAATCTCCCTATCCCTCACTGTGAACGTGTCCATCTCATGTCCGATGTGTTTCACCCTGTCTTCCCAATCTCCTCATCCCTCACTGAGAAAGTGTCCATCTCACTGTCCGGTGTGTATCACCCTGTCCTCATAATCTCCTCATCCGTCACTGTGAACGCGTCCATCTCTCTCTCTGGTGTGTATCACCCTGTGCTCACAATCACCTCACAATCTCCTCATCCCTCACTGCGAACGTGTCAATCTCACTGTCCAGTGTGTATCACACTGTCCTCACAATCTCCACATCCCTCACTGTGAACGTGTCAATCTCACTGTCCGGTGTGTATCACCCTGTACTCACAATCACCTCATCCCTCACTGTGAACGTTTCCATCTCACTGTCCGGTGTGTATCACCCTGTCCTCTCAATCTCCTCATCCCTCACTGTGAACGTGTCCATCTCACTGTCTGGTGTGTATCACCCTGTCCTCACAATCTCCTCATCCCTCACTGTGAACGTGTCCATCTCACTGTCCGGTGTGTATCACCCTGTCATCCCAATCTCCTCATCCCTCACTGTGAACTTGTCCATCTCACTGTCCGGTGTGTAGCACCCTGTCCTCACAATCTCCTCATCACTCACTGTGAACGTGTCAATCTCACTGTCCGGTGTGTATCACCCTGTACTCACAATCACCTCATCCCTGACTGTGAACGTGTCCATCTCACTGTCCGGTGTGTATCACCCTGTCCTCACAATCTCCTCATCCCTCACTGTGAACGTGTCCATCTCACTGTCCGGTGTGTATCACCCTGTCCTCACAATCTCCTCATCCCTCACTGTGAACGTGTCCATCTCACTGTCCGGTGTGTATCACCCTGTCCTCACAATCTCCTCATCCCTCACTGTGAACGTGACCATCTCACTGTCCTGTCTGTATCACCCTGTCCTCACAATCTCCTCATCACTCACTGTGATCGTCTCCATCTCACTGTCCGGTGTGTATCACCCTGACCTCACAGTCTCCTCATCCCTCACTGTGATCGTCTCCATCTCAATGTCAGGTGTGTATCACCCTGACCTCATAATCTCCTCATCCCTCACTGTGATCGTCTCCATCTCACTGTCCGGTGTGTATCCCCCTGTCCTCACAATCTCCCAATCCCTCACTGTGAACGTGCCCATCTCACTGTCTGGAGTGTATCACACTGTCCTCACAATCTCCTCATCCCTCACTGTGAACGTGTCCATCTCATTCTCCGGTGTGTATCCCCCTGTCCTCACAATCTCCTCATCCATCACTGTGAAACCGTCCATCTCACTGTCCGGAGTGTATCACCCTGTCTTCACAATCTCCTCATCCCTCACTGTGAATGTGTCCATCTCAATGTCCGGTGTGTATCACCCTGACCTCATAATCTCCTCATCCCTCACTGTGATCGTCTCCATCTCACTGTCCGGTGTGTATCACCCTGACCTCATAATCTTCTCATCCCTCACTGTGATCGTCTCCATCTCACTGTCCGGTGTGTATCACCCTGTCCTCACAATCTCCTCATCCCGCACTGTGAACGTGTCCATCTCACTGTCTGGAGTGTATCACCCTGTCCTCACAATCTCCTCATCCCTCACTGTGAACGTGTCCATCTCATTCTCCGGTGTGTATCCCCCAGTCCTCACAATCTCCTCATCCCTCACTGTGAACGTGTCCATCTCACTGTCCGGTGTGTATCACCCTGTCCTCACAACATCCTCATCCCTCACTGTGAACGTGAACCATCTCACTGTCCGGTGTGTATCACCCTGTCCTCACAATCTCCTCATTCCTCACTGTGAACGTGTCCATATCACTCTCCTGTGTGTATCACCCTGTCCTCACAATCTCCTCATCCCTCTCAGTGAAAGGGTCCATGTCACTGTCCGGTGAGTATCACCCAGTCCTCACAATCTCCAAATCCCTCAATGTGAACGCGTCCATCTCACTGTCCGGTGTGTATCACCCTGTCCTCACAATCTCCTCATCCTTCGCTGTGAACGTGTCCATCTCACTGACCGGTGTCTATCACCCTGTCCTCACAATCTCCTCATCCCTCACTGTGAACGTGTCCATCTCACTGTCCGGTGTCTATCACCCTGTCCTCACAATCTCCTCATCCCTCACTGTGAACCCGTCATTCTCACTGTCCGGTGTCTATCACCCTGTCCTCACAATCACCTCATCCCTCACTGTGAACGTGTCCATCTCACTGTCCGGTGTGTATCACCCTGTCCTCTCAATCTCCTCATCCCTCACTGTGAACGTGTCCATCTCACTGTCTGGTGTGTATCACCCTGTCCTCAGAATCTCCTCATCCCTCACTGTGAACGTGTCCATCTCACTGTCCGGTGTGTATCACCCTGTCATCTCAATCTCCTCATCCCTCACTGTGAACGTGTCCATCTCACTGTCCGGTGTGTATCACCCTGTACTCACAATCACCTCATCCCTCACTGTGAACGTGTCCATCTCACTGTCCGGTGTGTATCACCCTGTCCTCACAATCTCCTCATCCCTCACTGTGAACGTGTCCATCTCACTGTCCGGTGTGTATCACCCTGTCCTCACAATCTCCTCATCCCTCACTGTGTACGTGTCCATCTCACTGTCCGCTGTGTATCACCCTGTCCTCACAATCTCCTCATCCCTCACTGTGAACGTGTCCATCTCTCTGTCCGGTGTGTATCACCCATTCCTCACAATCTCCTCATCCCTCACTGCGAACGGGTCAATCTCACTGTCCGGTGTGTATCACACTGTCCTCACAATCTCCTCATCCCTCACTGTGAACGTATCCATCGCACTGTCCGGTGAGTATCACCCTGTCCTCACAATCTTCTCATCACTCACTGTAAACTTGTCCATCTCACTGTCCGGTGTGTATCACACTGTCCTCACAATCTCCACATCCCTCACTGTGAACTTGTCTGTCTCACTGTCTGCTGTGTATCACCCTGTGCTCACAATCTCCTCATCCCTGACTGCGAACGTGTCAATCTGACTGTCCAGTGTGTATCACCCTGTCCTCACAATCTTCTCATCCCTCAATGTAAATGTGTCCATCTCAGTGTCCGGTGTGTATCACCCTGTCCTCACAATCTCCTCATCCCTCACTGTGAACGTGTCCATCTCACTGTCCCGTGTGTATCACCCTGTCCTCACAATCTCCTCATCCCTCACTGTGTACGTGTCCATCTCACTGTCCGCTGTGTATCACCCTGTCCTCACAATCTCCTCATCCCTCACTGTGAACGTGTCCATCTCACTGTCCGGTGTGTATCACCCTGTCCTCACAATCTCCTTATCCGTCACTGTGAACGCGTCCATCTCACTGTCCAGTGTGTATCACACTCTCCTCACAATCTGCTCATCCCTCACTGTGAACGTGACATTGTCACTGTCTGGTGTGTATCACCATGTGCTCACAATCTCCTCACAATCTCCTCATCCCTCACTGCGAACGTGTCAATCTCACTGTCCAGTGTGTATCACACTGTCCTCACAATCTCCTCATCCCTCACTGTAAACTTTTCCATCTCACTGTCCGGTGTGAATCACCCTGTCCTCACAATCTCCTCGTCCGTCACTGTGAACGCGTCCATCTCACTGTCTGGTGTGTATCACCCTGTGCTCACAATCTCCTCATCCCTCACTGCGAACGTGTCAATCTCACTGTCCAGTGTGTATCACACTGTCCTCACAATCTCCTCATCCCTCACTGTGTACGTATCCATCGCACTGTCCAGTGAGTATCACCCTGTCCTCACAATTTCCTCATCACTCACTGTGAACGTGTCCATCTCACTGTCCTGTGTGTATCACCCTGTCCTCACAATCTTCTCATCCCTCACTGTAAACTTGTCCATCTCACTGTCCGGTCTGTATCACACTGTCCTCACAATCTCCTCATCCCTCACTGAGAACGTGTCCATCTCTCTGTCCGGTGTGTATCACCCATTCCTCACAATCTCCTCATCCCTCACTGCGAACGGGTCAATCTCACTGTCCGGTGTGTATCACACTGTCCTCACAATCTCCTCATCCCTCACTGTGAACGTATCCATCGCACTGTCCGGTGAGTATCACCCTGTCCTCACAATCTTCTCATCACTCACTGTAAACTTGTCCATCTCACTGTCCGGTGTGTATCACACTGTCCTCACAATCTCCACATCCCTCACTGTGAACTTGTCTGTCTCACTGTCTGCTGTGTATCACCCTGTGCTCACAATCTCCTCATCCCTGACTGCGAACGTGTCAATCTGACTGTCCAGTGTGTATCACCCTGTCCTCACAATCTTCTCATCCCTCAATGTAAATGTGTCCATCTCAGTGTCCGGTGTGTATCACCCTGTCCTCACAATCTCCTCATCCCTCACTGTGAACGTGTCCATCTCACTGTCCCGTGTGTATCACCCTGTCCTCACAATCTCCTCATCCCTCACTGTGTACGTGTCCATCTCACTGTCCGCTGTGTATCACCCTGTCCTCACAATCTCCTCATCCCTCACTGTGAACGTGTCCATCTCACTGTCCGGTGTGTATCACCCTGTCCTCACAATCTCCTTATCCGTCACTGTGAACGCGTCCATCTCACTGTCCAGTGTGTATCACACTCTCCTCACAATCTGCTCATCCCTCACTGTGAACGTGACATTGTCACTGTCTGGTGTGTATCACCATGTGCTCACAATCTCCTCACAATCTCCTCATCCCTCACTGCGAACGTGTCAATCTCACTGTCCAGTGTGTATCACACTGTCCTCACAATCTCCTCATCCCTCACTGTAAACTTTTCCATCTCACTGTCCGGTGTGAATCACCCTGTCCTCACAATCTCCTCGTCCGTCACTGTGAACGCGTCCATCTCACTGTCTGGTGTGTATCACCCTGTGCTCACAATCTCCTCATCCCTCACTGCGAACGTGTCAATCTCACTGTCCAGTGTGTATCACACTGTCCTCACAATCTCCTCATCCCTCACTGTGTACGTATCCATCGCACTGTCCAGTGAGTATCACCCTGTCCTCACAATTTCCTCATCACTCACTGTGAACGTGTCCATCTCACTGTCCTGTGTGTATCACCCTGTCCTCACAATCTTCTCATCCCTCACTGTAAACTTGTCCATCTCACTGTCCGGTCTGTATCACACTGTCCTCACAATCTCCTCATCCCTCACTGAGAACGTGTCCATCTCTCTGTCCGGTGTGTATCACCCATTCCTCACAATCTCCTCATCCCTCACTGCGAACGGGTCAATCTCACTGTCCGGTGTGTATCACACTGTCCTCACAATCTCCTCATCCCTCACTGTGAACGTATCCATCGCACTGTCCGGTGAGTATCACCCTGTCCTCACAATCTTCTCATCACTCACTGTAAACTTGTCCATCTCACTGTCCGGTGTGTATCACACTGTCCTCACAATCTCCACATCCCTCACTGTGAACTTGTCTGTCTCACTGTCTGCTGTGTATCACCCTGTGCTCACAATCTCCTCATCCCTGACTGCGAACGTGTCAATCTGACTGTCCAGTGTGTATCACCCTGTCCTCACAATCTTCTCATCCCTCAATGTAAATGTGTCCATCTCAGTGTCCGGTGTGTATCACCCTGTCCTCACAATCTCCTCATCCCTCACTGTGAACGTGTCCATCTCACTGTCCCGTGTGTATCACCCTGTCCTCACAATCTCCTCATCCCTCACTGTGAACTTGTCCATCTCACTGTCCGGAGTGTATCACCCTGTACTCACAATCTCTTCGTCCCTCACAGTGAACGTGTCCATCTGTCTGTCCGGTGTGTATCATCCTATCCTCTCAATTTCCTCATCCCTCACTGTGAACCCGTCCATCTCACTGTCCGCTGTGTATCAAGCTTTCATTACAATCTCCTCATTCTTCACTGTGAACGTGTTCATCTCACTGTCCGGTGTGTATCACCTTGTTCTCACAATCTTCTCATCCCTCACTGTAAACTTGTCCATCTCACTGTCCGGTGTGTATCACCCTGACCTCACAATCTCCCTATCCCTCACTGTGAACGTGTCCATCTCATGTCCGATGTGTATCACCCTGTCTTCCCAATCTCCTCATCACTCACTGAGAAAGTGTCCATCTCACTGCCTGGTGAGTATCACCCTGTCCTCACAATCTCCTCATCCCTCACTGTGAACGTGTCCATCTCACTGTCTGGAGTGAATCACCCTGTCCTCACAATCTCCTCATACCTCACTGTGAACGTGTCCTGATCACTGTCTGGTGTGTATCACCCAATACTCATAATCTCCTCATCCCTCACTGAGAACGTGTCCATCTCACTGTCCGGTGTGTATCATCCTGTACTCACAATCTCCACATCCCTCACTGTGAACTTGTCTATCTCACTGTCTGGTGTGTATCACCCAGTGCTCACAATCTCCTCACAATCTCCTCATCCCTCATTGCGAACGTGTCAATCTCACTGTCCAGTGTGTATCACCCTGTCCTCACAATCTTCTCATCCCCCACTGTAAACTTGTCCATCTTACTGTCCGGTGTGTATCACCCTGTCCTCATAATCTCCTCATCCGTCACGGTGAACGCGTCCATCTCACTGTCTGGTGTGTATCACCCTGTGCTCACAATCACCTCACAATCTCCTCATCCCTCACTGCGAACGTGTCAATCTCACTGTCCAGTGTATATCACACTGTCCTCATAATCTCCGCATCCCTGACTGTGTACGTATCCATCTAACTGTCCGGTGAGTATCACCCTGTCCTCACAATCTTCTCATGCCTCACTGTAAACTTGTCCATCTCACTGTCCGGTGTGTATCACCCTGTCCTCACAATCTCCTCATTCCTCACTGTGAACGTGTTCATCTCACTGTCCGGTGTGTATCAACCTGTCCTCACAATCTCCCTATCCCTCACTGTGAACGTATCCATCTCATGTCCGATGTGTATCACCCTGTCTTCCCAATCTCCTTATCCCTCACTGAGAAAGTGTCCATCTCACTGTCCGGTGTGTATCACCCTGTCCTCATAATCTCCTCATCCGTCACTGTGAACGCGTCCATCTCACTCTCTAGTGTGTATCACCCTGTGCTCACAATCACCTCACAATCTCCTCATCCCTCACTGCGAACGTGTCAATCTCTCTGTCCGGTGTGTATCACACTGTCCTCACAATCTCCTCATCCCTCACTGTAAACTTTTCCATCTCACTGTCCGGTGTGAATCACCCTGTCCTCACAATCTCCTCGTCCGTCACTGTGAACGCGTCCATCTCACTGTCTGGTGTGTATCACCCTGTGCTCACAATCTCCTCATCCCTCACTGCGAACGTGTCAATCTCACTGTCCAGTGTGTATCACACTGTCCTCACAATCTCCTCATCCCTCACTGTGTACGTATCCATCGCACTGTCCAGTGAGTATCACCCTGTCCTCACAATCTTCTCATCCCTCACTGTAAACTTGTCCATCTCACTGTCCGGTGTGTATCACCCTGTCCTCACAATCTCCTCATCCCTCACTGAGAACGTGTCCATCTCACTGTCCGGTGTGTATCACCCTGTCCTCACTATCTCCTCATCCCTCACTGTGAACTTGTCCATCTCACTGTCCCGTGTGTATCACCCTGTCCTCACAATCTCCTCATCCCTCA
The DNA here is from genome assembly GCF_048418815.1 of Hemitrygon akajei. NCBI lineage: Eukaryota > Metazoa > Chordata > Chondrichthyes > Myliobatiformes > Dasyatidae > Hemitrygon > Hemitrygon akajei. The sequence continues at coordinate 533,876 of NC_133130.1, forward strand.
CTGTGAACGTGTCCATCTGACTGTCCGGTGTGTATCATCCTGTCCTTTCAATTTCCTCATCCCTTACTGTGAACCCTTCCATCTCACTGTCCGCTGTGTATCAACCTTTCATTACAATCTCCTCATCCCTCACTGTGAACGTGTCCATCTCATTCTCCGGTGTGTATCCCCCAGTCCTCACAATCTCCTCATCCCTCACTGTGAACGTGTCCATCTCACTGTCCGGTGTGTATCACCCTGTCCTCACAACATCCTCATCCCTCACTGTGAATGTGAACCATCTCACTGTCCGGTGTGTATCACCCAGTCCTCACGAATTCCTCATTCCTCACTGTGAACGTGTCCATATCACTCTCCTGTGTGTATTACCCTGTCCTCACAATCTCCTCATCCATGACTGTGAACGTGTCCATCTCACTGTACGGTGTGTATCACCCTGTCATCACAATCTCCTCATCCCTCACTGTGAACGTGTTCATCTCACTGTCCTGTCTGTATCACCCTGTCCTCACAATTTCCTCATCTCTCACTGTGAACGTGTCCATCTCACTGTCCGGTGTGTATCACCCTGTTCTCACAATCTTCTCATCCCACACTGTAAACTTGTCCATCTCACTGTCCGGTGTGTATCACCCTGTACTCACAATCACCTCATCCCTCACTGTGAACGTGTCCATCTCACTGTCCGGTGTGTATCACCCTGTCCTCTCAATCTCCTCATCCCTCACTGTGAACGTGTCCATCTCAGTGTCTGGTGTGTATCACCCTGACCTCACAATCTCCTCATCCCTCACTGTGAACGATTCCATCTCTCTGTCCGGTGTGTATCACCCTGTCCTCACAATCTCCTCATCCCTCACTGTGAACGTGTCCATCTCACTGTCTGGTGTGTATCACCCATTCCTCACAATCTCCTCATCCCTCACTGTGAACGTGTCCATCTCACTGTCCGGTGTGTATCACGCTGTCCTCACAATCTCCACATCCCTCACTGAGAACGTGTCCATCTCTCTGTCCGGTGTGTATCACCCATTCCTCACAATCTCCTCATCCCTCACTGCGAACGGGTCAATCTCACTGTCCGGTGTGTATCACACTGTCCTCACAATCTCCTCATCCCTCACTGTGTACGTATCCATCGCACTGTCCAGTGAGTATCACCCTGTCCTCACAATCTTCTCATCACTCACTGTAAACTTGTCCATCTCACTGTCCGGTGTGTATCACACTGTCCTCACAATCTCCACATCCCTCACTGTGAACTTGTCTGTCTCACTGTCTGCTGTGTATCACCCTGTGCTCCCAATCTCCTCATCCCTGACTGCGAACGTGTCAATCTGACTGTCCAGTGTGTATCACACTGTCCTCACAATCTTCTCATCCCTCAATGTAAATGTGTCCATCTCAGTGTCCGGTGTGTATCACCCTGTCCTCACAATCTCCTCATCCCTCACTGTGAACTTGTCCATCTCACTGTCCGGAGTGTATCACCCTGTACTCACAATCTCTTCGTCCCTCACAGTGAACGTGTCCATCTGACTGTCCGGTGTGTATCATCCTGTCCTCTCAATTTCCTCATCCCTCACTGTGAACCCGTCCATCTCACTGTCCGCTGTGTATCAACCTTTCATTACAATCTCCTCATTCTTCACTGTGAACGTGTTCATCTCACTGTCCGGTGTGTATCACCTTGTCCTCACAATCTTCTCATCCCTCACTGTAAACTTGTCCATCTCACTATCCGGTGTGTATCACCCTGTTCTCAAAATCTTCTCATCCCTCACTGTGAACGTGTCCATCTCATGTCCGATGTGTATCACCCTGTCTTCCCAATCTCCTCATCCCTCACTGAGAAAGTGTCCATCTCACTGCCTGGTGAGTATCACCCTGTCCTCACAATCTCCTCATCCCTCACTGTGAACGTGTCCATCTCACTGTCTGGAGTGAATCACCCTGTCCTCACAATCTCCTCATACCTCACTGTGAACGTGTCCTGATCACTGTCTGGTGTGTATCACCCAATACTCATAATCTCCTCATCCCTCACTGAGAACGTGTCCATCTCACTGTCCGGTGTGTATCACCCTGTCCTCACAATCTCCACATCCCTCACTGTGAACTTGTCTATCTCACTGTCTGGTGTGTATCACCCTGTGCTCACAATCTCCTCACAATCTCCTCATCCCTCACTGCGAACGTGTCAATCTCACTGTCCAGTGTGTATCACACTGTCCTCACAATCTCCTCATCCCTCACTGTGTACGTATCCATACTACTGTCCGGTGAATATCACCCTGTCCTCACAATCTTCTCATCCCCCACTGTAAACTTGTCCATCTTACTGTCCGGTGTGTATCACCCTGTCCTCATAATCTCCTCATCCGTCACGGTGAACGCGTCCATCTCACTGTCTGGTGTGTATCACCCTGTGCTCACAATCACCTCACAATCTCCTCATCCCTCACTGCGAACGTGTCAATCTCACTGTCCAGTGTATATCACACTGTCCTCATAATCTCCGCATCCCTCACTGTGTACGTATCCATCTAACTGTCCGGTGAGTATCACCCTGTCCTCACAATCTTCTCATCCCTCACTGTAAACTTGTCCATCTCACTGTCCGGTGTGTATCACCCTGTCCTCACAATCTCCTCATCCCTCACTGTGAACGTGTCCATCTCACTGTCCGGTGTGTATCACCCTGTTCACACAATCTTCTCATCCCTCACTGTAAACATGTCCATCTCACTGTCAGGTGTGTATCACCCTGTCCTCACAATCTCCTCATTCCTCACTGTGAACGTGTTCATCTCACTGTCCGGTGTGTATCACCCTGTCCTCACAATCTCCCTATCCCTCACTGTAAACGTGTCCATCTCATGTCCGATGTGTTTCACCCTGTCTTCCCAATCTCCTCATCCCTCACTGAGAAAGTGTCCATCTCACTGTCCGGTGTGTATCACCCTGTCCTCATAATCTCCTCATCCGTCACTGTGAACGCGTCCATCTCTCTCTCTGGTGTGTATCACCCTGTGCTCACAATCACCTCACAATCTCCTCATCCCTCACTGCGAACGTGTCAATCTCACTGTCCAGTGTGTATCACACTGTCCTCACAATCTCCACATCCCTCACTGTGAACGTGTCAATCTCACTGTCCGGTGTGTATCACCCTGTACTCACAATCACCTCATCCCTCACTGTGAACGTTTCCATCTCACTGTCCGGTGTGTATCACCCTGTCCTCTCAATCTCCTCATCCCTCACTGTGAACGTGTCCATCTCACTGTCTGGTGTGTATCACCCTGTCCTCACAATCTCCTCATCCCTCACTGTGAACGTGTCCATCTCACTGTCCGGTGTGTATCACCCTGTCATCCCAATCTCCTCATCCCTCACTGTGAACTTGTCCATCTCACTGTCCGGTGTGTAGCACCCTGTACTCACAATCACCTCATCCCTGACTGTGAACGTGTCCATCTCACTGTCCGGTGTGTATCACCCTGTCCTCACAATCTCCTCATCCCTCACTGTGAACGTGTCCATCTCACTGTCCGGTGTGTATCACCCTGTCCTCACAATCTCCTCATCCCTCACTGTGAACGTGTCCATCACACTGTCCGGTGTGTATCACCCTGTCCTCACAATCTCCTCATCCCTCACTGTGAACGTGACCATCTCACTGTCCTGTCTGTATCACCCTGTCCTCACAATCTCCTCATCACTCACTGTGATCGTCTCCATCTCACTGTCCGGTGTGTATCACCCTGACCTCACAATCTCCTCATCCCTCACTGTGATCGTCTCCATCTCAATGTCAGGTGTGTATCACCCTGTCCTCATAATCTCCTCATCCCTCACTGTGATCGTCTCCATCTCACTGTCCGGTGTGTTATCCCCCTGACCTCACAATCTCCTAATCCCTCACTGTGAACGTGCCCATCTCACTGTCCGGTGTGTATCACCCTGTCCTCACAATCTCCTCATCCCTCACTGTGAACGTGTCCATCTCATTCTCCGGTGTGTATCCCCCTGTCCTCACAATCTCCTCATCCCTCACTGTGAACGAGTCCATTTCACTGTCCGGTGTGTATTACCCTGTCTTCACAATCTCCTCACAATCTCCTCATCCCTCACTGTGAACGTGTCCATCTCACTGTCGGGTGTGTATCACCCTGTCCTCACAATCTCCTCATCCCTCACTGTGAACGTGTCCATCTGACTGTCCGGTGTGTATCATCCTGTCCTCTCAATTTCCTCATCCCTTTCTGTGAACCCTTCCATCTCACTGTCCGCTGTGTATCAACCTTTCATTACAATCTCCTCATCCCTCACTGTGAACGTGTCCATCTCACTGTCCGGAGTGTATCACCCTGTCTTCACAATCTCCTCACAATCTCCTCATCCCTCACTGTGAACGTGTCCATCTCACTGTCGGGTGTGTATCACCCTGTCCTCACAATCTCCTCATCCCTCTCAGTGAAAGGGTCCATGTCACTGTCCGGTGAGTATCACCCAGTCCTCACAATCTCCAAATCCCTCAATGTGAACGCGTCCATCTCACTGTCCGGTGTGTATCACCCTGTCCTCACAATCTCCTCATCCTTCGCTGTGAACGTGTCCATCTCACTGACCGGTGTCTATCACCCTGTCCTCACAATCTCCTCATCCCTCACTGTGAACGTGTCCATCTCACTGTCCGGTGTCTATCACCCTGTCCTCACAATCTCCTCATCCCTCACTGTGAACCCGTCATTCTCACTGTCCGGTGTCTATCACCCTGTCCTCACAATCACCTCATCCCTCACTGTGAACGTGTCCATCTCACTGTCCGGTGTGTATCACCCTGTCCTCTCAATCTCCTCATCCCTCACTGTGAACGTGTCCATCTCACTGTCTGGTGTGTATCACCCTGTCCTCAGAATCTCCTCATCCCTCACTGTGAACGTGTCCATCTCACTGTCCGGTGTGTATCACCCTGTCATCTCAATATCCTCATCCCTCACTGTGAACGTGTCCATCTCACTGTCCGGTGTGTATCACCCTGTACTCACAATCACCTCATCCCTCACTGTGAACGTGTCCATCTCACTGTCCGGTGTGTATCACCCTGTCCTCACAATCTCCTCATCCCTCACTGTGAACGTGTCCATCTCACTGTCCGGTGTGTATCACCCTGTCCTCACAATCTCCTCATCCCTCACTGTGTACGTGTCCATCTCACTGTCCGCTGTGTATCACCCTGTCCTCACAATCTCCTCATCCCTCACTGTGAACGTGTCCATCTCACTGTCCGGTGTGTATCACCCTGTCCTCACAATCTCCTTATCCGTCACTGTGAACGCGTCCATCTCACTGTCTGGTGTGTATCACCGTGTCCTCACAATCTCTTCATCCCTCACTGCGAACGTGTAAATCTCACTGTCCAGTGTGTATCACACTCTCCTCACAATCTGCTCATCCCTCACTGTGAACGTGACATTGTCACTGTCTGGTGTGTATCACCATGTGCTCACAATCTCCTCACAATCTCCTCATCCCTCACTGCGAACGTGTCAATCTCACTGTCCAGTGTGTATCACACTGTCCTCACAATCTCCTCATCCCTCACTGTAAACTTTTCCATCTCACTGTCCGGTGTGAATCACCCTGTCCTCACAATCTCCTCGTCCGTCACTGTGAACGCGTCCATCTCACTGTCTGGTGTGTATCACCCTGTGCTCACAATCTCCTCATCCCTCACTGCGAACGTGTCAATCTCACTGTCCAGTGTGTATCACACTGTCCTCACAATCTCCTCATCCCTCACTGTGTACGTATCCATCGCACTGTCCAGTGAGTATCACGCTGTCCTCACAATTTCCTCATCACTCACTGTGAACGTGTCCATCTCACTGTCCTGTGTGTATCACCCTGTCCTCACAATCTTCTCATCCCTCACTGTAAACTTGTCCATCTCACTGTCCGGTCTGTATCACACTGTCCTCACAATCTCCTCATCCCTCACTGAGAACGTGTCCATCTCTCTGTCCGGTGTGTATCACCCATTCCTCACAATCTCCTCAGCCCTCACTGCGAACGGGTCAATCTCACTGTCCGGTGTGTATCACACTGTCCTCACAATCTCCTCATCCCTCACTGTGAACGTATCCATCGCACTGTCCGGTGAGTATCACCCTGTCCTCACAATCTTCTCATCACTCACTGTAAACTTGTCCATCTCACTGTCCGGTGTGTATCACACTGTCCTCACAATCTCCACATCCCTCACTGTGAACTTGTCTGTCTCACTGTCTGCTGTGTATCACCCTGTGCTCACAATCTCCTCATCCCTGACTGCGAACGTGTCAATCTGACTGTCCAGTGTGTATCACACTGTCCTCACAATCTTCTCATCCCTCAATGTAAATGTGTCCATCTCAGTGTCCGGTGTGTATCACCCTGTCCTCACAATCTCCTCATCCCTCACTGTGAACTTGTCCATCTCACTGTCCGGTGTGTATCACCCTGTACTCACAATCTCTTCGTCCCTCACAGTGAACGTGTCCATCTGTCTGTCCGGTGTGTATCATCCTGTCCTCTCAATTTCCTCATCCCTCACTGTGAACCCGTCCATCTCACTGTCCGCTGTGTATCAAGCTTTCATTACAATCTCCTCATTCTTCACTGTGAACGTGTTCATCTCACTGTCCGGTGTGTATCACCTTGTTCTCACAATCTTCTCATCCCTCACTGTAAACTTGTCCATCTCACTGTCCGGTGTGTATCACCCTGACCTCACAATCTCCCTATCCCTCACTGTGAACGTGTCCATCTCATGTCCGATGTGTATCACCCTGTCTTCCCAATCTCCTCATCACTCACTGAGAAAGTGTCCATCTCACTGCCTGGTGAGTATCATCCTGTCCTCACAATCTCCTCATCCCTCACTGTGAACGTGTCCATCTCACTGTCTGGAGTGAATCACCCTGTCCTCACAATCTCCTCATACCTCACTGTGAACGTGTCCTGATCACTGTCTGGTGTGTATCACCCAATACTCATAATCTCCTCATCCCTCACTGAGAACGTGTCCATCTCACTGTCCGGTGTGTATCATCCTGTACTCACAATCTCCACATCCCTCACTGTGAACTTGTCTATCTCACTGTCTGGTGTGTATCACCCAGTGCTCACAATCTCCTCACAATCTCCTCATCCCTCATTGCGAACGTGTCAATCTCACTGTCCAGTGTGTATCACACTGTCCTCACAATCTCCTCATCCCTCACTGTGTACGTATCCATCTCACTGTCCGGTGAATATCACCCTGTCCTCACAATCTTCTCATCCCCCACTGTAAACTTGTCCATCTTACTGTCCGGTGTGTATCACCCTGTCCTCATAATCTCCTCATCCGTCACGGTGAACGCGTCCATCTCACTGTCTGGTGTGTATCACCCTGTGCTCACAATCACCTCACAATCTCCTCATCCCTCACTGCGAACGTGTCAATCTCACTCTCCAGTGTATATCACACTGTCCTCATAATCTCCGCATCCCTCACTGTGTACGTATCCATCTAACTGTCCGGTGAGTATCACCCTGTCCTCACAATCTTCTCATGCCTCACTGTAAACTTGTCCATCTCACTGTCCGGTGTGTATCACCCTGTCCTCACAATCTCCTCATCCCTCACGGTAAACATGTCCATCTCACTGTCAGGTGTGTATCACCCTGTCCTCACAATCTCCTCATTCCTCACTGTGAACGTGTTCATCTCACTGTCCGGTGTGTATCAACCTGTCCTCACAATCTCCCTATCCCTCACTGTGAACGTGTCCATCTCATGTCCGATGTGTATCACCCTGTCTTCCCAATCTCCTTATCCCTCACTGAGAAAGTGTCCATCTCACTGTCCGGTGTGTATCACCCTGTCCTCATAATCTCCTCATCCGTCACTGTGAACGCGTCCATCTCACTCTCTAGTGTGTATCACCCTGTGCTCACAATCACCTCACAATCTCCTCATCCCTCACTGCGAACGTGTCAATCTCACTGTCCAGTGTGTATCACACTGTCCTCACAATCTCCTCATCCCTCACTGTGTACGTATCCATCGCACTGTCCAGTGAGTATCACCCTGTCCTCACAATCTTCTCATCCCTCACTGTAAACTTGTCCATCTCACTGTCCGGTGTGTATCACCCTGTCCTCACAATCTCCTCATCCCTCACTGAGAACGTGTCCATCTCACTGTCCGGTGTGTATCACCCTGTCCTCACTATCTCCTCATCCCTCACTGTGAACTTGTCCATCTCACTGTCCCGTGTGTATCACCCTGTCCTCACAATCTCCTCATCCCTCACTGTGAACGTGTCCATCTGACTGTCCGGTGTGTATCATCCTGTCCTTTCAATTTCCTCATCCCTTACTGTGTACCCTTCCATCTCACTGTCCGCTGTGTATCAACCTTTCATTACAATCTCCTCATCCCTCACTGTGAACGTGTCCATCTCATTCTCCGGTGTGTATCCCCCAGTCCTCACAATCTCCTCATCCCTCACTGTGAACGTGTCCATCTCACTGTCCGGTGTGTATCACCCTGTCCTCACAACATCCTCATCCCTCACTGTGAATGTGAACCATCTCACTGTCCGGTGTGTATCACCCAGTCCTCACGAATTCCTCATTCCTCACTGTGAACGTGTCCATATCACTCTCCTGTGTGTATTACCCTGTCCTCACAATCTCCTCATCCATGACTGTGAACGTGTCCATCTCACTGTACGGTGTGTATCACCCTGTCATCACAATCTCCTCATCCCTCACTGTGAACGTGTTCATCTCACTGTCCTGTCTGTATCACCCTGTCCTCACAATTTCCTCATCTCTCACTGTGAACGTGTCCATCTCACTGTCCGGTGTGTATCACCCTGTTCTCACAATCTTCTCATCCCACACTGTAAACTTGTCCATCTCACTGTCCGGTGTGTATCACCCTGTACTCACAATCACCTCATCCCTCACTGTGAACGTGTCCATCTCACTGTCCGGTGTGTATCACCCTGTCCTCTCAATCTCCTCATCCCTCACTGTGAACGTGTCCATCTCAGTGTCTGGTGTGTATCACCCTGACCTCACAATCTCCTCATCCCTCACTGTGAACGATTCCATCTCTCTGTCCGGTGTGTATCACCCTGTCCTCACAATCTCCTCATCCCTCACTGTGAACGTGTCCATCTCACTGTCTGGTGTGTATCACCCATTCCTCACAATCTCCTCATCCCTCACTGTGAACGTGTCCATCTCACTGTCCGGTGTGTATCACGCTGTCCTCACAATCTCCACATCCCTCACTGAGAACGTGTCCATCTCTCTGTCCGGTGTGTATCACCCATTCCTCACAATCTCCTCATCCCTCACTGCGAACGGGTCAATCTCACTGTCCGGTGTGTATCACACTGTCCTCACAATCTCCTCATCCCTCACTGTGTACGTATCCATCGCACTGTCCAGTGAGTATCACGCTGTCCTCACAATTTCCTCATCACTCACTGTGAACGTGTCCATCTCACTGTCCTGTGTGTATCACCCTGTCCTCACAATCTTCTCATCCCTCACTGTAAACTTGTCCATCTCACTGTCCGGTCTGTATCACACTGTCCTCACAATCTCCTCATCCCTCACTGAGAACGTGTCCATCTCTCTGTCCGGTGTGTATCACCCATTCCTCACAATCTCCTCAGCCCTCACTGCGAACGGGTCAATCTCACTGTCCGGTGTGTATCACACTGTCCTCACAATCTCCTCATCCCTCACTGTGAACGTATCCATCGCACTGTCCGGTGAGTATCACCCTGTCCTCACAATCTTCTCATCACTCACTGTAAACTTGTCCATCTCACTGTCCGGTGTGTATCACACTGTCCTCACAATCTCCACATCCCTCACTGTGAACTTGTCTGTCTCACTGTCTGCTGTGTATCACCCTGTGCTCACAATCTCCTCATCCCTGACTGCGAACGTGTCAATCTGACTGTCCAGTGTGTATCACACTGTCCTCACAATCTTCTCATCCCTCAATGTAAATGTGTCCATCTCAGTGTCCGGTGTGTATCACCCTGTCCTCACAATCTCCTCATCCCTCACTGTGAACTTGTCCATCTCACTGTCCGGTGTGTATCACCCTGTACTCACAATCTCTTCGTCCCTCACAGTGAACGTGTCCATCTGTCTGTCCGGTGTGTATCATCCTGTCCTCTCAATTTCCTCATCCCTCACTGTGAACCCGTCCATCTCACTGTCCGCTGTGTATCAAGCTTTCATTACAATCTCCTCATTCTTCACTGTGAACGTGTTCATCTCACTGTCCGGTGTGTATCACCTTGTTCTCACAATCTTCTCATCCCTCACTGTAAACTTGTCCATCTCACTGTCCGGTGTGTATCACCCTGACCTCACAATCTCCCTATCCCTCACTGTGAACGTGTCCATCTCATGTCCGATGTGTATCACCCTGTCTTCCCAATCTCCTCATCACTCACTGAGAAAGTGTCCATCTCACTGCCTGGTGAGTATCACCCTGTCCTCACAATCTCCTCATCCCTCACTGTGAACGTGTCCATCTCACTGTCTGGAGTGAATCACCCTGTCCTCACAATCTCCTCATACCTCACTGTGAACGTGTCCTGATCACTGTCTGGTGTGTATCACCCAATACTCATAATCTCCTCATCCCTCACTGAGAACGTGTCCATCTCACTGTCCGGTGTGTATCATCCTGTACTCACAATCTCCACATCCCTCACTGTGAACTTGTCTATCTCACTGTCTGGTGTGTATCACCCAGTGCTCACAATCTCCTCACAATCTCCTCATCCCTCATTGCGAACGTGTCAATCTCACTGTCCAGTGTGTATCACACTGTCCTCACAATCTCCTCATCCCTCACTGTGTACGTATCCATCTCACTGTCCGGTGAATATCACCCTGTCCTCACAATCTTCTCATCCCCCACTGTAAACTTGTCCATCTTACTGTCCGGTGTGTATCACCCTGTCCTCATAATCTCCTCATCCGTCACGGTGAACGCGTCCATCTCACTGTCTGGTGTGTATCACCCTGTGCTCACAATCACCTCACAATCTCCTCATCCCTCACTGCGAACGTGTCAATCTCACTCTCCAGTGTATATCACACTGTCCTCATAATCTCCGCATCCCTCACTGTGTACGTATCCATCTAACTGTCCGGTGAGTATCACCCTGTCCTCACAATCTTCTCATGCCTCACTGTAAACTTGTCCATCTCACTGTCCGGTGTGTATCACCCTGTCCTCACAATCTCCTCATCCCTCACGGTAAACATGTCCATCTCACTGTCAGGTGTGTATCACCCTGTCCTCACAATCTCCTCATTCCTCACTGTGAACGTGTTCATCTCACTGTCCGGTGTGTATCAACCTGTCCTCACAATCTCCCTATCCCTCACTGTGAACGTGTCCATCTCATGTCCGATGTGTATCACCCTGTCTTCCCAATCTCCTTATCCCTCACTGAGAAAGTGTCCATCTCACTGTCCGGTGTGTATCACCCTGTCCTCATAATCTCCTCATCCGTCACTGTGAACGCGTCCATCTCACTCTCTAGTGTGTATCACCCTGTGCTCACAATCACCTCACAATCTCCTCATCCCTCACTGCGAACGTGTCAATCTCACTGTCCAGTGTGTATCACACTGTCCTCACAATCTCCTCATCCCTCACTGTAAACTTTTCCATCTCACTGTCCGGTGTGAATCACCCTGTCCTCACAATCTCCTCGTCCGTCACTGTGAACGCGTCCATCTCACTGTCTGGTGTGTATCACCCTGTGCTCACAATCTCCTCATCCCTCACTGCGAACGTGTCAATCTCACTGTCCAGTGTGTATCACACTGTCCTCACAATCTCCTCATCCCTCACTGTGTACGTATCCATCGCACTGTCCAGTGAGTATCACCCTGTCCTCACAATCTTCTCATCCCTCACTGTAAACTTGTCCATCTCACTGTCCGGTGTGTATCACCCTGTCCTCACAATCTCCTCATCCCTCACTGAGAACGTGTCCATCTCACTGTCCGGTGTGTATCACCCTGTCCTCACTATCTCCTCATCCCTCACTGTGAACTTGTCCATCTCACTGTCCCGTGTGTATCACCCTGTCCTCACAATCTCCTCATCCCTCACTGTGAACGTGTCCATCTGACAGTCCGGTGTGTATCATCCTGTCCTTTCAATTTCCTCATCCCTTACTGTGTACCCTTCCATCTCACTGTCCGCTGTGTATCAACCTTTCATTACAATCTCCTCATCCCTCACTGTGAACGTGTCCATCTCATTCTCCGGTGTGTATCCCCCAGTCCTCACAATCTCCTCATCCCTCACTGTGAACGTGTCCATCTCACTGTCCGGTGTGTATCACCCTGTCCTCACAACATCCTCATCCCTCACTGTGAATGTGAACCATCTCACTGTCCGGTGTGTATCACCCAGTCCTCACGAATTCCTCATTCCTCACTGTGAACGTGTCCATATCACTCTCCTGTGTGTATTACCCTGTCCTCACAATCTCCTCATCCATGACTGTGAACGTGTCCATCTCACTGTACGGTGTGTATCACCCTGTCATCACAATCTCCTCATCCCTCACTGTGAACGTGTTCATCTCACTGTCCTGTCTGTATCACCCTGTCCTCACAATTTCCTCATCTCTCACTGTGAACGTGTCCATCTCACTGTCCGGTGTGTATCACCCTGTTCTCACAATCTTCTCATCCCACACTGTAAACTTGTCCATCTCACTGTCCGGTGTGTATCACCCTGTACTCACAATCACCTCATCCCTCACTGTGAACGTGTCAATCTCACTGTCCAGTGTATATCACACTGTCCTCATAATCTCCGCATCCCTCACTGTGTACGTATCCATCTAACTGTCCGGTGAGTATCACCCTGTCCTCACAATCTTCTCATGCCTCACTGTAAACTTGTCCATCTCACTGTCCGGTGTGTATCACCCTGTCCTCACAATCTCCTCATCCCTCACGGTAAACATGTCCATCTCACTGTCAGGTGTGTATCACCCTGTCCTCACAATCTCCTCATTCCTCACTGTGAACGTGTTCATCTCACTGTCCGGTGTGTATCAACCTGTCCTCACAATCTCCCTATCCCTCACTGTGAACGTGTCCATCTCATGTCCGATGTGTATCACCCTGTCTTCCCAATCTCCTTATCCCTCACTGAGAAAGTGTCCATCTCACTGTCCGGTGTGTATCACCCTGTCCTCATAATCTCCTCATCCGTCACTGTGAACGCGTCCATCTCACTCTCTAGTGTGTATCACCCTGTGCTCACAATCACCTCACAATCTCCTCATCCCTCACTGCGAACGTGTCAATCTCACTGTCCAGTGTGTATCACACTGTCCTCACAATCTCCTCATCCCTCACTGTAAACTTTTCCATCTCACTGTCCGGTGTGAATCACCCTGTCCTCACAATCTCCTCGTCCGTCACTGTGAACGCGTCCATCTCACTGTCTGGTGTGTATCACCCTGTGCTCACAATCTCCTCATCCCTCACTGCGAACGTGTCAATCTCACTGTCCAGTGTGTATCACACTGTCCTCACAATCTCCTCATCCCTCACTGTGTACGTATCCATCGCACTGTCCAGTGAGTATCACCCTGTCCTCACAATCTTCTCATCCCTCACTGTAAAATTGTCCATCTCACTGTCCGGTGTGTATCACCCTGTCCTCACAATCTCCTCATCCCTCACTGAGAACGTGTCCATCTCACTGTCCGGTGTGTATCACCCTGTCCTCACTATCTCCTCATCCCTCACTGTGAACTTGTCCATCTCACTGTCCCGTGTGTATCACCCTGTCCTCACAATCTCCTCATCCCTCACTGTGAACGTGTCCATCTGACTGTCCGGTGTGTATCATCCTGTCCTTTCAATTTCCTCATCCCTTACTGTGTACCCTTCCATCTCACTGTCCGCTGTGTATCAACCTTTCATTACAATCTCCTCATCCCTCACTGTGAACGTGTCCATCTCATTCTCCGGTGTGTATCCCCCAGTCCTCACAATCTCCTCATCCCTCACTGTGAACGTGTCCATCTCACTGTCCGGTGTGTATCACCCTGTCCTCACAACATCCTCATCCCTCACTGTGAATGTGAACCATCTCACTGTCCGGTGTGTATCACCCAGTCCTCACGAATTCCTCATTCCTCACTGTGAACGTGTCCATATCACTCTCCTGTGTGTATTACCCTGTCCTCACAATCTCCTCATCCATGACTGTGAACGTGTCCATCTCACTGTACGGTGTGTATCACCCTGTCATCACAATCTCCTCATCCCTCACTGTGAACGTGTTCATCTCACTGTCCTGTCTGTATCACCCTGTCCTCACAATTTCCTCATCTCTCACTGTGAACGTGTCCATCTCACTGTCCGGTGTGTATCACCCTGTTCTCACAATCTTCTCATCCCACACTGTAAACTTGTCCATCTCACTGTCCGGTGTGTATCACCCTGTACTCACAATCACCTCATCCCTCACTGTGAACGTGTCCATCTCACTGTCCGGTGTGTATCACCCTGTCCTCTCAATCTCCTCATCCCTCACTGTGAACGTGTCCATCTCAGTGTCTGGTGTGTATCACCCTGACCTCACAATCTCCTCATCCCTCACTGTGAACGATTCCATCTCTCTGTCCGGTGTGTATCACCCTGTCCTCACAATCTCCTCATCCCTCACTGTGAACGTGTCCATCTCACTGTCTGGTGTGTATCACCCATTCCTCACAATCTCCTCATCCCTCACTGTGAACGTGTCCATCTCACTGTCCGGTGTGTATCACGCTGTCCTCACAATCTCCACATCCCTCACTGAGAACGTGTCCATCTCTCTGTCCGGTGTGTATCACCCATTCCTCACAATCTCCTCATCCCTCACTGCGAACGGGTCAATCTCACTGTCCGGTGTGTATCACACTGTCCTCACAATCTCCTCATCCCTCACTGTGTACGTATCCATCGCACTGTCCAGTGAGTATCACCCTGTCCTCACAATCTTCTCATCACTCACTGTAAACTTGTCCATCTCACTGTCCGGTGTGTATCACACTGTCCTCACAATCTCCACATCCCTCACTGTGAACTTGTCTGTCTCACTGTCTGCTGTGTATCACCCTGTGCTCCCAATCTCCTCATCCCTGACTGCGAACGTGTCAATCTGACTGTCCAGTGTATATCACACTGTCCTCACAATCTTCTCATCCCTCAATGTAAATGTGTCCATCTCAGTGTCCGGTGTGTATCACCCTGTCCTCACAATCTCCTCATCCCTCACTGTGAACGTGTCCATCTCACTGTCCGGTGTGTATCACCCTGTTCACACAATCTTCTCATCCCTCACTGTAAACATGTCCATCTCACTGTCAGGTGTGTATCACCCTGTCCTCACAATCTCCTCATTCCTCACTGTGAACGTGTTCATCTCACTGTCCGGTGTGTATCCCCCAGTCCTCACAATCTCCACATCCCACACTGTGAACTTGTCTGTCTCACTGTCTGCTGTGTATCACCCTGTGCTCCCAATCTCCTCATCCCTGACTGTGAACGTGTCAATCTGACTGTCCAGTGTGTATCACACTGTCCTCACAATCTTCTCATCCCTCAATGTAAATGTGTCCATCTCAGTGTCCGGTGTGTATCACCCTGTCCTCACAATCTCCTCATCCCTCACTGTGAACTTGTCCATCTCACTGTCCCATGTGTATCACCCTGTCCTCACAATCTCCTCATCCCTCACTGTGAACTTGTCCATCTCACTGTCCGGAGTGTATCACCCTGTACTCACAATCTCTTCGTCCCTCACAGTGAACGTGTCCATCTGACTGTCCGGTGTGTATCATCCTGTCCTCTCAATTTCCTCATCCCTCACTGTGAACCCGTCCATCTCACTGTCCGCTGTGTATCAACCTTTCATTACAATCTCCTCATTCTTCACTGTGAACGTGTTCATCTCACTGTCCGGTGTGTATCACCTTGTTCTCACAATCTTCTCATCCCTCACTGTAAACTTGTCCATCTCACTATCCGGTGTGTATCACCCTGTTCTCAAAATCTTCTCATCCCTCACTGTAAACTTGTCCATCTCACTGTCCGGTGTGTATCACCCTGTCCTCACAATCTCCCTATCCCTCACTGTGAACGTGTCCATCTCATGTCCGATGTGTATCACCCTGTCTTCCCAATCTCCTCATCCCTCACTGAGAAAGTGTCCATCTCACTGCCTGGTGAGTATCACCCTGTCCTCACAATCTCCTCATCCCTCACTGTGAACGTGTCCATCTCACTGTCTGGAGTGAATCACCCTGTCCTCACAATCTCCTCATACCTCACTGTGAACGTGTCCTGATCACTGTCTGGTGTGTATCACCCAATACTCATAATCTCCTCATCCCTCACTGAGAACGTGTCCATCTCACTGTCCGGTGTGTATCACCCTGTCCTCACAATCTCCACATCCCTCACTGTGAACTTGTCTATCTCACTGTCTGGTGTGTATCACCCTGTGCTCACAATCTCCTCACAATCTCCTCATCCCTCACTGCGAACGTGTCAATCTCACTGTCCAGTGTGTATCACACTGTCCTCACAATCTCCTCATCCCTCACTGTGTACGTATCCATACTACTGTCCGGTGAATATCACCCTGTCCTCACAATCTTCTCATCCCCCACTGTAAACTTGTCCATCTTACTGTCCGGTGTGTATCACCCTGTCCTCATAATCTCCTCATCCGTCACGGTGAACGCGTCCATCTCACTGTCTGGTGTGTATCACCCTGTGCTCACAATCACCTCACAATCTCCTCATCCCTCACTGCGAACGTGTCAATCTCACTGTCCAGTGTATATCACACTGTCCTCATAATCTCCGCATCCCTCACTGTGTACGTATCCATCTAACTGTCCGGTGAGTATCACCCTGTCCTCACAATCTTCTCATGCCTCACTGTAAACTTGTCCATCTCACTGTCCGGTGTGTATCACCCTGTCCTCACAATCTCCTCATCCCTCACTGTGAACGTGTCCATCTCACTGTCCGGTGTGTATCACCCTGTCCTCACAATCTCCTCATTCCTCACTGTGAACGTGTTCATCTCACTGTCCGGTGTGTATCACCCTGTCCTCACAATCTCCCTATCCCTCACTGTGAACGTGTCCATCTCATGTCCGATGTGTTTCACCCTGTCTTCCCAATCTCCTCATCCCTCACTGAGAAAGTGTCCATCTCACTGTCCGGTGTGTATCACCCTGTCCTCATAATCTCCTCATCCGTCACTGTGAACGCGTCCATCTCTCTCTCTGGTGTGTATCACCCTGTGCTCACAATCACCTCACAATCTCCTCATCCCTCACTGCGAACGTGTCAATCTCACTGTCCAGTGTGTATCACACTGTCCTCACAATCTCCACATCCCTCACTGTGAACGTGTCAATCTCACTGTCCGGTGTGTATCACCCTGTACTCACAATCACCTCATCCCTCACTGTGAACGTTTCCATCTCACTGTCCGGTGTGTATCACCCTGTCCTCTCAATCTCCTCATCCCTCACTGTGAACGTGTCCATCTCACTGTCTGGTGTGTATCACCCTGTCCTCACAATCTCCTCATCCCTCACTGTGAACGTGTCCATCTCACTGTCCGGTGTGTATCACCCTGTCATCCCAATCTCCTCATCCCTCACTGTGAACTTGTCCATCTCACTGTCCGGTGTGTAGCACCCTGTACTCACAATCACCTCATCCCTGACTGTGAACGTGTCCATCTCACTGTCCGGTGTGTATCACCCTGTCCTCACAATCTCCTCATCCCTCACTGTGAACGTGTCCATCTCACTGTCCGGTGTGTATCACCCTGTCCTCACAATCTCCTCATCCCTCACTGTGAACGTGTCCATCTCACTGTCCGGTGTGTATCACCCTGTCCTCACAATCTCCTCATCCCTCACTGTGAACGTGACCATCTCACTGTCCTGTCTGTATCACCCTGTCCTCACAATCTCCTCATCACTCACTGTGATCGTCTCCATCTCACTGTACGGTGTGTATCACCCTGTCATCACAATCTCCTCATCCCTCACTGTGAACGTGTTCATCTCACTGTCCTGTCTGTATCACCCTGTCCTCACAATTTCCTCATCTCTCACTGTGAACGTGTCCATCTCACTGTCCGGTGTGTATCACCCTGTTCTCACAATCTTCTCATCCCACACTGTAAACTTGTCCATCTCACTGTCCGGTGTGTATCACCCTGTACTCACAATCACCTCATCCCTCACTGTGAACGTGTCCATCTCACTGTCCGGTGTGTATCACCCTGTCCTCTCAATCTCCTCATCCCTCACTGTGAACGTGTCCATCTCAGTGTCTGGTGTGTATCACCCTGACCTCACAATCTCCTCATCCCTCACTGTGAACGATTCCATCTCTCTGTCCGGTGTGTATCACCCTGTCCTCACAATCTCCTCATCCCTCACTGTGAACGTGTCCATCTCACTGTCTGGTGTGTATCACCCATTCCTCACAATCTCCTCATCCCTCACTGTGAACGTGTCCATCTCACTGTCCGGTGTGTATCACGCTGTCCTCACAATCTCCACATCCCTCACTGAGAACGTGTCCATCTCTCTGTCCGGTGTGTATCACCCATTCCTCACAATCTCCTCATCCCTCACTGCGAACGGGTCAATCTCACTGTCCGGTGTGTATCACACTGTCCTCACAATCTCCTCATCCCTCACTGTGTACGTATCCATCGCACTGTCCAGTGAGTATCACCCTGTCCTCACAATCTTCTCATCACTCACTGTAAACTTGTCCATCTCACTGTCCAGTGTGTATCACACTGTCCTCACAATCTTCTCATCCCTCAATGTAAATGTGTCCATCTCAGTGTCCGGTGTGTATCACCCTGTCCTCACAATCTCCTCATCCCTCACTGTGAACGTGTCCATCTCACTTTCCGGTGTGTATCACCCTGTCCTCACAATCTCCTCATCCCTCACTGTGAACTTGTCCATCTCACTGTCCCATGTGTATCACCCTGTCCTCACAATCTCCTCATCCCTCACTGTGAACTTGTCCATCTCACTGTCCGGAGTGTATCACCCTGTACTCACAATCTCTTCGTCCCTCACAGTGAACGTGTCCATCTGACTGTCCGGTGTGTATCATCCTGTCCTCTCAATTTCCTCATCCCTCACTGTGAACCCGTCCATCTCACTGTCCGCTGTGTATCAACCTTTCATTACAATCTCCTCATTCTTCACTGTGAACGTGTTCATCTCACTGTCCGGTGTGTATCACCCTGTCCTCACATTCTTCTCATCCCTCACTGTAAACTTGTCCATCTCACTATCCGGTGTGTATCACCCTGTTCTCAAAATCTTCTCATCCCTCACTGTAAACTTGTCCATCTCACTGTCCGGTGTGTATCACCCTGTCCTCACAATCTCCCTATCCCTCACTGTGAACGTGTCCATCTCATGTCCGATGTGTATCACCCTGTCTTCCCAATCTCCTCATCCCTCACTGAGAAAGTGTCCATCTCACTGCCTGGTGAGTATCACCCTGTCCTCACAATCTCCTCATCCCTCACTGTGAACGTGTCCATCTCACTGTCTGGAGTGAATCACCCTGTCCTCACAATCTCCTCATACCTCACTGTGAACGTGTCCTGATCACTGTCTGGTGTGTATCACCCAATACTCATAATCTCCTCATCCCTCACTGAGAACGTGTCCATCTCACTGTCCGGTGTGTATCACCCTGTCCTCACAATCTCCACATCCCTCACTGTGAACTTGTCTATCTCACTGTCTGGTGTGTATCACCCTGTGCTCACAATCTCCTCACAATCTCCTCATCCCTCACTGCGAACGTGTCAATCTCACTGTCCAGTGTGTATCACACTGTCCTCACAATCTCCTCATCCCTCACTGTGTACGTATCCATACTACTGTCCGGTGAATATCACCCTGTCCTCACAATCTTCTCATCCCCCACTGTAAACTTGTCCATCTTACTGTCCGGTGTGTATCACCCTGTCCTCATAATCTCCTCATCCGTCACGGTGAACGCGTCCATCTCACTGTCTGGTGTGTATCACCCTGTGCTCACAATCACCTCACAATCTCCTCATCCCTCACTGCGAACGTGTCAATCTCACTGTCCAGTGTATATCACACTGTCCTCATAATCTCCGCATCCCTCACTGTGTACGTATCCATCTAACTGTCCGGTGAGTATCACCCTGTCCTCACAATCTTCTCATGCCTCACTGTAAACTTGTCCATCTCACTGTCCGGTGTGTATCACCCTGTCCTCACAATCTCCTCATCCCTCACTGTGAACGTGTCCATCTCACTGTCCGGTGTGTATCACCCTGTCCTCACAATCTCCTCATTCCTCACTGTGAACGTGTTCATCTCACTGTCCGGTGTGTATCACCCTGTCCTCACAATCTCCCTATCCCTCACTGTGAACGTGTCCATCTCATGTCCGATGTGTTTCACCCTGTCTTCCCAATCTCCTCATCCCTCACTGAGAAAGTGTCCATCTCACTGTCCGGTGTGTATCACCCTGTCCTCATAATCTCCTCATCCGTCACTGTGAACGCGTCCATCTCTCTCTCTGGTGTGTATCACCCTGTGCTCACAATCACCTCACAATCTCCTCATCCCTCACTGCGAACGTGTCAATCTCACTGTCCAGTGTGTATCACACTGTCCTCACAATCTCCACATCCCTCACTGTGAACGTGTCAATCTCACTGTCCGGTGTGTATCACCCTGTACTCACAATCACCTCATCCCTCACTGTGAACGTTTCCATCTCACTGTCCGGTGTGTATCACCCTGTCCTCTCAATCTCCTCATCCCTCACTGTGAACGTGTCCATCTCACTGTCTGGTGTGTATCACCCTGTCCTCACAATCTCCTCATCCCTCACTGTGAACGTGTCCATCTCACTGTCCGGTGTGTATCACCCTGTCATCCCAATCTCCTCATCCCTCACTGTGAACTTGTCCATCTCACTGTCCGGTGTGTAGCACCCTGTACTCACAATCACCTCATCCCTGACTGTGAACGTGTCCATCTCACTGTCCGGTGTGTATCACCCTGTCCTCACAATCTCCTCATCCCTCACTGTGAACGTGTCCATCTCACTGTCCGGTGTGTATCACCCTGTCCTCACAATCTCCTCATCCCTCACTGTGAACGTGTCCATCTCACTGTCCGGTGTGTATCACCCTGTCCTCACAATCTCCTCATCCCTCACTGTGAACGTGACCATCTCACTGTCCTGTCTGTATCACCCTGTCCTCACAATCTCCTCATCACTCACTGTGATCGTCTCCATCTCACTGTACGGTGTGTATCACCCTGACCTCACAATCTCCTCATCCCTCACTGTGATCGTCTCCATCTCAATGTCAGGTGTGTATCACCCTGACCTCATAATCTCCTCATCCCTCACTGTGATCGTCTCCATCTCACTGTCCGGTGTGTATCCCCCTGTCCTCACAATCTCCTAATCCCTCACTGTGAACGTGCCCATCTCACTGTCTGGAGTGTATCACACTGTCCTCACAATCTCCTCATCCCTCACTGTGAACGTGTCCATCTCACTGTCCGGAGTGTATCACCCTGTCTTCACAATCTCCTCATCCCTCACTGTGAATGTGTCCATCTCAATGTCCGGTGTGTATCACCCTGACCTCATAATCTCCTCATCCCTCACTGTGATCGTCTCCATCTCACTGTCCGGTGTGTATCACCCTGACCTCATAATCTTCTCATCCCTCACTGTGATCGTCTCCATCTCACTGTCTGGAGTGTATCACCCTGTCCTCACAATCTCCTCATCCCTCACTGTGAACGTGTCCATCTCATTCTCCGGTGTGTATCCCCCAGTCCTCACAATCTCCTCATCCCTCACTGTGAACGTGTCCATCTCACTGTCCGGTGTGTATCACCCTGTCCTCACAACATCCTCATCCCTCACTGTGAACGTGAACCATCTCACTGTCCGGTGTGTATCACCCTGTCCTCACAATCTCCTCATTCCTCACTGTGAACGTGTCCATATCACTCTCCTGTGTGTATCACCCTGTCCTCACAATCTCCTCATCCCTCTCAGTGAAAGGGTCCATGTCACTGTCCGGTGAGTATCACCCAGTCCTCACAATCTCCAAATCCCTCAATGTGAACGCGTCCATCTCACTGTCCGGTGTGTATCACCCTGTCCTCACAATCTCCTCATCCTTCGCTGTGAACGTGTCCATCTCACTGACCGGTGTCTATCACCCTGTCCTCACAATCTCCTCATCCCTCACTGTGAACGTGTCCATCTCACTGTCCGGTGTCTATCACCCTGTCCTCACAATCTCCTCATCCCTCACTGTGAACCCGTCATTCTCACTGTCCGGTGTCTATCACCCTGTCCTCACAATCACCTCATCCCTCACTGTGAACGTGTCCATCTCACTGTCCGGTGTGTATCACCCTGTCCTCTCAATCTCCTCATCCCTCACTGTGAACGTGTCCATCTCACTGTCTGGTGTGTATCACCCTGTCCTCAGAATCTCCTCATCCCTCACTGTGAACGTGTCCATCTCACTGTCCGGTGTGTATCACCCTGTCATCTCAATCTCCTCATCCCTCACTGTGAACGTGTCCATCTCACTGTCCGGTGTGTATCACCCTGTCCTCACAATCTCCTCATCCCTCACTGTGAACGTGTCCATCTCACTGTCCGGTGTGTATCACCCTGTCCTCACAATCTCCTCATCCCTCACTGTGTACGTGTCCATCTCACTGTCCGCTGTGTATCACCCTGTCCTCACAATCTCCTCATCCCTCACTGTGAACGTGTCCATCTCACTGTCCGGTGTGTATCACCCTGTCCTCACAATCTCCTTATCCGTCACTGTGAACGCGTCCATCTCACTGTCTGGTGTGTATCACCCTGTCCTCACAATCTCTTCATCCCTCACTGCGAACGTGTAAATCTCACTGTCCAGTGTGTATCACACTCTCCTCACAATCTGCTCATCCCTCACTGTGAACGTGACATTGTCACTGTCTGGTGTGTATCACCCTGTGCTCACAATCTCCACATCCCTCACTGTGAACTTGTCTATCTCACTGTCTGGTGTGTATCACCATGTGCTCACAATCTCCTCACAATCTCCTCATCCCTCACTGCGAACGTGTCAATCTAACTGTCCAGTGTGTATCACACTGTCCTCACAATCTCCTCATCCCTCACTGTAAACTTTTCCATCTCACTGTCCGGTGTGAATCACCCTGTCCTCACAATCTCCTCGTCCGTCACTGTGAACGCGTCCATCTCACTGTCTGGTGTGTATCACCCTGTGCTCACAATCTCCTCATCCCTCACTGCGAACGTGTCAATCTCACTGTCCAGTGTGTATCACACTGTCCTCACAATCTCCTCATCCCTCACTGTGTACGTATCCATCGCACTGTCCAGTGAGTATCACCCTGTCCTCACAATTTCCTCATCACTCACTGTGAACGTGTCCATCTCACTGTCCTGTGTGTATCACCCTGTCCTCACAATCTTCTCATCCCTCACTGTAAACTTGTCCATCTCACTGTCCGGTCTGTATCACACTGTCCTCACAATCTCCTCATCCCTCACTGAGAACGTGTCCATCTCTCTGTCCGGTGTGTATCACCCATTCCTCACAATCTCCTCATCCCTCACTGCGAACGGGTCAATCTCACTGTCCGGTGTGTATCACACTGTCCTCACAATCTCCTCATCCCTCACTGTGAACGTATCCATCGCACTGTCCGGTGAGTATCACCCTGTCCTCACAATCTTCTCATCACTCACTGTAAACTTGTCCATCTCACTGTCCGGTGTGTATCACACTGTCCTCACAATCTCCACATCCCTCACTGTGAACTTGTCTGTCTCACTGTCTGCTGTGTATCACCCTGTGCTCACAATCTCCTCATCCCTGACTGCGAACGTGTCAATCTGACTGTCCAGTGTGTATCACACTGTCCTCACAATCTTCTCATCCCTCAATGTAAATGTGTCCATCTCAGTGTCCGGTGTGTATCACCCTGTCCTCACAATCTCCTCATCCCTCACTGTGAACGTGTCCATCTCACTTTCCGGTGTGTATCACCCTGTCCTCACAATCTCCTCATCCCTCACTGTGAACTTGTCCATCTCACTGTCCCGTGTGTATCACCCTGTCCTCACAATCTCCTCATCCCTCACTGTGAACTTGTCCATCTCACTGTCCGGAGTGTATCACCCTGTACTCACAATCTCTTCGTCCCTCACAGTGAACGTGTCCATCTGACTGTCCGGTGTGTATCATCCTGTCCTCTCAATTTCCTCATCCCTCACTGTGAACCCGTCCATCTCACTGTCCGCTGTGTATCAAGCTTTCATTACAATCTCCTCATTCTTCACTGTGAACGTGTTCATCTCACTGTCCGGTGTGTATCACCTTGTTCTCACAATCTTCTCATCCCTCACTGTGAACTTGTCCATCTCACTGTCCGGTGTGTATCACCCTGTCCTCACAATCTCCCTATCCCTCACTGTGAACGTGTCCATCTCATGTCCGATGTGTATCACCCTGTCTTCCCAATCTCCTCATCACTCACTGAGAAAGTGTCCATCTCACTGCCTGGTGAGTATCACCCTGTCCTCACAATCTCCTCATCCCTCACTGTGAACGTGTCCATCTCACTGTCTGGAGTGAATCACCCTGTCCTCACAATCTCCTCATACCTCACTGTGAACGTGTCCTGATCACTGTCTGGTGTGTATCACCCAATACTCATAATCTCCTCATCCCTCACTGAGAACGTGTCCATCTCACTGTCCGGTGTGTATCATCCTGTACTCACAATCTCCACATCCCTCACTGTGAACTTGTCTATCTCACTGTCCAGTGTGTATCACACTGTCCTCACAATCTCCTCATCCCTCACTGTGTACGTATCCATCTCACTGTCCGGTGAATATCACCCTGTCCTCACAATCTTCTCATCCCCCACTGTAAACTTGTCCATCTTACTGTCCGGTGTGTATCACCCTGTCCTCATAATCTCCTCATCCGTCACGGTGAACGCGTCCATCTCACTGTCTGGTGTGTATCACCCTGTGCTCACAATCACCTCACAATCTCCTCATCCCTCACTACGAACGTGTCAATCTCACTGTCCAGTGTATATCACACTGTCCTCATAATCTCCGCATCCCTCACTGTGTACGTATCCATCTAACTGTCCGGTGAGTATCACCCTGTCCTCACAATCTTCTCATGCCTCACTGTAAACTTGTCCATCTCACTGTCCGGTGTGTATCACCCTGTCCTCACAATCTCCTCATCCTTCACTGTAAACATGTCCATCTCACTGTCAGGTGTGTATCACCCTGTCCTCACAATCTCCTCATTCCTCACAGTGAACGTGTCCATCTGACTGTCCGGTGTGTATCATCCTGTCCTCTCAATTTCCTCATCCCTCACTGTGAACCCGTCCATCTCACTGTCCGCTGTGTATCAACCTTTCATTACAATCTCCTCATTCTTCACTGTGAACGTGTTCATCTCACTGTCCGGTGTGTATCACCTTGTTCTCACAATCTTCTCATCCCTCACTGTAAACTTGTCCATCTCACTATCCGGTGTGTATCACCCTGTTCTCAAAATCTTCTCATCCCTCACTGTAAACTTGTCCATCTCACTGTCCGGTGTGTATCACCCTGTCCTCACAATCTCCCTATCCCTCACTGTGAACGTGTCCATCTCATGTCCGATGTGTATCACCCTGTCTTCCCAATCTCCTCATCCCTCACTGAGAAAGTGTCCATCTCACTGCCTGGTGAGTATCACCCTGTCCTCACAATCTCCTCATCCCTCACTGTGAACGTGTCCATCTCACTGTCTGGAGTGAATCACCCTGTCCTCACAATCTCCTCATACCTCACTGTGAACGTGTCCTGATCACTGTCTGGTGTGTATCACCCAATACTCATAATCTCCTCATCCCTCACTGAGAACGTGTCCATCTCACTGTCCGGTGTGTATCACCCTGTCCTCACAATCTCCACATCCCTCACTGTGAACTTGTCTATCTCACTGTCTGGTGTGTATCACCCTGTGCTCACAATCTCCTCACAATCTCCTCATCCCTCACTGCGAACGTGTCAATCTCACTGTCCAGTGTGTATCACACTGTCCTCACAATCTCCTCATCCCTCACTGTGTACGTATCCATACTACTGTCCGGTGAATATCACCCTGTCCTCACAATCTTCTCATCCCCCACTGTAAACTTGTCCATCTTACTGTCCGGTGTGTATCACCCTGTCCTCATAATCTCCTCATCCGTCACGGTGAACGTGTCCATCTCACTGTCCGGTGTGTATCACCCTGTTCACACAATCTTCTCATCCCTCACTGTAAACATGTCCATCTCACTGTCAGGTGTGTATCACCCTGTCCTCACAATCTCCTCATTCCTCACTGTGAACGTGTTCATCTCACTGTCCGGTGTGTATCCCCCAGTCCTCACAATCTCCACATCCCACACTGTGAACTTGTCTGTCTCACTGTCTGCTGTGTATCACCCTGTGCTCCCAATCTCCTCATCCCTGACTGCGAACGTGTCAATCTGACTGTCCAGTGTGTATCACACTGTCCTCACAATCTTCTCATCCCTCAATGTAAATGTGTCCATCTCAGTGTCCGGTGTGTATCACCCTGTCCTCACAATCTCCTCATCCCTCACTGTGAACGTGTCCATCTCACTTTCCGGTGTGTATCACCCTGTCCTCACAATCTCCTCATCCCTCACTGTGAACTTGTCCATCTCACTGTCCCATGTGTATCACCCTGTCCTCACAATCTCCTCATCCCTCACTGTGAACTTGTCCATCTCACTGTCCGGAGTGTATCACCCTGTACTCACAATCTCTTCGTCCCTCACAGTGAACGTGTCCATCTGACTGTCCGGTGTGTATCATCCTGTCCTCTCAATTTCCTCATCCCTCACTGTGAACCCGTCCATCTCACTGTCCGCTGTGTATCAACCTTTCATTACAATCTCCTCATTCTTCACTGTGAACGTGTTCATCTCACTGTCCGGTGTGTATCACCTTGTTCTCACAATCTTCTCATCCCTCACTGTAAACTTGTCCATCTCACTATCCGGTGTGTATCACCCTGTTCTCAAAATCTTCTCATCCCTCACTGTAAACTTGTCCATCTCACTGTCCGGTGTGTATCACCCTGTCCTCACAATCTCCCTATCCCTCACTGTGAACGTGTCCATCTCATGTCCGATGTGTATCACCCTGTCTTCCCAATCTCCTCATCCCTCACTGAGAAAGTGTCCATCTCACTGCCTGGTGAGTATCACCCTGTCCTCACAATCTCCTCATCCCTCACTGTGAACGTGTCCATCTCACTGTCTGGAGTGAATCACCCTGTCCTCACAATCTCCTCATACCTCACTGTGAACGTGTCCTGATCACTGTCTGGTGTGTATCACCCAATACTCATAATCTCCTCATCCCTCACTGAGAACGTGTCCATCTCACTGTCCGGTGTGTATCACCCTGTCCTCACAATCTCCACATCCCTCACTGTGAACTTGTCTATCTCACTGTCTGGTGTGTATCACCCTGTGCTCACAATCTCCTCACAATCTCCTCATCCCTCACTGCGAACGTGTCAATCTCACTGTCCAGTGTGTATCACACTGTCCTCACAATCTCCTCATCCCTCACTGTGTACGTATCCATACTACTGTCCGGTGAATATCACCCTGTCCTCACAATCTCCTCATCCCTCACTGCGAACGTGTCAATCTCACTGTCCAGTGTATATCACACTGTCCTCATAATCTCCGCATCCCTCACTGTGTACGTATCCATCTAACTGTCCGGTGAGTATCACCCTGTCCTCACAATCTTCTCATGCCTCACTGTAAACTTGTCCATCTCACTGTCCGGTGTGTATCACCCTGTCCTCACAATCTCCTCATCCCTCACTGTGAACGTGTCCATCTCACTGTCCGGTGTGTATCACCCTGTTCACACAATCTTCTCATCCCTCACTGTAAAGATGTCCATCTCACTGTCAGGTGTGTATCACCCTGTCCTCACAATCTCCTCATTCCTCACTGTGAACGTGTTCATCTCACTGTCCGGTGTGTATCACCCTGTCCTCACAATCTCCCTATCCCTCACTGTGAACGTGTCCATCTCATGTCCGATGTGTTTCACCCTGTCTTCCCAATCTCCTCATCCCTCACTGAGAAAGTGTCCATCTCACTGTCCGGTGTGTATCACCCTGTCCTCATAATCTCCTCATCCGTCACTGTGAACGCGTCCATCTCTCTCTCTGGTGTGTATCACCCTGTGCTCACAATCACCTCACAATCTCCTCATCCCTCACTGCGAACGTGTCAATCTCACTATCCAGTGTGTATCACACTGTCCTCACAATCTCCACATCCCTCACTGTGAACGTGTCAATCTCACTGTCCGGTGTGTATCACCCTGTACTCACAATCACCTCATCCCTCACTGTGAACGTTTCCATCTCACTGTCCGGTGTGTATCACCCTGTCCTCTCAATCTCCTCATCCCTCACTGTGAACGTGTCCATCTCACTGTCTGGTGTGTATCACCCTGTCCTCACAATCTCCTCATCCCTCACTGTGAACGTGTCCATCTCACTGTCCGGTGTGTATCACCCTGTCATCCCAATCTCCTCATCCCTCACTGTGAACTTGTCCATCTCACTGTCCGGTGTGTAGCACCCTGTACTCACAATCACCTCATCCCTGACTGTGAACGTGTCCATCTCACTGTCCGGTGTGTATCACCCTGTCCTCACAATCTCCTCATCCCTCACTGTGAACGTGTCCATCTCACTGTCCGGTGTGTATCACCCTGTCCTCACAATCTCCTCATCCCTCACTGTGAACGTGTCCATCTCACTGTCCGGTGTGTATCACCCTGTCCTCACAATCTCCTCATCCCTCACTGTGAACGTGACCATCTCACTGTCCTGTCTGTATCACCCTGTCCTCACAATCTCCTCATCACTCACTGTGATCGTCTCCATCTCACTGTCCGGTGTGTATCACCCTGACCTCACAATCTCCTCATCCCTCACTGTGATCGTCTCCATCTCAATGTCAGGTGTGTATCACCCTGACCTCATAATCTCCTCATCCCTCACTGTGATCGTCTCCATCTCACTGTCCGGTGTGTATCCCCCTGTCCTCACAATCTCCTAATCCCTCACTGTGAACGTGCCCATCTCACTGTCTGGAGTGTATCACACTGTCCTCACAATCTCCTCATCCCTCACTGTGAACGTGTCCATCTCATTCTCCGGTGTGTATCCCCCTGTCCTCACAATCTCCTCATCCCTCACTGTGAACGTGTCCATCTCACTGTCCGGAGTGTATCACCCTGTCTTCACAATCTCCTCATCCCTCACTGTGAATGTGTCCATCTCAATGTCCGGTGTGTATCACCCTGACCTCATAATCTCCTCATCCCTCACTGTGATCGTCTCCATCTCACTGTCCGGTGTGTATCACCCTGACCTCATAATCTTCTCATCCCTCACTGTGATCGTCTCCATCTCACTGTCCGGTGTGTATCACCCTGTCCTCACAATCTCCTCATCCCGCACTGTGAACGTGTCCATCTCACTGTCTGGAGTGTATCACCCTGTCCTCACAATCTCCTCATCCCTCACTGTGAACGTGTCCATCTCATTCTCCGGTGTGTATCCCCCAGTCCTCACAATCTCCTCATCCCTCACTGTGAACGTGTCCATCTCACTGTCCGGTGTGTATCACCCTGTCCTCACAACATCCTCATCCCTCACTGTGAACGTGAACCATCTCACTGTCCGGTGTGTATCACCCTGTCCTCACAATCTCCTCATTCCTCACTGTGAACGTGTCCATATCACTCTCCTGTGTGTATCACCCTGTCCTCACAATCTCCTCATCCCTCTCAGTGAAAGGGTCCATGTCACTGTCCGGTGAGTATCACCCAGTCCTCACAATCTCCAAATCCCTCAATGTGAACGCGTCCATCTCACTGTCCGGTGTGTATCACCCTGTCCTCACAATCTCCTCATCCTTCGCTGTGAACGTGTCCATCTCACTGACCGGTGTCTATCACCCTGTCCTCACAATCTCCTCATCCCTCACTGTGAACGTGTCCATCTCACTGTCCGGTGTCTATCACCCTGTCCTCACAATCTCCTCATCCCTCACTGTGAACCCGTCATTCTCACTGTCCGGTGTCTATCACCCTGTCCTCACAATCACCTCATCCCTCACTGTGAACGTGTCCATCTCACTGTCCGGTGTGTATCACCCTGTCCTCTCAATCTCCTCATCCCTCACTGTGAACGTGTCCATCTCACTGTCTGGTGTGTATCACCCTGTCCTCAGAATCTCCTCATCCCTCACTGTGAACGTGTCCATCTCACTGTCTGGTGTGTATCACCCTGTCCTCAGAATCTCTTCATCCCTCACTGCGAACGTGTAAATCTCACTGTCCAGTGTGTATCACACTCTCCTCACAATCTGCTCATCCCTCACTGTGAACGTGACATTGTCACTGTCTGGTGTGTATCACCCTGTGCTCACAATCTCCACATCCCTCACTGTGAACTTGTCTATCTCACTGTCTGGTGTGTATCACCATGTGCTCACAATCTCCTCACAATCTCCTCATCCCTCACTGCGAACGTGTCAATCTAACTGTCCAGTGTGTATCACACTGTCCTCACAATCTCCTCATCCCTCACTGTAAACTTTTCCATCTCACTGTCCGGTGTGAATCACCCTGTCCTCACAATCTCCTCGTCCGTCACTGTGAACGCGTCCATCTCACTGTCTGGTGTGTATCACCCTGTGCTCACAATCTCCTCATCCCTCACTGCGAACGTGTCAATCTCACTGTCCAGTGTGTATCACACTGTCCTCACAATCTCCTCATCCCTCACTGTGTACGTATCCATCGCACTGTCCAGTGAGTATCACCCTGTCCTCACAATTTCCTCATCACTCACTGTGAACGTGTCCATCTCACTGTCCTGTGTGTATCACCCTGTCCTCACAATCTTCTCATCCCTCACTGTAAACTTGTCCATCTCACTGTCCGGTCTGTATCACACTGTCCTCACAATCTCCTCATCCCTCACTGAGAACGTGTCCATCTCTCTGTCCGGTGTGTATCACCCATTCCTCACAATCTCCTCATCCCTCACTGCGAACGGGTCAATCTCACTGTCCGGTGTGTATCACACTGTCCTCACAATCTCCTCATCCCTCACTGTGAACGTATCCATCGCACTGTCCGGTGAGTATCACCCTGTCCTCACAATCTCCACATCCCTCACTGTGAACTTGTCTGTCTCACTGTCTGCTGTGTATCACCCTGTGCTCACAATCTCCTCATCCCTGACTGCGAACGTGTCAATCTGACTGTCCAGTGTGTATCACACTGTCCTCACAATCTTCTCATCCCTCAATGTAAATGTGTCCATCTCAGTGTCTGGTGTGTATCACCCTGTCCTCACAATCTCCTCATCCCTCACTGTGAACGTGTCCATCTCACTTTCCGGTGTGTATCACCCTGTCCTCACAATCTCCTCATCCCTCACTGTGAACTTGTCCATCTCACTGTCCCGTGTGTATCACCCTGTCCTCACAATCTCCTCATCCCTCACTGTGAACTTGTCCATCTCACTGTCCGGAGTGTATCACCCTGTACTCACAATCTCTTCGTCCCTCACAGTGAACGTGTCCATCTGACTGTCCGGTGTGTATCATCCTGTCCTCTCAATTTCCTCATCCCTCACTGTGAACCCGTCCATCTCACTGTCCGCTGTGTATCAAGCTTTCATTACAATCTCCTCATTCTTCACTGTGAACGTGTTCATCTCACTGTCCGGTGTGTATCACCTTGTTCTCACAATCTTCTCATCCCTCACTGTAAACTTGTCCATCTCACTGTCCGGTGTGTATCACCCTGTCCTCACAATCTTCTCGTACGTCACTGTGAACGTGACAATCTCACTGTCCTGTAGGTATCACCCTGTCCTCACAATCTCCCTATCCCTCACTGTGAACGTGTCCATCTCATGTCCGATGTGTATCACCCTGTCTTCCCAATCTCCTCATCACTCACTGAGAAAGTGTCCATCTCACTGCCTGGTGAGTATCACCCTGTCCTCACAATCTCCTCATCCCTCACTGTGAACGTGTCCATCTCACTGTCTGGAGTGAATCACCCTGTCCTCACAATCTCCTCATACCTCACTGTGAACGTGTCCTGATCACTGTCTGGTGTGTATCACCCAATACTCATAATCTCCTCATCCCTCACTGAGAACGTGTCCATCTCACTGTCCGGTGTGTATCATCCTGTACTCACAATCTCCACATCCCTCACTGTGAACTTGTCTATCTCACTGTCTGGTGTGTATCACCCTGTGCTCACAATCTCCTCACAATCTCCTCATCCCTCACTGCGAACGTGTCAATCTCACTGTCCAGTGTGTAGCACCCTGTACTCACAATCACCTCATCCCTGACTGTGAACGTGTCCATCTCACTGTCCGGTGTGTATCACCCTGTCCTCACAATCTCCTCATCCCTCACTGTGAACGTGTCCATCTCACTGTCCGGTGTGTATCACCCTGTCCTCACAATCTCCTCATCCCTCACTGTGAACGTGTCCATCTCACTGTCCGGTGTGTATCACCCTGTCCTCACAATCTCCTCATCCCTCACTGTGAACGTGACCATCTCACTGTCCTGTCTGTATCACCCTGTCCTCACAATCTCCTCATCACTCACTGTGATCGTCTCCATCTCACTGTCCGGTGTGTATCACCCTGACCTCACAATCTCCTCATCCCTCACTGTGATCGTCTCCATCTCAATGTCAGGTGTGTATCACCCTGACCTCATAATCTCCTCATCCCTCACTGTGATCGTCTCCATCTCACTGTCCGGTGTGTATCCCCCTGTCCTCACAATCTCCTAATCCCTCACTGTGAACGTGCCCATCTCACTGTCTGGAGTGTATCACACTGTCCTCACAATCTCCTCATCCCTCACTGTGAACGTGTCCATCTCATTCTCCGGTGTGTATCCCCCTGTCCTCACAATCTCCTCATCCATCACTGTGAAACCGTCCATCTCACTAAATGGTGTGTATCACACTGTCCTCACAATCTCCTCATCCCTCACTGTGAACGTGTCCATCTCACTGTCCGGAGTGTATCACCCTGTCTTCACAATCTCCTCATCCCTCACTGTGAATGTGTCCATCTCAATGTCCGGTGTGTATCACCCTGACCTCATAATCTCCTCATCCCTCACTGTGATCGTCTCCATCTCACTGTCCGGTGTGTATCACCCTGACCTCATAATCTTCTCATCCCTCACTGTGATCGTCTCCATCTCACTGTCCGGTGTGTATCACCCTGTCCTCACAATCTCCTCATCCCGCACTGTGAACGTGTCCATCTCACTGTCTGGAGTGTATCACCCTGTCCTCACAATCTCCTCATCCCTCACTGTGAACGTGTCCATCTCATTCTCCGGTGTGTATCCCCCAGTCCTCACAATCTCCTCATCCCTCACTGTGAACGTGTCCATCTCACTGTCCGGTGTGTATCACCCTGTCCTCACAACATCCTCATCCCTCACTGTGAACGTGAACCATCTCACTGTCCGGTGTGTATCACCCTGTCCTCACAATCTCCTCATTCCTCACTGTGAACGTGTCCATATCACTCTCCTGTGTGTATCACCCTGTCCTCACAATCTCCTCATCCCTCTCAGTGAAAGGGTCCATGTCACTGTCCGGTGAGTATCACCCAGTCCTCACAATCTCCAAATCCCTCAATGTGAACGCGTCCATCTCACTGTCCGGTGTGTATCACCCTGTCCTCACAATCTCCTCATCCTTCGCTGTGAACGTGTCCATCTCACTGACCGGTGTCTATCACCCTGTCCTCACAATCTCCTCATCCCTCACTGTGAACGTGTCCATCTCACTGTCCGGTGTCTATCACCCTGTCCTCACAATCTCCTCATCCCTCACTGTGAACCCGTCATTCTCACTGTCCGGTGTCTATCACCCTGTCCTCACAATCACCTCATCCCTCACTGTGAACGTGTCCATCTCACTGTCCGGTGTGTATCACCCTGTCCTCTCAATCTCCTCATCCCTCACTGTGAACGTGTCCATCTCACTGTCTGGTGTGTATCACCCTGTCCTCAGAATCTCCTCATCCCTCACTGTGAACGTGTCCATCTCACTGTCTGGTGTGTATCACCCTGTCCTCAGAATCTCTTCATCCCTCACTGCGAACGTGTAAATCTCACTGTCCAGTGTGTATCACACTCTCCTCACAATCTGCTCATCCCTCACTGTGAACGTGACATTGTCACTGTCTGGTGTGTATCACCCTGTGCTCACAATCTCCACATCCCTCACTGTGAACTTGTCTATCTCACTGTCTGGTGTGTATCACCATGTGCTCACAATCTCCTCACAATCTCCTCATCCCTCACTGCGAACGTGTCAATCTAACTGTCCAGTGTGTATCACACTGTCCTCACAATCTCCTCATCCCTCACTGTAAACTTTTCCATCTCACTGTCCGGTGTGAATCACCCTGTCCTCACAATCTCCTCGTCCGTCACTGTGAACGCGTCCATCTCACTGTCTGGTGTGTATCACCCTGTGCTCACAATCTCCTCATCCCTCACTGCGAACGTGTCAATCTCACTGTCCAGTGTGTATCACACTGTCCTCACAATCTCCTCATCCCTCACTGTGTACGTATCCATCGCACTGTCCAGTGAGTATCACCCTGTCCTCACAATTTCCTCATCACTCACTGTGAACGTGTCCATCTCACTGTCCTGTGTGTATCACCCTGTCCTCACAATCTTCTCATCCCTCACTGTAAACTTGTCCATCTCACTGTCCGGTCTGTATCACACTGTCCTCACAATCTCCTCATCCCTCACTGAGAACGTGTCCATCTCTCTGTCCGGTGTGTATCACCCATTCCTCACAATCTCCTCATCCCTCACTGCGAACGGGTCAATCTCACTGTCCGGTGTGTATCACACTGTCCTCACAATCTCCTCATCCCTCACTGTGAACGTATCCATCGCACTGTCCGGTGAGTATCACCCTGTCCTCACAATCTCCACATCCCTCACTGTGAACTTGTCTGTCTCACTGTCTGCTGTGTATCACCCTGTGCTCACAATCTCCTCATCCCTGACTGCGAACGTGTCAATCTGACTGTCCAGTGTGTATCACACTGTCCTCACAATCTTCTCATCCCTCAATGTAAATGTGTCCATCTCAGTGTCTGGTGTGTATCACCCTGTCCTCACAATCTCCTCATCCCTCACTGTGAACGTGTCCATCTCACTTTCCGGTGTGTATCACCCTGTCCTCACAATCTCCTCATCCCTCACTGTGAACTTGTCCATCTCACTGTCCCGTGTGTATCACCCTGTCCTCACAATCTCCTCATCCCTCACTGTGAACTTGTCCATCTCACTGTCCGGAGTGTATCACCCTGTACTCACAATCTCTTCGTCCCTCACAGTGAACGTGTCCATCTGACTGTCCGGTGTGTATCATCCTGTCCTCTCAATTTCCTCATCCCTCACTGTGAACCCGTCCATCTCACTGTCCGCTGTGTATCAAGCTTTCATTACAATCTCCTCATTCTTCACTGTGAACGTGTTCATCTCACTGTCCGGTGTGTATCACCTTGTTCTCACAATCTTCTCATCCCTCACTGTAAACTTGTCCATCTCACTGTCCGGTGTGTATCACCCTGTCCTCACAATCTTCTCGTACGTCACTGTGAACGTGACAATCTCACTGTCCTGTAGGTATCACCCTGTCCTCACAATCTCCCTATCCCTCACTGTGAACGTGTCCATCTCATGTCCGATGTGTATCACCCTGTCTTCCCAATCTCCTCATCACTCACTGAGAAAGTGTCCATCTCACTGCCTGGTGAGTATCACCCTGTCCTCACAATCTCCTCATCCCTCACTGTGAACGTGTCCATCTCACTGTCTGGAGTGAATCACCCTGTCCTCACAATCTCCTCATACCTCACTGTGAACGTGTCCTGATCACTGTCTGGTGTGTATCACCCAATACTCATAATCTCCTCATCCCTCACTGAGAACGTGTCCATCTCACTGTCCGGTGTGTATAATCCTGTACTCACAATCTCCACATCCCTCACTGTGAACTTGTCTATCTCACTGTCTGGTGTGTATCACCCTGTGCTCACAATCTCCTCACAATCTCCTCATCCCTCACTGCGAACGTGTCAATCTCACTGTCCAGTGTGTATCACACTGTCCTCACAATCTCCTCATCCCTCACTGTGTACGTATCCATCTCACTGTCCGGTGAATATCACCCTGTCCTCACAATCTTCTCATCCCCCACTGTAAACTTGTCCATCTTACTGTCCGGTGTGTATCACCCTGTCCTCATAATCTCCTCATCCGTCACGGTGAACGCGTCCATCTCACTGTCTGGTGTGTATCACCCTGTGCTCACAATCACCTCACAATCTCCTCATCCCTCACTACGAACGTGTCAATCTCACTGTCCAGTGTATATCACACTGTCCTCATAATCTCCGCATCCCTCACTGTGTACGTATCCATCTAACTGTCCGGTGAGTATCACCCTGTCCTCACAATCTTCTCATGCCTCACTGTAAACTTGTCCATCTCACTGTCCGGTGTGTATCACCCTGTCCTCACAATCTCCTCATCCTTCACTGTAAACATGTCCATCTCACTGTCAGGTGTGTATCACCCTGTCCTCACAATCTCCTCATTCCTCACTGTGAACGTGTTCATCTCACTGTCCGGTGTGTATCAACCTGTCCTCACAATCTCCCTATCCCTCACTGTGAACGTGTCCATCTCATGTCCGATGTGTATCACCCTGTCTTCCAAATCTCCTTATCCCTCACTGAGAAAGTGTCCATCTCACTGCCTGGTGAGTAACACCCTGTCCTCACAATCTCCTCATCCCTCACTGTGAACGTGTCCATCTCACTGTCCGGTGTGTATCACCCTGTCCTCATAATCTCCTCATCCGTCACTGTGAACGCGTCCATCTCACTCTCTAGTGTGTATCACCCTGTGCTCACAATCACCTCACAATCTCCTCATCCCTCACTGCGAACGTGTCAATCTCACTGTCCAGTGTGTATCACACTGTCCTCACAATCTCCACATCCCTCACTGTGAACGTGTCCATCTCACTGTCCGGTGTGTATCACCCTGTACTCACAATCACCTCATCCCTCACTGTGAACGTGTCCATCTCACTGTCCGGTGTGTATCACCCTGTCCTCTCAATCTCCTCATCCCTCACTGTGAACGTGTCCATCTCACTGTCTGGTGTGTATCACCCTGTCCTCACAATCTCCTCATCCCTCACTGTGAACGTGTCCATCTCACTGTCCAGTGTGTATCACCCTGTCATCCCAATCTCCTCATCCCTCACTGTGAACTTGTCCATCTCACTGTCCGGTGTGTAGCACCCTGTACTCACAATCACCTCATCCCTCACTGTGAACGTGTCCATCTCACTGTCCGGTGTGTATCACCCTGTCCTCACAATCTCCTCATCCCTCACTGTGAACGTGTCCATCTCACTGTCCGGTGTGTATCACCCTGTCCTCACAATCTCCTCATCCCTCACTGTGAACGTGTCCATCTCACTGTCCGGTGTGTATCACCCTGTCCTCACAATCTCCTCATCCCTCACTGTGAACGTGTACATTTCACTGTCCGGTGTGTATCACCCTGTCCTCACAATGTCCACATCCCTCACTGTGAACGTGTTCATCTCACTGTCCTGTCTGTATCACCCTGTCCTCACAATTTCCTCATCTCTCACTGTGAACTTGTCCATCTCACTGTCCGGTGTGTATCACACTGTTCTCACAATCTTCTCATCCCTCACTGTAAACTTGTCCATCTCACTGTCCGGTGTGTATCACCCTGTTCTCACAATCTTCTCATCCCTCACTGTAAACTTGTCCATCTCACTGTCCGGTGTGTATCACCCTGTCCTCACAATCTCCCTATCCCTCACTGTGAACGTGTCCATCTCATGTCCGATGTGTATCACCCTGTCTTCCCAATCTCCTCATCCCTCACTGAGAAAGTGTCCATCTCACTGCCTGGTGAGTATCACCCTGTCCTCACAATCTCCTCATACCTCACTGTGAACGTGTCCTGATCACTGTCTGGTGTGTATCACCCAATACTCATAATCTCCTCATCCCTCACCGAGAACGTGTCGATCTCACTGTCCCGTGTGTATCACCCTGTCCTCACAATCTCCACATCCCTCACTGTGAACTTGTCTATCTCACTGTCTGGTGTGTATCACCCTGTGCTCACAATCTCCTCACAATCTCCTCATCCCTCACTGCGAACGTGTCAATCTCACTGTCCAGTGTGTATCACACTGTCCTCACAATCTCCTCATCCCTCACTGTGTACGTATCCATCTCACTGTCCGGTGAATATCACCCTGTCCTCACAATCTTCTCATCCCCCACTGTAAACTTGTCCATCTTACTGTCCGGTGTGTATCACCCTGTCCTCATAATCTCCTCATCCGTCACGGTGAACGCGTCCATCTCACTGTCTGGTGTGTATCACCCTGTGCTCACAATCACCTCACAATCTCCTCATCCCTCACTACGAACGTGTCAATCTCACTGTCCAGTGTATATCACACTGTCCTCATAATCTCCGCATCCCTCACTGTGTACGTATCCATCTAACTGTCCGGTGAGTATCACCCTGTCCTCACAATCTTCTCATGCCTCACTGTAAACTTGTCCATCTCACTGTCCGGTGTGTATCACCCTGTCCTCACAATCTCCTCATCCTTCACTGTAAACATGTCCATCTCACTGTCAGGTGTGTATCACCCTGTCCTCACAATCTCCTCATTCCTCACTGTGAACGTGTTCATCTCACTGTCCGGTGTGTATCAACCTGTCCTCACAATCTCCCTATCCCTCACTGTGAACGTGTCCATCTCATGTCCGATGTGTATCACCCTGTCTTCCCAATCTCCTTATCCCTCACTGAGAAAGTGTCCATCTCACTGCCTGGTGAGTAACACCCTGTCCTCACAATCTCCTCATCCCTCACTGTGAACGTGTCCATCTCACTGTCCGGTGTGTATCACCCTGTCCTCATAATCTCCTCATCCGTCACTGTGAACGCGTCCATCTCACTCTCTAGTGTGTATCACCCTGTGCTCACAATCACCTCACAATCTCCTCATCCCTCACTGCGAACGTGTCAATCTCACTGTCCAGTGTGTATCACACTGTCCTCACAATCTCCACATCCCTCACTGTGAACGTGTCCATCTCACTGTCCGGTGTGTATCACCCTGTACTCACAATCACCTCATCCCTCACTGTGAACGTGTCCATCTCACTGTCCGGTGTGTATCACCCTGTCCTCTCAATCTCCTCATCCCTCACTGTGAACGTGTCCATCTCACTGTCTGGTGTGTATCACCCTGTCCTCACAATCTCCTCATCCCTCACTGTGAACGTGTCCATCTCACTGTCCAGTGTGTATCACCCTGTCATCCCAATCTCCTCATCCCTCACTGTGAACTTGTCCATCTCACTGTCCGGTGTGTAGCACCCTGTACTCACAATCACCTCATCCCTCACTGTGAACGTGTCCATCTCACTGTCCGGTGTGTATCACCCTGTCCTCACAATCTCCTCATCCCTCACTGTGAACGTGTCCATCTCACTGTCCGGTGTGTATCACCCTGTCCTCACAATCTCCTCATCCCTCACTGTGAACGTGTCCATCTCACTGTCCGGTGTGTATCACCCTGTCCTCACAATCTCCTCATCCCTCACTGTGAACGTGTACATTTCACTGTCCGGTGTGTATCACCCTGTCCTCACAATGTCCACATCCCTCACTGTGAACGTGTTCATCTCACTGTCCTGTCTGTATCACCCTGTCCTCACAATTTCCTCATCTCTCACTGTGAACTTGTCCATCTCACTGTCCGGTGTGTATCACACTGTTCTCACAATCTTCTCATCCCTCACTGTAAACTTGTCCATCTCACTGTCCGGTGTGTATCACCCTGTTCTCACAATCTTCTCATCCCTCACTGTAAACTTGTCCATCTCACTGTCCGGTGTGTATCACCCTGTCCTCACAATCTCCCTATCCCTCACTGTGAACGTGTCCATCTCATGTCCGATGTGTATCACCCTGTCTTCCCAATCTCCTCATCCCTCACTGAGAAAGTGTCCATCTCACTGCCTGGTGAGTATCACCCTGTCCTCACAATCTCCTCATACCTCACTGTGAACGTGTCCTGATCACTGTCTGGTGTGTATCACCCAATACTCATAATCTCCTCATCCCTCACCGAGAACGTGTCGATCTCACTGTCCCGTGTGTATCACCCTGTCCTCACAATCTCCACATCCCTCACTGTGAACTTGTCTATCTCACTGTCTGGTGTGTATCACCCTGTGCTCACAATCTCCTCACAATCTCCTCATCCCTCACTGCGAACGTGTCAATCTCACTGTCCAGTGTGTATCACACTGTCCTCACAATCTCCTCATCCCTCACTGTGTACGTATCCATCTCACTGTCCGGTGAATATCACCCTGTCCTCACAATCATCTCATCCCCCACTGTAAACTTGTCCATCTTACTGTCCGGTGTGTATCACCCTGTCCTCATAATCTCCTCATCTGACACGGTGAACGCGTCCATCTCACTGTCTGGTGTGTATCACCCTGTGCTCACAATCACCTCACAATCTCCTCATCCCTCACTGCGAACGTGTCAATCTCACTGTCCAGTGTATATCACACTGTCCTCATAATCTCCGCATCCCTCACTGTGTACGTATCCATCTAACTGTCCGGTGAGTATCACCCTGTCCTCACAATCTTCTCATGCCTCACTGTAAACTTGTCCATCTCACTGTCCGGTGTGTATCACCCTGTCCTCACAATCTCCTCATCCCTCACTGTGAACGTGTTCATCTCACTGTCCGGTGTGTATCACCCTGTTCACACAATCTTCTCATCCCTCACTGTAAACATGTCCATCTCACTGTCAGGTGTGTATCACCCTGTCCTCACAATCTCCTCATTCCTCACTGTGAACGTGTTCATCTCACTGTCCGGTGTGTATCACCCTGTCCTCACAATCTCCCTATCCCTCACTGTGAACGTGTCCATCTCATGTCCGATGTGTATCACCCTGTCTTCCCAATCTCCTCATCCCTCACTGAGAAAGTGTCCATCTCACTGTCCGGTGTGTATCACCCTGTCCTCATAATCTCCTCATCCGTCACTGTGAACGCGTCCATCTCACTCTCTGGTGTGTATCACCCTGTGCTCACAATCACCTCACAATCTCCTCATCCCTCACTGCGAACGTGTCAATCTCACTGTCCAGTGTGTATCACACTGTCCTCACAATCTCCACATCCCTCACTGTGAACGTGTCCATCTCACTGTCCGGTGTGTATCACCCTGTACTCACAATCACCTCATCCCTCACTGTGAACGTGTCCATCTCACTGTCCGGTGTGTATCACCCTGTCCTCACAATCTCCTCATCCCTCACTGTGAACGTGTCCATCTCACTGCACGGTGTGTATCACCCTGTCCTCACAATCTCCTCATCCCTCACTGTGAACGTGTCCATCTCACTGTCCGGTGTGTATCACCCTGTCCTCACAATCTCCTCATCCCTCACTGTGAACGTGACCATCTCACTGTCCTGTCTGTATCACCCTGTCCTCACAATCTCCTCATCACTCACTGTGATCGTCTCCATCTCACTGTCCGGTGTGTATCACCCTGACCTCATAATCTCCTCATCCCT
The DNA here is from genome assembly GCF_048418815.1 of Hemitrygon akajei. NCBI lineage: Eukaryota > Metazoa > Chordata > Chondrichthyes > Myliobatiformes > Dasyatidae > Hemitrygon > Hemitrygon akajei. Next base: position 576,034 of record NC_133130.1, read on the forward strand.
CACTGTGATCGTCTCCATCTCACTGTCCGGTGTGTATCCCCCTGTCCTCACAATCTCCTAATCCCTCACTGTGAACGTGCCCATCTCACTGTCTGGAGTGTATCACACTGTCCTCACAATCTCCTCATCCCTCACTGTGAACGTGTCCATCTCTTTCTCCGGTGTGTATCCCCCTGTCCTCACAATCTCCTCATCCATCACTGTGAAACCGTCCATCTCACTAAATGGTGTGTATCACACTGTCCTCACAATCTCCTCATCCCTCACTGTGAACGTGTCCATCGCACTGTCCGGTGTGTATCACCCTGTCCTCACAATCTCCTCATCCCTCACTGTGAACGTGTCCATCTCACTGTCCGGTGTGTATCACCCTGTCCTCACAATCTCCTCATCCCTCACTGTGAACGTGTCCATCTCACTGTCCGGAGTGTATCACCCTGTCTTCACAATCTCCTCATCCCTCACTGTGAATGTGTCCATCTCAATGTCCGGTGTGTATCACCCTGACCTCATAATCTCCTCATCCCTCACTGTGATCGTCTCCATCTCACTGTCCGGTGTGTATCACCCTGACCTCATAATCTTCTCATCCCTCACTGTGATCGTCTCCATCTCACTGTCCGGTGTGTATCACCCTGTCCACACAATCTCCTCATCCCTCACTGTGAACGTGTCCATCTCACTGTCTGGAGTGTATCACCCTATCCTCACAATCTCCTCATCCCTCACTGTGAACGTGTCCATCTCATTCTCCGGTGTGTATCCCCCAGTCCTCACAATCTCCTCATCCCTCACTGTGAACGTGTCCATCTCACTGTCCGGTGTGTATCACCCTGTCCTCACAACATCCTCATCCCTCACTGTGAACGTGAACCATCTCACAGTCCGGTGTGTATCACCCTGTCCTCACAATCTCCTCATTCCTCACTGTGAACGTGTCCATATCACTCTCCTGTGTGTATTACCCTGTCCTCACAATCTCCTCATCCATGACTGTGAACGTGTCCTTCTCACTGTACGGTGTGTATCACCCTGTCCTCACAATCTCCTCATCCCTCACTGTGAACGTGTCCAACTCACTGTCCGGTGTGTAACACCCTGTTCTCACAATCTCCTCATCCCTCACAGTGAACGTGTCCATCTAACTGTATGGTGTGTATCACCCTGTCCTCACAACCTCCAGATCCCTCACTGTGAACGTGTCCATCTCACTCTCCGGTCTCTATCACCCTGTCCTCACAATCTCCTCATCCCTCACTGTGAACGTGTCCATCTCACTGTCCGGTGTGTATCACCTTGTCCTCACAATCTCCTCATCCCTCACTGTGAACGTGTCCATCTCACTGTCCAGTGTGTATCACCCTGTCTTCCCAATCTCCTTATCCCTCACTGAGAAAGTGTCCATCTCACTGCCTGGTGAGTAACACCCTGTCCTCACAATCTCCTCATCCCTCACTGTGAACGTGTCCATCTCACTGTCCGGTGTGTATCACCCTGTCCTCATAATCTCCTCATCCGTCACTGTGAACGCGTCCATCTCACTCTCTAGTGTGTATCACCCTGTGCTCACAATCACCTCACAATCTCCTCATCCCTCACTGCGAACGTGTCAATCTCACTGTCCAGTGTGTATCACACTGTCCTCACAATCTCCACATCCCTCACTGTGAACGTGTCCATCTCACTGTCCGGTGTGTATCACCCTGTACTCACAATCACCTCATCCCTCACTGTGAACGTGTCCATCTCACTGTCCGGTGTGTATCACCCTGTCCTCTCAATCTCCTCATCCCTCACTGTGAACGTGTCCATCTCACTGTCTGGTGTGTATCACCCTGTCCTCACAATCTCCTCATCCCTCACTGTGAACGTGTCCATCTCACTGTCCAGTGTGTATCACCCTGTCATCCCAATCTCCTCATCCCTCACTGTGAACTTGTCCATCTCACTGTCCGGTGTGTAGCACCCTGTACTCACAATCACCTCATCCCTCACTGTGAACGTGTCCATCTCACTGTCCGGTGTGTATCACCCTGTCCTCACAATCTCCTCATCCCTCACTGTGAACGTGTCCATCTCACTGTCCGGTGTGTATCACCCTGTCCTCACAATCTCCTCATCCCTCACTGTGAACGTGTCCATCTCACTGTCCGGTGTGTATCACCCTGTCCTCACAATCTCCTCATCCCTCACTGTGAACGTGTACATTTCACTGTCCGGTGTGTATCACCCTGTCCTCACAATGTCCACATCCCTCACTGTGAACGTGTTCATCTCACTGTCCTGTCTGTATCACCCTGTCCTCACAATTTCCTCATCTCTCACTGTGAACTTGTCCATCTCACTGTCCGGTGTGTATCACACTGTTCTCACAATCTTCTCATCCCTCACTGTAAACTTGTCCATCTCACTGTCCGGTGTGTATCACCCTGTTCTCACAATCTTCTCATCCCTCACTGTAAACTTGTCCATCTCACTGTCCGGTGTGTATCACCCTGTCCTCACAATCTCCCTATCCCTCACTGTGAACGTGTCCATCTCATGTCCGATGTGTATCACCCTGTCTTCCCAATCTCCTCATCCCTCACTGAGAAAGTGTCCATCTCACTGCCTGGTGAGTATCACCCTGTCCTCACAATCTCCTCATACCTCACTGTGAACGTGTCCTGATCACTGTCTGGTGTGTATCACCCAATACTCATAATCTCCTCATCCCTCACCGAGAACGTGTCGATCTCACTGTCCCGTGTGTATCACCCTGTCCTCACAATCTCCACATCCCTCACTGTGAACTTGTCTATCTCACTGTCTGGTGTGTATCACCCTGTGCTCACAATCTCCTCACAATCTCCTCATCCCTCACTGCGAACGTGTCAATCTCACTGTCCAGTGTGTATCACACTGTCCTCACAATCTCCTCATCCCTCACTGTGTACGTATCCATCTCACTGTCCGGTGAATATCACCCTGTCCTCACAATCTTCTCATCCCCCACTGTAAACTTGTCCATCTTACTGTCCGGTGTGTATCACCCTGTCCTCATAATCTCCTCATCCGTCACGGTGAACGCGTCCATCTCACTGTCTGGTGTGTATCACCCTGTGCTCACAATCACCTCACAATCTCCTCATCCCTCACTACGAACGTGTCAATCTCACTGTCCAGTGTATATCACACTGTCCTCATAATCTCCGCATCCCTCACTGTGTACGTATCCATCTAACTGTCCGGTGAGTATCACCCTGTCCTCACAATCTTCTCATGCCTCACTGTAAACTTGTCCATCTCACTGTCCGGTGTGTATCACCCTGTCCTCACAATCTCCTCATCCTTCACTGTAAACATGTCCATCTCACTGTCAGGTGTGTATCACCCTGTCCTCACAATCTCCTCATTCCTCACTGTGAACGTGTTCATCTCACTGTCCGGTGTGTATCAACCTGTCCTCACAATCTCCCTATCCCTCACTGTGAACGTGTCCATCTCATGTCCGATGTGTATCACCCTGTCTTCCCAATCTCCTTATCCCTCACTGAGAAAGTGTCCATCTCACTGCCTGGTGAGTAACACCCTGTCCTCACAATCTCCTCATCCCTCACTGTGAACGTGTCCATCTCACTGTCCGGTGTGTATCACCCTGTCCTCATAATCTCCTCATCCGTCACTGTGAACGCGTCCATCTCACTCTCTAGTGTGTATCACCCTGTGCTCACAATCACCTCACAATCTCCTCATCCCTCACTGCGAACGTGTCAATCTCACTGTCCAGTGTGTATCACACTGTCCTCACAATCTCCACATCCCTCACTGTGAACGTGTCCATCTCACTGTCCGGTGTGTATCACCCTGTACTCACAATCACCTCATCCCTCACTGTGAACGTGTCCATCTCACTGTCCGGTGTGTATCACCCTGTCCTCTCAATCTCCTCATCCCTCACTGTGAACGTGTCCATCTCACTGTCTGGTGTGTATCACCCTGTCCTCACAATCTCCTCATCCCTCACTGTGAACGTGTCCATCTCACTGTCCAGTGTGTATCACCCTGTCATCCCAATCTCCTCATCCCTCACTGTGAACTTGTCCATCTCACTGTCCGGTGTGTAGCACCCTGTACTCACAATCACCTCATCCCTCACTGTGAACGTGTCCATCTCACTGTCCGGTGTGTATCACCCTGTCCTCACAATCTCCTCATCCCTCACTGTGAACGTGTCCATCTCACTGTCCGGTGTGTATCACCCTGTCCTCACAATCTCCTCATCCCTCACTGTGAACGTGTCCATCTCACTGTCCGGTGTGTATCACCCTGTCCTCACAATCTCCTCATCCCTCACTGTGAACGTGTACATTTCACTGTCCGGTGTGTATCACCCTGTCCTCACAATGTCCACATCCCTCACTGTGAACGTGTTCATCTCACTGTCCTGTCTGTATCACCCTGTCCTCACAATTTCCTCATCTCTCACTGTGAACTTGTCCATCTCACTGTCCGGTGTGTATCACACTGTTCTCACAATCTTCTCATCCCTCACTGTAAACTTGTCCATCTCACTGTCCGGTGTGTATCACCCTGTTCTCACAATCTTCTCATCCCTCACTGTAAACTTGTCCATCTCACTGTCCGGTGTGTATCACCCTGTCCTCACAATCTCCCTATCCCTCACTGTGAACGTGTCCATCTCATGTCCGATGTGTATCACCCTGTCTTCCCAATCTCCTCATCCCTCACTGAGAAAGTGTCCATCTCACTGCCTGGTGAGTATCACCCTGTCCTCACAATCTCCTCATACCTCACTGTGAACGTGTCCTGATCACTGTCTGGTGTGTATCACCCAATACTCATAATCTCCTCATCCCTCACCGAGAACGTGTCGATCTCACTGTCCCGTGTGTATCACCCTGTCCTCACAATCTCCACATCCCTCACTGTGAACTTGTCTATCTCACTGTCTGGTGTGTATCACCCTGTGCTCACAATCTCCTCACAATCTCCTCATCCCTCACTGCGAACGTGTCAATCTCACTGTCCAGTGTGTATCACACTGTCCTCACAATCTCCTCATCCCTCACTGTGTACGTATCCATCTCACTGTCCGGTGAATATCACCCTGTCCTCACAATCATCTCATCCCCCACTGTAAACTTGTCCATCTTACTGTCCGGTGTGTATCACCCTGTCCTCATAATCTCCTCATCTGACACGGTGAACGCGTCCATCTCACTGTCTGGTGTGTATCACCCTGTGCTCACAATCACCTCACAATCTCCTCATCCCTCACTGCGAACGTGTCAATCTCACTGTCCAGTGTATATCACACTGTCCTCATAATCTCCGCATCCCTCACTGTGTACGTATCCATCTAACTGTCCGGTGAGTATCACCCTGTCCTCACAATCTTCTCATGCCTCACTGTAAACTTGTCCATCTCACTGTCCGGTGTGTATCACCCTGTCCTCACAATCTCCTCATCCCTCACTGTGAACGTGTTCATCTCACTGTCCGGTGTGTATCACCCTGTTCACACAATCTTCTCATCCCTCACTGTAAACATGTCCATCTCACTGTCAGGTGTGTATCACCCTGTCCTCACAATCTCCTCATTCCTCACTGTGAACGTGTTCATCTCACTGTCCGGTGTGTATCACCCTGTCCTCACAATCTCCCTATCCCTCACTGTGAACGTGTCCATCTCATGTCCGATGTGTATCACCCTGTCTTCCCAATCTCCTCATCCCTCACTGAGAAAGTGTCCATCTCACTGTCCGGTGTGTATCACCCTGTCCTCATAATCTCCTCATCCGTCACTGTGAACGCGTCCATCTCACTCTCTGGTGTGTATCACCCTGTGCTCACAATCACCTCACAATCTCCTCATCCCTCACTGCGAACGTGTCAATCTCACTGTCCAGTGTGTATCACACTGTCCTCACAATCTCCACATCCCTCACTGTGAACGTGTCCATCTCACTGTCCGGTGTGTATCACCCTGTACTCACAATCACCTCATCCCTCACTGTGAACGTGTCCATCTCACTGTCCGGTGTGTATCACCCTGTCCTCACAATCTCCTCATCCCTCACTGTGAACGTGTCCATCTCACTGCACGGTGTGTATCACCCTGTCCTCACAATCTCCTCATCCCTCACTGTGAACGTGTCCATCTCACTGTCCGGTGTGTATCACCCTGTCCTCACAATCTCCTCATCCCTCACTGTGAACGTGACCATCTCACTGTCCTGTCTGTATCACCCTGTCCTCACAATCTCCTCATCACTCACTGTGATCGTCTCCATCTCACTGTCCGGTGTGTATCACCCTGACCTCATAATCTCCTCATCCCTCACTGTGATCGTCTCCATCTCACTGTCCGGTGTGTATCCCCCTGTCCTCACAATCTCCTAATCCCTCACTGTGAACGTGCCCATCTCACTGTCTGGAGTGTATCACACTGTCCTCACAATCTCCTCATCCCTCACTGTGAACGTGTCCATCTCTTTCTCCGGTGTGTATCCCCCTGTCCTCACAATCTCCTCATCCATCACTGTGAAACCGTCCATCTCACTAAATGGTGTGTATCACACTGTCCTCACAATCTCCTCATCCCTCACTGTGAACGTGTCCATCGCACTGTCCGGTGTGTATCACCCTGTCCTCACAATCTCCTCATCCCTCACTGTGAACGTGTCCATCTCACTGTCCGGTGTGTATCACCCTGTCCTCACAATCTCCTCATCCCTCACTGTGAACGTGTCCATCTCACTGTCCGGAGTGTATCACCCTGTCTTCACAATCTCCTCATCCCTCACTGTGAATGTGTCCATCTCAATGTCCGGTGTGTATCACCCTGACCTCATAATCTCCTCATCCCTCACTGTGATCGTCTCCATCTCACTGTCCGGTGTGTATCACCCTGACCTCATAATCTTCTCATCCCTCACTGTGATCGTCTCCATCTCACTGTCCGGTGTGTATCACCCTGTCCACACAATCTCCTCATCCCTCACTGTGAACGTGTCCATCTCACTGTCTGGAGTGTATCACCCTATCCTCACAATCTCCTCATCCCTCACTGTGAACGTGTCCATCTCATTCTCCGGTGTGTATCCCCCAGTCCTCACAATCTCCTCATCCCTCACTGTGAACGTGTCCATCTCACTGTCCGGTGTGTATCACCCTGTCCTCACAACATCCTCATCCCTCACTGTGAACGTGAACCATCTCACAGTCCGGTGTGTATCACCCTGTCCTCACAATCTCCTCATTCCTCACTGTGAACGTGTCCATATCACTCTCCTGTGTGTATTACCCTGTCCTCACAATCTCCTCATCCATGACTGTGAACGTGTCCTTCTCACTGTACGGTGTGTATCACCCTGTCCTCACAATCTCCTCATCCCTCACTGTGAACGTGTCCAACTCACTGTCCGGTGTGTAACACCCTGTTCTCACAATCTCCTCATCCCTCACAGTGAACGTGTCCATCTAACTGTATGGTGTGTATCACCCTGTCCTCACAACCTCCAGATCCCTCACTGTGAACGTGTCCATCTCACTCTCCGGTCTCTATCACCCTGTCCTCACAATCTCCTCATCCCTCACTGTGAACGTGTCCATCTCACTGTCCGGTGTGTATCACCTTGTCCTCACAATCTCCTCATCCCTCACTGTGAACGTGTCCATCTCACTGTCCAGTGTGTATCACCCTGTCCTCACAGTCTCCTCATCACTCACTGTGTACGTGTCCATCTCACTGTCCAGTGTGTATCACCCTGTCCTCACAATCTCCTCATCCCTCTCAGTGAAAGGGTCCATGTCACTGTCCGGTGAGTATCACCCTGTCCTCACAATCTCCTCATCCCTCACTGTGAACGCGTCCATCTCACTCTCTGGTGTGTATCACCCTGTGCTCACAATCACCTCACAATCTCCTCATCCCTCACTGCGAACGTGTCAATCTCACTGTCCAGTGTGTATCACACTGTCCTCACAATCTCCACATCCCTCACTGTGAACGTGTCCATCTCACTGTCCGGTGTGTATCACCCTGTACTCACAATCACCTCATCCCTCACTGTGAACGTGTCCATCTCACTGTCCGGTGTGTATCACCCTGTCCTCACAATCTCCTCATCCCTCACTGTGAACGTGTCCATCTCACTGTCCGGTGTGTATCACCCTGTCCTCACAATCTCCTCATCCCTCACTGTGAACGTGTCCATCTCACTGTCCGGTGTGTATCACCCTGTCCTCACAATCTCCTCATCCCTCACTGTGAACGTGACCATCTCACTGTCCTGTCTGTATCACCCTGTCCTCACAATCTCCTCATCACTCACTGTGATCGTCTCCATCTCACTGTCCGGTGTGTATCACCCTGACCTCACAATCTCCTCATCCCTCACTGTGATCGTCTCCATCTCAATGTCCGGTGTGTATCACCCTGACCTCATAATCTCCTCATCCCTCACTGTGATCGTCTCCATCTCACTGTCCGGTGTGTATCCCCCTGTCCTCACAATCTCCTAATCCCTCACTGTGAACGTGCCCATCTCACTGTCTGGAGTGTATCACACTGTCCTCACAATCTCCTCATCCCTCACTGTGAACGTGTCCATTTCATTCTCCGGTGTGTATCCCCCTGTCCTCACAATCTCCTCATCCATCACTGTGAAACCGTCCATCTCACTAAATGGTGTGTATCACACTGTCCTCACAATCTCCTCATCCCTCACTGTGAACGTGTCCATCTCACTGTCCGGAGTGTATCACCCTGTCTTCACAATCTCCTCATCCCTCACTGTGAATGTGTCCATCTCAATGTCCGGTGTGTATCACCCTGACCTCATAATCTCCTCATCCCTCACTGTGATCGTCTCCATCTCACTGTCCGGTGTGTATCACCCTGACCTCATAATCTTCTCATCCCTCACTGTGATCGTCTCCATCTCACTGTCCGGTGTGTATCACCCTGTCCTCACAATCTCCTCATCCCTCACTGTGAACGTGTCCATCTCACTGTCTGGAGTGTATCACCCTATCCTCACAATCTCCTCATCCCTCACTGTGAACGTGTCCATCTCATTCTCCGTTGTGTATCCCCCAGTCCTCACAATCTCCTCATCCCTCACTGTGAACGTGTCCATCTCACTGTCCGGTGTGTATCACCCTGTCCTCACAACATCCTCATCCCTCACTGTGAACGTGAACCATCTCACAGTCCGGTGTGTATCACCCTGTCCTCACAATCTCCTCATCCCTCACTGTGAACGTGAACCATCTCACAGTCCGTTGTGTATCCCCCAGTCCTCACAATCTCCTCATCCCTCACTGTGAACGTGTCCATCTCACTGTCCGGTGTGTATCACCCTGTCCTCACAACATCCTCATCCCTCACTGTGAACGTGAACCATCTCACAGTCCGGTGTGTATCACCCTGTCCTCACAATCTCCTCATCCCTCACTGTGAACGTGTCCATATCACTCTCCTGTGTGTATTACCCTGTCCTCACAATCTCCTCATCCATGACTGTGAACGTGTCCTTCTCACTGTACGGTGTGTATCACCCTGTCCTCACAATCTCCTCATCCCTCACTGTGAACGTGTCCAACTCACTGTCCGGTGTGTAACACCCTGTTCTCACAATCTCCTCATCCCTCACAGTGAACGTGTCCATCTAACTGTATGGTGTATATCACCCTGTCCTCACAACCTCCAGATCCCTCACTGTGAACGTGTCCATCTCACTCTCCGGTCTCTATCACCCTGTCCTCACAATCTCCTCATCCCTCACTGTGAACTCGTCCATCTCATTGTCCGGTGTGTATCACCCTGTCCTCACAATCTCCTCATCCCTCACTGTGAACGTGTCCATCTCACTGTCCGGTGTGTATCACCTTGTCCTCACAATCTCCTCATTCCTCACTGTGAACGTGTCCATATCACTCTCCTGTGTGTATTACCCTGTCCTCACAATCTCCTCATCCATGACTGTGAACGTGTCCTTCTCACTCTCCTGTGTGTATCACCCTGTCCTCACAATCTCCTCATCCATGACTGTGAACGTGTCCTTCTCACTGTACGGTGTGTATCACCCTGTCCTCACAATCTCCTCATCCCTCACTGTGAACGTGTCCAACTCACTGTCCGGTGTGTAACACCCTGTTCTCACAATCTCCTCATCCCTCACAGTGAACGTGTCCATCTAACTGTATGGTGTGTATCACCCTGTCCTCACAACCTCCAGATCCCTCACTGTGAACGTGTCCATCTCACTCTCCGGTCTCTATCACCCTGTCCTCACAATCTCCTCATCCCTCACTGTGAACTCGTCCATCTCATTGTCCGGTGTGTATCACCCTGTCCTCACAATCTCCTCATCCCTCACTGTGAACGTGTCCATCTCACTGTCCGGTGTGTATCACCTTGTCCTCACAATCTCCTCATCCCTCACTGTGAACGTGTCCATCTCACTGTCCAGTGTGTATCAACCTGTCCTCACAGTCTCCTCATCACTCACTGTGTACGTGTCCATCTCACTGTCCAGTGTGTATCACCCTGTCCTCACAATCTCCTCATCCCTCTCAGTGAAAGGGTCCATGTCACTGTCCGGTGAGTATCACCCAGTCCTCACAATCTCCAAATCCCTCAATGTGAACGCGTCCATCTCACTGTCCGGTGTGTATCACCCTGTCCTCACAATTTCCTCATCCCTCACTGTGAATGTGTCCATCTCACTTTCCCGTGTGTATCACCCTGTCCTCAGAATCTCCTCATCCTTCGCTGTGAACGTGTCCATCTCACTGACCGGTGTCTATCACCCTGTCCTCACAATCTCCTCATCCCTCACTGTGAACGTGTCCATCTCACTGTCCGGTGTCTATCACCCTGTCCTCACAATCTCCTCATCCCTCACTGTGAACCCGTCATTCTCACTGTCCGCTGTGTATCACCCTGTCCTCACAATCTCCTCATCCCTCACTGTGAACGTGTCCATCTCACTGTCCGGTGTGTATCACACTGTCCTCACAATTTCCTCATCACTCACTGTGAACTTGTCTGTCTCACTGTCTGCTGTGTATCACCCTGTGCTCACAATCTCCTCATCCCTGACTGCGAACGTGACAATCTCACTGTCCAGTGTGTATCACCCTGTCCTCACAATCTCCTCATCCCTCACTGTGAACGTGTCCATCTCACTGTCCGGTGTGTATCACACTGTCCTCACAATCTCCTTATCCGTCACTGTGAACGTGTCCATCTCACTGTCCGGTGTGTATCACCCTGTCCTCACAATCTCCTTATCCGTCACTGTGAACGCGTCCATCTCACTGTCTGGTGTGTATCACCCTGTCCTCACAATCTCCTCATCCCTCACTGCGAACGTGTAAATCTCACTGTCCAGTGTGTATCACACTCTCCTCACAATCTGCTCATCCCTCACTGTGAACGTGACATTGTCACTGTCTGGTGTGTATCACCCTGTGCTCACAATCTCCACATCCCTCACTGTGAACGCGTCCATCTCACTGTCTGGTGTGTATCACCATGTGCTCACAATCTCCTCACAATCTCATCATCCCTCACTGCGAACGTGTCAATCTCACTGTCCAGTGTGTATCACACTGTCCTCACAATCTCCTCATCCCTCACTGTAAACTTTTCCATCTCACTGTCCGGTGTGAATCACCCTGTCCTCACAATCTCCTCATCCCTCACTGTAAACTTTTCCATCTCACTCACCCGTGTGTATCAACCTGTCCTCACAATCTCCTCATCCCTCACTGCGAACGTGTCAATCTCACTGTCCAGTGTGTATCACACTGTCCTCACAATCTCCTCATCCCTCACTGTGTACGTATCCATCGCACTGTCCAGTGAGTATCACCCTGTCCTCACAATCTTCTCATCCCTCACTGTAAACTTGTCCATCTCACTGTCCGGTGTGTATCACCCTGTGCTCACAAACTCCTCACAATCTCCTCATCCCTCACTGAGAACGTGTCCATCTCACTGTCCGGTGTGTATCACCCTGTCCTCACTATCTCCTCATCCCTCACTGTGAACTTGTCCATCTCACTGTCCCGTGTGTATCACCCTGTCCTCACAATCTCCTCATCCCTCACTGTGAACGTGTCCATCTGACTGTCCGGTGTGTATCATCCTGTCCTCTCAATTTCCTCATCCCTTACTGTGAACCCTTCCATCTCACTGTCCGCTGTGTATCAACCTTTCATTACAATCTCCTCATTCCTCACTGTGAACGTGTTCATCTCACTGTCCTGTCTGTATCACCCTGTCCTCACAATTTCCTCATCTCTCACTGTGAACGTGTCCATCTCACTGTCCTGTCTGTATCACACTGTCCTCACAATCTCCACATCCCTCACTGTGAACTTGTCTGTCTCACTGTCTGCTGTGTATCACCCTGTGCTCACAATCTCCTCATCCCTGACTGCGAACGTGTCAATCTGACTGTCCAGTGTGTATCACACTGTCCTCACAATCTTCTCATCCCTCAATGTAAATGTGTCCATCTCAGTGTCCGGTGTGTATCACCCTGTCCTCACAATCTCCTCATCCCTCACTGTGAACGTGTCCATCTCACTTTCCGGTGTGTATCACCCTGTCCTCACAATCTCCTCATCCCTCACTGTGAACTTGTCCATCTCACTGTCCGGAGTGTATCACCCTGTACTCACAATCTCTTCGTCCCTCACAGTGAACTTGTCCATCTTACTGTCCGGTGTGTATCACCCTGTCCTCATAATCTCCTCATCCGTCACGGTGAACGCGTCCATCTCACTGTCTGGTGTGTATCACCCTGTGCTCACAATCACCTCACAATCTCCTCATCCCTCACTGCGAACGTGTCAATCTCACTGTCCAGTGTATATCACACTGTCCTCATAATCTCCGCATCCCTCACTGTGTACGTATCCATCTAACTGTCCGCTGAGTATCACCCTGTCCTCACAATCTTCTCATGCCTCACTGTAAACTTGTCCATCTCACTGTCCGGTGTGTATCACCCTGTCCTCACAATCTCCTCATCCCTCACTGTAAACATGTCCATCTCACTGTCAGGTGTGTATCACCCTGTCCTCACAATCTCCTCATTCCTCACTGTGAACGTGTTCATCTCACTGTCCGGTGTGTATCAACCTGTCCTCACAATCTCCGTATCCCTCACTGTGAACGTGTCCATCTCATGTCCGATGTGTATCACCCTGTCTTCCCAATCTCCTTATCCCTCACTGAGAAAGTGTCCATCTCACTGTCCGGTGTGTATCACCCTGTCCTCATAATCTCCTCATCCGTCACTGTGAACGCGTCCATCTCACTCTCTAGTGTGTATCACCCTGTGCTCACAATCACCTCACAATCTCCTCATCCCTCACTGCGAACGTGTCAATCTCAATGTCCAGTGTGTATCACACTGTCCTCACAATCTCCACATCCCTCACTGTGAACGTGTCCATCTCACTGTCCGGTGTGTATCACCCTGTACTCACAATCACCTCATCCCTCACTGTGAACGTGTCCATCTCACTGTCCGGTGTGTATCACCCTGTCCTCTCAATCTCCTCATCCCTCACTGTGAACGTGTCCATCTCACTGTCTGGTGTGTATCACCCTGTCCTCACAATCTCCTCATCCCTCACTGTGAACGTGTCCATCTCACTGTCCGGTGTGTATCACCCTGTCATCCCAATCTCCTCATCCCTCACTGTGAACTTGTCCATCTCACTGTCCGGTGTGTAGCACCCTGTACTCACAATCACCTCATCCCTCACTGTGAACGTGTCCATCTCACTGTCCGGTGTGTATCACCCTGTCCTCACAATCTCCTCATCCCTCACTGTGAACGTGTCCATCTCACTGTCCGGTGTGTATCACCCTGTCCTCACAATCTCCTCATCCCTCACTGTGAACGTGTCCATCTCACTGTCCGGTGTGTATCACCCTGTCCTCACAATCTCCTCATCCCTCACTGTGAACGTGTCCATTTCACTGTCCGGTGTGTATCACCCTGTCCTCACAATGTCCACATCCCTCACTGTGAACGTGTTCATCTCACTGTCCTGTCTGTATCACCCTGTCCTCACAATTTCCTCATCTCTCACTGTGAACTTGTCCATCTCACTGTCCGGTGTGTATCACCCTGTTCTCACAATCTTCTCATCCCTCACTGTAAACTTGTCCATCTCACTGTCCGGTGTGTATCACCCTGTTCTCACAATCTTCTCATCCCTCACTGTAAACTTGTCCATCTCACTGTCCGGTGTGTATCACCCTGTCCTCACAATCTCCCTATCCCTCACTGTGAACGTGTCCATCTCATGTCCGATGTGTATCACCCTGTCTTCCCAATCTCCTCATCCCTCACTGAGAAAGTGTCCATCTCACTGCCTGGTGAGTATCACCCTGTCCTCACAATCTCCTCATACCTCACTGTGAACGTGTCCTGATCACTGTCTGGTGTGTATCACCCAATACTCATAATCTCCTCATCCCTCACTGAGAACGTGTCGATCTCACTGTCCGGTGTGTATCACCCTGTCCTCACAATCTCCACATCCCTCACTGTGAACTTGTCTATCTCACTGTCTGGTGTGTATCACCCTGTGCTCACAATCTCCTCACAATCTCCTCATCCCTCACTGCGAACGTGTCAATCTCACTGTCCAGTGTGTATCACACTGTCCTCACAATCTCCTCATCCCTCACTGTGTACGTATCCATCTTACTGTCCGGTGTGTATCACCCTGTCCTCATAATCTCCTCATCTGTCACGGTGAACGCGTCCATCTCACTGTCTGGTGTGTATCACCCTGTGCTCACAATCACCTCACAATCTCCTCATCCCTCACTGCGAACGTGTCAATCTCACTGTCCTGTCTGTATCACCCTGTCCTCACAATTTCCTCATCTCTCACTGTGAACGTGTCCATCTCACTGTCCTGTCTGTATCACCCTGTCCTCACAATTTCCTCATCCCTCACTGTGAACGTGTCCATCTCAGTGTCTGGTGTGTATCACCCTGACCTCACAATCTCCTCATCCCTCACTGTGAACGATTCCATCTCTCTGTCCGGTGTGTATCACCCATTCCTCACAATCTCCTCATCTCTCACTGCGAACGGGTCAATCTCACTGTCCGGTGTGTATCACACTGTCCTCACAATCTCCTCATCCCTCAGTGTGTACGTATCCATCGCACTGTCCGGTGAGTATCACCCTGTCCTCACAATCTTCTCATCACTCACTGTAAACTTGTCCATCTCACTGTCCGGTGTGTATCACACTGTCCTCACAATCTCCACATCCCTCACTGTGAACTTGTCTGTCTCACTGTCTGCTGTGTATCACCCTGTGCTCACAATCTCCTCATCCCTGACTGCGAACGTGTCAATCTGACTGTCCAGTGTGTATCACACTGTCCTCACAATCTTCTCATCCCTCAATGTAAATGTGTCCATCTCAGTGTCCGGTGTGTATCACCCTGTCCTCACAATCTCCTCATCCCTCACTGTGAACGTGTCCATCTCACTTTCCGGTGTGTATCACCCTGTCCTCACAATCTCCTCATCCCTCACTGTGAACTTGTCCATCTCACTGTCCCGTGTGTATCACCCTGTCCTCACAATCTCCTCATGCCTCACTGTGAACTTGTCCATCTCACTGTCCGGTATGTATCACCCTGTACTCACAATCTCTTCGTCCCTCACAGTGAACTTGTCCATCTTACTGTCCGGTGTGTATCACCCTGTCCTCATAATCTCCTCATCCGTCACGGTGAACGCGTCCATGTCACTGTCTGGTGTGTATCACCCTGTGCTCACAATCACCTCACAATCTCCTCATCCCTCACTGTGAACGTGTCAATCTCACTGTCCAGTGTATATCACACTGTCCTCATAATCTCCGCATCCCTCACTGTGTACGTATCCATCTAACTGTCCGGTGAGTATCACCCTGTCCTCACAATCTTCTCATGCCTCACTGTAAACTTGTCCATCTCACTGTCCGGTGTGTATCACCCTGTCCTCACAATCTTCTCATGCCTCACTGTAAACTTGTCCATCTCACTGTCCGGTGTGTATCACCCTGTCCTCACAATCTCCTCATCCCTCACTGTAAACGTGTCCATCTCACTGTCAGGTGTGTATCACCCTGTCCTCACAATCTCCTCATTCCTCACTGTGAACGTGTCCATCTCATGTCCGATGTGTATCACCCTGTCTTCCCAATCTCCTTATCCCTCACTGAGAAAGTGTCCATCTCACTGTCCGGTGTGTATCACCCTGTCCTCATAATCTCCTCATCCGTCACTGTGAACGCGTCCATCTCACTCTCTAGTGTGTATCACCCTGTGCTCACAATCACCTCACAATCTCCTCATCCCTCACTGCGAACGTGTCAATCTCACTGTCCAGTGTGTATCACACTGTCCTCACAATCTCCACATCCCTCACTGTGAACGTGTCCATCTCACTGTCCGGTGTGTATCACCCTGTACTCACAATCACCTCATCCCTCACTGTGAACGTGTCCATCTCACTGTCCGGTGTGTATCACCCTGTCCTCTCAATCTCCTCATCCCTCACTGTGAACGTGTCCATCTCACTGTCTGGTGTGTATCACCCTGTCCTCACAATCTCCTCATCCCTCACTGTGAACGTGTCCATCTCACTGTCCGGTGTGTATCACCCTGTCATCCCAATCTCCTCATCCCTCACTGTGAACTTGTCCATCTCACTGTCCGGTGTGTAGCACCCTGTACTCACAATCACCTCATCCCTCACTGTGAACGTGTCCATCTCACTGTCCGGTGTGTATCACCCTGTCCTCACAATCTCCTCATCCCTCACTGTGAACGTGTCCATCTCACTGTCCGGTGTGTATCACCCTGTCCTCACAATCTCCTCATCCCTCACTGTGAACGTGTCCATCTCACTGTCCGGTGTGTATCACACTGTCCTCACAATCTCCTCATCCCTCACTGTGAACGTGTCCATTTCACTGTCCGGTGTGTATCACCCTGTCCTCACAATGTCCAGATCCCTCACTGTGAACGTGTTCATCTCACTGTCCTGTCTGTATCACCCTGTCCTCACAATTTCCTCATCTCTCACTGTGAACTTGTCCATCTCACTGTCCGGTGTGTATCACCCTGTTCTCACAATCTTCTCATCCCTCACTGTAAACTTGTCCATCTCACTGTCCGGTGTGTATCACCCTGTTCTCACAATCTTCTCATCCCTCACTGTAAACTTGTCCATCTCACTGTCCGATGTGTATCACCCTGTCCTCACAATCTCCCTATCCCTCACTGTGAACGTGTCCATCTCATGTCCGATGTGTATCACCCTGTCTTCCCAATCTCCTCATCCCTCACTGAGAAAGTGTCCATCTCACTGCCTGGTGAGTATCACCCTGTCCTCACAATCTCCTCATACCTCACTGTGAACGTGTCCTGATCACTGTCTGGTGTGTATCACCCAATACTCATAATCTCCTCATCCCTCACTGAGAACTTGTCTATCTCACTGTCTGGTGTGTATCACCCTGTGCTCACAATCTCCTCACAATCTCCTCATCCCTCACTGCGAACGTGTCAATCTCACTGTCCAGTGTATATCACACTGTCCTCACAATCTCCGCATCCCTCACTGTGTACGTATCCATCTTACTGTCCGGTGTGTATCACCCTGTCCTCATAATCTCCTCATCTGTCACGGTGAACGCGTCCATCTCACTGTCTGGTGTGTATCACCCTGTGCTCACAATCACCTCACAATCTCCTCATCCCTCACTGCGAACGTGTCAATCTCACTGTCCAGTGTATATCACACTGTCCTCATAATCTCCGCATCCCTCACTGTGTACGTATCCATCTAACTGTCCGGTGAGTATCACCCTGTCCTCACAATCTTCTCATGCCTCACTGTAAACTTGTCCATCTCACTGTCAGGTGTGTATCACCCTGTCCTCACAATCTCCTCATCCCTCACTGTAAACATGTCCATCTCACTGTCCGGTGTGTATCACCCTGTTCACACAATCTTCTCATCCCTCACTGTAAACATGTCCATCTCACTGTCAGGTGTGTATCACCCTGTCCTCACAATCTCCTCATTCCTCACTGTGAACGTGTTCATCTCACTGTCCGGTGTGTATCACCCTGTCCTCACAATCTCCCTATCCCTCACTGTGAACGTGTCCATCTCATGTCCGATGTGTATCACCCTGTCTTCCCAATCTCCTCATCCCTCACTGAGAAAGTGTCCATCTCACTGTCCGGTGTGTATCACCCTGTCCTCACAATCTCCTCATCCCACACTGTGATCGTGTCCATCTCACTGTCCGGTGTGTATCACCCTGTCCTCTCAATCTCCTCATCCCTCACTGTGAACGTGTCCATCTCACTGTCTGGTGTGTATCACCCTGTCCTCACAATCTCCTCATCCCTCACTGTGAACGTGTCCATCTCACTGTCCGGTGTGTATCACCCTGTCATCCCAATCTCCTCATCCCTCACTGTGAACTTGTCCATCTCACTGTCCGGTGTGTAGCACCCTGTACTCACAATCACCTCATCCCTCACTGTGAACGTGTCCATCTCACTGTCCGGTGTGTATCACCCTGTCCTCACAATCTCCTCATCCCTCACTGTGAACGTGTCCATCTCACTGTCCGGTGTGTATCACCCTGTCCTCACAATCTCCTCATCCCTCAGTGTGAACGTGTCCATCTCACTGTCCGGTGTGTATCACACTGTCCTCACAATCTCCTCATCCCTCACTGTGAACGTGTCCATTTCACTGTCCGGTGTGTATCACCCTGTCCTCACAATGTCCACATCCCTCACTGTGAACGTGTTCATCTCACTGTCCTGTCTGTATCACCCTGTCCTCACAATTTCCTCATCTCTCACTGTGAACTTGTCCATCTCACTGTCCGGTGTGTATCACCCTGTTCTCACAATCTTCTCATCCCTCACTGTAAACTTGTCCATCTCACTGACCGGTGTGTATCACCCTGTCCTCACAATCTCCCTATCCCTCACTGTGAACGTGTCCATCTCATGTCCGATGTGTATCACCCTGTCTTCCCAATCTCCTCATCCCTCACTGAGAAAGTGTCCATCTCACTGCCTGGTGAGTATCACCCTGTCCTCACAATCTCCACATCCCTCACTGTGAACTTGTCTATCTCACTGTCTGGTGTGTATCACCCTGTGCTCACAATCTCCTCACAATCTCCTCATCCCTCACTGCGAACGTGTCAATCTCACTGTCCAGTGTATATCACACTGTCCTCACAATCTCCGCATCCCTCACTGTGTACGTATCCATCTTACTGTCCGGTGTGTATCACCCTGTCCTCATAATCTCCTCATCTGTCACGGTGAACGCGTCCATCTCACTGTCTGGTGTGTATCACCCTGTGCTCACAATCACCTCACAATCTCCTCATCCCTCACTGCGAACGTGTCAATCTCACTGTCCAGTGTATATCACACTGTCCTCATAATCTCCGCATCCCTCACTGTGTACGTATCCATCTAACTGTCCGGTGAGTATCACCCTGTCCTCACAATCTTCTCATGCCTCACTGTAAACTTGTCCATCTCACTGTCCGGTGTGTATCACCCTGTCCTCACAATCTCCTCATCCCTCACTGTAAACATGTCCATCTCACTGTCCGGTGTGTATCACCCTGTTCACACAATCTTCTCATCCCTCACTGTAAACATGTCCATCTCACTGTCAGGTGTGTATCACCCTGTCCTCACAATCTCCTCATTCCTCACTGTGAACGTGTTCATCTCACTGTCCGGTGTGTATCACCCTGTCCTCACAATCTCCCTATCCCTCACTGTGAACGTGTCCATCTCATGTCCGATGTGTATCACCCTGTCTTCCCAATCTCCTCATCCCTCACTGAGAAAGTGTCCATCTCACTGTCCGGTGTGTATCACCCTGTCCTCACAATCTCCTCATCCCACACTGTGATCGTGTCCATCTCACTGTCCGGTGTGTATCACCCTGTCCTCATAATCTCCTCATCCGTCACTGTGAACGCGTCCATCTCACTCTCTGGTGTGTATCACCCTGTGCTCACAATCACCTCACAATCTCCTCATCCCTCACTGTGAACTTGTCCATCTCACTGTCCCGTGTGTATCACCCTGTCCTCACAATCTCCTCATCCCTCACTGTGAACGTGTCCATCTGACTGTCCGGTGTGTATCATCCTGTCCTCTCAATTTCCTCATCCCTTAGTGTGAACCCTTCCATCTCACTGTCCGCTGTGTATCAACCTTTCATTACAATCTCCTCATTCCTCACTGTGAACGTGTTCATCTCACTGTCCTGTCTGTATCACCCTGTCCTCACAATTTCCTCATCTCTCACTGTGAACGTGTCCATCTCACTGTCCTGTCTGTATCACCCTGTCCTCACAATTTCCTCATCCCTCACTGTGAACGTGTCCATCTCAGTGTCTGGTGTGTATCACCCTGACCTCACAATCTCCTCATCCCTCACTGTGAACGATTCCATCTCTCTGTCCGGTGTGTATCACCCTGTCCTCACAATCTCCTCATCCCTCACTGAGAACGTGTCCATCTCTCTGTCCGGTGTGTATCACTCATTCCTCACAATCTCCTCATCCCTCACTGCGAACGGGTCAATCTCACTGTCCGGTGTGTATCACACTGTCCTCACAATCTCCTCATCCCTCACTGTGTACGTATCCATCGCACTGTCCGGTGAGTATCACCCTGTCCTCACAATCTTCTCATCACTCACTGTAAACTTGTCCATCTCACTGTCCGGTGTGTATCACACTGTCCTCACAATCTCCACATCCCTCACTGTGAACTTGTCTGTCTCACTGTCTGCTGTGTATCACCCTGTGCTCACAATCTCCTCATCCCTGACTGCGAACGTGTCAATCTGACTGTCCAGTGTGTATCACACTGTCCTCACAATCTTCTCATCCCTCAATGTAAATGTGTCCATCTCAGTGTCCGGTGTGTATCACCCTGTCCTCACAATCTCCTCATCCCTCACTGTGAACGTGTCCATCTCACTTTCCGGTGTGTATCACCCTGTCCTCACAATCTCCTCATCCCTCACTGTGAACTTGTCCATCTCACTGTCCCGTGTGTATCACCCTGTCCTCACAATCTCCTCATCCCTCACTGTGAACGTGTCCATCTCACTGTCCGGAGTGTATCACCCTGTACTCACAATCTCTTCGTCCCTCACAGTGAACTTGTCCATCTTACTGTCCGGTGTGTATCACCCTGTCCTCATAATCTCCTCATCCGTCACGGTGAACGCGTCCATCTCACTGTCTGGTGTGTATCACCCTGTGCTCACAATCACCTCACAATCTCCTCATCCCTCACTGCGAACGTGTCAATCTCACTGTCCAGTGTATATCACACTGTCCTCATAATCTCCGCATCCCTCACTGTGTACGTATCCATCTAACTGTCCGGTGAGTATCACCCTGTCCTCACAATCTTCTCATGCCTCACTGTAAACTTGTCCATCTCACTGTCCGGTGTGTATCACCCTGTCCTCACAATCTCCTCATCCCTCACTGTAAACATGTCCATCTCACTGTCAGGTGTGTATCACCCTGTCCTCACAATCTCCTCATCCCTCACTGTGAACGTGTTCATCTCACTGTCCGGTGTGTATCAACCTGTCCTCACAATCTCCCTATCCCTCACTGTGAACGTGTCCATCTCATGTCCGATGTGTATCACCCTGTCTTCCCAATCTCCTTATCCCTCACTGAGAAAGTGTCCATCTCACTGTCCGGTGTGTATCACCCTGTCCTCATAATCTCCTCATCCGTCACTGTGAACGCGTCCATCTCACTCTCTAGTGTGTATCACCCTGTGCTCACAATCACCTCACAATCTCCTCATCCCTCACTGCGAACGTGTCAATCTCACTGTCCAGTGTGTATCACACTGTCCTCACAATCTCCACATCCCTCACTGTGAACGTGTCCATCTCACTGTCCTGTGTGTATCACCCTGTACTCACAATCACCTCATCCCTCACTGTGAACGTGTCCATCTCACTGTCCGGTGTGTATCACCCTGTCCTCTCAATCTCCTCATCCCTCACTGTGAACGTGTCCATCTCACTGTCTGGTGTGTATCACCCTGTCCTCACAATCTCCTCATCCCTCACTGTGAACGTGTCCATCTCACTGTCCGGTGTGTATCACCCTGTCATCCCAATCTCCTCATCCCTCACTGTGAACTTGTCCATCTCACTGTCCGGTGTGTAGCACCCTGTACTCACAATCACCTCATCCCTCACTGTGAACGTGTCCATCTCACTGTCCGGTGTGTATCACCCTGTCCTCACAATCTCCTCATCCCTCACTGTGAACGTGTCCATCTCACTGTCCGGTGTGTATCACCCTGTCCTCACAATCTCCTCATCCCTCACTGTGAACGTGTCCATCTCACTGTCCGGTGTGTATCACCCTGTCCTCACAATCTCCTCATCCCTCACTGTGAACGTGTCCATTTCACTGTCCGGTGTGTATCACCCTGTCCTCACAATGTCCACATCCCTCACTGTGAACGTGTTCATCTCACTGTCCTGTCTGTATCACCCTGTCCTCACAATTTCCTCATCTCTCACTGTGAACTTGTCCATCTCACTGTCCGGTGTGTATCACCCTGTTCTCACAATCTTCTCATCCCTCACTGTAAACTTGTCCATCTCACTGTCCGGTGTGTATCACCCTGTTCTCACAATCTTCTCATCCCTCACTGTAAACTTGTCCATCTCACTGTCCGGTGTGTATCACCCTGTCCTCACAATCTCCCTATCCCTCACTGTGAACGTGTCCATCTCATGTCCGATGTGTATCACCCTGTCTTCCCAATCTCCTCATCCCTCACTGAGAAAGTGTCCATCTCACTGCCTGGTGAGTATCACCCTGTCCTCACAATCTCCTCATACCTCACTGTGAACGTGTCCTGATCACTGTCTGGTGTGTATCACCCAATACTCATAATCTCCTCATCCCTCACTGAGAACGTGTCGATCTCACTGTCCCGTGTGTATCACCCTGTCCTCACAATCTCCACATCCCTCACTGTGAACTTGTCTATCTCACTGTCTGGTGTGTATCACCCTGTGCTCACAATCTCCTCATCCCTCACTGCGAACGTGTCAATCTCACTGTCCAGTGTGTATCACACTGTCCTCACAATCTCCTCATCCCTCACTGTGTACGTATCCATCTTACTGTCCGGTGTGTATCACCCTGTCCTCATAATCTCCTCATCTGTCACGGTGAACGCGTCCATCTCACTGTCTGGTGTGTATCACCCTGTGCTCACAATCACCTCACAATCTCCTCATCCCTCACTGCGAACGTGTCAATCTCACTGTCCAGTGTATATCACACTGTCCTCATAATCTCCGCATCCCTCACTGTGTACGTATCCATCTAACTGTCCGGTGAGTATCACCCTGTCCTCACAATCTTCTCATGCCTCACTGTAAACTTGTCCATCTCACTGTCCGGTGTGTATCACCCTGTCCTCACAATCTCCTCATCCCTCACTGTAAACATGTCCATCTCACTGTCCGGTGTGTATCACCCTGTTCACACAATCTTCTCATCCCTCACTGTAAACATGTCCATCTCACTGTCCGGTGTGTATCACCCTGTCCTCACAATCTCCCTATCCCTCACTGTGAACGTGTCCATCTCATGTCCGATGTGTATCACCCTGTCTTCCCAATCTCCTCATCCCTCACTGAGAAAGTGTCCATCTCACTGTCCGGTGTGTATCACCCTGTCCTCATAATCTCCTCATCCGTCACTGTGAACGCGTCCATCTCACTCTCTGGTGTGTATCACCCTGTGCTCACAATCACCTCACAATCTCCTCATCCCTCACTGTGAACTTGTCCATCTCACTGTCCCGTGTGTATCACCCTGTCCTCACAATCTCCTCATCCCTCACTGTGAACGTGTCCATCTGACTGTCCGGTGTGTATCATCCTGTCCTCTCAATTTCCTCATCCCTTACTGTGAACCCTTCCATCTCACTGTCCGCTGTGTATCAACCTTTCATTACAATCTCCTCATTCCTCACTGTGAACGTGTTCATCTCACTGTCCTGTCTGTATCACCCTGTCCTCACAATTTCCTCATCTCTCACTGTGAACGTGTCCATCTCACTGTCCTGTCTGTATCACCCTGTCCTCACAATTTCCTCATCCCTCACTGTGAACGTGTCCATCTCAGTGTCTGGTGTGTATCACCCTGACCTCACAATCTCCTCATCCCTCACTGTGAACGATTCCATCTCTCTGTCCGGTGTGTATCACCCTGTCCTCACAATCTCCTCATCCCTCACTGAGAACGTGAAAATCTCTCTGTCCGGTGTGTATCACCCATTCCTCACAATCTCCTCATCCCTCACTGCGAACGGGTCAATCTCACTCTCCGGTGTGTATCACACTGTCCTCACAATCTCCTCATCCCTCACTGTGTACGTATCCATCGCACTGTCCGGTGAGTATCACCCTGTCCTCACAATCTTCTCATCACTCACTGTAAACTTGTCCATCTCACTGTCCGGTGTGTATCACACTGTCCTCACAATCTCCACATCCCTCACTGTGAACTTGTCTGTCTCACTGTCTGCTGTGTATCACCCTGTGCTCACAATCTCCTCATCCCTGACTGCGAACGTGTCAATCTGACTGTCCAGTGTGTATCACACTGTCCTCACAATCTCCTCATCCCTCACTGTGAACTTGTCCATCTCACTGTCCTGTGTGTATCACCCTGTCCTCACAATCTCCTCATCCCTCACTGTGAACTTGTCCATCTGACTGTCCTGTGTTTATCACCCTGTCCTCACAATCTCCTCATCCCTCACTGTGAACTTGTCCATCTCACTGTCCCGTGTGTATCACCCTGTCCTCACAATCTCCTCATCCCTCACTGTGAACTTGTCCATCTCACTGTCCGGAGTGTATCACCCTGTACTCACAATCTCTTCGTCCCTCACAGTGAACTTGTCCATCTTACTGTCCGGTGTGTATCACCCTGTCCTCATAATCTCCTCATCCGTCACGGTGAACGCGTCCATCTCACTGTCTGGTGTGTATCACCCTGTGCTCACAATCACCTCACAATCTCCTCATCCCTCACTGCGAACGTGTCCATCTCATGTCCGATGTGTATCACCCTGTCTTCCCAATCTCCTTATCCCTCACTGAGAAAGTGTCCATCTCACTGTCCGGTGTGTATCACCCTGTCCTCATAATCTCCTCATCCGTCACTGTGAACGCGTCCATCTCACTCTCTAGTGTGTATCACCCTGTGCTCACAATCACCTCACAATCTCCTCATCCCTCACTGCGAACGTGTCAATCTCACTGTCCAGTGTGTATCACACTGTCCTCACAATCTCCACATCCCTCACTGTGAACGTGTCCATCTCACTGTCCGGTGTGTATCACCCTGTACTCACAATCACCTCATCCCTCACTGTGAACGTGTCCATCTCACTGTCCGGTGTGTATCACCCTGTCCTCTCAATCTCCTCATCCCTCACTGTGAACGTGTCCATCTCACTGTCTGGTGTGTATCACCCTGTCCTCACAATCTCTTCATCCCTCACTGTGAACGTGTCCATCTCACTGTCCGGTGTGTATCACCCTGTCATCCCAATCTCCTCATCCCTCACTGTGAACTTGTCCATCTCACTGTCCGGTGTGTAGCACCCTGTACTCACAATCACCTCATCCCTCACTGTGAACGTGTCCATCTCACTGTCCGGTGTGTATCACCCTGTCCTCACAATCTCCTCATCCCTCACTGTGAACGTGTCCATCTCACTGTCCGGTGTGTATCACCCTGTCCTCACAATCTCCTCATCCCTCACTGTGAACGTGTCCATCTCACTGTCCGGTGTGTATCACACTGTCCTCACAATCTCCTCATCCCTCACTGTGAACGTGTCCATTTCACTGTCCGGTGTGTATCACCCTGTCCTCACAATGTCCACATCCCTCACTGTGAACGTGTTCATCTCACTGTCCTGTCTGTATCACCCTGTCCTCACAATTTCCTCATCTCTCACTGTGAACTTGTCCATCTCACTGTCCGGTGTGTATCACCCTGTTCTCACAATCTTCTCATCCCTCACTGTAAACTTGTCCATCTCACTGTCCGGTGTGTATCACCCTGTTCTCACAATCTTCTCATCCCTCACTGTAAACTTGTCCATCTCACTGTCCGGTGTGTATCACCCTGTCCTCACAATCTCCCTATCCCTCACTGTGAACGTGTCCATCTCATGTCCGATGTGTATCACCCTGTCTTCCCAATCTCCTCATCCCTCACTGAGAAAGTGTCCATCTCACTGCCTGGTGAGTATCACCCTGTCCTCACAATCTCCTCATACCTCACTGTGAACGTGTCCTGATCACTGTCTGGTGTGTATCACCCAATACTCATAATCTCCTCATCCCTCACTGAGAACGTGTCGATCTCACTGTCCCGTGTGTATCACCCTGTCCTCACAATCTCCACATCCCTCACTGTGAACTTGTCTATCTCACTGTCTGGTGTGTATCACCCTGTGCTCACAATCTCCTCACAATCTCCTCATCCCTCACTGCGAACGTGTCAATCTCACTGTCCAGTGTGTATCACACTGTCCTCACAATCTCCTCATCCCTCACTGTGTACGTATCCATCTTACTGTCCGGTGTGTATCACCCTGTCCTCATAATCTCCTCATCTGTCACGGTGAACGCGTCCATCTCACTGTCTGGTGTGTATCACCCTGTGCTCACAATCACCTCACAATCTCCTCATCCCTCACTGCGAACGTGTCAATCTCACTGTCCAGTGTATATCACACTGTCCTCATAATCTCCGCATCCCTCACTGTGTACGTATCCATCTAACTGTCCGCTGAGTATCACCCTGTCCTCACAATCTTCTCATGCCTCACTGTAAACTTGTCCATCTCACTGTCCGGTGTGTATCACCCTGTCCTCACAATCTCCTCATCCCTCACTGTAAACATGTCCATCTCACTGTCCGGTGTGTATCACCCTGTTCACACAATCTTCTCATCCCTCACTGTAAACATGTCCATCTCACTGTCAGGTGTGTATCACCCTGTCCTCACAATCTCCTCATTCCTCACTGTGAACGTGTTCATCTCACTGTCCGGTGTGTATCACCCTGTCCTCACAATCTCCCTATCCCTCACTGTGAACGTGTCCATCTCATGTCCGATGTGTATCACCCTGTCTTCCCAATCTCCTCATCCCTCACTGAGAAAGCGTCCATCTCACTGTCCGGTGTGTATCACCCTGTCCTCACAATCTCCTCATCCCACACTGTGATCGTGTCCATCTCACTGTCCGGTGTGTATCACCCTGTCCTCATAATCTCCTCATCCGTCACTGTGAACGCGTCCATCTCACTCTCTGGTGTGTATCACCCTGTGCTCACAATCACCTCACAATCTCCTCATCCCTCACTGTGAACTTGTCCATCTCACTGTCCCGTGTGTATCACCCTGTCCTCACAATCTCCTCATCCCTCACTGTGAACGTGTCCATCTGACTGTCCGGTGTGTATCATCCTGTCCTCTCAATTTCCTCATCCCTTACTGTGAACCCTTCCATCTCACTGTCCGCTGTGTATCAACCTTTCATTACAATCTCCTCATTCCTCACTGTGAACGTGTTCATCTCACTGTCCTGTCTGTATCACCCTGTCCTCACAATTTCCTAATCTCTCACTGTGAACGTGTCCATCTCACTGTCCTGTCTGTATCACCCTGTCCTCACAATTTCCTCATCCCTCACTGTGAACGTGTCCATCTCAGTGTCTGGTGTGTATCACCCTGACCTCACAATCTCCTCATCCCTCACTGTGAACGATTCCATCTCTCTGTCCGGTGTGTATCACCCTGTCCTCACAATCTCCTCATCCCTCACTGAGAACGTGTCCATCTCTCTGTCCGGTGTGTATCAACCATTCCTCACAATCTCCTCATCCCTCACTGCGAACGGGTCAATCTCACTGTCCGGTGTGTATCACACTGTCCTCACAATCTCCTCATCCCTCACTGTGAATGTGTCCATCTGACTGTCCGGTGTGTATCATCCTGTCCTCACAATCTCCTCATCCCTCACTGTAAACATGTCCATCTCACTGTCAGGTGTGTATCACCCTGTCCTCACAATCTCCTCATTCCTCACTGTGAACGTGTTCATCTCACTGTCCGGTGTGTATCAACCTGTCCTCACAATCTCCCTATCCCTCACTGTGAACGTGTCCATCTCATGTCCGATGTGTATCACCCTGTCTTCCCAATCTCCTCATCCCTCACTGAGAAAGTGTCCATCTCACTGCCTGGTGAGTATCACCCTGTCCTCACAATCTCCTCATACCTCACTGTGAACGTGTCCTGATCACTGTCTGGTGTGTATCACCCAATACTCATAATCTCCTCATCCCTCACTGAGAACGTGTCGATCTCACTGTCCCGTGTGTATCACCCTGTCCTCACAATCTCCACATCCCTCACTGTGAACTTGTCTATCTCACTGTCTGGTGTGTATCACCCTGTGCTCACAATCTCCTCACAATCTCCTCATCCCTCACTGCGAACGTGTCAATCTCACTGTCCGGTGAATATCACCCTGTCCTCACAATCTTCTCATCCCCCACTGTAAACTTGTCCATCTTACTGTCCGGTGTGTATCACCCTGTCCTCATAATCTCCTCATCCGTCACGGTGAACGCGTCCATCTCACTGTCTGGTGTGTATCACACTGTGCTCACAATCACCTCACAATCTCCTCATGCCTCACTGCGAACGTGTCAATCTCACTGTCCAGTGTATATCACACTGTCCTCATAATCTCCGCATCCCTCACTGTGTACGTATCCATCTAACTGTCCGGTGAGTATCACCCTGTCCTCACAATCTTCTCATGCCTCACTGTAAACTTGTCCATCTCACTGTCCGGTGTGTATCACCCTGTCCTCACAATCTCCTCATCCCTCACTGTGAACGTGTCCATCTCACTGTCCGGTGTGTATCACCCTGTTCACACAATCTTCTCATCCCTCACTGTAAACATGTCCATCTCACTGTCAGGTGTGTATCACCCTGTCCTCACAATCTCCTCATTCCTCACTGTGAACGTGTTCATCTCACTGTCCGGTGTGTATCACCCTGTCCTCACAATCTCCCTATCCCTCACTGTGAACGTGTCCATCTCATGTCCGATGTGTATCACCCTGTCTTCCCAATCTCCTCATCCCTCACTGAGAAAGTGTCCATCTCACTGTCCGGTGTGTATCACCCTGTCCTCATAAT
Source organism: Hemitrygon akajei (assembly GCF_048418815.1). Classification (NCBI taxonomy): domain Eukaryota; kingdom Metazoa; phylum Chordata; class Chondrichthyes; order Myliobatiformes; family Dasyatidae; genus Hemitrygon; species Hemitrygon akajei. The sequence goes on from NC_133130.1 coordinate 605,466, forward strand.
CTCCTCATCCGTCACTGTGAACGCGTCCATCTCACTCTCTGGTGTGTATCACCCTGTGCTCACAATCACCTCACAATCTCCTCATCCCTCACTGCGAACGTGTCAAACTCACTGTCCAGTGTGTATCACACTGTCCTCACAATCTCCACATCCCTCACTGTGAACGTGTCCATCTCACTGTCCGGTGTGTATCACCCTGTACTCACAATCACCTCATCCCTCACTGTGAACGTGTCCATCTCACTGTCCGGTGTGTATCACCCTGTCCTCTCAATCTCCTCATCCCTCACTGTGAACGTGTCCATCTCACTGTCTGGTGTGTATCACCCTGTCCTCACAATCTCCTCATCCCTCACTGTGAACGTGTCCATCTCACTGTCCGGTGTGTATCACCCTGTCATCCCAATCTCCTCATCCCTCACTGTGAACTTGTCCATCTCACTGTCCGGTGTGTAGCACCCTGTACTCACAATCACCTCATCCCTCACTGTGAACGTGTCCATCTCACTGTCCGGTGTGTATCACCCTGTCCTCACAATCTCCTCATCCCTCACTGTGAACGTGTCCATCTCACTGTCCGGTGTGTATCACCCTGTCCTCACAATCTCCTCATCCCTCACTGTGAACGTGTCCATTTCACTGACCGGTGTGTATCAACCTGTCCTCACAATGTCCACATCCCTCACTGTGAACGTGTTCATCTCACTGTCCTGTCTGTATCACCCTGTCCTCACAATTTCCTCATCTCTCACTGTGAACTTGTCCATCTCACTGTCCGGTGTGTATCACCCTGTTCTCACAATCTTCTCATCCCTCACTGTAAACTTGTCCATCTCACTGTCCGGTGTGTATCACCCTGTTCTCACAATCTTCTCATCCCTCACTGTAAACTTGTCCATCTCACTGTCCGGTGTGTATCACCCTGTCCTCACAATCTCCTAATCCCTCACTGAGAACGTGTCCATCTCACTGTCCGGTGTGTATCACCCTGTCCTCACAATCTCCACATCCCTCACTGTGAACTTGTCCATCTCACTGTCTGGTGTGCATCAGCCTGTGCTCACAATCTCCTCACAATCTCCACATCCCTCACTGTGAAAGTGTCCATCTCATTCTCCGGTGTGTATCAACCTTTCATCCCAATCTCCTCATTCCTCACTGTGAACGTGTCCATTTCACTGTCCGGTGTGTATCACCCTGTACTCACAATCACCTCATCCCTCACTGTGAATGTGTCCATCTCACTTTCCCGTGTGTATCACCCTGTCCTCAGAATCTCCTCATCCTTCGCTGTGAACGTGTCCATCTCACTGACCGGTGTCTATCACCCTGTCCTCACAATCTCCTCATCCCTCACTGTGAACGTGTCCATCTCACTGTCCGGTGTCTATCACCCTGTCCTCACAATCTCCTCATCCCTCAGTGTGAACCCGTCATTCTCACTGTCCGGTGTCTATCACCCTGTCCTCACAATCTCCTCATCCCTCACTGTGTACGTGTCCATCTCACTGTCCGCTGTGTATCACCCTGTCCTCACAATCTCCTCATCCCTCACTGTGAACGTGTCCATCTCACTGTCCGGTGTGTATCACACTGTCCTCACAATCTCCTTATCCGTCACTGTGAACGTGTCCATCTCACTGTCCGGTGTGTATCACCCTGTCCTCACAATCTCCTTATCCGTCACTGTGAACGCGTCCATCTCACTGTCTTGTGTGTATCACCCTGTCCTCACAATCTCCTCATCCCTCACTGCGAACGTGTAAATCTCACTGTCCAGTGTGTATCACACTCTCCTCACAATCTGCTCATCCCTCACTGTGAACGTGACATTGTCACTGTCTGGTGTGTATCACCCTGTGCTCACAATCTCCACATCCCTCACTGTGAACGTGTCCATCTCACTGTCTGGTGTGTATCACCCTGTGCTCACAATCTCCTCACAATCTCCTCATCCCTCACTGCGAACGTGTCAATCTCACTGTCCAGTGTGTATCACACTGTCCTCACAATCTCCTCATCCCTCACTGTAAACTTTTCCATCTCACTGTCCGGTGTGAATCACCCTGTCCTCACAATCTCCTCATCCCTCACTGTAAACTTTTCCATCTCACTGTCCCGTGTGTATCACCCTGTCCTCACAATCTCCTCGTCCGTCACTGTGAACGCGTCCATCTCACTGTCTGGTGTGTATCACCCTGTGCTCACAATCTCCTCATCCCTCACTGCGAACGTGTCAATCTCACTGTCCAGTGTGTATCACACTGTCCTCACAATCTCCTCATCCCTCACTGTGTACGTATCCATCGCACTGTCCAGTGAGTATCACCCTGTCCTCACAATCTTCTCATCCCTCACTGTAAACTTGTCCATCTCACTGTCCGGTCTGTATCACACTGTCCTCACAATCTCCACATCCCTCACTGTGAACTTGTCTGTCTCACTGTCTGGTGTGTATCACCCTGTGCTCACAATCTCCTCACAATCTCCTCATCCCTCACTGAGAACGTGTCCATCTCACTGTCCTGTGTGTATCACCCTGTCCTCACTATCTCCTCATCCCTCACTGTGAACTTGTCCATCTCACTGTCCCGTGTGTATCACCCTGTCCTCACAATCTCCTCATCCCTCACTGTGAACGTGTCCATCTGACTGTCCGGTGTTTATCATCCTGTCCTCTCAATTTCCTCATCCCTTACTGTGAACCCTTCCATCTCACTGTCCGCTGTGTATCAACCTTTCATTACAATCTCCTCATTCCTCACTGTGAACGTGTTAATCTCACTGTCCTGTCTGTTTCACCCTGTCCTCACAATTTCCTCATCTCTCACTGTGAACGTGTCCATCTCACTGTCCTGTCTGTATCACCCTGTCCTCACAATTTCCTCATCCCTCACTGTGAACGTGTCCATCTCAGTGTCTGGTGTGTATCACCCTGACCTCACAATCTCCTCATCCCTCACTGTGAACGATTCCATCTCTCTGTCCGGTGTGTATCACCCTGTCCTCACAATCTCCTCATCCCTCACTGAGAACGTGTCCATCTCTCTGTCCGGTGTGTATCACCCATTCCTCACAATCTCCTCATCCCTCACTGCGAACGGGTCAATCTCACTGTCCGGTGTGTATCACACTGTCCTCACAATCTCCTCATCCCTCACTGTGTACGTATCCATCGCACTGTCCGGTGAGTATCACCCTGTCCTCACAATCTTCTCATCACTCACTGTAAACTTGTCCATCTCACTGTCCGGTGTGTATCACACTGTCCTCACAATCTCCACATCCCTCACTGTGAACTTGTCTGTCTCACTGTCTGCTGTGTATCACCCTGTGCTCACAATCTCCTCATCCCTGACTGCGAACGTGTCAATCTGACTGTCCAGTGTGTATCACCCTGTCCTCACAATCTCCTCATCCCTCACTGTGAACGTGTCCATCTCACTTTCCGGTGTGTATCACCCTGTCCTCACAATCTCCTCATCCCTCACTGTGAACTTGTCCATCTCACTGTCCCGTGTGTATCACCCTGTCCTCACAATCTCCTCATCCCTCACTGTGAACTTGTCCATCTCACTGTCCGGAGTGTATCACCCTGTACTCACAATCTCTTTGTCCCTCACAGTGAACGTGTCCATCTGACTGTCCGGTCTGTATCATCCTGTCCTCTCAATTTCCTCATCCCTCACTGTGAACCCGTCCATCTCACTGTCCGCTGTGTATCAACCTTTCATTACAATCTCCTCATTCTTCACTGTGAACGTGTTCATCTCACTGTCCGGTGTGTATCACCTTGTTCTCACAATCTTCTCATCCCTCACTGTAAACTTGTCCATCTCACTATCCGGTGTGTATCACCCTGTTCTCACAATCTTCTCATCCCTCACTGTAAACTTGTCCATCTCACTGTCCGGTGTGTATCACCCTGTCCTCACAATCTCCCTATCCCTCACTGTGAAAGTGTCCATCTCATGTCCGATGTGTATCACCCTGTCTTCCCAATCTCCTCATCCCTCACTGAGAAAGTGTCCATCTCACTGCCTGGTGAGTATCACCCTGTCCTCACAATCTCCTCATCCCTCACTGTGAACGTGTCCATCTCACTGTCTGGAGTGAATCACCCTGTCCTCACAATCTCCTCATACCTCACTGTGAACGTGTCCTGATCACTGTCTGGTGTGTATCACCCAATACTCATAATCTCCTCATCCCTCACTGAGAACGTGTCCATCTCACTGTCCGGTGTGTATCACCCTGTCCTCACAATCTCCACATCCCTCACTGTGAACTTGTCTATCTCACTGTCTGGTGTGTATCACCCTGTGCTCACAATCTCCTCACAATCTCCTCATCCCTCACTGCGAACGTGTCAATCTCACTGTCCAGTGTGTATCACACTGTCCTCTCAATCTCCTCATCCCTCACTGTGTACGTATCCATCTCACTGTCCGGTGAATATCACCCTGTCCTCACAATCTTCTCATCCCCCACTGTAAACTTGTCCATCTTACTGTCCGGTGTGTATCACCCTGTCCTCATAATCTCCTCATCCGTCACGGTGAACGCGTCCATCTCACTGTCTGGTGTGTATCACACTGTGCTCACAATCACCTCACAATCTCCTCATCCCTCACTGCGAACGTGTCAATCTCACTGTCCAGTGTATATCACACTGTCCTCATAATCTCCGCATCCCTCACTGTGTACGTATCCATCTAACTGTCCGGTGAGTATCACCCTGTCCTCACAATCTTCTCATGCCTCACTGTAAACTTGTCCATCTCACTGTCCGGTGTGTATCACCCTGTCCTCACAATCTCCTCATCCCTCACTGTGAAAGTGTCCATCTCACTGTCCGGTGTGTATCACCCTGTTCACACAATCTTCTCATCCCTCACTGTAAACATGTCCATCTCACTGTCAGGTGTGTATCACCCTGTCCTCACAATCTCCTCATTCCTCACTGTGAACGTGTTCATCTCACTGTCCGGTGTGTATCACCCTGTCCTCACAATCTCCCTATCCCTCACTGTGAACGTGTCCATCTCATGTCCGATGTGTATCACCCTGTCTTCCCAATCTCCTCATCCCTCACTGAGAAAGTGTCCATCTCACTGTCCGGTGTGTATCACCCTGTCCTCATAATCTCCTCATCCGTCACTGTGAACGCGTCCATCTCACTCTCTGGTGTGTATCACCCTGTGCTCACAATCACCTCACAATCTCCTCATCCCTCACTGCGAACGTGTCAATCTCACTGTCCAGTGTGTATCACACTGTCCTCACAATCTCCACATCCCTCACTGTGAACGTGTCCATCTCACTGTCCGGTGTGTATCACCCTGTACTCACAATCACCTCATCCCTCACTGTGAACGTGTCCATCTCACTGTCCGGTGTGTATCACCCTGTCCTCTCAATCTCCTCATCCCTCACTGTGAACGTGTCCATCTCACTGTCTGGTGTGTATCACCCTGTCCTCACAATCTCCTCATCCCTCACTGTGAACGTGTCCATCTCACTGTCCGGTGTGTATCACCCTGTCATCCCAATCTCCTCATCCCTCACTGTGAACTTGTCCATCTCACTGTCCGGTGTGTAGCACCCTGTACTCACAATCACCTCATCCCTCACTGTGAAACAGTCAATCTCACCGTCCGGTGTGTATCAACCTGAACTCACAATCTCCTCATCCCTTACTGTGAACGTGTCCATCTCACTGTCCGGTGTGTATCACCCTGTCCTCACAATCTCCTCATCCCTCACTGTGAACGTGTCCATCTCACTGTCCGGTGTGTATCACCCTGTCCTCACAATCTCCTCATCCCTCACTGTGAACGTGTCCATCTCACTGTCCGGTGTGTATCACCCTGTCCTCACAATCTCCTCATCCCTCACTGTGAAAGTGTCCATCTCACTGTCCGGTGTGTATCACCCTGTCCTCACAATCTCCTCATCCCTCACTGTGAACGTGTCCATTTCACTGTCCGGTGTGTATCAACCTGTCCTCACAATGTCCACATCCCTCACTGTGAACGTGTTCATCTCACTGTCCTGTCGGTATCACCCTGTCCTCACAATTTCCTCATCTCTCACTGTGAACTTGTCCATCTCACTGTCCGGTGTGTATCACCCTGTTCTCACAATCTTCTCATCCCTCACTGTAAACTTGTCCATCTCACTGTCCGGTGTGTATCACCCTGTCCTCACAATCTCCACATCCCTCACTGTGAACTTGTCCATCTCACTGTCTGGTGTGCATCAGCCTGTGCTCACAATCTCCTCACAATCTCCTCATCCCTCACTATGAACGTATCAATCTCACTGTCCAGGGTGTATCACACTGTCCTCACAATCTCCTCATCCGTCACTGTGAATGTGTCCATCGCACAGTCCGGTGTGTATCACCCTGTTCTCACAATCTCCACATCCCTCACTGTGAAAGTGTCCATCTCACTCTCCGGTGTGTATCAACCTTTCATCCCAATCTCCTCATTCCTCACTGTGAACGTGTCCATTTCACTGTCCGGTGTGTATCACCCTGTCCTCACAATCTCCTCATCCCTCACTGTGAACTTGTCCATCTGACTGTTCTGTATGTATCACCCTGTCCTCACAATCTCCTCTTCCCATACTGTGAACGTGTCCATCGCACTGTCCGGTGTGTATCACATTGTCCTCACAATCTCCTCATCCCTCACTGTGAACGTGACACATCGCACTGTCCGGTGTGTATCACCCTTTCCTCACAATCTCCTCATGCCTCACTGTGAACGTGACAATCTCACTGTCCGGTGTGAATCACCCTGTCCTCACAATCTCCTCATCCCTCACTGTGAACGTGTCCATCGCACTGTCCGGTGTGTATCACCCTTTCCTCACAATCTCCTCATGCCTCACTGTGAACGTGTCCATCTCACTGTCCGGTGTGTATCACCCTGTACTCACAATCACCTCATCCCTCACTGTGAACTTGGCCAACTCACTGTCCGGTGTGTATCACCCTGTCCTCTCAATCTCCTCATCCCTCACTGTGAACGTGTCCATCTCACTGACTGGTGTGTATCACCCTGTCCTCACAATCTCCTCATCCCTCACTGTGAACGAGTCCATCTCACTGTCCGGTGTGTATCACCCTGTCATCCCAATCTCCTCATCCCTCACTGTGAACGTGTCCATCTCACTGTCCGGTGTGTATCACCCTGTCCTCACAATGACCTCATCCCTCACTGTGAACGTGTCCATCTCACTGTCCGGTGTGTATCACCCTGTCCTCACAATCTCCTCATCCCTCACTGTGAATGTGTCCATCTCACTGTCCGGTGTGTATCACCCTGTCCTCACAATGTCCACATCCCTCACTCTGAACGTGTCCACCTCACTGTCCGGTGTGTATCACCCTGTCCTCACAATGTCCACATCCCTCACTGTGAACGTTTCCATCTCACTGTCCGGTGTGTATCACCCTGTCATCCCAATCTCCTCATCCCTCACTGTGATCGTGTCCATCTCACTGTCCGGTGTGTATCACCCTGTCCTCACAATCTCCCCATCCCTCACTGTGAACGTGTCCATCTCACTGTCCGGTGTGTATCACCCTGTCCTCACAATCTCCTCATCCCTCACTTTGAACTTGTCCATCTCACTCTCCCGTGTGTATCACCCTGTCCTCACAATCTCTTCGTCCCTCACAGTGAACGTGTCCATCTGACTGTCCGGTGTGTATCATCCTGTCCTCTCAATTTCCTCATTCCTCACTGTGAACGTGTTCATCTCACTGTCCTGTATGTATCACCCTGTCCTCACAATTTCCTCATCTCTCACTGTGAACCTGTCCTTCTCACTGTCTGCTGTGTATCAACCTTTCATTACATTCTCCTCATTCCTCACTGTGAACGTGTTCATCTCACTGTCCTGTATGTATCACCCTGTCCTCACAATTTCCTCATCTCTCACTGTGAACGTGTCCATCTCACTGTCCGGTGTGTATCACCCTGTTCTCACAATCTCCTCATCCCTCACTGAGAAAGTGTCCATCTCACTGTCCGGTGTGTATCACCCTGTCCTCACAATCTCCTCACAATCTCCTCATCCCTCAGTGTTAACGTGTCCATCTCACTGTCTGGAGTGTATCACCCTGTCCTCACAATCTCCTCATCCCTCACTGAGAACGTGTCCATCTCACTGTCCGGTGTGTATCACCCTGTCCTCACAATCTCCTCATCCCTCACTGTGAACGTGTCAATCTCACTGTCCAGTGTGTATCACCCTGTCCTCACAATCTCCTCATCCCTCTCTGAGAACGTGTCAATCTCACTGTCCAGTGTGTATCACATTGTCCTCACAATCTCCTCATCCCTCACTGTAAACTTGTCCATCTCACTGTCCGGTGTGTACCACCCAGTCCTCACAATCTCCTCATCCCTCACTGAGAACGTGTCCATCTCACTGTCCGGTGTGTATCACCCTGTCCTCACAATCTCCACATCCCTCACTGTGAACTTGTCCATATCACTGTCTGGTGTGCATCAGCCTGTGCTCACAATCTCCTCACAATCTCCTCATCCCTCACTGTGAACGTGTCAATCTCACTGTCCAGTGTGTATCACACTGTCCTCACAATCTCCTCATCCGTCACTGTGAATGTGTCCATCGCACAGTCCGGTGTGTATCACCCTGTTCTCACAATCTCCACATCCCTCACTGTGAAAGTGTCCATCTCACTCTCCGGTGTGTAACAACCTTTCATCCCAATCTCCTCATTCCTCACTGTGAACGTGTCCATTTCACTGTCCGGTGTGTATCACCCTGTACTCACAATCACCTAATCCCTCACTGTGAAACCGTCAATCTCACTGTCCGGTGTGTATCACCCTGTCCTCACAATCTCCTCTTCCCTCACTGTGAACGTGTCCATCGCCCTGTCCGGTGTGTATCACACTGTCCTCACAATCTCCACATCCCTCACTGTGAACGTGTCCATCACACTGTCCGGTGTGTATCACCCTTTCCTCACAATCTCCTCATGCCTCACTGTGAACGTGACAATCTCACTGTCCGGTGTGAATCACCCTGTCCTCACAATCTCCTCATCCCTCACTGTGAACGTGTCCATCGCACTGTCCGGTGTGTATCACCCTTTCCTCACAATCTCCTCATGCCTCACTGTGAACGTGTCCATCTCACTGTCCGGAGTGTATAACCCTGTACTCACAATCTCTTCGTCCCTCACAGTGAACTTGTCCATCTGACTGTCCGGTGTGTATCATCCTGTCCTCTCAATTTCCTCATCCCTCACTGTGAACCCGTCCATCTCACTGTCTGCTGTGTATCAACCTTTCATTACAATCTCCTCATTCCTCACTGTGAACGTGTTCATCTCACTGTCCTGTATGTATCACCCTGTCCTCACAATCTCCTCATCCCTCACTGTGAACTTGTCCATCTGACTGTTCTGTATGTATCACCCTGTCCTCACAATCTCCTCTTCCCTCACTGTGAGCGTGTCCATCGCACTGTCCGGTGTGTATCACACTGTCCTCACAATCTCCTCATCCCTCACTGTGAACGTGTCCATCGCACTGTCCGGTGTGTATCACCCTTTCCTCACAATCTCCTCATGCCTCACTGTGAACGTGTCCATCTCACTGTCCGGTGTGTATCACCCTGTCCTCACAATCACCTCATCCCTCACTGTGAACTTGTCCAACTCACTGTCCGGTGTGTATCACCCTGTCCTCTCAATCTCCTCATGCCTCACTGTGAACGTGTCCATCTCACTGACTGGTGTGTATCACCCTGTCCTCACAATCTCCTCATCCCTCACTGTGAACGAGTCCATCTCACTGTCCGGTGTGTATCACCCTGTCATCCCAATCTCCTCATCCCTCACTGTGAATGTGTCCATCTCACTGTGCGGTGTGTATCACCCTGTCCTCACAATGACCTCATCCCTCACTGTGAACGTGTCCATCTCACTGTCCGGTGTGTATCACTCTGTCCTCACAATCTCCTCATCCCTCACTGTGAATGTGTCCCTCTCACTGTCCGGTGTGTATCACCCTGTCCTCACAATGTCCACATCCCTCACTGTGAACGTGTCCACCTCACTGTCCGGTGTGTATCACCCTGTCCTCACAATGTCCACATCCCTCACTGTGAACGTTTCCATCTCACTGTCCGGTGTGTATCACCCTGTCATCCCAATCTCCTCATTCCACACTGTGTACGTGTCCATTTCACTGTCCGGTGTGTATCACCCTGTCTTCACGATCTCCTCATCCCTCACTGTGATCGTATCCATCTCACTGTCCGGTGTGTATCACCCTGTCCTCACAATCTCCTCATCCCTCACTGTGAACTTGTCCATCTCACTGTCCGGAGTGTATCACCCTGTACTCACAACCTCTTCGTCCCTCACAGTGAACGTGTCCATCTGACTGTCCGGTTTGTATCATCCTGTCCTCTCAATTTCCTCATCCCTCACTGTGAACCCGTCCATCTCACTGTCTGCTGTGTATCAACCTTTCATTACGATCTCCTCATTCCTCACTGTGAACGTGTTCATCTCACTGTCCTGTATGTATCACCCTGTCCTCACAATCTCCTCATCCCTCACTGTGAACTTGTCCATCTGACTGTTCTGTATGTATCACCCTGTCCTCACAATCTCCTCTTCCCTCACTGTGAGCGTGTCCATCGCACTGTCCGGTGTGTATCACACTGTCCTCACAATCTCCTCATTCCTCACTGTGAACGTGTTCATCTCACTGTCCTGTATGTATCACCCTGTCCTCACAATCTCCTCATCCCTCACTGTGAACTTGTCCATCTGACTGTTCTGTATGTATCACCCTGTCCTCACAATCTCCTCTTCCCTCACTGTGAGCGTGTCCATCGCACTGTCCGGTGTGTATCACACTGTCCTCACAATCTCCTCATCCCTCACTGTGAACGTGTCCATCGCACTGTCCGGTGTGTATCACCCTTTCCTCACACTCTCCTCATGCCTCACTGTGAACGTGTCCATCTCACTGTCCGGTGTGTATCACTCTGTGCTCACAATCTCCTCACAATCTCCTCATCCCTCAGTGTAAAAGTGTCCTTCTCACTGTCTGGTGTGTATCACCCAATACTCATAATCTCCTCATCCCTCACTGAGAACGTGTCCATCTCACTGTCCGGTGTGTATCACCCTGTCCTCACAATCTCCTCATCCCTCACTGTGAAAGTGTCCTTCTCACTGTCTGGTGTGTATCACCCAATACTCATAATCTCCTCATCCCTCACTGAGAACGTGTCCATCTCACTGTCCGGTGTGTATCACCCTGTCCTCACAATCTCCTCATCCCTCACTGTGAACTTGTCCATCTCACTGTCCGGAGTGTATCACCCTGTACTCACAATCTCTTCGTCCCTCACAGTGAACGTGTCCATCTGACTGTCCGGTTTGTATCATCCTGTCCTCTCAATTTGCTCATCCCTCACTGTGAACCCGTCCATCTCACTGTCTGCTGTGTATCAACCTTTCATTACAATCTCCTCATTCCTCACTGTGAACGTGTTCATCTCACTGTCCTGTATGTATCACCCTGTCCTCACAATCTCCTCATCCCTCACTGTGAATGTGTCCATCTCACTGTCCGGTGTGTATCACCCTGTCCTCACAATGTCCACATCCCTCACTCTGAACGTGTCCACCTCACTGTCCGGTGTGTATCACCCTGTCCTCACAATGTCCACATCCCTCACTGTGAACGTTTCCATCTCACTGTCCGGTGTGTATCACCCTGTCATCCCAATCTCCTCATTCCACACTGTGAACGTGTCCATCTCACTGTCCGGTGTGTATCACCCTGTCCTCACAATCTCCTCATCCCTCACTGTGATCGTGTCCATCTCACTGTCCGGTGTGTATCACCCTGTCCTCACAATCTCCCCATCCCTCACTGTGAACGTGTCCATCTCACTGTCCGGTGTGTATCACCCTGTCCTCACAATCTCCTCATCCCTCACTTTGAACTTGTCCATCTCACTCTCCCGTGTGTATCACCCTGTCCTCACAATCTCTTCGTCCCTCACAGTGAACGTGTCCATCTGACTGTCCGGTGTGTATCATCCTGTCCTCTCAATTTCCTCATCCCTCACTGTGAACCCGTCCATCTCACTGTCTGCTGTGTATCAACATTTCATTACAATCTCCTCATTCCTCACTGTGAACGTGTTCATCTCACTGTCCTGTATGTATCACCCTGTCCTCACAATTTCCTCATCTCTCACTGTGAACCTGTCCTTCTCACTGTCTGCTGTGTATCAACCTTTCATTACATTCTCCTCATTCCTCACTGTGAACGTGTTCATCTCACTGTCCTGTATGTATCACCCTGTCCTCACAATTTCCTCATCTCTCACTGTGAACGTGTCCATCTCACTGTCCGGTGTGTATCACCCTGTTCTCACAATCTCCTCATCCCTAACTGAGAAAGTGTCCATCTCACTGTCCGGTGTGTATCACCCTGTCCTCACAATCTCCTCATCCCTCACTGTGAACGTGTCCTTCTCACTGTCTGGTGTGTATTACCCTGTTCTCACAATGTCCTCATCACTCACTGTGAACGTGTCCATCTCACTGTCCGGTGTGTATCACCCTGTCCTCACAATCTCCTCATCCCTCACTGAGAACGTGTCCATCTCACTGTCCGGTGTGTATCACCCTGTCCTCACAATCTCCACATCCCTCACTGTGAACTTGTCTATCTCACTGTCTGGTGTGTATCACGCTGTCCTCACAATCTCCTCATCCCTCACTGTGAACTTGTCTGTCTCACTGTCTGGTGTGTATCACCCTGTGCTCACAATCTCCTCACAATCTCCTCATCCCTCACTGCGAACGTAACATTCTCACTGGCTGGTGTGTATCACCCTGACCTCACAATCTCCTCATCCCTCACTGAGAACGTGTCCATCTCACTGTCCGGTGTGTATCACCCTGTCCTCACAATCTCCTCATCCCTCACTGTGAACGTGTCAATCTCACTGTCCGGTGTGTATCACCCTGTCCTCACAATCTCCTCATCCCTCACTGTGAACGTGTCAATCTCACTGTCCAGTGTGTATCACCATGTTCTCACAATCTCCTCATCCCTAACTGAGAAAGTGTCCATCTCACTGTCCGGTGTGTATCACCCTGTCCTCACAATCTCCTCATCCCTCACTGTGAACGTGTCCTTCTCACTGTCTGGTGTGTATTACCCTGTTCTCACAATGTCCTCATCACTCACTGTGAACGTGTCCATCTCACTGTCCGGTGTGTATCACCCTGTCCTCATAATCTCCTCATCCCTCACTGAGAACGTGTCCATCTCACTGTCCGGTGTGTATCACCCTGTCCTCACAATCTCCACATCCCTCACTGTGAACTTGTCTATCTCACTGTCTGGTGTGTATCACGCTGTCCTCACAATCTCCTCATCCCTCACTGTGAACTTGTCTGTCTCACTGTCTGGTGTGTATCACCCTGTGCTCACAATCTCCTCACAATCTCCTCATCCCTCACTGCGAACGTAACATTCTCACTGGCTGGTGTGTATCACCCTGACCTCACAATCTCCTCATCCCTCACTGAGAACGTGTCCATCTCACTGTCCGGTGTGTATCACCCTGTCCTCACAATCTCCTCATCCCTCACTGTGAACGTGTCAATCTCACTGTCCAGTGTGTATCACCCTGTCCTCACAATCTCCTCATCCCTCTCTGAGAACGTGTCAATCTCACTGTCCAGTGTGTATCACATTGTCCTCACAATCTCCTCATCCCTCACTGTAAACTTGTCCATCTCACTGTCCGGTGTGTACCACCCAGTCCTCACAATCTCCTCATCCCTCACTGAGAACGTGTCCATCTCACTGTCCGGTGTGTATCACCCTGTCCTCACAATCTCCACATCCCTCACTGTGAACTTGTCCATCTCACTGTCTGGTGTGCATCAGCCTGTGCTCACAATCTCCTCACAATCTCCTCATCCCTCACTGTGAACGTGTCAATCTCACTGTCCAGTGTGTATCACACTGTCCTCACAATCTCCTCATCCGTCACTGTGAATGTGTCCATCGCACAGTCCGGTGTGTATCACCCTGTTCTCACAATCTCCACATCCCTCACTGTGAAAGTGTCCAACTCACTCTCCGGTGTGTAACAACCTTTCATCCCAATCTCCTCATTCCTCACTGTGAACGTGTCCATTTCACTGTCCGGTGTGTATCACCCTGTACTCACAATCACCTAATCCCTCACTGTGAAACCGTCAATCTCACTGTCCGGTGTGTATCACCCTGTCCTCACAATCTCCTCTTCCCTCACTGTGAACGTGTCCATCGCCCTGTCCGGTGTGTATCACACTGTCCTCACAATCTCCACATCCCTCACTGTGAACGTGTCCATCACACTGTCCGGTGTGTATCACCCTTTCCTCACAATCTCCTCATGCCTCACTGTGAACGTGACAATCTCACTGTCCGGTGTGAATCACCCTGTCCTCACAATCTCCTCATCCCTCACTGTGAACGTGTCCATCGCACTGTCCGGTGTGTATCACCCTTTCCTCACAATCTCCTCATGCCTCACTGTGAACGTGTCCATCTCACTGTCCGGAGTGTATAACCCTGTACTCACAATCTCTTCGTCCCTCACAGTGAACTTGTCCATCTGACTGTCCGGTCTGTATCATCCTGTCCTCTCAATTTCCTCATCCCTCACTGTGAACCCGTCCATCTCACTGTCTGCTGTGTATCAACCTTTCATTACAATCTCCTCATTCCTCACTGTGAACGTGTTCATCTCACTGTCCTGTATGTATCACCCTGTCCTCACAATCTCCTCATCCCTCACTGTGAACTTGTCCATCTGACTGTTCTGTATGTATCACCCTGTCCTCACAATCTCCTCTTCCCTCACTGTGAGCGTGTCCATCGCACTGTCCGGTGTGTATCACACTGTCCTCACAATCTCCTCATCCCTCACTGTGAACGTGTCCATCGCACTGTCCGGTGTGTATCACCCTTTCCTCACAATCTCCTCATGCCTCACTGTGAACGTGTCCATCTCACTGTCCGGTGTGTATCACCCTGTCCTCACAATCACCTCATCCCTCACTGTGAACTTGTCCAACTCACTGTCCGGTGTGTATCACCCTGTCCTCTCAATCTCCTCATGCCTCACTGTGAACGTGTCCATCTCACTGACTGGTGTGTATCACCCTGTCCTCACAGTCTCCACATCCCTCACTGTGAACGAGTCCATCTCACTGTCCGGTGTGTATCACCCTGTCATCCCAATCTCCTCATCCCTCACTGTGAATGTGTCCATCTCACTGTGCGGTGTGTATCACCCTGTCCTCACAATGACCTCATCCCTCACTGTGAACGTGTCCATCTCACTGTCCGGTGTGTATCACTCTGTCCTCACAATCTCCTCATCCCTCACTGTGAATGTGTCCATCTCACTGTCCGGTGTGTATCACCCTGTCCTCACAATGTCCACATCCCTCACTGTGAACGTGTCCACCTCACTGTCCGGTGTGTATCACCCTGTCCTCACAATGTCCACATCCCTCACTGTGAACGTTTCCATCTCACTGTCCGGTGTGTATCACCCTGTCATCCCAATCTCCTCATTCCACACTGTGTACGTGTCCATTTCACTGTCCGGTGTGTATCACCCTGTCTTCACGATCTCCTCATCCCTCACTGTGATCGTATCCATCTCACTGTCCGGTGTGTATCACCCTGTCCTCACAATCTCCTCATCCCTCACTGTGAACTTGTCCATCTCACTGTCCGGAGTGTATCACCCTGTACTCACAATCTCTTCGTCCCTCACAGTGAACGTGTCCATCTGACTGTCCGGTTTGTATCATCCTGTCCTCTCAATTTCCTCATCCCTCACTGTGAACCCGTCCATCTCACTGTCTGCTGTGTATCAACCTTTCATTACGATCTCCTCATTCCTCACTGTGAACGTGTTCATCTCACTGTCCTGTATGTATCACCCTGTCCTCACAATCTCCTCATCCCTCACTGTGAACTTGTCCATCTGACTGTTCTGTATGTATCACCCTGTCCTCACAATCTCCTCTTCCCTCACTGTGAGCGTGTCCATCGCACTGTCCGGTGTGTATCACACTGTCCTCACAATCTCCTCATTCCTCACTGTGAACGTGTTCATCTCACTGTCCTGTATGTATCACCCTGTCCTCACAATCTCCTCATCCCTCACTGTGAACTTGTCCATCTGACTGTTCTGTATGTATCACCCTGTCCTCACAATCTCCTCTTCCCTCACTGTGAGCGTGTCCATCGCACTGTCCGGTGTGTATCACACTGTCCTCACAATCTCCTCATACCTCACTGTGAACGTGTCCATCGCACTGTCCGGTGTGTATCACCCTTTCCTCACACTCTCCTCATGCCTCACTGTGAACGTGTCCATCTCACTGTCCGGTGTGTATCACTCTGTGCTCACAATCTCCTCACAATCTCCTCATCCCTCAGTGTGAAAGTGTCCTTCTCACTGTCTGGTGTGTATCACCCAATACTCATAATCTCCTCATCCCTCACTGAGAACGTGTCCATCTCACTGTCCGGTGTGTATCACCCTGTCCTCACAATCTCCTCATCCCTCACTGTGAAAGTGTCCTTCTCACTGTCTGGTGTGTATCACCCAATACTCATAATCTCCTCATCCCTCACTGAGAACGTGTCCATCTCACTGTCCGGTGTGTATCACCCTGTCCTCACAATCTCCACATCCCTCACTGTGAACGTGTTCTTCTCACTGTCCGGTGTGTATCACCCTGTCCTCACAATCTCCTCATCCTTCACTGCGAACGTGTCAATCTCACTGTCCAGTGTGTATCACCCTGTTCTCACAATCTTCTCATCCCTGACTGTAAACTTGTCCATCTCACTGTCCGGTGTGTATCACCCTGTACTCACAATCACCTCATCCCTCACTGTGAACTTGTCCAACTCACTGTCCGGTGTGTATCACCCTGTCCTCACAGTCTCCTCATCCCTCACTGTGAACGAGTCCATCTCACTGTCCGGTGTGTATCACCCTGTCCTCACAATGACCTCATCCCTCACTGTGAACGTGACAATCTCACTGTCCGGTGTGTATCACCCTGTCCTCTCAATCTCCTCATGCCTCACTGTGAACGTGTCCATCTCACTGTCTGGTGTGTATCACCCTGTCCTCACAGTCTCCTCATCCCTCACTGTGAACGAGTCCATCTCACTGTCCGGTGTGTATCACCCTGTCCTCACAATGACCTCATCCCTCACTGTGAACGTGTCCATCTCACTGTCCGGTGTGTATCACTCTGTCCTCACAATCTCCTCATCCCTCACTGTGAATGTGTCCATCTCACTGTCCGGTGTGTATCACCCTGTCCTCACAATGTCCACATCCCTCACTGTGAACGTGTCCACCTCACTGTCCGGTGTGTATCACCCTGTCCTCACAATGTCCACATCCCTCACTGTGAACGTTTCCATCTCACTGTCCGGTGTGTATCACCCTGTCATCCGAATCTCCTCATTCCACACTGTGTACGTGTCCATTTCACTGTCCGGTGTGTATCACCCTGTCTTCACGATCTCCTCATCCCTCACTGTGATCGTATCCATCTCACTGTCCGGTGTGTATCACCCTGTCCTCACAATCTCCTCATCCCTCACTGTGAACTTGTCCATCTCACTGTCCGGAGTGTATCACCCTGTACTCACAATCTCTTCGTCCCTCACAGTGAACGTGTCCATCTGACTGTCCGGTTTGTATCATCCTGTCCTCTCAATTTCCTCATCCCTCACTGTGAACCCGTCCATCTCACTGTCTGCTGTGTATCAATCTTTCATTACAATCTCCTCATTCCTCACTGTGAACGTGTTCATCTCACTGTCCTGTATGTATCACCCTGTCCTCACAATTTCCTCATCTCTCACTGTGAACGTGTCCATCTCACTGTCCTGTGTGTATCACCCTGTTCTCACAATCTTCTCATCCCTCACTGTAAACTTGTCCATCTCACTGTCCGGTGTGTATCACCCTGTCCTCACAATCTCCCTATCCCTCACTGTGAACGTGTCCATCTCATCTCCGATGTGTATCACCCTGTCTTCCCAATCTCCTCATCCCTCACTGTGAACGTGTCCATCTCACTGTCCGGTGTGTATCACCCTGTCCTCACAATCTCCTCATCCCTCACTGTGAAAGTGTCCTTCTCACTGTCTGGTGTGTATCACCCAATACTCATAATCTCCTCATCCCTCACTGAGAACGTGTCCATCTCACTGTCCGGTGTGTATCACCCTGTCCTCACAATCTCCACATCCCTCACTGTGAACTTGTCTATCTCACTGTCTGGTGTGTATCACCCTGTGCTCACAATCTCCTCACAATCTCCTCATCCCTCACTGCGAACGTGTCAATCTCACTGTCCAGTGTGTATCACACTGTCCTCACAATCTCCTCATCCCTCACTGTGTACGTATCCATCTCACTGTCCGGTGAGTATCACCCTGTTCTCACAATCTTCTCATCCCTGACTGTAAACTTGTCCATCTCACTGTCCGGTGTGTATCACCCTGTCCTCACAATCTCCTCATTCCTCACTGTGAACGTGTCCATCTCACTGTCCGCTGTGTATCACCCTGTCCTCACAATCTCCTCATCCCTCATTGTGAACGTGACAATCTCACTGTCCTGTGTGTATCACCCTGTCATCACAATCACCTCACCCGTCACTGTGAACGTGTCCATCTCACTGTCCATTGTGTATCACCCTGTCCTCACAATCTCCTCATCCGTCACTGTGAACGCGTCCATCTCACAGTCTGGTGTGTATCACCCTGTGCTCACAATCACCTCACAATCTCCTCATCCCTCACTGCGAAAGTGTCAATCTCACTGTCCAGTGTGTATCACCCTGTCCTCACAATCTCCTCATCCCTCACTGAGAACGTGTCAATCTCACTGTCCAGTGTGTATCACATTGTCCTCACAATCTCCTCATACCTCACTGTGAACGTGTCCATCTCACTGTCCGGTGTGTACCACCCAGTCCTCACAATCACCTCATCCTTCACTGTAAACTTGTCCATCTCACTGTCCGGTGTGTATCACCCTGTGCTCACAATCTCCTCATCCCTCACGGCGAACGTGTCAATCTCACTGTCCAGTGTGTATCACACTGTTCTCACAATCTCCTCATACCTCACTGTGTACGTATCCATGGCACTGTCCTGTGAGTATCACCCTGTCCTCACAATCTTCTCATCCCTCACTGTAAACTTGTCCATCTCACTGTCCGGTGTGTATCACCCTGTCCTCACAATCTCCACATCCCTCACTGTGAACTTGTCTGTCTCACTGTCTGGTGTGTATCACCCTGTGCTCACAATCTCCTCACAATCTCCTCATCCCTGACTGCGACTGTGTCAATATCACTGTCCAGTGTGTATCACACTGTCCTCACAATCTTCTCATCCCTCAATGTAAATGTGTCCATCTCTGTGTCCGGTGTGTATCACCCTGTCCTCACAATCTCCTCATCCCTCACTGTGAACGTGTCCATTTCACTGTCCGGTGTGTATCACCCTGTCGTCACGATCTCCTCATCCCTCACTGTGATCGTGTCCATCTCACTGTCCGGTGTGTATCACCCTGTCCTCACAATCTCCTCATCCCTCACTGTGAACTTGTCCATCTCACTGTCCGGAGTGTATCACCCTGTACTCACAATCTCTTCGTCCCTCACAGTGAACGTGTCCATCTGACTGTCCGGTGTGTATCATCCTGTCCTCTCAATTTCCTCATCCCTCACTGTGAACCCGTCCATCTCACTGTCTGCTGTGTATCAACCTTTCATTACAATCTCCTCATTCCTCACTGTGAACGTGTTCATCTCACTGTCCTGTATGTATCACCCTGTCCTCACAATTTCCTCATCTCTCACTGTGAACGTGTCCATCACACTGTCCGGTGTGTATCACCCTTTCCTCACAATCTCCTCATGCCTCACTGTGAACGTGACAATCTCACTGTCCGGTGTGAATCACCCTGTCCTCACAATCTCCTCATCCCTCACTGTGAACGTGTCCATCGCACTGTCCGGTGTGTATCACCCTTTCCTCACAATCTCCTCATGCCTCACTGTGAACGTGTCCATCTCACTGTCCGGAGTGTATAACCCTGTACTCACAATCTCTTCGTCCCTCACAGTGAACTTGTCCATCTGACTGTCCGGTGTGTATCATCCTGTCCTCTCAATTTCCTCATCCCTCACTGTGAACCCGTCCATCTCACTGTCTGCTGTGTATCAACCTTTCATTACAATCTCCTCATTCCTCACTGTGAACGTGTTCATCTCACTGTCCTGTATGTATCACCCTGTCCTCACAATCTCCTCATCCCTCACTGTGAACTTGTCCATCTGACTGATCTGTATGTATCACCCTGTCCTCACAATCTCCTCTTCCCTCACTGTGAGCGTGTCCATCGCACTGTCCGGTGTGTATCACACTGTCCTCACAATCTCCTCATCCCTCACTGTGAACGTGTCCATCGCACTGTCCGGTGTGTATCACCCTTTCCTCACAATCTCCTCATGCCTCACTGTGAACGTGTCCATCTCACTGTCCGGTGTGTATCACCCTGTACTCACAATCACCTCATCCCTCACTGTGAACTTGTCCAACTCACTGTCCGGTGTGTATCACCCTGTCCTCTCAATCTCCTCATGCCTCACTGTGAACGTGTCCATCTCACTGACTGGTGTGTATCACCCTGTCCTCACAGTCTCCTCATCCCTCACTGTGAACGAGTCCATCTCACTGTCCGGTGTGTATCACCCTGTCATCCCAATCTCCTCATCCCTCACTGTGAATGTGTCCATCTCACTGTGCGGTGTGTATCACCCTGTCCTCACAATGACCTCATCCCTCACTGTGAACGTGTCCATCTCACTGTCCGGTGTGTATCACTCTGTCCTCACAATCTCCTCATCCCTCACTGTGAATGTGTCCATCTCACTGTCCGGTGTGTATCACCCTGTCCTCACAATGTCCACATCCCTCACTGTGAACGTGTCCACCTCACTGTCCGGTGTGTATCACCCTGTCCTCACAATGTCCACATCCCTCACTGTGAACGTTTCCATCTCACTGTCCGGTGTGTATCACCCTGTCATCCCAATCTCCTCATTCCACACTGTGTACGTGTCCATTTCACTGTCCGGTGTGTATCACCCTGTCTTCACGATCTCCTCATCCCTCACTGTGATCGTATCCATCTCACTGTCCGGTGTGTATCACCCTGTCCTCACAATCTCCTCATCCCTCACTGTGAACTTGTCCATCTCACTGTCCGGAGTGTATCACCCTGTACTCACAATCTCTTCGTCCCTCACAGTGAACGTGTCCATCTGACTGTCCGGTTTGTATCATCCTGTCCTCTCAATTTCCTCATCCCTCACTGTGAACCCGTCCATCTCACTGTCTGCTGTGTATCAACCTTTCATTACAATCTCCTCATTCCTCACTGTGAACGTGTTCATCTCACTGTCCTGTATGTATCACCCTGTCCTCACAATTTCCTCATCTCTCACTGTGAACGTGTCCATCTCACTGTCCTGTGTGTATCACCCTGTTCTCACAATCTTCTCATCCCTCACTGTAAACTTGTCCATCTCACTGTCCGGTGTGTATCACCCTGTCCTCACAATCTCCCTATCCCTCACTGTGAACGTGTCCATCTCATCTCCGATGTGTATCACCCTGTCTTCCCAATCTCCTCATCCCTCACTGAGAAAGTGTCCATCTCACTGCCTGGTGTGTATCACTCTGTGCTCACAATCTCCTCATCCCTCAGTGTGAAAGTGTCCTTCTCACTGTCTGGTGTGTATCACCCAATACTCATAATCTCCTCATCCCTCACTGAGAACGTGTCCATCTCACTGTCCGGTGTGTATCACCCTGTCCTCACAATCTCCTCATCCCTCACTGTGAAAGTGTCCTTCTCACTGTCTGGTGTGTATCACCCAATACTCATAATCTCCTCATCCCTCACTGAGAACGTGTCCATCTCACTGTCCGGTGTGTATCACCCTGTCCTCACAATCTCCACATCCCTCACTGTGAACTTGTCTATCTCACTGTCTGGTGTGCATCACGCTGTGCTCACAATCTCCTCACAATCTCCTCATCCTTCACTGCGAACGTGTCAATCTCACTGTCCAGTGTGTATCACCCTGTTCTCACAATCTTCTCATCCCTGACTGTAAACTTGTCCATCTCACTGTCCGGTGTGTATCACCCTGTACTCACAATCACCTCATCCCTCACTGTGAACTTGTCCAACTCACTGTCCGGTGTGTATCACCCTGTCCTCTCAATCTCCTCATGCCTCACTGTGAACGTGTCCATCTCACTGACTGGTGTGTATCACCCTGTCCTCACAGTCTCCTCATCCCTCACTGTGAACGAGTCCATCTCACTGTCCGGTGTGTATCACCCTGTCATCCCAATCTCCTCATCCCTCACTGTGAATGTGTCCAACTCACTGTGCGGTGTGTATCACCCTGTCCTCACAATGACCTCATCCCTCACTGTGAACGTGTCCATCTCACTGTCCGGTGTGTATCACTCTGTCCTCACAATCTCCTCATCCCTCACTGTGAATGTGTCCATCTCACTGTCCGGTGTGTATCACCCTGTCCTCACAATGTCCACATCCCTCACTGTGAACGTGTCCACCTCACTGTCCGGTGTGTATCACCCTGTCCTCACAATGTCCACATCCCTCACTGTGAACGTTTCCATCTCACTGTCCGGTGTGTATCACCCTGTCATCCCAATCTCCTCATTCCACACTGTGTACGTGTCCATTTCACTGTCCGGTGTGTATCACCCTGTCTTCACGATCTCCTCATCCCTCACTGTGATCGTATCCATCTCACTGTCCGGTGTGTATCACCCTGTCCTCACAATCTCCTCATCCCTCACTGTGAACTTGTCCATCTCACTGTCCGGAGTGTATCACCCTGTACTCACAATCCCTTCGTCCCTCACAGTGAACGTGTCCATCTGACTGTCCGGTTTGTATCATCCTGTCCTCTCAATTTCCTCATCCCTCACTGTGAACCCGTCCATCTCACTGTCTGCTGTGTATCAACCTTTCATTACAATCTCCTCATTCCTCACTGTGAACGTGTTCATCTCACTGTCCTGTATGTATCACCCTGTCCTCACAATTTCCTCATCTCTCACTGTGAACGTGTCCATCTCACTGTCCTGTGTGTATCACCCTGTTCTCACAATCTTCTCATCCCTCACTGTAAACTTGTCCATCTCACTGTCCGGTGTGTATCACCCTGTCCTCACAATCTCCCTATCCCTCACTGTGAACGTGTCCATCTCATCTCCGATGTGTATCACCCTGTCTTCCCAATCTCCTCATCCCTCACTGAGAAAGTGTCCATCTCACTGCCTGGTGTGTATCACGCTGTGCTCACAATCTCCTCACAATCTCCTCATCCCTCAGTGTGAAAGTGTCCTTCTCACTGTCTGGTGTGTATCACCCAATACTCATAATCTCCTCATCCCTCACTGAGAACGTGTCCATCTCACTGTCCGGTGTGTATCACCCTGTCCTCACAATCTCCTCATCCCTCACTGTGAAAGTGTCCTTCTCACTGTCTGGTGTGTATCACCCAATACTCATAATCTCCTCATCCCTCACTGAGAACGTGTCCATCTCACTGTCCGGTGTGTATCACCCTGTCCTCACAATCTCCACATCCCTCACTGTGAACTTGTCTATCTCACTGTCTGGTGTGCATCACGCTGTGCTCACAATCTCCACACAATCTCCTCATCCCTCACTGCGAACGTGTCAATCTCACTGTCCAGTGTGTATCACACTGTCCTCACAATCTCCTCATTCCTCACTGTGTACGTATCCATCTCACTGTCCGGTGAGTATCACCCTGTTCTCACAATCTTCTCATCCCTGACTGTAAACTTGTCCATCTCACTGTCCGGTGTGTACCACCCTGTCCTCACAATCTCCTCATCCGTCACTGTGAACGCGTCCATCTCACAGTCTGGTGTGTATCACCCTGTGCTCACAATCACCTCACAATCTCCTCATCCCTCACTGCGAACGTGTCAATCTCACTGTCCAGTGTGTATGACACTGTCCTCACAATCTCCTCATCCCTCACTGTGAACGCGTCCATCTCACAGTCTGGTGTGTATCATCCTGTCCTCACAATCTCCTCATCCCTCACTGTGAACGTGTCCATCTCACTGTCCGGTGTGTATCACCCTGTCCTCACAATCTCCTCATCCCTCACTGTGAACGTGTCCATCTCACTGTCCGGTGTGTATCACCCTGTCCTCTCAATCTCCTCATCCCTCACTGTGAACGTGTCAATCTCACTGTCCAGTGTGTATCACATTGTCCTCACAATCTCCTCATACCTCACTGTGAACGTGTCCATCTCACTGTCCGGTGTGTACCACCCAGTCCTCACAATCACCTCATCCTTCACTGTAAACTTGTCCATCTCACTGTCCGGTGTGTATCACCCTGTCCTCACAATCTCCTCGTCCGTCACTGTGAACGCGTCCATCTCACAGTCTGGTGTGTATCACCCTGTGCTCACAATCTCCTCATCCCTCACGGCGAACGTGTCAATCTCACTGTCCAGTGTGTATCACACTGTTCTCACAATCTCCTCATACCTCACTGTGTACGTATCCATGGCACGGTCCTGTGAGTATCACCCTGTCCTCACAATCTTCTCATCCCTCACTGTAAACTTGTCCATCTCACTGTCCGGTGTGTATCACCCTGTCCTCACAATCTCCACATCCCTCACTGTGAACTTGTCTGTCTCACTGTCTGGTGTGTATCACCCTGTGCTCACAATCTCCTCACAATCTCCTCATCCCTGACTGCGACTGTGTCAATATCACTGTCCAGTGTGTATCACACTGTCCTCACAATCTTCTCATCCCTCAATGTAAATGTGTCCATCTCTGTGTCCGGTGTGTATCACCCTGTCCTCACAATCTCCTCATCCCTCACTGTGAACGTGTCCATTTCACTGTCCGGTGTGTATCACCCTGTCGTCACGATCTCCTCATCCCTCACTGTGATCGTGTCCATCTCACTGTCCGGTGTGTATCACCCTGTCCTCACAATCTCCTCATCCCTCACTGTGAACTTGTCCATCTCACTGTCCGGAGTGTATCACCCTGTACTCACAATCTCTTCGTCCCTCACAGTGAACGTGTCCATCTGACTGTCCGGTGTGTATCATCCTGTCCTCTCAATTTCCTCATCCCTCACTGTGAACCCGTCCATCTCACTGTCTGCTGTGTATCAACCTTTCATTACAATCTCCTCATTCCTCACTGTGAACGTGTTCATCTCACTGTCCTGTATGTATCACCCTGTCCTCACAATTTCCTCATCTCTCACTGTGAACGTGTCCATCTCACTGTCCGGTGTGTATCACCCTGTTCTCACAATCTTCTCATCCCTCACTGTAAACTTGTCCATCTCACTGTCCGATGTGTATCACCCTGTTCTCACAATCTTCTCATCCCTCACTGTAAACTTGTCCATCTCACTGTCCGGTGTGTATCACCCTGTCCTCACAATCTCCCTATCCCTCACTGTGAACGTGTCCATCTCATGTCCGATGTGTATCACCCTGTCTTCCCAATCTCCTCATCCCTCACTGTGAAAGTGTCCTTCTCACTGTCTGGTGTGTATCACCCTGTCTTCCCAATCTCCTCATCCCTCACTGTGAACTTGTCTATCTCACTGTCTGGTGTGTATCACGCTGTGCTCACAATTTCCTCACAATCTCCTCATCCCTCACTGCGAACGTGTCCATCTCACTGTCCGGTGTGTATCACCCTGTCCTCACAATCTCCTCATCCCTCACTGGGAACTTGTCCATCTCACTGTCCCGTGTGTATCACCCTGTCCTCACAATCTCCTCATCCGTCACTGTGAACTTGTCCATCTCACTGTCCGGAGTGTATCACCCTGTGCTCACAATCTCCTCACAATCTCCTCATCCCTCACGGCGAACGTGTCAATCTCACTGTCCAGTGTGTATCACACTGTCCTCACAATCTCCTCATCCCTCACTGTGTACATATCCATCGCACTGTCCTGTGAGTATCACCCTGTCCTCACAATCTTCTCATCCCTCACTGTAAACTTGTCCATCTCACTGTCCGGTGTGTATCACACTGTCCTCACAATCTCCACATCCCTCACTGTGAACTTGTCTGTCTCACTGTCTGGTGTGTATCACCCTGTGCTCACAATCTCCTCACAATCTCCTCATCCCTGACTGCGACTGTGTCAATATCACTGTCCAGTGTGTATCACACTGTCCTCACAGTCTTCTCATCCCTCAATGTAAATGTGTCCATCTCTGTGTCCGGTGTGTATCACCCTGTCCTCACAATCTCCTCATCCCTCACTGTGAACGTGTCCATCTCACTGTCCGGTGTGTATCACCCTGTCCTCACAATCTCCTCATCCCTCACTGTGAACTTGTCCATCTCACATTCCCGTGTGTATCACCCTGTCCTCACAATCTCCTCATCCCTCACTGTGAACTTGTCCATCTCACTGTCCGGAGTGTATCACCCTGTACTCACAATCTCTTCGTCCCTCACAGTGAACGTGTCCATCTGACTGTCCGGTGTGTATCATCCTGTCCTCTCAATTTCCTCATCCCTCACTGTGAACCCGTCCATCTCACTGTCCGCTGTGTATCAACCTTTCATTACAATCTCCTCATCCCTCACTGTAAACTTGTCCATCTCACTGTCCAGTGTGTATCACCCTGTCCTCACAATCTCCCTATCCCTCACTGTGAACGTGTCCATCTCATGTCCGATGTGTATCACCCTGTCTTCCCAATCTCCTCATCCCTCACTGAGAAAGTGTCCATCTCACTGCCTGGTGAGTATCACCCTGTCCTCACAATCTCCTCACAATCTCCTCATCCCTCAGTGTGAACGTGTCCATCTCAATGTCTGGAGTGTATCACCCTGTCCTCACAATCTCCTCATCCCTCACAGTGAACGTCTCCATCTCACTGTCCGGTGAGTATCACACTGTCCTCACAATCTTCTCATCCCTCACTGTAAACTTGTCCATCTCACTGTCCGGTGTGTATCACCCTGTCCTCATAATCTCCTCATCCGTCACTGTGAACGCGTCCATCTCACTGTCTGGTGTGTATCACCCTGTGCTCACAATCACTTCACAATCACCTCATCACTCACTGCGAACGTGTCAATCTCACTGTCCATTGTGTATCACACTGTCCTCACAATCTCCACATTCCTTACTGTGTACGTATCCATCTCACTGTCCGATGTGTATCACCCTGTCCTCACAATCTTCTCATGCCTCAATGTAAACTTGTCCATCTCACTGTCCGGTGAGTATCACCCTGTCCTCACAATCTTCTCATGCCTCAATGTAAACTTGTCCATCTCACTGTCCGGTGAGTATCACCCTGTCCTCACAATCTTCTCATGCCTCAATGTAAACTAGTCCATCTCACTGTCCGGTGTGTATCACCCTGTCCTCACAATCTTCTCATGCCTCAATGTAAACTTGTCCATCTCACTGTCCAGTGTGTATCACAGTGTCCTCATAATCTCCTCATCCGTCACTGTGAACGCGTCCATCTCACTGTCCGGTGTGTATCACCCTGTTCTCACAATCTTCTCATCCCTCACTGTAAACATGTCCATCTCACTGTCCGGTGTGTATCACCCTGTCCTCACAATCTCCTCATTCCTCACTGTGAACGTGTTCATCTCACTGTCCGGTGTGTATCACCCTGTCCTCACAATCTCCCTATCCCTCACTGTGAACGTGTCCATCTCATGTCAGATGTGTATCACCCTGTCTTCCCAATCTCCTCATCCCTCACTGAGAAAGTGTCCATCTCACTGTCCGGTGTGTATCACCCTGTCCTCACAATCTCCTTATCGGTCACTGTGAACGCGTCCATCTCACTGTCTGGTGTGTATCACCCTGTGCTCACAATCACCTCACAATCTCCTCATCCCTCACTGTGAACTTGTCCATCTCACTGTCCGGTGTGTAACACCCTGTCCTCACAATCTCCTCATCCCTCACTGAGAACGTGTCCATCTCACTGTCCGGTATGTATCACCCTGTGCTCACAATCTCCACATCCCTCACTGTGAACTTGTCTATCTCACTGTCTGGTCTGTATCACCATGTGCTCACAATCTCCTCGTCCGTCACTGTGAACGCGTCCATCTCACAGTCTTGTGTGTATCACCCTGTGCTCACAATCACCTCATCCCTCACTGTGAACGTGTCCATCTCACTGTCCGGTGTGTATCACCCTGTCCTCTCAATCTCCTCATCCCCCACTGTGAACGTGTCCATCTCACTGTCTGGTGTGTATCACCCTGTCCTCACAATCTCCTCATCCCTCACTGTGAAGGTGTCCATTTCACTGTCAGGTGTGTATCACCCTGTCATCTCAATCTCCTCATCCCTCACTGTGAACGTGTCCATCTCACTGTCCGGTGTGTATCACCCTGTACTCACAATCACCTCATCCCTCACTGTGAACGTGTCCATCTCACTGTCCGGTGTGTATCACCCTGTCCTCACAATCTCCTCATCCCTCACTGTGAACGTGTCCATCTCACTGTCCGGTGTGTATCACCCTGTCCTCACAATCTCCTCATCCCTCACTGTGAACGTGTCCATCTCACTCTCCGCTGTGTATCACCCTGTCCTCACAATCTCCTCATCCCTCACTGTGAACGTGTCCATCTCACTGTCCGGTGTGTATCACCCTGTCCTCACAATCTCCTTATCCGTCACTGTGAACGCGTCCATCTCACTGTCTGGTGTGTATCACCCTGTGCTCACAATCACCTCACAATCTCCTCATCCCTCACTGCGAACGTGTAAATCTCACTGTACAGTGTGTATCACACTGTCCTCACAATCTCCTCATCCCTCACTGAGAACGTGTCCATCTCACTGTCCGGTGTGTATCACCCTGTGCTCACAATCTCCACATCCCTCACTGTGAACTTGTCTATCTCACTGTCTGGTGTGTATCACCATGTGCTCACAATCTCCTCACAATCTCCTCATCCCTCACTGCGAACGTGTCAATCTCACTGTCCAGTGTGTATCACACTGTCCTCACAATCTCCTCATCCCTCACTGTAAACTTGTCCATCTCACTGTCCGGTGTGAATCACCCTGTCCTCACAATCTCCTCGTCCGTCACTGTGAACGCGTCCATCTCACTGTCTGGTGTGTATCACCCTGTGCTCACAATCTCCTCATCCCTCACTGCGAACGTGTCAATCTCACTGTCCAGTGTGTATCACACTGTCCTCACAATCTCCTCATCCCTCACTGTGTACGTATCCATCGCACTGTCCAGTGAGTATCAACCTGTCCTCACAATCTTCTCAACCCTCACTGTAAACTTGTCCATCTCACTGTCCGGTCTGTATCACACTGTCCTCAAAATCTCGTCATCCCTCAATGTGAACTTGTCTGTCTCACTGTCTGGTGTGTATCACCCTGTGCTCACAATCTCCTCACAATCTCCTCATCCCTGACTGCGAACGTGTCAATCTCACTGTCCAGTGTGTATCACACTGCCCTTACAATCTTCTCATCCCTCACTGTGAACGTGTCCATCTCACTGTCCGGTGTGTATCACCCTGTCCTCACTATCTCCTCATCCCTCACTGTGAACGTCTCCATCTCACTGTCCGGTGTGTATCACCCTGTGCTCACAATCACCTCATCCCTCACTGTGAACGTGTCCATCTCACTGTCCGGTGTGTATCACCCTGTCCTCACAATGTCCACATCCCTCACTGTGAACATTTCCATCTCACTGTCCGGTGTGTATCACCCTGTCATCCCAATCTCCTCATTCCACACTGTGAACGTGTCCATTTCAATGTCCGGTGTGTATCACCCGGTCTTAACGATCTCCTCATCCCTCACTGTGATCGTGTCCATCTCACTGTCCGGAGAGTATCACCCTGTACTCACAATCTCTTCGACCCTCACAGTGAACGTGTCCATCTGACTGTCCGGTGTGTATCATCCTGTCCTCTCAATTACCTCATCCCTCACTGTGAACCCGTCCATCTCACTGTCCGCTGTGTATCAACCTTTCATTACAATCTCCTCATTCCTCACTGTGAACGTGTTCATCTCACTGTCCTGTCTATATCACCCTGTCCTCACAACTTCCTCATCTCTCACTGTGAATGTGTCCATCTCACTGTCCGGTGTGTATCACCCTGTTCTCACAATCTTCTCATCCCTCACTGTAAACTTGTCCATCTCACTGTCCGGTGTGTATCACCCTGTTCTCACAATCTTCTCATCCCTCACTGTAAACTTGTCCATCTCACTGTCCGGTGTGTATCACCCTGTCCTCACAATCTCCCTATCCCTCACTGTGAACGTGTCCATCTCATGTCTGATGTGTATCACCCTGTCTTCCCAATCTCCTCATCCCTCACTGAGAAAGTGTCCATCTCACTGCCTGGTGAGTAACACCCTGTCCTCACAATCTCCTCACAATCTCCTCATACCTCAGTGTTAACGTGTCCATCTCACTGTCTGGACTGTATCACCCTGTCCACACAATCTCCTCATCCCTCACTGTGAACGTGTCCTTCTCACTGTCTGGTGTGTATCACCCAATACTCATAATCTCCTCATCCCTCACTGAGAACGTGTCCATCTCACTGTCCGGTGTGTATCACCCTGTCCTCACAATCTCCACATCCCTCACTGTGAACTTGTCTATCTCACTGTCTGGTGTGTATCACCCTGTGCTCACAATCTCCTCATCCCTCACTGCGAACGTGTCAATCTCACTGTCCAGTGTGTATCACACTGTCCTCACAATCTCCTCTTCCCTCACTGTGTACGTACCCATCTCACTGTCTGGTGAGTATCACCCTGTCCTCACAATCTTCTCATCCCTCACTGCGAACGTGTCAATCTCACTGTCCAGTGTGTATCACACTGTCCTCACAATCTCCTCATCCCTCACTGTGAACGTGACATTCTCACTGGCTGGTGTGTATCACCCTGTCCTCACAATCTCCTCATCCCTCACTGTGAACGTGTATATCTCACTGTCCTGTGTTTATCACCCTGTCCTCACAATCTCCTCATCCCTCACTGAGAACGTGTCAATCTCACTGGCCAGTGTGTATCACATTGTCCTCACAATCTCCTCATCCCTCACTGTAAACTTGTCCATCTCACTGTCCGGTGTGTATCACCCTGTCCTCACAATCTCCTCGTCCGTCACTGTGAACGCGTCCATCTCACAGTCTGGTGTGTATCACCCTGTGCTCACAATCTCCTCATCCCTCACGGCGAACGTGTCAATCTCACTGTCCAGTGTGTATCACACTGTCCTCACAATCTCCTCATACCTCACTGTGAACGTGTCCATCTCACTGTCCGGTGTGTATCACCCTGTCCTCACAATCTCCTCATCCCTCACTGTGAACGTATCCATCGCACTGTCCAGTGTGTATCACACTGTCCTCACAATCTCCTCATCCCTCACTGTGAACGTGTCCATCTCACTGTCCGGTGTGTATCACCCTGTCCTCACAATCTCCTCATCCCTCACTATGAACTTGTCCATCTCACTGTCCCGTGTGTATCACCCTGTCCTCACAATCTCCTCATCCCTCACTGTGAACATGTCCATCTGACTGTCCGGTGTGTATCATCCTGTCCTCTCAATTTCCTCATCCCTCACTGTGAACCCGTCCATCTCACTGTCCGCTGTGTATCAACCTTTCATTACAATCTCCTCATCCCTCACTGTGAACGTGTCCATCTCACTGTCCGCTGTGTATCAACCTTTCATTACAATCTCCTCATCCCTCACTGTAAACTTGTCCATCTCATGTCCGATGTGTATCACCCTGTCTTCCCAATCTCCACATCCCTCACTGTGAAAGTGTCCATCTCACTCTCCGGTGTGTATCAACCTTTCATCCCAATCTCCTCATTCCTCACTGTGAACGTGTCCATTTCACTGTCCGGTGTGTATCACCGTGTGCTCACAATCACCTCATCCCTCACTGTGAACGTGTCCATTTCACTGTCCGGTGTGTATCACCCTGTCCTCACAATCACCTAATCCCTCACTGTGAAACCGTCAATCTGACTGTCCGGTGTGTATCACCTTGTCCACACAATCTCTCTCATCCCTCACTGTGAACTTGTCCATCTGACTGTTCTGTATGTATCACCTTGTCCACACAATCTCCTCTTCCCTCACTGTGAACGTGTCCATCGCACTGTCCGGTGTGTATCACACTGTCCTCACAATCTCCTCATCCCTCACTGTGAACGTGTACATCGCACTGTCCGGTGTGTATCACCCTTTCCTCACAATCTCCTCATGCCTCACTGTGAACGTGACAATCTCACTGTCCGGTGGGAATCACCCTGTCCTCACAATCTCCACATCCCTCACTGTGAACGTGTCCATCTCACTGTCCGGTGTGTATCACCCTGTTCTCACAATCTTCTCATCCCTCACTGTAAACTTTTCCATCTCACTGTCCGGTGTGTATCACCCTGTCCTCACAATCTCCCTATCCCTCACTGTGAACGTGTCCATCTCATGTCTGATGTGTATCACCCTGTCTTCCCAATCTCCTCATCCCTCACTGAGAAAGTGTCCATCTCACTGCCTGGTGAGTAACACCCTGTCCTCACAATCTCCTCACAATCTCCTCATACCTCAGTGTTAACGTGTCCATCTCACTGTCTGGACTGTATCACCCTGTCCACACAATCTCCTCATCCCTCACTGTGAACGTGTCCTTCTCACTGTCTGGTGTGTATCACCCAATACTCATAATCTCCTCATCCCTCACTGAGAACGTGTCCATCTCACTGTCCGGTGTGTATCACCCTGTCCTCACAATCTCCACATCCCTCACTGTGAACTTGTCTATCTCACTGTCTGGTGTGTATCACACTGTGCTCACAATCTCCTCATCCCTCACTGTGTACGTACCCATCTCACTGTCTGGTGAGTATCACCCTGTCCTCACAATCTTCTCATCCCTCACTGTAAACTTGTCCATCTCACTGTCCGGTGTGTATCACCCTGTCCTCACAATCTCCTCATCCGTCACTGTGAACGCGTCCATCTCACAGTCTGGTGTGTATCACCCTGTGCTCACAATCACCTCACAATCTCCTCATCCCTCACTGCGAACGTGTCAATCTCACTGTCCAGTGTGTATCACACTGTCCTCACAATCTCCTCATCCCTCACTGTGAACGTGACATTCTCACTGGCTGGTGTGTATCACCCTGTCCTCACAATCTCCACATCCCTCACTGTGAACTTGTCCATCTCACTGTCTGGTGTGCATCAGCCTGTGCTCACAATCTCCTCACAATCTCCTCATCCCTCACTGTGAACGTGTCAATCTCACTGTCCAGTGTGTATCACACTGTCCTCACAATCTCCTCATCCGTCACTGTGAATGTGTCCATCGCACAGTCCGGTGTGTATCACCCTGTTCTCACAATCTCCACATCCCTCACTGTGAAAGTGTCCATCTCACTCTCCGGTGTGTAACAACCTTTCATCCCAATCTCCTCATTCCTCACTGTGAACGTGTCCATTTCACTGTCCGGTGTGTATCACCCTGTACTCACAATCACCTAATCCCTCACTGTGAAACCGTCAATCTCACTGTCCGGTGTGTATCACCCTGTCCTCACAATCTCCTCTTCCCTCACTGTGAACGTGTCCATCGCCCTGTCCGGTGTGTATCACACTGTCCTCACAATCTCCACATCCCTCACTGTGAACGTGTCCATCACACTGTCCGGTGTGTATCACCCTTTCCTCACAATCTCCTCATGCCTCACTGTGAACGTGACAATCTCACTGTCCGGTGTGAATCACCCTGTCCTCACAATCTCCTCATCCCTCACTGTGAACGTGTCCATCGCACTGTCCGGTGTGTATCACCCTTTCCTCACAATCTCCTCATGCCTCACTGTGAACGTGTCCATCTCACTGTCCGGAGTGTATAACCCTGTACTCACAATCTCTTCGTCCCTCACAGTGAACTTGTCCATCTGACTGTCCGGTGTGTATCATCCTGTCCTCTCAATTTCCTCATCCCTCACTGTGAACCCGTCCATCTCACTGTCTGCTGTGTATCAACCTTTCATTACAATCTCCTCATTCCTCACTGTGAACGTGTTCATCTCACTGTCCTGTATGTATCACCCTGTCCTCACAATCTCCTCATCCCTCACTGTGAACTTGTCCATCTGACTGTTCTGTATGTATCACCCTGTCCTCACAATCTCCTCTTCCCTCACTGTGAGCGTGTCCATCGCACTGTCCGGTGTGTATCACACTGTCCTCACAATCTCCTCATCCCTCACTGTGAACGTGTCCATCGCACTGTCCGGTGTGTATCACCCTTTCCTCACAATCTCCTCATGCCTCACTGTGAACGTGTCCATCTCACTGTCCGGTGTGTATCACCCTGTCCTCACAATCACCTCATCCCTCACTGTGAACTTGTCCAACTCACTGTCCGGTGTGTATCACCCTGTCCTCTCAATCTCCTCATGCCTCACTGTGAACGTGTCCATCTCACTGACTGGTGTGTATCACCCTGTCCTCACAGTCTCCTCATCCCTCACTGTGAACGAGTCCATCTCACTGTCCGGTGTGTATCACCCTGTCATCCCAATCTCCTCATCCCTCACTGTGAACGTGTCCATCTCACTGTGCGGTGTGTATCACCCTGTCCTCACAATGACCACATCCCTCACTGTGAACGTGTCCATCTCACTGTCCGGTGTGTATCACTCTGTCCTCACAATCTCCTCATCCCTCACTGTGAATGTGTCCATCTCACTGTCCGGTGTGTATCACCCTGTCCTCAGAATGTCCACATCCCTCACTGTGAACGTGTCCACCTCACTGTCCGGTGTGTATCACCCTGTCCTCACAATGTCCACATCCCTCACTGTGAACGTTTCCATCTCACTGTCCGGTGTGTATCACCCTGTCATCCCAATCTCCTCATTCCACACTGTGTACGTGTCCATTTCACTGTCCGGTGTGTATCACCCTGTCTTCACGATCTCCTCATCCCTCACTGTGATCGTATCCATCTCACTGTCCGGTGTGTATCACCCTGTCCTCACAATCTCCTCATCCCTCACTGTGAACTTGTCCATCTCACTGTCCGGAGTGTATCACCCTGTACTCACAATCTCTTCGTCCCTCACAGTGAACGTGTCCATCTGACTGTCCGGTTTGTATCATCCTGTCCTCTCAATTTCCTCATCCCTCACTGTGAACCCGTCCATCTCACTGTCTGCTGTGTATCAACCTTTCATTACGATCTCCTCATTCCTCACTGTGAACGTGTTCATCTCACTGTCCTGTATGTATCACCCTGTCCTCACAATCTCCTCATCCCTCACTGTGAACTTGTCCATCTGACTGTTCTGTATGTATCACCCTGTCCTCACAATCTCCTCTTCCCTCACTGTGAGCGTGTCCATCGCACTGTCCGGTGTGTATCACACTGTCCTCACAATCTCCTCATTCCTCACTGTGAACGTGTTCATCTCACTGTCCTGTATGTATCACCCTGTCCTCACAATCTCCTCATCCCTCACTGTGAACTTGTCCATCTGACTGTTCTGTATGTATCACCCTGTCCTCACAATCTCCTCTTCCCTCACTGTGAGCGTGTCCATCGCACTGTCCGGTGTGTATCACACTGTCCTCACAATCTCCTCATACCTCACTGTGAACGTGTCCATCGCACTGTCCGGTGTGTATCACCCTTTCCTCACACTCTCCTCATGCCTCACTGTGAACGTGTCCATCTCACTGTCCGGTGTGTATCACTCTGTGCTCACAATCTCCTCACAATCTCCTCATCCCTCACTGTGAAAGTGTCCTTCTCACTGTCTGGTGTGTATCACCCAATACTCATAATCTCCTCATCCCTCACTGAGAACGTGTCCATCTCACTGTCCGGTGTGTATCACCCTGTCCTCACAATCTCCACATCCCTCACTGTGAACTTGTCTATCTCACTGTCTGGTGTGCATCACGCTGTGCTCACAATCTCCTCATAATCTCCTCATCCTTCACTGCGAACGTGTCAATCTCACTGTCCAGTGTGTATCACCCTGTTCTCACAATCTTCTCATCCCTGACTGTAAACTTGTCCATCTCACTGTCCGGTGTGTATCACCCTGTACTCACAATCACCTCATCCCTCACTGTGAACTTGTCCAACTCACTGTCCGGTGTGTATCACCCTGTCCTCTCAATCTCCTCATGCCTCACTGTGAACGTGTCCATCTCACTGACTGGTGTGTATCACCCTGTCCTCACAGTCTCCTCATCCCTCACTGTGAACGAGTCCATCTCACTGTCCGGTGTGTATCACCCTGTCATCCCAATCTCCTCATCCCTCACTGTGAATGTGTCCAACTCACTGTGCGGTGTGTATCACCCTGTCCTCACAATGACCTCATCCCTCACTGTGAACGTGTCCATCTCACTGTCCGGTGTGTATCACTCTGTCCTCACAATCTCCTCATCCCTCACTGTGAATGTGTCCATCTCACTGTCCGGTGTGTATCACCCTGTCCTCACAATGTCCACATCCCTCACTGTGAACGTGTCCACCTCACTGTCCGGTGTGTATCACCCTGTCCTCACAATGTCCACATCCCTCACTGTGAACGTTTCCATCACACTGTCCGGTGTGTATCACCCTGTCATCCCAATCTCCTCATTCCACACTGTGTACGTGTCCATTTCACTGTCCGGTGTGTATCACCCTGTCTTCACGATCTCCTCATCCCTCACTGTGATCGTATCCATCTCACTGTCCGGTGTGTATCACCCTGTCCTCACAATCTCCTCATCCCTCACTGTGAACTTGTCCATCTCACTGTCCGGAGTGTATCACCCTGTACTCACAATCCCTTCGTCCCTCACAGTGAACGTGTCCATCTGACTGTCCGGTTTGTATCATCCTGTCCTCTCAATTTCCTCATCCCTCACTGTGAACCCGTCCATCTCACTGTCTGCTGTGTATCAACCTTTCATTACAATCTCCTCATTCCTCACTGTGAACGTGTTCATCTCACTGTCCTGTATGTATCACCCTGTCCTCACAATTTCCTCATCTCTCACTGTGAACGTGTCCATCTCACTGTCCTGTGTGTATCACCCTGTTCTCACAATCTTCTCATCCCTCACTGTAAACTTGTCCATCTCACTGTCCGGTGTGTATCACCCTGTCCTCACAATCTCCCTATCCCTCACTGTGAACGTGTCCATCTCATCTCCGATGTGTATCACCCTGTCTTCCCAATCTCCTCATCCCTCACTGAGAAAGTGTCCATCTCACTGCCTGGTGTGTATCACCCTGTCCTCACAATCTCCTCATCCCTCAGTGTGAAAGTGTCCTTCTCACTGTCTGGTGTGTATCACCCAATACTCATAATCTCCTCATCCCTCACTGAGAACGTGTCCATCTCACTGTCCGGTGTGTATCACCCTGTCCTCACAATCTCCTCATCCCTCACTGTGAAAGTGTCCTTCTCACTGTCTGGTGTGTATCACCCAATACTCATAATCTCCTCATCCCTCACTGAGAACGTGTCCATCTCACTGTCCGGTGTGTACCACCCAGTCCTCACAATCACCTCATCCTTCACTGTAAACTTGTCCATCTCACTGTCCGGTGTGTATCACCCTGTCCTCACAATCTCCTCGTCCGTCACTGTGAACGCGTCCATCTCACAGTCTGGTGTGTATCACCCTGTGCTCACAATCTCCTCATCCCTCACGGCGAACGTGTCAATCTCACTGTCCAGTGTGTATCACACTGTTCTCACAATCTCCTCATACCTCACTGTGTACGTATCCATGGCACTGTCCTGTGAGTATCACCCTGTCCTCACAATCTTCTCATCCCTCACTGTAAACTTGTCCATCTCACTGTCCGGTGTGTATCACCCTGTCCTCACAATCTCCACATCCCTCACTGTGAACTTGTCTGTCTCACTGTCTGGTGTGTATCACCCTGTGCTCACA
The DNA here is from genome assembly GCF_048418815.1 of Hemitrygon akajei. Lineage (NCBI taxonomy): Eukaryota > Metazoa > Chordata > Chondrichthyes > Myliobatiformes > Dasyatidae > Hemitrygon > Hemitrygon akajei. The sequence continues at coordinate 643,756 of NC_133130.1, forward strand.
ATCTCCTCACAATCTCCTCATCCCTGACTGCGACTGTGTCAATATCACTGTCCAGTGTGTATCACACTGTCCTCACAATCTTCTCATCCCTCAATGTAAATGTGTCCATCTCTGTGTCCGGTGTGTATCACCCTGTCCTCACAATCTCCTCATCCCTCACTGTGAACGTGTCCATTTCACTGTCCGGTGTGTATCACCCTGTCGTCACGATCTCCTCATCCCTCACTGTGATCGTGTCCATCTCACTGTCTGGTGTGTATCACCCTGTCCTCACAATCTCCTCATCCCTCACTGTGAACTTGTCCATCTCACTGTCCGGAGTGTATCACCCTGTACTCACAATCTCTTCGTCCCTCACAGTGAACGTGTCCATCTGACTGTCCGGTGTGTATCATCCTGTCCTCTCAATTTCCTCATCCCTCACTGTGAACCCGTCCATCTCACTGTCTGCTGTGTATCAACCTTTCATTACAATCTCCTCATTCCTCACTGTGAACGTGTTCATCTCACTGTCCTGTATGTATCACCCTGTCCTCACAATTTCCTCATCTCTCACTGTGAACGTGTCCATCTCACTGTCCGGTGTGTATCACCCTGTCCTCACAATCTCCCTATCCCTCACTGTGAACGTGTCCATCTCATGTCCGATGTGTATCACCCTGTCTTCCCAATCTCCTCATCCCTCACTGTGAAAGTGTCCTTCTCACTGTCTGGTGTGTATCACCCTGTCTTCCCAATCTCCTCATCCCTCACTGTGAACTTGTCTATCTCACTGTCTGGTGTGTATCACCCTGTCCTCACAATCTCCTCATCCCTCACTGTGAACGTGTCCATCTCACTGTCCTGTGTGTAACACCCTGTCCTCACAATCTCCTGATCCCTCATTGTGAACGTGACAATCTCACTGTCCCGTGTGTATCACCCTGTCCTCACAATCTCCTCATCCCTCACTGTGAACTTGTCCATCTGACTGTTCTGTATGTATCACCCTGTCCTCACAATCTCCTCTTCCCTCACTGTGAGCGTGTCCATCGCACTGTCCGGTGTGTATCACACTGTCCTCACAATCTCCTCATCCCTCACTGTGAACGTGTCCATCGCACTGTCCGGTGTGTATCACCCTTTCCTCACAATCTCCTCATGCCTCACTGTGAACGTGTCCATCTCACTGTCCGGTGTGTATCACCCTGTCCTCACAATCACCTCATCCCTCACTGTGAACTTGTCCAACTCACTGTCCGGTGTGTATCACCCTGTCCTCTCAATCTCCTCATGCCTCACTGTGAACGTGTCCATCTCACTGACTGGTGTGTATCACCCTGTCCTCACAGTCTCCTCATACCTCACTGTGAACGAGTCCATCTCACTGTCCGGTGTGTATCACCCTGTCCTCACAATGACCACATCCCTCACTGTGAACGTGTCCATCTCACTGTCCGGTGTGTATCACTCTGTCCTCACAATCTCCTCATCCCTCACTGTGAATGTGTCCATCTCACTGTCCGGTGTGTATCACCCTGTCCTCAGAATGTCCACATCCCTCACTGTGAACGTGTCCACCTCACTGTCCGGTGTGTATCACCCTGTCCTCACAATGTCCACATCCCTCACTGTGAACGTTTCCATCTCACTGTCCGGTGTGTATCACCCTGTCATCCCAATCTCCTCATTCCACACTGTGTACGTGTCCATTTCACTGTCCGGTGTGTATCACCCTGTCTTCACGATCTCCTCATCCCTCACTGTGATCGTATCCATCTCACTGTCCGGTGTGTATCACCCTGTCCTCACAATCTCCTCATCCCTCACTGTGAACTTGTCCATCTCACTGTCCGGAGTGTATCACCCTGTACTCACAATCTCTTCGTCCCTCACAGTGAACGTGTCCATCTGACTGTCCGGTTTGTATCATCCTGTCCTCTCAATTTCCTCATCCCTCACTGTGAACCCGTCCATCTCACTGTCTGCTGTGTATCAACCTTTCATTACGATCTCCTCATTCCTCACTGTGAACGTGTTCATCTCACTGTCCTGTATGTATCACCCTGTCCTCACAATCTCCTCATCCCTCACTGTGAACTTGTCCATCTGACTGTTCTGTATGTATCACCCTGTCCTCACAATCTCCTCTTCCCTCACTGTGAGCGTGTCCATCGCACTGTCCGGTGTGTATCACACTGTCCTCACAATCTCCTCATTCCTCACTGTGAACGTGTTCATCTCACTGTCCTGTATGTATCACCCTGTCCTCACAATCTCCTCATCCCTCACTGTGAACTTGTCCATCTGACTGTTCTGTATGTATCACCCTGTCCTCACAATCTCCTCTTCCCTCACTGTGAGCGTGTCCATCGCACTGTCCGGTGTGTATCACACTGTCCTCACAATCTCCTCATACCTCACTGTGAACGTGTCCATCGCACTGTCCGGTGTGTATCACCCTTTCCTCACACTCTCCTCATGCCTCACTGTGAACGTGTCCATCTCACTGTCCGGTGTGTATCACTCTGTGCTCACAATCTCCTCACAATCTCCTCATCCCTCAGTGTGAAAGTGTCCTTCTCACTGTCTGGTGTGTATCACCCAATACTCATAATCTCCTCATCCCTCACTGAGAACGTGTCCATCTCACTGTCCGGTGTGTATCACCCTGTCCTCACAATCTCCTCATCCCTCACTGTGAAAGTGTCCTTCTCACTGTCTGGTGTGTATCACCCAATACTCATAATCTCCTCATCCCTCACTGTGAACCCGTCCATCTCACTGTCTGCTGTGTATCAACCTTTCATTACAATCTCCTCATTCCTCACTGTGAACGTGTTCATCTCACTGTCCTGTATGTATCACCCTGTCCTCACAATTTCCTCATCTCTCACTGTGAACGTGTCCATCTCACTGTCCGGTGTGTATCACCCTGTCCTCACAATCTCCCTATCCCTCACTGTGAACGTGTCCATCTCATGTCCGATGTGTATCACCCTGTCTTCCCAATCTCCTCATCCCTCACTGTGAAAATGTCCTTCTCACTGTCCTGTGTGTAACACCCTGTCCTCACAATCTCCTGATCCCTCATTGTGAACGTGACAATCTCACTGTCCCGTGAGTATCACCCTGTCCTCACAATCTCCTCATCCCTCACTGTGAAAGTGTCCTTCTCACTGTCTGGTGTGTATCACCCTGTCTTCCCAATCTCCTCATCCCTCACTGTGAACGTGTCCATCTCACTGTCCTGTGTGTAACACCCTGTCCTCACAATCTCCTGATCCCTCATTGTGAACGTGACAATCTCACTGTCCCGTGTGTATCACCCTGTCCTCACAATCTCCTCATCCGTCACTGTGAACTTGTCCATCTCACTGTCCGGAGTGTATCACCCTGTCCTCACAATCTCCTCATCCCTCACGGCGAACGTGTCAATCTCACTGTCCAGTGTGTATCACACTGTCCTCACAATCTCCTCATCCCTCACTGTGTACATATCCATCGCACTGTCCTGTGAGTATCACCCTGTCCTCACAATCTTCTCATCCCTCACTGTAAACTTGTCCATCTCACTGTCCGGTGTGTATCACACTGTCCTCACAATCTCCACATCCCTCACTGTGAACTTGTCTGTCTCACTGTCTGGTGTGTATCACCCTGTGCTCACAATCTCCTCACAATCTCCTCATCCCTGACTGCGACTGTGTCAATATCACTGTCCAGTGTGTATCACACTGTCCTCACAGTCTTCTCATCCCTCAATGTAAATGTGTCCATCTCTGTGTCCGGTGTGTATCACCCTGTCCTCACAATCTCCTCATCCCTCACTGTGAACGTGTCCATCTCACTGTCCGGTGTGTATCACCCTGTCCTCACAATCTCCTCATCCCTCACTGTGAACTTGTCCATCTCACATTCCCGTGTGTATCACCCTGTCCTCACAATCTCCTCATCCCTCACTGTGAACTTGTCCATCTCACTGTCCGGTGAGTATCACCCTGTTCTCACAATCTTCTCATCCCTGACTGTAAACTTGTCCATCTCACTGTCCGGTGTGTACCACCCTGTCCTCACAATCTCCTCATCCGTCACTGTGAACGCGTCCATCTCACAGTCTGGTGTGTATCACCCTGTCCTCACAATCTCCTCATCCCTCACTGTGAATGTGTCCATCTCTCTGTCCGGTGTGTATCACCCTGTCCTCACAATCTCCTCATCCCTCACTGCGAACGTGTCAATCTCACTGTCCAGTGTGTATGACACTGTCCTCACAATCTCCTCATCCCTCACTGTGAACGCGTCCATCTCACAGTCTGGTGTGTATCATCCTGTCCTCACAATCTCCTCATCCCTCACTGTGAACGTGTCCATCTCACTGTCCGGTGTGTATCACCCTGTCCTCACAATCTCCTCATCCCTCACTGTGAACTTGTCCATCTCACTGTCCGGTGTGTATCACCCTGTCCTCACAATCTCCTCATCCCTCACGGTGAACGTGTCGATCTCACTGTCCGGTGTGTATCACCCTGTCCTCAGAATCTCCTCATCCCTCACTGTGAACGTGGCCATCTCACTGTCCAGTGTGTATCACATTGTCCTCACAATCTCCTCATACCTCACTGTGAACGTGTCCATCTCACTGTCCGGTGTGTACCACCCAGTCCTCACAATCACCTCATCCTTCACTGTAAACTTGTCCATCTCACTGTCCGGTGTGTATCACCCTGTCCTCACAATCTCCTCGTCCGTCACTGTGAACGCGTCCATCTCACAGTCTGGTGTGTATCACCCTGTGCTCACAATCTCCTCATCCCTCACGGCGAACGTGTCAATCTCACTGTCCAGTGTGTATCACACTGTTCTCACAATCTCCTCATACCTCACTGTGTACGTATCCATGGCACTGTCCTGTGAGTATCACCCTGTCCTCACAATCTTCTCATCCCTCACTGTAAACTTGTCCATCTCACTGTCCGGTGTGTATCACCCTGTCCTCACAATCTCCACATCCCTCACTGTGAACTTGTCTGTCTCACTGTCTGGTGTGTATCACCCTGTGCTCACAATCTCCTCACAATCTCCTCATCCCTGACTGCGACTGTGTCAATATCACTGTCCAGTGTGTATCACACTGTCCTCACAATCTTCTCATCCCTCAATGTAAATGTGTCCATCTCTGTGTCCGGTGTGTATCACCCTGTCCTCACAATCTCCTCATCCCTCACTGTGAACGTGTCCATTTCACTGTCCGGTGTGTATCACCCTGTCGTCACGATCTCCTCATCCCTCACTGTGATCGTGTCCATCTCACTGTCCGGTGTGTATCACCCTGTCCTCACAATCTCCTCATCCCTCACTGTGAACTTGTCCATCTCACTGTCCGGAGTGTATCACCCTGTACTCACAATCTCTTCGTCCCTCACAGTGAACGTGTCCATCTGACTGTCCGGTGTGTATCATCCTGTCCTCTCAATTTCCTCATCCCTCACTGTGAACCCGTCCATCTCACTGTCTGCTGTGTATCAACCTTTCATTACAATCTCCTCATTCCTCACTGTGAACGTGTCCATCGCACTGTCCGGTGTGTATCACACTGTCCTCACAATCTCCTCATTCCTCACTGTGAACGTGTTCATCTCACTGTCCTGTATGTATCACCCTGTCCTCACAATCTCCTCATCCCTCACTGTGAACTTGTCCATCTGACTGTTCTGTATGTATCACCCTGTCCTCACAATCTCCTCTTCCCTCACTGTGAGCGTGTCCATCGCACTGTCCGGTGTGTATCACACTGTCCTCACAATCTCCTCATACCTCACTGTGAACGTGTCCATCGCACTGTCCGGTGTGTATCACCCTTTCCTCACACTCTCCTCATGCCTCACTGTGAACGTGTCCATCTCACTGTCCGGTGTGTATCACTCTGTGCTCACAATCTCCTCACAATCTCCTCATCCCTCAGTGTGAAAGTGTCCTTCTCACTGTCTGGTGTGTATCACCCAATACTCATAATCTCCTCATCCCTCACTGAGAACGTGTCCATCTCACTGTCCGGTGTGTATCACCCTGTCCTCACAATCTCCTCATCCCTCACTGTGAAAGTGTCCTTCTCACTGTCTGGTGTGTATCACCCAATACTCATAATCTCCTCATCCCTCACTGTGAACCCGTCCATCTCACTGTCTGTTGTGTATCAACCTTTCATTACAATCTCCTCATTCCTCACTGTGAACGTGTTCATCTCACTGTCCTGTATGTATCACCCTGTCCTCACAATTTCCTCATCTCTCACTGTGAACGTGTCCATCTCACTGTCCGGTGTGTATCACCCTGTCCTCACAATCTCCCTATCCCTCACTGTGAACGTGTCCATCTCATGTCCGATGTGTATCACCCTGTCTTCCCAATCTCCTCATCCCTCACTGTGAAAGTGTCCTTCTCACTGTCCTGTGTGTAACACCCTGTCCTCACAATCTCCTGATCCCTCATTGTGAACGTGACAATCTCACTGTCCCGTGTGTATCACCCTGTCCTCACAATCTCCTCATCCCTCACTGTGAAAGTGTCCTTCTCACTGTCTGGTGTGTATCACCCTGTCTTCCCAATCTCCTCATCCCTCACTGTGAACGTGTCCATCTCACTGTCCTGTGTGTAACACCCTGTCCTCACAATCTCCTGATCCCTCATTGTGAACGTGACAATCTCACTGTCCCGTGTGTATCACCCTGTCCTCACAATCTCCTCATCCGTCACTGTGAACTTGTCCATCTCACTGTCCGGAGTGTATCACCCTGTCCTCACAATCTCCTCATCCCTCACGGCGAACGTGTCAATCTCACTGTCCAGTGTGTATCACACTGTCCTCACAATCTCCTCATCCCTCACTGTGTACATATCCATCGCACTGTCCTGTGAGTATCACCCTGTCCTCACAATCTTCTCATCCCTCACTGTAAACTTGTCCATCTCACTGTCCGGTGTGTATCACACTGTCCTCACAATCTCCACATCCCTCACTGTGAACTTGTCTGTCTCACTGTCTGGTGTGTATCACCCTGTGCTCACAATCTCCTCACAATCTCCTCATCCCTGACTGCGACTGTGTCAATATCACTGTCCAGTGTGTATCACACTGTCCTCACAGTCTTCTCATCCCTCAATGTAAATGTGTCCATCTCTGTGTCCGGTGTGTATCACCCTGTCCTCACAATCTCCTCATCCCTCACTGTGAACGTGTCCATCTCACTGTCCGGTGTGTATCACCCTGTCCTCACAATCTCCTCATCCCTCACTGTGAACTTGTCCATCTCACATTCCCGTGTGTATCACCCTGTCCTCACAATCTCCTCATCCCTCACTGTGAACTTGTCCATCTCACTGTCCGGTGAGTATCACCCTGTTCTCACAATCTTCTCATCCCTGACTGTAAACTTGTCCATCTCACTGTCCGGTGTGTACCACCCTGTCCTCACAATCTCCTCATCCGTCACTGTGAACGCGTCCATCTCACAGTCTGGTGTGTATCACCCTGTCCTCACAATCTCCTCATCCCTCACTGTGAATGTGTCCATCTCTCTGTCCGGTGTGTATCACCCTGTCCTCACAATCTCCTCATCCCTCACTGCGAACGTGTCAATCTCACTGTCCAGTGTGTATGACACTGTCCTCACAATCTCCTCATCCCTCACTGTGAACGCGTCCATCTCACAGTCTGGTGTGTATCATCCTGTCCTCACAATCTCCTCATCCCTCACTGTGAACGTGTCCATCTCACTGTCCGGTGTGTATCACCCTGTCCTCACAATCTCCTCATCCCTCACTGTGAACTTGTCCATCTCACTGTCCGGTGTGTATCACCCTGTCCTCACAATCTCCTCATCCCTCACGGTGAACGTGTCGATCTCACTGTCCGGTGTGTATCACCCTGTCCTCAGAATCTCCTCATCCCTCACTGTGAACGTGGCCATCTCACTGTCCAGTGTGTATCACATTGTCCTCACAATCTCCTCATACCTCACTGTGAACGTGTCCATCTCACTGTCCGGTGTGTACCACCCAGTCCTCACAATCACCTCATCCTTCACTGTAAACTTGTCCATCTCACTGTCCGGTGTGTATCACCCTGTCCTCACAATCTCCTCGTCCGTCACTGTGAACGCGTCCATCTCACAGTCTGGTGTGTATCACCCTGTGCTCACAATCTCCTCATCCCTCACGGCGAACGTGTCAATCTCACTGTCCAGTGTGTATCACACTGTTCTCACAATCTCCTCATACCTCACTGTGTACGTATCCATGGCACTGTCCTGTGAGTATCACCCTGTCCTCACAATCTTCTCATCCCTCACTGTAAACTTGTCCATCTCACTGTCCGGTGTGTATCACCCTGTCCTCACAATCTCCACATCCCTCACTGTGAACTTGTCTGTCTCACTGTCTGGTGTGTATCACCCTGTGCTCACAATCTCCTCACAATCTCCTCATCCCTGACTGCGACTGTGTCAATATCACTGTCCAGTGTGTATCACACTGTCCTCACAATCTTCTCATCCCTCAATGTAAATGTGTCCATCTCTGTGTCCGGTGTGTATCACCCTGTCCTCACAATCTCCTCATCCCTCACTGTGAACGTGTCCATTTCACTGTCCGGTGTGTATCACCCTGTCGTCACGATCTCCTCATCCCTCACTGTGATCGTGTCCATCTCACTGTCCGGTGTGTATCACCCTGTCCTCACAATCTCCTCATCCCTCACTGTGAACTTGTCCATCTCACTGTCCGGAGTGTATCACCCTGTACTCACAATCTCTTCGTCCCTCACAGTGAACGTGTCCATCTGACTGTCCGGTGTGTATCACCCTGTTCTCACAATCTTCTCATCCCTCACTGTAAACTTGTCCATCTCACTGTCCGGTGTGTATCACCCTGTCCTCACAATCTCCCTATCCCTCACTGTGAACGTGTCCATCTCATGTCCGATGTGTATCACCCTGTCTTCCCAATCTCCTCATCCCTCACTGTGAAAGTGTCCTTCTCACTGTCTGGTGTGTATCACCCTGTCTTCCCAATCTCCTCATCCCTCACTGTGAACTTGTCTATCTCACTGTCTGGTGTGTATCACCCTGTCCTCACAATCTCCTCATCCCTCACTGCGAACGTGTCCATCTCACTGTCCGGAGTGTATCACCCTGTCCTCACAATCTCCTCATCCCTCACTGGGAACTTGTCCATCTCACTGTCCCGTGTGTATCACCCTGTCCTCACAATCTCCTCATCCGTCACTGTGAACTTGTCCATCTCACTGTCCGGAGTGTATCACCCTGTCCTCACAATCTCCTCCTCCCTCACGGCGAACGTGTCAATCTCACTGTCCAGTGTGTATCACACTGTCCTCACAATCTCCTCATCCCTCACTGTGTACATATCCATCGCACTGTCCTGTGAGTATCACCCTGTCCTCACAATCTTCTCATCCCTCACTGTAAACTTGTCCATCTCACTGTCCGGTGTGTATCACACTGTCCTCACAATCTCCACATCCCTCACTGTGAACTTGTCTGTCTCACTGTCTGGTGTGTATCACCCTGTGCTCACAATCTCCTCACAATCTCCTCATCCCTGACTGCGACTGTGTCAATATCACTGTCCAGTGTGTATCACACTGTCCTCACAGTCTTCTCATCCCTCAATGTAAATGTGTCCATCTCTGTGTCCGGTGTGTATCACCCTGTCCTCACAATCTCCTCATCCCTCACTGTGAACGTGTCCATCTCACTGTCCGGTGTGTATCACCCTGTCCTCACAATCTCCTCATCCCTCACTGTGATCTTGTCCATCTCACATTCCCGTGTGTATCACCCTGTCCTCACAATCTCCTCATCCCTCACTGTGAACTTGTCCATCTCACTGTCCGGAGTGTATCACCCTGTACTCACAATCTCTTCGTCCCTCACAGTGAACGTGTCCATCTGACTGTCCGGTGTGTATCATCCTGTCCTCTCAATTTCCTCATCCCTCACTGTGAACCCGTCCATCTCACTGTCCGCTGTGTATCAACCTTTCATTACAATCTCCTCATCCCTCACTGTAAACTTGTCCATCTCACTGTCCAGTGTGTATCACCCTGTCCTCACAATCTCCCTATCCCTCACTGTGAACGTGTCCATCTCATGTCCGATGTGTATCACCCTGTCTTCCCAATCTCCTCATCCCTCACTGAGAAAGTGTCCATCTCACTGCCTGGTGAGTATCACCCTGTCCTCACAATCTCCTCACAATCTCCTCATCCCTCAGTGTGAACGTGTCCATCTCAATGTCTGGAGTGTATCACCCTGTCCTCACAATCTCCTCATCCCTCACAGTGAACGTCTCCATCTCACTGTCCGGTGAGTATCACACTGTCCTCACAATCTTCTCATCCCTCACTGTAAACTTGTCCATCTCACTGTCCGGTGTGTATCACCCTGTCCTCATAATCTCCTCATCCGTCACTGTGAACGCGTCCATCTCACTGTCTGGTGTGTATCACCCTGTGCTCACAATCACTTCACAATCACCTCATCACTCACTGCGAACGTGTCAATCTCACTGTCCATTGTGTATCACACTGTCCTCACAATCTCCACATTCCTTACTGTGTACGTATCCATCTCACTGTCCGATGTGTATCACCCTGTCCTCACAATCTTCTCATGCCTCAATGTAAACTTGTCCATCTCACTGTCCGGTGAGTATCACCCTGTCCTCACAATCTTCTCATGCCTCAATGTAAACTTGTCCATCTCACTGTCCGGTGAGTATCACCCGGTCCTCACAATCTTCTCATGCCTCAATGTAAACTAGTCCATCTCACTGTCCGGTGTGTATCACCCTGTCCTCACAATCTTCTCATGCCTCAATGTAAACTTGTCCATCTCACTGTCCAGTGTGTATCACAGTGTCCTCATAATCTCCTCATCCGTCACTGTGAACGCGTCCATCTCACTGTCCGGTGTGTATCACCCTGTTCTCACAATCTTCTCATCCCTCACTGTAAACATGTCCATCTCACTGTCCGGTGTGTATCACCCTGTCCTCACAATCTCCTCATTCCTCACTGTGAACGTGTTCATCTCACTGTCCGGTGTGTATCACCCTGTCCTCACAATCTCCCTATCCCTCACTGTGAACGTGTCCATCTCATGTCAGATGTGTATCACCCTGTCTTCCCAATCTCCTCATCCCTCACTGAGAAAGTGTCCATCTCACTGTCCGGTGTGTATCACCCTGTCCTCACAATCTCCTTATCGGTCACTGTGAACGCGTCCATCTCACTGTCTGGTGTGTATCACCCTGTGCTCACAATCACCTCACAATCTCCTCATCCCTCACTGCGAACGTGTAAATCTCACTGTACAGTGTGTATCACCCTGTGCTCACAATCTCCACATCCCTCACTGTGAACTTGTCCATCTCACTGTCCGGTGTGTAACACCCTGTCCTCACAATCTCCTCATCCCTCACTGAGAACGTGTCCATCTCACTGTCCGGTATGTATCACCCTGTGCTCACAATCTCCACATCCCTCACTGTGAACTTGTCTATCTCACTGTCTGGTCTGTATCACCCTGTGCTCACAATCTCCTCATCCCTCACTGCGAACGTGTCAATCTCACTGTCCAGTGTGTATCACCCTGTACTCACAATCACCTCATCCCTCACTGTGAACGTGTCCATCTCACTGTCCGGTGTGTATCACCCTGTCCTCTCAATCTCCTCATCCCCCACTGTGAACGTGTCCATCTCACTGTCTGGTGTGTATCACCCTGTCCTCACAGTCTCCTCATCCCTCACTGTGAAGGTGTCCATTTCACTGTCCGGTGTGTATCACCCTGTCATCTCAATCTCCTCATCCCTCACTGTGAACGTGTCCATCTCACTGTCCGGTGTGTATCACCCTGTACTCACAATCACCTCATCCCTCACTGTGAACGTGTCCATCTCACTGTCCGGTGTGTATCACCCTGTCCTCACAATCTCCTCATCCCTCACTGTGAACGTGTCCATCTCACTGTCCGGTGTGTATCACCCTGTCCTCACAATCTCCTCATCCCTCACTGTGAACGTGTCCATCTCACTCTCCGCTGTGTATCACCCTGTCCTCACAATCTCCTCATCCCTCACTGTGAACGTGTCCATCTCACTGTCCGGTGTGTATCACCCTGTCCTCACAATCTCCTTATCCGTCACTGTGAACGCGTCCATCTCACTGTCTGGTGTGTATCACCCTGTGCTCACAATCTCCTCATCCCTCACTGTGAACGTGTTCATCTCACTGTCTGGTGTGTATCACCCTGTGCTCACAATCACCTCACAATCTCCTCATCCCTCACTGCGAACGTGTAAATCTCACTGTACAGTGTGTATCACACTGTCCTCACAATCTCCTCATCCCTCACTGAGAACGTGTCCATCTCACTGTCCGGTGTGTATCACCCTGTGCTCACAATCTCCACATCCCTCACTGTGAACTTGTCTATCTCACTGTCTGGTGTGTATCACCATGTGCTCACAATCTCCTCACAATCTCCTCATCCCTCACTGCGAACGTATCAATCTCACTGTCCAGTGTGTATCACACTGTCCTCACAATCTCCTCATCCCTCACTGTAAACTTGTCCATCTCACTGTCCGGTGTGAATTACCCTGTCCTCACAATCTCCTCGTCCGTCACTGTGAACGCGTCCATCTCACTGTCTGGTGTGTATCACCCTGTGCTCACAATCTCCTCATCCCTCACTGCGAACGTGTCAATCTCACTGTCCAGTGTGTATCACACTGTCCTCACAATCTCCTCATCCCTCACTGTGTACGTATCCATCGCACTGTCCAGTGAGTATCAACCTGTCCTCACAATCTTCTCAACCCTCACTGTAAACTTGTCCATCTCACTGTCCGGTCTGTATCACACTGTCCTCAAAATCTCGTCATCCCTCAATGTGAACTTATCTGTCTCACTGTCTGGTGTGTATCACCCTGTGCTCACAATCTCCTCACAATCTCCTCATCCCTGACTGCGAATGTGTCAATCTCACTGTCCAGTGTGTATCACACTGCCCTTACAATCTTCTCATCCCTCACTGTGAACGTGTCCATCTCACTGTCCGGTGTGTATCACCCTGTCCTCACTATCTCCTCATCCCTCACTGTGAACGTCTCCATCTCACTGTCCGGTGTGTATCACCCTGTGCTCACAATCACCTCATCCCTCACTGTGAACGTGTCCATCTCACTGTCCGGTGTGTATCACCCTGTCCTCACAATGTCCACATCCCTCACTGTGAACATTTCCATCTCACTGTCCGGTGTGTATCACCCTGTCATCCCAATCTCCTCATTCCACACTGTGAACGTGTCCATTTCAATGTCCGGTGTGTATCACCCGGTCTTAACGATCTCCTCATCCCTCACTGTGATCGTGTCCATCTCACTGTCCGGAGAGTATCACCCTGTACTCACAATCTCTTCGACCCTCACAGTGAACGTGTCCATCTGACTGTCCGGTGTGTATCATCCTGTCCTCTCAATTACCTCATCCCTCACTGTGAACCCGTCCATCTCACTGTCCGCTGTGTATCAACCTTTCATTACAATCTCCTCATTCCTCACTGTGAACGTGTTCATCTCACTGTCCTGTCTGTATCACCCTGTCCTCACAACTTCCTCATCTCTCACTGTGAATGTGTCCATCTCACTGTCCGGTGTGTATCACCCTGTTCTCACAATCTTCTCATCCCTCACTGTAAACTTGTCCATCTCACTGTCCGGTGTGTATCACCCTGTTCTCACAATCTTCTCATCCCTCACTGTAAACTTGTCCATCTCACTGTCCGGTGTGTATCACCCTGTCCTCACAATCTCCCTATCCCTCACTGTGAACGTGTCCATCTCATGTCTGATGTGTATCACCCTGTCTTCCCAATCTCCTCATCCCTCACTGAGAAAGTGTCCATCTCACTGCCTGGTGAGTAACACCCTGTCCTCACAATCTCCTCACAATCTCCTCATCCCTCACTGCGAACGTGTCAATCTCACTGTCCAGTGTGTATCACACTGTCCTCACAATCTCCTCATCCCTCACTGTGAACGTGACATTCTCACTGGCTGGTGTGTATCACCCTGTCCTCACAATCTCCTCATCCCTCACTGTGAACGTGTATATCTCACTGTCCTGTGTTTATCACCCTGTCCTCACAATCTCCTCATCCCTCACAGTGAACGTGTCCATCTCACTGTCCGGTGTGTATCACATTGTCCTCACAATCTCCTCATCCCTCACTGTAAACTTGTCCATCTCACTGTCCGGTGTGTATCACCCTGTCCTCACAATCTCCTCATACCTCACTGTGAACGTGTCCATCTCACTGTCCGGTGTGTATCATCCTGTCCTCACAATCTCCTCGTCCGTCACTGTGAACGCGTCCATCTCACAGTCTGGTGTGTATCACCCTGTGCTCACAATCTCCTCATCCCTCACGGCGAACGTGTCAATCTCACTGTCCAGTGTGTATCACACTGTCCTCACAATCTCCTCATACCTCACTGTGAACGTGTCCATCTCACTGTCCGGTGTGTATCACCCTGTCCTCACAATCTCCTCATCCCTCACTGTGAACGTATCCATCGCACTGTCCAGTGTGTATCACACTGTCCTCACAATCTCCTCATCCCTCACTGTGAACGTGTCCATCTCACTGTCCGGTGTGTATCACCCTGTCCTCACAATCTCCTCATCCCTCACTATGAACTTGTCCATCTCACTGTCCCGTGTGTATCACCCTGTCCTCACAATCTCCTCATCCCTCACTGTGAACATGTCCATCTGACTGTCCGGTGTGTATCATCCTGTCCTCTCAATTTCCTCATCCCTCACTGTGAACCCGTCCATCTCACTGTCCGCTGTGTATCAACCTTTCATTACAATCTCCTCATCCCTCACTGTAAACTTGTCCATCTCATGTCCGATGTGTATCACCCTGTCTTCCCAATCTCCACATCCCTCACTGTGAAAGTGTCCATCTCACTCTCCGGTGTGTATCAACCTTTCATCCCAATCTCCTCATTCCTCACTGTGAACGTGTCCATTTCACTGTCCGGTGTGTATCACCCTGTGCTCACAATCACCTCATCCCTCACTGTGAACGTGTCCATTTCACTGTCCGGTGTGTATCACCCTGTCCTCACAATCACCTAATCCCTCACTGTGAAACCGTCAATCTGACAGTCCGGTGTGTATCACCTTGTCCACACAATCTCTCTCATCCCTCACTGTGAACTTGTCCATCTGACTGTTCTGTATGTATCACCTTGTCCACACAATCTCCTCTTCCCTCACTGTGAACGTGTCCATCGCACTGTCCGGTGTGTATCACACTGTCCTCACAATCTCCTCATCCCTCACTGTGAACGTGTACATCGCACTGTCCGGTGTGTATCACCCTTTCCTCACAATCTCCTCATGCCTCACTGTGAACGTGACAATCTCACTGTCCGGTGGGAATCACCCTGTCCTCACAATCTCCACATCCCTCACTGTGAACGTGTCCATCTCACTGTCCGGTGTGTATCACCCTGTTCTCACAATCTTCTCATCCCTCACTGTAAACTTGTCCATCTCACTGTCCGGTGTGTATCACCCTGTCCTCACAATCTCCCTATCCCTCACTGTGAACGTGTCCATCTCATGTCTGATGTGTATCACCCTGTTCTCCCAATCTCCTCATCCCTCACTGAGAAAGTGTCCATCTCACTGCCTGGTGAGTAACACCCTGTCCTCACAATCTCCTCACAATCTCCTCATACCTCAGTGTTAACGTGTCCATCTCACTGTCTGGACTGTATCACCCTGTCCACACAATCTCCTCATCCCTCACTGTGAACGTGTCCTTCTCACTGTCTGGTGTGTATCACCCTGTCCTCACAATCTCCTCATCCCTCACTGTGAACGTATCCATCGCACTGTCCAGTGTGTATCACACTGTCCTCACAATCTCCTCATACCTCACTGTGAACGTGTCCATCTCACTGTCCGGTGTGTATCACCCTGTCCTCACAATCTCCTCATCCCTCACTGTGAACGTATCCATCGCACTGTCCAGTGTGTATCACACTGTCCTCACAATCTCCTCATCCCTCACTGTGAACGTGTCCATCTCACTGTCCGGTGTGTATCACCCTGTCCTCACAATCTCCTCATCCCTCACTATGAACTTGTCCATCTCACTGTCCCGTGTGTATCACCCTGTCCTCACAATCTCCTCATCCCTCACTGTGAACATGTCCATCTGACTGTCCGGTGTGTATCATCCTGTCCTCTCAATTTCCTCATCCCTCACTGTGAACCCGTCCATCTCACTGTCCGCTGTGTATCAACCTTTCATTACAATCTCCTCATCCCTCACTGTAAACTTGTCCATCTCATGTCCGATGTGTATCACCCTGTCTTCCCAATCTCCACATCCCTCACTGTGAAAGTGTCCATCTCACTCTCCGGTGTGTATCAACCTTTCATCCCAATCTCCTCATTCCTCACTGTGAACGTGTCCATTTCACTGTCCGGTGTGTATCACCCTGTGCTCACAATCACCTCATCCCTCACTGTGAACGTGTCCATTTCACTGTCCGGTGTGTATCACCCTGTCCTCACAATCACCTAATCCCTCACTGTGAAACCGTCAATCTGACTGTCCGGTGTGTATCACCTTGTCCACACAATCTCTCTCATCCCTCACTGTGAACTTGTCCATCTGACTGTTCTGTATGTATCACCTTGTCCACACAATCTCCTCTTCCCTCACTGTGAACGTGTCCATCGCACTGTCCGGTGTGTATCACACTGTCCTCACAATCTCCTCATCCCTCACTGTGAACGTGTACATCGCACTGTCCGGTGTGTATCACCCTTTCCTCACAATCTCCTCATGCCTCACTGTGAACGTGACAATCTCACTGTCCGGTGGGAATCACCCTGTCCTCACAATCTCCACATCCCTCACTGTGAACGTGTCCATCTCACTGTCCGGTGTGTATCACCCTGTTCTCACAATCTTCTCATCCCTCACTGTAAACTTTTCCATCTCACTGTCCGGTGTGTATCACCCTGTCCTCACAATCTCCCTATCCCTCACTGTGAACGTGTCCATCTCATGTCTGATGTGTATCACCCTGTCTTCCCAATCTCCTCATCCCTCACTGAGAAAGTGTCCATCTCACTGCCTGGTGAGTAACACCCTGTCCTCACAATCTCCTCACAATCTCCTCATACCTCAGTGTTAACGTGTCCATCTCACTGTCTGGACTGTATCACCCTGTCCACACAATCTCCTCATCCCTCACTGTGAACGTGTCCTTCTCACTGTCTGGTGTGTATCACCCAATACTCATAATCTCCTCATCCCTCACTGAGAACGTGTCCATCTCACTGTCCGGTGTGTATCACCCTGTCCTCACAATCTCCACATCCCTCACTGTGAACTTGTCTATCTCACTGTCTGGTGTGTATCACCCTGTGCTCACAATCTCCTCATCCCTCACTGTGTACGTACCCATCTCACTGTCTGGTGAGTATCACCCTGTCCTCACAATCTTCTCATCCCTCACTGTAAACTTGTCCATCTCACTGTCCGGTGTGTATCACCCTGTCCTCACAATCTCCTCATCCGTCACTGTGAACGCGTCCATCTCACAGTCTGGTGTGTATCACCCTGTGCTCACAATCACCTCACAATCTCCTCATCCCTCACTGCGAACGTGTCAATCTCACTGTCCAGTGTGTATCACACTGTCCTCACAATCTCCTCATCCCTCACTGTGAACGTGACATTCTCACTGGCTGGTGTGTATCACCCTGTCCTCACAATCTCCTCATCCCTCACTGTGAACGTGTATATCTCACTGTCCTGTGTTTATCACCCTGTCCTCACAATCTCCTCATCCCTCACAGTGAACGTGTCCATCTCACTGTCCGGTGTGTATCACATTGTCCTCACAATCTCCTCATCCCTCACTGTAAACTTGTCCATCTCACTGTCCGGTGTGTATCACCCTGTCCTCACAATCTCCTCACAATCTCCTCATACCTCACTGTGAACGTGTCCATCTCACTGTCCGGTGTGTATCATCCTGTCCTCACAATCTCCTCGTCCGTCACTGTGAACGCGTCCATCTCACAGTCTGGTGTGTATCACCCTGTGCTCACAATCTCCTCATCCCTCACGGCGAACGTGTCAATCTCACTGTCCAGTGTGTATCACACTGTCCTCACAATCTCCTCATACCTCACTGTGAACGTGTCCATCTCACTGTCCGGTGTGTATCACCCTGTCCTCACAATCTCCTCATCCCTCACTGTGAACGTATCCATCGCACTGTCCAGTGTGTATCACACTGTCCTCACAATCTCCTCATCCCTCACTGTGAACGTGTCCATCTCACTGTCCGGTGTGTATCACCCTGTCCTCACAATCTCCTCATCCCTCACTATGAACTTGTCCATCTCACTGTCCCGTGTGTATCACCCTGTCCTCACAATCTCCTCATCCCTCACTGTGAACATGTCCATCTGACTGTCCGGTGTGTATCATCCTGTCCTCTCAATTTCCTCATCCCTCACTGTGAACCCGTCCATCTCACTGTCCGCTGTGTATCAACCTTTCATTACAATCTCCTCATCCCTCACTGTAAACTTGTCCATCTCATGTCCGATGTGTATCACCCTGTCTTCCCAATCTCCACATCCCTCACTGTGAAAGTGTCCATCTCACTCTCCGGTGTGTATCAACCTTTCATCCCAATCTCCTCATTCCTCACTGTGAACGTGTCCATTTCACTGTCCGGTGTGTATCACCCTGTGCTCACAATCACCTCATCCCTCACTGTGAACGTGTCCATTTCACTGTCCGGTGTGTATCACCCTGTCCTCACAATCACCTAATCCCTCACTGTGAAACCGTCAATCTGACAGTCCGGTGTGTATCACCTTGTCCACACAATCTCTCTCATCCCTCACTGTGAACTTGTCCATCTGACTGTTCTGTATGTATCACCTTGTCCACACAATCTCCTCTTCCCACACTGTGAACGTGTCCATCGCACTGTCCGGTGTGTATCACACTGTCCTCACAATCTCCTCATCCCTCACTGTGAACGTGTACATCGCACTGTCCGGTGTGTATCACCCTTTCCTCACAATCTCCTCATGCCTCACTGTGAACGTGACAATCTCACTGTCCGGTGGGAATCACCCTGTCCTCACAATCTCCACATCCCTCACTGTGAACGTGTCCATCTCACTGTCCGGTGTGTATCACCCTGTTCTCACAATCTTCTCATCCCTCACTGTAAACTTGTCCATCTCACTGTCCGGTGTGTATCACCCTGTCCTCACAATCTCCCTATCCCTCACTGTGAACGTGTCCATCTCATGTCTGATGTGTATCACCCTGTTCTCCCAATCTCCTCATCCCTCACTGAGAAAGTGTCCATCTCACTGCCTGGTGAGTAACACCCTGTCCTCACAATCTCCTCACAATCTCCTCATACCTCAGTGTTAACGTGTCCATCTCACTGTCTGGACTGTATCACCCTGTCCACACAATCTCCTCATCCCTCACTGTGAACGTGTCCATCTCACTGTCCGGTGTGTATCACCCTGTCCTCACAATCTCCACATCCCTCACTGTGAACTTGTCTATCTCACTGTCTGGTGTGTATCACCCTGTGCTCACAATCTCCTCATCCCTCACTGTGAACGTGTCCTTCTCACTGTCTGGTGTGTATCACCCAATACTCATAATCTCCTCATCCCTCACTGAGAACGTGTCCATCTCACTGTCCGGTGTGTATCACCCTGTCCTCACAATCTCCACATCCCTCACTGCGAACGTGTCAATCTCACTGTCCAGTGTGTATCACACTGTCCTCACAATCTCCTCTTCCCTCACTGTGTACGTACCCATCTCACTGTCTGGTGAGTATCACCCTGTCCTCACAATCTTCTCATCCCTCACTGTAAACTTGTCCATCTCACTGTCCGGTGTGTATCACCCTGTCCTCACAATCTCCTCATCCGTCACTGTGAACGCGTCCATCTCACAGTCTGGTGTGTATCACCCTGTGCTCACAATCACCTCACAATCTCCTCATCCCTCACTGCGAACGTGTCAATCTCACTGTCCAGTGTGTATCACACTGTCCTCACAATCTCCTCATCCCTCACTGTGAACGTGACGTTCTCACTGGCTGGTGTGTATCACCCTGTCCTCACAATCTCCTCATCCCTCACTGTGAACGTGTATATCTCACTGTCCTGTGTTTATCACCCTGTCCTCACAATCTCCTCATCCCTCACTGTGAACGTGTCTAGCTCACTGTCCGGTGTGTATCACCCTGTCCTCACAATCTCCTCATCCCTCACTGAGAACGTGTCCATCTCACTGTCCGGTGTGTATCACCCTGTCCTCACAATCTCCTCGTCCGTCACTGTGAACGCGTCCATCTCACAGTCTGGTGTGTATCACCCTGTGCTCACAATCTCCTCATCCCTCACGGCGAACGTGTCAATCTCACTGTCCAGTGTGTATCACACTGTCCTCACAATCTCCTCATACCTCACTGTGAACGTGTCCATCTCACTGTCCGGTGTGTATCACCCTGTCCTCACAATCTCCTCATCCCTCACTGTGAACGTGTCCATCTCACTGTCCGGTGTGTATCACCCTGTCCTCACAATCTCCTCATCCCTCACTGTGAACATGTCCATCTGACTGTCCGGTGTGTATCATCCTGTCCTCTCAATTTCCTCATCCCTCACTGTGAACCCGTCCATCTCACTGTCCGCTGTGTATCAACCTTTCATTACAATCTCCTCATCCCTCACTGTAAACTTGTCCATCTCATGTCCGATGTGTATCACCCTGTCTTCCCAATCTCCACATCCCTCACTGTGAAAGTGTCCATCTCACTCTCCGGTGTGTATCAACCTTTCATCCCAATCTCCTCATTCCTCACTGTGAACGTGTCCATTTCACTGTCCGGTGTGTATCACCCTGTGCTCACAATCACCTCATCCCTCACTGTGAACGTGTCCATTTCACTGTCCGGTGTGTATCACCCTGTCCTCACAATCACCTAATCCCTCACTGTGAAACCGTCAATCTGACTGTCCGGTGTGTATCACCTTGTCCACACAATCTCTCTCATCCCTCACTGTGAACTTGTCCATCTGACTGTTCTGTATGTATCACCTTGTCCACACAATCTCCTCTTCCCTCACTGTGAACGTGTCCATCGCACTGTCCGGTGTGTATCACACTGTCCTCACAATCTCCTCATCCCTCACTGTGAACGTGTACATCGCACTGTCCGGTGTGTATCACCCTTTCCTCACAATCTCCTCATGCCTCACTGTGAACGTGACAATCTCACTGTCCGGTGGGAATCACCCTGTCCTCACAATCTCCACATCCCTCACTGTGAACGTGTCCATCTCACTGTCCGGTGTGTATCACCCTGTCCTCACAATCTCCTTATCCGTCACTGTGAACGCGTCCATCTCACTGTCTGGTGTGTATCACCCTGTGCTCACAATCACCTCACAATCTCCTCATCCCTCACTGCGAACGTGTAAATCTCACTGTACAGTGTGTATCACACTGTCCTCACAATCTCCTCATCCCTCACTGTGAACGTGTCCTTCTCACTGTCCGGTGTGTATCACCCTGTGCTCACAATCTCCACATCCCTCACTGTGAACTTGTCTATCTCACTGTCTGGTGTGTATCACCATGTGCTCACAATCTCCTCACAATCTCCTCATCCCTCACTGCGAACGTGTCAATCTCACTGTCCAGTGTGTATCACACTGTCCTCACAATCTCCTCATCTCTCACTGTGTACGTATCCATCGCACTGTCCAGTGAGTATCAACCTGTCCTCACAATCTTCTCATCCCTCACTGTAAACTTGTCCATCTCACTGTCCGGTCTGTATCACACTGTCCTCAAAATCTCGTCATCCCTCAATGTGAACTTGTCTGTCTCACTGTCTGGTGTGTATCACCCTGTGCTCACAATCTCCTTACAATCTCCTCATCCCTGACTGCGAACGTGTCAATCTCACTGTCCAGTGTGTATCACACTGCCCTTACAATCTTCTCATCCCTCAATGTAAACGTGTCCATCTCACTGTCCGGTGTGTATCACCCTGTCCTCACTATCTCCTCATCCCTCACTGTGAACGTGTCCATCTCACTGTCCGGTGTGTATCACCCTGTCATCCCAATCTCCTCATCCCTCACTGTGAACGTGTCCATCTCACTGTCCGGTGTGTATCACCCTGTGCTCACAATCACCTCATCCCTCACTGTGAACGTGTCCATCTCACTGTCCGGTGTGTATCACCCTGTCCTCACAATGTCCACATCCCTCACTGTGAACATTTCCTTCTCACTGTCCGGTGTGTATCACCCTGTCATCCCAATCTCCTCATCCCTCACTGTGATCGTGTCCATTTCACTGTCCGGGGTGTATCACCCTGTCTTCACGATCTCCTCATCCCTCACTGTGATCGTGTCCATCTGACTGTCCGGTGTGTATCATCCTGTCCTCTCAATTTCCTCATCCCTCACTGTGAACCCGTCCATCTCACTGTCCGCTGTGTATCAACCTTTCATTACAATCTCCTCATTCCTCACTGTGAACGTGTTCATCTCACTGTCCTGTCTGTATCACCCTGTCCTCACAACTTCCTCATCTCTCACTGTGAATGTGTCCATCTCACTGTCCGGTGTGTATCACCCTGTTCTCACAATCTTCTCATCCCTCACTGTAAACTTGTCCATCTCATGTCTGATGTGTATCACCCTGTCTTCCCAATCTCCTCATCCCTCACTGAGAAAGTGTCCATCTCACTGCCTGGTGAGTAACACCCTGTCCTCACAATCTCCTCACAATCTCCTCATCCCTCAGTGTTAACGTGTCCATCTCACTGTCTGGAGTGTATCACCCTGTCCACACAATCTCCTCATCCCTCACTGTGAACGTGTCCTTCTCACTGTCTGGTGTGTATCACCCAATACTCATAATCTCCTCATCCCTCACTGAGAACGTGTCCATCTCACTGTCCGGTGTGTATCACCCTGTCCTCACAATCTCCACATCCCTCACTGTGAACTTGTCTATCTCACTGTCTGGTGTGTATCACCCTGTGCTCACAATCTCCTCACAATCTCCTCATCCCTCACTGCGAAAGTGTCAATCTCACTGTCCAGTGTGTATCACACTGTCCTCACAATCTCCTCATCCCTCACTGTGTACGTATCCATCTCACTGTCTGGTGAGTATCACCCTGTCCTCACAATCTTCTCATCCCTCACTGTAAACTTGTCCATCTCACAGTCTGGTGTGTATCACCCTGTCCTCCCAATCTCCTCATCCCTCACTGAGAACGTGTCAATCTCACTGTCCAGTGTGTATCACATTGTCCTCACAATCTCCTCATCCCTCACTATAAACTTGTCCATCTCACTGTCCGGTGTGTATCACCCTGTCCTCACAATCTCCTCATCCCTCACTGTGAACATGTCCATCTGACAGTCCGGTGTGTATCATCCTGTCCTCTCAATTTCCTCATCCCTCACTGTGAACCCGTCCATCTCACTGTCCGCTGTGTATCAACCTTTCATTACAATCTCCTCATCCCTCACTGTAAACTTGTCCATCTCACTGTCCAGTGTGTATCACACTGTCCTCACAATCTCCCTATCCCTCACTGTGAACGTGTCCATCTCATGTCCGATGTGTATCACCCTGTCTTCCCAATCTACACATCCCTCACTGTGAAAGTGTCCATCTCACACTCCGGTGTGTATCAACCTTTCATCCCAATCTCCTCATTCCTCACTGTGAACGTGTCCATTTCACTGTCCGGTGTGTATCACCCTGTCCTCACAATCACCTCATCCCTCTCTGTGAACGTGTCCATTTCACTGTCCGGTGTGTATCACCCTGTCCTCACAATCACCTAATCCCTCACTGTGAAACCGTCAATCTGACTGTCCGGTGTGTATCACCTTGTCCACACAATCTCCTCATCCCTCACTGTGAACTTGTCCATCTGACTGTTCTGTATGTATCACCCTGTCCACACAATCTCCTCTTCCCTCACTGTGAACGTGTCCATCGCACTGTCCGGTGTGTATCACACTGTCCTCACAATCTCCTCATCCCTCACTGTGAACGTGTACATCGCACTGTCCGGTGTGTATCACCCTTTCCTCACAATCTCCTCATGCCTCACTGTGAACGTGACAATCTCACTGTCCGGTGGGAATCACCCTGTCCTCACAATCTCCACATTCCTCACTTTGAACGTGTCCATCTCACTGTCTGGTGTGTATCACCATGTGCTCACAATCTCCTCATCCCTCACTACGAACGTGTCAATCTCACTGTCCAGTGTGTATCACACTGTCCTCACAATCGCCTCATCCCTCACTGTAAACTTGTCCATCTCACTGTCCGGTGTGTATCACCCTGTCCTCACAATCTTCTCGTACGTCACTGTGAACGCGTCCATCTCACTGTCTGGTGTGTATCACCCTGTGCTCACAATCTCCTCATCCCTCACTGCGAACGTGTCAATCTCACTGTCCAGTGTGTATCACACTGTCCTCACAATCTCCTCATCCCTCACTGTGTACGTATCCATCGCACTGTCCGGTGAGTATCACCCTGTCCTCACAATCTTCTCATCCCTCACTGTAAACTTGTCCATCTCACTGTCCGGTGTGTATCACACTGTCCTCACAATCTCCACATCCCTCACTGTGAACTTGTCTGTCTCACTGTCTGGTGTGTATCACCCTGTGCTCACAATCTCCTCACAATCTCCTCATCCCTGACTGCGAACGTGTCAATCTGACTGTCCAGTGTGTATCACCCTGTCCTCACAATCTCCTCATCCCTCAATGTAAACGTGTCCATCTCACTGTCCGGTGTGTATCAACCTGTCCTCACTATCTCCTCATCCCTCACTGTGAACGTGTCCATCTCACTGTCCGGTGTGTATCACCCTGTCATCCCAATCTCCTCATCCCTCACTGTGAACGTGTCCATCTCACTGTCCGGTGTGTATCACCCTGTGCTCACAATCACCTCATCCCTCACTGTGAACGTGTCCATCTCACTGTCCGGTGTGTATCACCCTGTCCTCACAATGTCCACATCCCTCACTGTGAACATTTCCATCTCACTGTCCGGTGTGTATCACCCTGTCCTCACAATCTCCTCATCCCTCACTGTGAACTTGTCCATCTCACTGTCCGGTGTGTATCACCCTGTACTCACAATCTCTTCGTCCCTCACAGTGAACGTGTCCATCTGACTGTCCGGTGTGTATCATCCTGTCCTCTCAATTTCCTCATCCCTCACTGTGAACCCGTCCATCTCACTGTCCGCTGTGTATCAACCTTTCATTACAATCTCCTCATTCCTCACTGTGAACGTGTTCATCTCACTGTCCTGTCTGTATCACCCTGTCCTCACAACTTCCTCATCTCTCACTGTGAATGTGTCCATCTCACTGTCCGGTGTGTATCACCCTGTTCTCACAATCTTCTCATCCCTCACTGTGAACGTGTCCATCTCACTGTCCGGTGTGTATCACCCTGTCCTCACAATGTCCACATCCCTCACTGTGAACATTTCCATCTCACTGTCCGGTGTGTATCACCCTGTCCTCACAATCTCCTCATCCCTCACTGTGAACTTGTCCATCTCACTGTCCGGTGTGTATCACCCTGTACTCACAATCTCTTCGTCCCTCACAGTGAACGTGTCCATCTGACTGTCCGGTGTGTATCATCCTGTCCTCTCAATTTCCTCATCCCTCACTGTGAACCCGTCCATCTCACTGTCCGCTGTGTATCAACCTTTCATTACAATCTCCTCATTCCTCACTGTGAACGTGTTCATCTCACTGTCCTGTCTGTATCACCCTGTCCTCACAACTTCCTCATCTCTCACTGTGAATGTGTCCATCTCACTGTCCGGTGTGTATCACCCTGTTCTCACAATCTTCTCATCCCTCACTGTAAACTTGTCCATCTCACTGTCCGGTGTGTATCACCCTGTCCTCACAATCTCCTCACAATCTCCTCATACCTCACTGTGAACGTGTCCATCTCACTGTCCGGTGTGTATCATCCTGTCCTCACAATCTCCTCGTCCGTCACTGTGAACGCGTCCATCTCACAGTCTGGTGTGTATCACCCTGTGCTCACAATCTCCTCATCCCTCACGGCGAACGTGTCAATCTCACTGTCCAGTGTGTATCACACTGTCCTCACAATCTCCTCATACCTCACTGTGAACGTGTCCATCTCACTGTCCGGTGTGTATCACCCTGTCCTCACAATCTCCTCATCCCTCACTGTGAACGTATCCATCGCACTGTCCAGTGTGTATCACACTGTCCTCACAATCTCCTCATCCCTCACTGTGAACGTGTCCATCTCACTGTCCGGTGTGTATCACCCTGTCCTCACAATCTCCTCATCCCTCACTATGAACTTGTCCATCTCACTGTCCCGTGTGTATCACCCTGTCCTCACAATCTCCTCATCCCTCACTGTGAACATGTCCATCTGACTGTCCGGTGTGTATCATCCTGTCCTCTCAATTTCCTCATCCCTCACTGTGAACCCGTCCATCTCACTGTCCGCTGTGTATCAACCTTTCATTACAATCTCCTCATCCCTCACTGTAAACTTGTCCATCTCATGTCCGATGTGTATCACCCTGTCTTCCCAATCTCCACATCCCTCACTGTGAAAGTGTCCATCTCACTCTCCGGTGTGTATCAACCTTTCATCCCAATCTCCTCATTCCTCACTGTGAACGTGTCCATTTCACTGTCCGGTGTGTATCACCCTGTGCTCACAATCACCTCATCCCTCACTGTGAACGTGTCCATTTCACTGTCCGGTGTGTATCACCCTGTCCTCACAATCACCTAATCCCTCACTGTGAAACCGTCAATCTGACAGTCCGGTGTGTATCACCTTGTCCACACAATCTCTCTCATCCCTCACTGTGAACTTGTCCATCTGACTGTTCTGTATGTATCACCTTGTCCACACAATCTCCTCTTCCCTCACTGTGAACGTGTCCATCGCACTGTCCGGTGTGTATCACACTGTCCTCACAATCTCCTCATCCCTCACTGTGAACGTGTACATCGCACTGTCCGGTGTGTATCACCCTTTCCTCACAATCTCCTCATGCCTCACTGTGAACGTGACAATCTCACTGTCCGGTGGGAATCACCCTGTCCTCACAATCTCCACATCCCTCACTGTGAACGTGTCCATCTCACTGTCCGGTGTGTATCACCCTGTCCTCACAATCTCCTTATCCGTCACTGTGAACGCGTCCATCTCACTGTCTGGTGTGTATCACCCTGTGCTCACAATCACCTCACAATCTCCTCATCCCTCACTGCGAACGTGTAAATCTCACTGTACAGTGTGTATCACACTGTCCTCACAATCTCCTCATCCCTCACTGTGAACGTGTCCTTCTCACTGTCCGGTGTGTATCACCCTGTGCTCACAATCTCCACATCCCTCACTGTGAACTTGTCTATCTCACTGTCTGGTGTGTATCACCATGTGCTCACAATCTCCTCACAATCTCCTCATCCCTCACTGCGAACGTGTCAATCTCACTGTCCAGTGTGTATCACACTGTCCTCACAATCTCCTCATCTCTCACTGTGTACGTATCCATCGCACTGTCCAGTGAGTATCAACCTGTCCTCACAATCTTCTCATCCCTCACTGTAAACTTGTCCATCTCACTGTCCGGTCTGTATCACACTGTCCTCAAAATCTCGTCATCCCTCAATGTGAACTTGTCTGTCTCACTGTCTGGTGTGTATCACCCTGTGCTCACAATCTCCTTACAATCTCCTCATCCCTGACTGCGAACGTGTCAATCTCACTGTCCAGTGTGTATCACACTGCCCTTACAATCTTCTCATCCCTCAATGTAAACGTGTCCATCTCACTGTCCGGTGTGTATCACCCTGTCCTCACTATCTCCTCATCCCTCACTGTGAACGTGTCCATCTCACTGTCCGGTGTGTATCACCCTGTCATCCCAATCTCCTCATCCCTCACTGTGAACGTGTCCATCTCACTGTCCGGTGTGTATCACCCTGTGCTCACAATCACCTCATCCCTCACTGTGAACGTGTCCATCTCACTGTCCGGTGTGTATCACCCTGTCCTCACAATGTCCACATCCCTCACTGTGAACATTTCCTTCTCACTGTCCGGTGTGTATCACCCTGTCATCCCAATCTCCTCATCCCTCACTGTGATCGTGTCCATTTCACTGTCCGGGGTGTATCACCCTGTCTTCACGATCTCCTCATCCCTCACTGTGATCGTGTCCATCTGACTGTCCGGTGTGTATCATCCTGTCCTCTCAATTTCCTCATCCCTCACTGTGAACCCGTCCATCTCACTGTCCGCTGTGTATCAACCTTTCATTACAATCTCCTCATTCCTCACTGTGAACGTGTTCATCTCACTGTCCTGTCTGTATCACCCTGTCCTCACAACTTCCTCATCTCTCACTGTGAATGTGTCCATCTCACTGTCCGGTGTGTATCACCCTGTTCTCACAATCTTCTCATCCCTCACTGTAAACTTGTCCATCTCATGTCTGATGTGTATCACCCTGTCTTCCCAATCTCCTCATCCCTCACTGAGAAAGTGTCCATCTCACTGCCTGGTGAGTAACACCCTGTCCTCACAATCTCCTCACAATCTCCTCATCCCTCAGTGTTAACGTGTCCATCTCACTGTCTGGAGTGTATCACCCTGTCCACACAATCTCCTCATCCCTCACTGTGAACGTGTCCTTCTCACTGTCTGGTGTGTATCACCCAATACTCATAATCTCCTCATCCCTCACTGAGAACGTGTCCATCTCACTGTCCGGTGTGTATCACCCTGTCCTCACAATCTCCACATCCCTCACTGTGAACTTGTCTATCTCACTGTCTGGTGTGTATCACCCTGTGCTCACAATCTCCTCACAATCTCCTCATCCCTCACTGCGAACGTGTCAATCTCACTGTCCAGTGTGTATCACACTGTCCTCACAATCTCCTCATCCCTCACTGTGTACGTATCCATCTCACTGTCTGGTGAGTATCACCCTGTCCTCACAATCTTCTCATCCCTCACTGTAAACTTGTCCATCTCACAGTCTGGTGTGTATCACCCTGTCCTCCCAATCTCCTCATCCCTCACTGAGAACGTGTCAATCTCACTGTCCAGTGTGTATCACATTGTCCTCACAATCTCCTCATCCCTCACTATAAACTTGTCCATCTCACTGTCCGGTGTGTATCACCCTGTCCTCACAATCTCCTCATCCCTCACTGTGAACATGTCCATCTGACAGTCCGGTGTGTATCATCCTGTCCTCTCAATTTCCTCATCCCTCACTGTGAACCCGTCCATCTCACTGTCCGCTGTGTATCAACCTTTCATTACAATCTCCTCATCCCTCACTGTAAACTTGTCCATCTCACTGTCCAGTGTGTATCACACTGTCCTCACAATCTCCCTATCCCTCACTGTGAACGTGTCCATCTCATGTCCGATGTGTATCACCCTGTCTTCCCAATCTACACATCCCTCACTGTGAAAGTGTCCATCTCACACTCCGGTGTGTATCAACCTTTCATCCCAATCTCCTCATTCCTCACTGTGAACGTGTCCATTTCACTGTCCGGTGTGTATCACCCTGTCCTCACAATCACCTCATCCCTCTCTGTGAACGTGTCCATTTCACTGTCCGGTGTGTATCACCCTGTCCTCACAATCACCTAATCCCTCACTGTGAAACCGTCAATCTGACTGTCCGGTGTGTATCACCTTGTCCACACAATCTCCTCATCCCTCACTGTGAACTTGTCCATCTGACTGTTCTGTATGTATCACCCTGTCCACACAATCTCCTCTTCCCTCACTGTGAACGTGTCCATCGCACTGTCCGGTGTGTATCACACTGTCCTCACAATCTCCTCATCCCTCACTGTGAACGTGTACATCGCACTGTCCGGTGTGTATCACCCTTTCCTCACAATCTCCTCATGCCTCACTGTGAACGTGACAATCTCACTGTCCGGTGGGAATCACCCTGTCCTCACAATCTCCACATTCCTCACTTTGAACGTGTCCATCTCACTGTCTGGTGTGTATCACCATGTGCTCACAATCTCCTCATCCCTCACTACGAACGTGTCAATCTCACTGTCCAGTGTGTATCACACTGTCCTCACAATCGCCTCATCCCTCACTGTAAACTTGTCCATCTCACTGTCCGGTGTGTATCACCCTGTCCTCACAATCTTCTCGTACGTCACTGTGAACGCGTCCATCTCACTGTCTGGTGTGTATCACCCTGTGCTCACAATCTCCTCATCCCTCACTGCGAACGTGTCAATCTCACTGTCCAGTGTGTATCACACTGTCCTCACAATCTCCTCATCCCTCACTGTGTACGTATCCATCGCACTGTCCGGTGAGTATCACCCTGTCCTCACAATCTTCTCATCCCTCACTGTAAACTTGTCCATCTCACTGTCCGGTGTGTATCACACTGTCCTCACAATCTCCACATCCCTCACTGTGAACTTGTCTGTCTCACTGTCTGGTGTGTATCACCCTGTGCTCACAATCTCCTCACAATCTCCTCATCCCTGACTGCGAACGTGTCAATCTGACTGTCCAGTGTGTATCACCCTGTCCTCACAATCTCCTCATCCCTCAATGTAAACGTGTCCATCTCACTGTCCGGTGTGTATCAACCTGTCCTCACTATCTCCTCATCCCTCACTGTGAACGTGTCCATCTCACTGTCCGGTGTGTATCACCCTGTCATCCCAATCTCCTCATCCCTCACTGTGAACGTGTCCATCTCACTGTCCGGTGTGTATCACCCTGTGCTCACAATCACCTCATCCCTCACTGTGAACGTGTCCATCTCACTGTCCGGTGTGTATCACCCTGTCCTCACAATGTCCACATCCCTCACTGTGAACATTTCCATCTCACTGTCCGGTGTGTATCACCCTGTCCTCACAATCTCCTCATCCCTCACTGTGAACTTGTCCATCTCACTGTCCGGTGTGTATCACCCTGTACTCACAATCTCTTCGTCCCTCACAGTGAACGTGTCCATCTGACTGTCCGGTGTGTATCATCCTGTCCTCTCAATTTCCTCATCCCTCACTGTGAACCCGTCCATCTCACTGTCCGCTGTGTATCAACCTTTCATTACAATCTCCTCATTCCTCACTGTGAACGTGTTCATCTCACTGTCCTGTCTGTATCACCCTGTCCTCACAACTTCCTCATCTCTCACTGTGAATGTGTCCATCTCACTGTCCGGTGTGTATCACCCTGTTCTCACAATCTTCTCATCCCTCACTGTGAACGTGTCCATCTCACTGTCCGGTGTGTATCACCCTGTCCTCACAATGTCCACATCCCTCACTGTGAACATTTCCATCTCACTGTCCGGTGTGTATCACCCTGTCCTCACAATCTCCTCATCCCTCACTGTGAACTTGTCCATCTCACTGTCCGGTGTGTATCACCCTGTACTCACAATCTCTTCGTCCCTCACAGTGAACGTGTCCATCTGACTGTCCGGTGTGTATCATCCTGTCCTCTCAATTTCCTCATCCCTCACTGTGAACCCGTCCATCTCACTGTCCGCTGTGTATCAACCTTTCATTACAATCTCCTCATTCCTCACTGTGAACGTGTTCATCTCACTGTCCTGTCTGTATCACCCTGTCCTCACAACTTCCTCATCTCTCACTGTGAATGTGTCCATCTCACTGTCCGGTGTGTATCACCCTGTTCTCACAATCTTCTCATCCCTCACTGTAAACTTGTCCATCTCACTGTCCGGTGTGTATCACCCTGTCCTCACAATCTCCTCACAATCTCCTCATACCTCACTGTGAACGTGTCCATCTCACTGTCCGGTGTGTATCATCCTGTCCTCACAATCTCCTCGTCCGTCACTGTGAACGCGTCCATCTCACAGTCTGGTGTGTATCACCCTGTGCTCACAATCTCCTCATCCCTCACGGCGAACGTGTCAATCTCACTGTCCAGTGTGTATCACACTGTCCTCACAATCTCCTCATACCTCACTGTGAACGTGTCCATCTCACTGTCCGGTGTGTATCACCCTGTCCTCACAATCTCCTCATCCCTCACTGTGAACGTATCCATCGCACTGTCCAGTGTGTATCACACTGTCCTCACAATCTCCTCATCCCTCACTGTGAACGTGTCCATCTCACTGTCCGGTGTGTATCACCCTGTCCTCACAATCTCCTCATCCCTCACTATGAACTTGTCCATCTCACTGTCCCGTGTGTATCACCCTGTCCTCACAATCTCCTCATCCCTCACTGTGAACATGTCCATCTGACTGTCCGGTGTGTATCATCCTGTCCTCTCAATTTCCTCATCCCTCACTGTGAACCCGTCCATCTCACTGTCCGCTGTGTATCAACCTTTCATTACAATCTCCTCATCCCTCACTGTAAACTTGTCCATCTCATGTCCGATGTGTATCACCCTGTCTTCCCAATCTCCACATCCCTCACTGTGAAAGTGTCCATCTCACTCTCCGGTGTGTATCAACCTTTCATCCCAATCTCCTCATTCCTCACTGTGAACGTGTCCATTTCACTGTCCGGTGTGTATCACCCTGTGCTCACAATCACCTCATCCCTCACTGTGAACGTGTCCATTTCACTGTCCGGTGTGTATCACCCTGTCCTCACAATCACCTAATCCCTCACTGTGAAACCGTCAATCTGACAGTCCGGTGTGTATCACCTTGTCCACACAATCTCTCTCATCCCTCACTGTGAACTTGTCCATCTGACTGTTCTGTATGTATCACCTTGTCCACACAATCTCCTCTTCCCTCACTGTGAACGTGTCCATCGCACTGTCCGGTGTGTATCACACTGTCCTCACAATCTCCTCATCCCTCACTGTGAACGTGTACATCGCACTGTCCGGTGTGTATCACCCTTTCCTCACAATCTCCTCATGCCTCACTGTGAACGTGACAATCTCACTGTCCGGTGGGAATCACCCTGTCCTCACAATCTCCACATCCCTCACTGTGAACGTGTCCATCTCACTGTCCGGTGTGTATCACCCTGTTCTCACAATCTTCTCATCCCTCACTGTAAACTTGTCCATCTCACTGTCCGGTGTGTATCACCCTGTCCTCACAATCTCCCTATCCCTCACTGTGAACGTGTCCATCTCATGTCTGATGTGTATCACCCTGTTCTCCCAATCTCCTCATCCCTCACTGAGAAAGTGTCCATCTCACTGCCTGGTGAGTAACACCCTGTCCTCACAATCTCCTCACAATCTCCTCATACCTCAGTGTTAACGTGTCCATCTCACTGTCTGGACTGTATCACCCTGTCCACACAATCTCCTCATCCCTCACTGTGAACGTGTCCTTCTCACTGTCTGGTGTGTATCACCCAATACTCATAATCTCCTCATCCCTCACTGAGAACGTGTCCATCTCACTGTCCGGTGTGTATCACCCTGTCCTCACAATCTCCACATCCCTCACTGTGAACTTGTCTATCTCACTGTCTGGTGTGTATCACCCTGTGCTCACAATCTCCTCATCCCTCACTGTGAACGTGTCCTTCTCACTGTCTGGTGTGTATCACCCAATACTCATAATCTCCTCATCCCTCACTGAGAACGTGTCCATCTCACTGTCCGGTGTGTATCACCCTGTCCTCACAATCTCCACATCCCTCACTGCGAACGTGTCAATCTCACTGTCCAGTGTGTATCACACTGTCCTCACAATCTCCTCTTCCCTCACTGTGTACGTACCCATCTCACTGTCTGGTGAGTATCACCCTGTCCTCACAATCTTCTCATCCCTCACTGTAAACTTGTCCATCTCACTGTCCGGTGTGTATCACCCTGTCCTCACAATCTCCTCATCCGTCACTGTGAACACGTCCATCTCACAGTCTGGTGTGTATCACCCTGTGCTCACAATCACCTCACAATCTCCTCATCCCTCACTGCGAACGTGTCCATCTGACTGTCCGGTGTGTATCATCCTGTCCTCTCAATTTCCTCATCCCTCACTGTGAACCCGTCCATCTCACTGTCCGCTGTGTATCAACCTTTCATTACAATCTCCTCATTCCTCACTGTGAACGTGTTCATCTCACTGTCCTGTCTGTATCACCCTGTCCTCACAACTTCCTCATCTCTCACTGTGAATGTGTCCATCTCACTGTCCGGTGTGTATCACCCTGTTCTCACAATCTTCTCATCCCTCACTGTAAACTTGTCCATCTCATGTCTGATGTGTATCACCCTGTCTTCCCAATCTCCTCATCCCTCACTGAGAAAGTGTCCATCTCACTGCCTGGTGAGTAACACCCTGTCCTCACAATCTCCTCACAATCTCCTCATCCCTCAGTGTTAACGTGTCCATCTCACTGTCTGGAGTGTATCACCCTGTCCACACAATCTCCTCATCCCTCACTGTGAACGTGTCCTTCTCACTGTCTGGTGTGTATCACCCAATACTCATAATCTCCTCATCCCTCACTGTGAACCCGTCCATCTCACTGTCCGCTGTGTATCAACCTTTCATTACAATCTCCTCATTCCTCACTGTGAACGTGTTCATCTCACTGTCCTGTCTGTATCACCCTGTCCTCACAACTTCCTCATCTCTCACTGTGAATGTGTCCATCTCACTGTCCGGTGTGTATCACCCTGTTCTCACAATCTTCTCATCCCTCACTGTAAACTTGTCCATTTCATGTCTGATGTGTATCACCCTGTCTTCCCAATCTCCTCATCCCTCACTGAGAAAGTGTCCATCTCACTGCCTGGTGAGTAACACCCTGTCCTCACAATCTCCTCACAATCTCCTCATCCCTCAGTGTTAACGTGTCCATCTCACTGTCTGGAGTGTATCACCCTGTCCACACAATCTCCTCATCCCTCACTGTGAACGTGTCCTTCTCACTGTCTGGTGTGTATCACCCAATACTCATAATCTCCTCATCCCTCACTGAGAACGTGTCCATCTCACTGTCCGGTGTGTATCACCCTGTCCTCACAATCTCCACATCCCTCACTGTGAACTTGTCTATCTCACTGTCTGGTGTGTATCACCCTGTGCTCACAATCTCCTCACAATCTCCTCATCCCTCACTGCGAACGTGTCAATCTCACTGTCCAGTGTGTATCACACTGTCCTCACAATCTCCTCATCCCTCACTGTGTACGTATCCATCTCACTGTCTGGTGAGTATCACCCTGTCCTCACAATCTTCTCATCCCTCACTGTAAACTTGTCCATCTCACAGTCTGGTGTGTATCACCCTGTCCTCCCAATCTCCTCATCCCTCACTGAGAACGTGTCAATCTCACTGTCCAGTGTGTATCACATTGTCCTCACAATCTCCTCATCCCTCACTATAAACTTGTCCATCTCACTGTCCGGTGTGTATCACCCTGTCCTCACAATCTCCTCATCCCTCACTGTGAACATGTCCATCTGACAGTCCGGTGTGTATCATCCTGTCCTCTCAATTTCCTCATCCCTCACTGTGAACCCGTCCATCTCACTGTCCGCTGTGTATCAACCTTTCATTACAATCTCCTCATCCCTCACTGTAAACTTGTCCATCTCACTGTCCAGTGTGTATCACACTGTCCTCACAATCTCCCTATCCCTCACTGTGAACGTGTCCATCTCATGTCCGATGTGTATCACCCTGTCTTCCCAATCTACACATCCCTCACTGTGAAAGTGTCCATCTCACACTCCGGTGTGTATCAACCTTTCATCCCAATCTCCTCATTCCTCACTGTGAACGTGTCCATTTCACTGTCCGGTGTGTATCACCCTGTCCTCACAATCACCTCATCCCTCTCTGTGAACGTGTCCATTTCACTGTCCGGTGTGTATCACCCTGTCCTCACAATCACCTAATCCCTCACTGTGAAACCGTCAATCTGACTGTCCGGTGTGTATCACCTTGTCCACACAATCTCCTCATCCCTCACTGTGAACTTGTCCATCTGACTGTTCTGTATGTATCACCCTGTCCACACAATCTCCTCTTCCCTCACTGTGAACGTGTCCATCGCACTGTCCGGTGTGTATCACACTGTCCTCACAATCTCCTCATCCCTCACTGTGAACGTGTACATCGCACTGTCCGGTGTGTATCACCCTTTCCTCACAATCTCCTCATGCCTCACTGTGAACGTGACAATCTCACTGTCCGGTGGGAATCACCCTGTCCTCACAATCTCCACATTCCTCACTTTGAACGTGTCCATCTCACTGTCTGGTGTGTATCACCATGTGCTCACAATCTCCTCATCCCTCACTACGAACGTGTCAATCTCACTGTCCAGTGTGTATCACACTGTCCTCACAATCGCCTCATCCCTCACTGTAAACTTGTCCATCTCACTGTCCGGTGTGTATCACCCTGTCCTCACAATCTTCTCGTACGTCACTGTGAACGCGTCCATCTCACTGTCTGGTGTGTATCACCCTGTGCTCACAATCTCCTCATCCCTCACTGCGAACGTGTCAATCTCACTGTCCAGTGTGTATCACACTGTCCTCACAATCTCCTCATCCCTCACTGTGTACGTATCCATCGCACTGTCCGGTGAGTATCACCCTGTCCTCACAATCTTCTCATCCCTCACTGTAAACTTGTCCATCTCACTGTCCGGTGTGTATCACACTGTCCTCACAATCTCCACATCCCTCACTGTGAACTTGTCTGTCTCACTGTCTGGTGTGTATCACCCTGTGCTCACAATCTCCTCACAATCTCCTCATCCCTGACTGCGAACGTGTCAATCTGACTGTCCAGTGTGTATCACCCTGTCCTCACAATCTCCTCATCCCTCAATGTAAACGTGTCCATCTCACTGTCCGGTGTGTATCAACCTGTCCTCACTATCTCCTCATCCCTCACTGTGAACGTGTCCATCTCACTGTCCGGTGTGTATCACCCTGTCATCCCAATCTCCTCATCCCTCACTGTGAACGTGTCCATCTCACTGTCCGGTGTGTATCACCCTGTGCTCACAATCACCTCATCCCTCACTGTGAACGTGTCCATCTCACTGTCCGGTGTGTATCACCCTGTCCTCACAATGTCCACATCCCTCACTGTGAACATTTCCATCTCACTGTCCGGTGTGTATCACCCTGTCCTCACAATCTCCTCATCCCTCACTGTGAACTTGTCCATCTCACTGTCCGGTGTGTATCACCCTGTACTCACAATCTCTTCGTCCCTCACAGTGAACGTGTCCATCTGACTGTCCGGTGTGTATCATCCTGTCCTCTCAATTTCCTCATCCCTCACTGTGAACCCGTCCATCTCACTGTCCGCTGTGTATCAACCTTTCATTACAATCTCCTCATTCCTCACTGTGAACGTGTTCATCTCACTGTCCTGTCTGTATCACCCTGTCCTCACAACTTCCTCATCTCTCACTGTGAATGTGTCCATCTCACTGTCCGGTGTGTATCACCCTGTTCTCACAATCTTCTCATCCCTCACTGTGAACGTGTCCATCTCACTGTC
Source organism: Hemitrygon akajei (assembly GCF_048418815.1). Lineage (NCBI taxonomy): Eukaryota > Metazoa > Chordata > Chondrichthyes > Myliobatiformes > Dasyatidae > Hemitrygon > Hemitrygon akajei. The sequence continues at coordinate 681,520 of NC_133130.1, forward strand.
CGGTGTGTATCACCCTGTCCTCACAATGTCCACATCCCTCACTGTGAACATTTCCATCTCACTGTCCGGTGTGTATCACCCTGTCCTCACAATCTCCTCATCCCTCACTGTGAACTTGTCCATCTCACTGTCCGGTGTGTATCACCCTGTACTCACAATCTCTTCGTCCCTCACAGTGAACGTGTCCATCTGACTGTCCGGTGTGTATCATCCTGTCCTCTCAATTTCCTCATCCCTCACTGTGAACCCGTCCATCTCACTGTCCGCTGTGTATCAACCTTTCATTACAATCTCCTCATTCCTCACTGTGAACGTGTTCATCTCACTGTCCTGTCTGTATCACCCTGTCCTCACAACTTCCTCATCTCTCACTGTGAATGTGTCCATCTCACTGTCCGGTGTGTATCACCCTGTTCTCACAATCTTCTCATCCCTCACTGTAAACTTGTCCATCTCACTGTCCGGTGTGTATCACCCTGTCCTCACAATCTCCCTATCCCTCACTGTGAACGTGTCCATCTCATGTCTGATGTGTATCACCCTGTCTTCCCAATATCCTCAACCCTCACTGAGAAAGTGTCCATCTCACTGCCTGGTGAGTAACACCCTGTCCTCACAATCTCCTCACAATCTCCTCATCCCTCAGTGTTAACGTGTCCATCTCACTGTCTGGAGTGTATCACCCTGTCCACACAATCTCCTCATCCCTCACTGTGAACGTGTCCTTCTCACTGTCTGGTGTGTATCACCCAATACTCATAATCTCCTCATCCCTCACTGAGAACGTGTCCATCTCACAGTCCGGTGTGTATCACCCTGTCCTCACAATCTCCACATCCCTCACTGTGAACTTGTCTATCTCACTGTCTGGTGTGTATCACCCTGTGCTCACAATCTCCTCACAATCTCCTCATCTCTCACTGCGAACGTGTCAATCTCACTGTCCAGTGTGTATCATACTGTCCTCACAATCTCCTCATCCCTCACTGTGTACGTATCCATCTCACTGTCTGGTGAGTATCACCCTGTCCTCACAATCTCCTCATCCGTCACTGTGAACGCGTCCATCTCACAGTCTGGTGTGTATCACCCTGTGCTCACAATCACCTCACAATCTCCACATCCCTCACTGCGAACGTGTCAATCTCACTGTCCAGTGTGTATCACCCTGTCCTCACAATCTCCTCGTCCGTCACTGTGAACGCGTCCATCTCACAGTCTGGTGTGTATCACCCTGTGCTCACAATCTCCTCATCCCTCACGGCGAACGTGTCAATCTCACTGTCCAGTGTGTATCACCCTGTCCTCACAATCTCCTCATCCCTCACTGTGAACATGTCCATCTGACTGTCCGGTGTGTATCACCCTGTCCTCACAATCTCCTCATCCCTCACTGTGAACTTGTCCATCTCACTGTCCCGTGTGTATCACCCTGTCCTCACAATCTCCTCATCCCTCACTGTGAACATGTCCATCTGACTGTCCGGTGTGTATCATCCTGTCCTCTCAATTTCCTCATCCCTCACTGTGAACCCGTCCATCTCACTGTCCGGTGTGTATCACCCTGTCCTCACAATCTCCCTATCCCTCACTGTGAAAGTGTCCATCTCATGTCCGATGTGTATCACCCTGTATTCCCAATCTCCACATCCTTTACTGTGAAAGTGTCCATCTCACTCTCCGGTGTGTATCAACCTTTCATCCCAATCTCCTCATTCCTCACTGTGAACGTGTCCATTTCACTGTCCGGTGTGTATCACCCTGTCCTCACAATCACCTCATCCCTCACTGTGAACGTGTCCATTTCACTGTCCGGTGTGTATCACCCTGTCCTCACAATCACCTAATCCCTCACTGTGAAACCGTCAATCTGACTGTCCGGTGTGTATCACCTTGTCCACACAATCTCCTCATCCCTCACTGTGAACTTGTCCATATGACTGTTATGTATGTATCACCCTGTCCACACAATCTCCTCTTCCCTCACTGTGAACGTGTCCATCGCACTGTCCGGTGTGTATCACACTGTCCTCACAATCTCCTCATCCCTCACTGTGAACGTGTCCATCGCACTGTCCGCTGTGTATCACACTGTCCTCACAATCTCCTCATCCCTCACTGTGAACGTGTACATCGCACTGTCCGGTGTGTATCACCCTTTCCTCACAATCTCCTCATGCCTCACTGTGAACGTGACAATCTCACTGTCCGGTGGGAATCACCCTGTCCTCACAGTCTCCTCATCACTCACTGTGAACTTGTCCATCTCACTGTCTGGTGTGTATCACCCTGACCTCACAATCTCCTCATCTCTCACTACGAACGTGTCAATCTCACTGTCCAGTCTGTATCACACTGTCCTCACAATCTCCTCATCCGTCACTGTGAACGCGTCCATCTCACAGTCTGGTGTGTATCACCCTGTCCTCCCAATCTCCTCATCCCTCACTGAGAACGTGTCAATCTCACTGTCCAGTGTGTATCACATTGTCCTCACAATCTCCTCATACCTCACTGTGTACGTATCCATCGCACTGTCCAGTGTGTATCACACTGTCCTCACAATCTCCTCATCCCTCACTGTGAATGTGTCCATCTCACTGTCCTGTGTGTATCACCCTGTCCTCACAATCTCCTCATCCCTCACTGTGAACGTGTCCATCTCACTGTCCCGTGTGTATCACCCTGTCCTCACAATCTCCTCATCCCTCACTGTGAACATGTCCATCTGACAGTCCGGTGTGTATCATCCTGTCCTCTCAATTTCCTCATCCCTCACTGTGAACCCGTCCATCTCACTGTCCGCTGTGTATCAACCTTTCATTACAATCTCCTCATCCCTCACTGTAAACTTGTCCATCTCACTGTCCAGTGTGTATCACACTGTCCTCACAATCTCCCTATCCCTCACTGTGAACGTGTCCATCTCATGTCCGATGTGTATCACCCTGTCTTCCCAATCTCCACATCCCTCACTGTGAAAGTGTCCATCTCACACTCCGGTGTGTATCAACCTTTCATCCCAATCTCCTCATTCCTCACTGTGAACGTGTCCATTTCACTGTCCGGTGTGTATCACCCTGTCCTCACAATCACCTCATCCCTCACTGTGAACGTGTCCATTTCACTGTCCGGTGTGTATCACCCTGTCCTCACAATCTCCTCATCCCTCACTGTGAACTTGTCCATCTGACTGTTCTGTATGTATCACCCTGTCCACACAATCTCCTCTTCCCTCACTGTGAACGTGTCCATCGCACTGTCCGGTGTGTATCACACTGTCCTCACAATCTCCTCATCCCTCACTGTGAACGTGTACATCGCACTGTCCGGTGTGTATCACCCTTTCCTCACAATCTCCTCATGCCTCACTGTGAACGTGACAATCTCACTGTCCGGTGGGAATCACCCTGTCCTCACAATCTCCACATTCCTCACTTTGAACGTGTCCATCTCACTGTCTGGTGTGTATCACCATGTACTCACAATCTCCTCATCCCTCACTACGAACGTGTCAATCTCACTGTCCAGTGTGTATCACACTGTCCTCACAATCGCCTCATCCCTCACTGTAAACTTGTCCATCTCACTGTCCGGTGTGTATCACCCTGTCCTCACAATCTTCTCGTACGTCACTGTGAACGCGTCCATCTCACTGTCTGGTGTGTATCACCCTGTGCTCACAATCTCCTCATCCCTCACTGCGAACGTGTCAATCTCACTGTCCAGTGTGTATCACACTGTCCTCACAATCTCCTCATCCCTCACTGTGTACGTATCCATCGCACTGTCCGGTGAGTATCACCCTGTCCTCACAATCTTCTCATCCCTCACTGTAAACTTGTCCATCTCACTGTCCGGTGTGTATCACACTGTCCTCACAATCTCCACATCCCTCACTGTGAACTTGTCTGTCTCACTGTCTGGTGTGTATCACCCTGTGCTCACAATCTCCTCACAATCTCCTCATCCCTGACTGCGAACGTGTCAATCTGACTGTCCATTGTGTATCACCCTGTCCTCACAATCTCCTCATCCCTCAATGTAAACGTGTCCATCTCACTGTCCGGTGTGTATCACCCTGTCATCCCAATCTCCTCATCCCTCACTGTGAACGTGTCCATCTCACTGTCCGGTGTGTATCACCCTGTGCTCACAATCACCTCATCCCTCACTGTGAACGTGTCCATCTCACTGTCCGGTGTGTATCACCCTGTCCTCACAATGTCCACATCCCTCACTGTGAACATTTCCATCTCACTGTCCGGTGTGTATCACCCTGTCCTCACAATCTCCTCATCCCTCACTGTGAACTTGTCCATCTCACTGTCCGGTGTGTATCACCCTGTACTCACAATCTCTTCGTCCCTCACAGTGAACGTGTCCATCTGACTGTCCGGTGTGTATCATCCTGTCCTCTCAATTTCCTCATCCCTCACTGTGAACCCGTCCATCTCACTGTCCGCTGTGTATCAACCTTTCATTACAATCTCCTCATTCCTCACTGTGAACGTGTTCATCTCACTGTCCTGTCTGTATCACCCTGTCCTCACAACTTCCTCATCTCTCACTGTGAATGTGTCCATCTCACTGTCCGGTGTGAATCACCCTGTTCTCACAATCTTCTCATCCCTCACTGTAAACTTGTCCATCTCACTGTCCGGTGTGTATCACCCTGTCCTCACAATCTCCCTATCCCTCACTGTGAACGTGTCCATCTCATGTCTGATGTGTATCACCCTGTCTTCCCAATATACTCATCCCTCACTGAGAAAGTGTCCATCTCACTGCCTGGTGAGTAACACCCTGTCCTCACAATCTCCTCACAATCTCCTCATCCCTCAGTGTTAACGTGTCCATCTCACTGTCTGGAGTGTATCACCCTGTCCACACAATCTCCTCATCCCTCACTGTGAACGTGTCCTTCTCACTGTCTGGTGTGTATCACCCAATACTCATAATCTCCTCATCCCTCACTGAGAACGTGTCCATCTCACAGTCCGGTGTGTATCACCCTGTCCTCACAATCTCCACATCCCTCACTGTGAACTTGTCTATCTCACTGTCTGGTGTGTATCACCCTGTGCTCACAATCTCCTCACAATCTCCTCATCCCTCACTGCGAACGTGTCAATCTCACTGTCCAGTGTGTATCATACTGTCCTCACAATCTCCTCATCCCTCACTGTGTACGTATCCATCTCACTGTCTGGTGAGTATCACCCTGTCCTCACAATCTCCTCATCCGTCACTGTGAACGCGTCCATCTCACAGTCTGGTGTGTATCACCCTGTGCTCACAATCACCTCACAATCTCCACATCCCTCACTGCGAACGTGTCAATCTCACTGTCCAGTGTGTATCACCCTGTCCTCACAATCTCCTCGTCCGTCACTGTGAACGCGTCCATCTCACAGTCTGGTGTGTATCACCCTGTGCTCACAATCTCCTCATCCCTCACGGCGAACGTGTCAATCTCACTGTCCAGTGTGTATCACCCTGTCCTCACAATCTCCTCATCCCTCACTGTGAACATGTCCATCTGACTGTCCGGTGTGTATCACCCTGTCCTCACAATCTCCTCATCCCTCACTGTGAACTTGTCCATCTCACTGTCCCGTGTGTATCACCCTGTCCTCACAATCTCCTCATCCCTCACTGTGAACATGTCCATCTGACTGTCCGGTGTGTATCATCCTGTCCTCTCAATTTCCTCATCCCTCACTGTGAACCCGTCCATCTCACTGTCCGCTGTGTATCAACCTTTCATTACAATCTCCTCATCCCTCACTGTGAACCCGTCCATCTCACTGTCCAGTGTGTATCACCCTGTCCTCACAATCTCCCTATCCCTCACTGTGAAAGTGTCCATCTCATGTCCGATGTGTATCACCCTGTATTCCCAATCTCCACATCCCTTACTGTGAAAGTGTCCATCTCACTCTCCGGTGTGTATCAACCTTTCATCCCAATCTCCTCATTCCTCACTGTGAACGTGTCCATTTCACTGTCCGGTGTGTATCACCCTGTCCTCACAATCACCTCATCCCTCACTGTGAACGTGTCCATCTCACTGTCCGGTGTGTATCACCTTGTCCACACAATCTCCTCATCCCTCACTGTGAACTTGTCCATATGACTGTTATGTATGTATCACCCTGTCCACACAATCTCCTCTTCCCTCACTGTGAACGTGTCCATCGCACTGTCCGCTGTGTATCACACTGTCCTCACAATCTCCTCATCCCTCACTGTGAACGTGTACATCGCACTGTCCGGTGTGTATCACCCTTTCCTCACAATCTCCTCATGCCTCACTGTGAACGTGACAATCTCACTGTCCGGTGGGAATCACCCTGTCCTCACAGTCTCCTCATCACTCACTGTGAACTTGTCCATCTCACTGTATGGTGTGTATCACCCTGACCTCACAATCTCCTCATCCCTCACTACGAACGTGTCAATCTCACTGTCCAGTGTGTATCACACTGTCCTCACAATCTCCTCATCCCTCACTGTAAACTTGTCCATCTCACTGTCCGGTGTGTATCACCCTGTCCTCACAATCTCCTCGTACGTCACTGTGAACGCGTCCATCTCACTGTCTGGTGTGTATCACCCTGTGCTCACAATCTCCTAATCCCTCACTGCGAACGTGTCAATCTCACTGTCCAGTGTGTATCACACTGTCCTCACAATCTCCTCATCCCTCACTGTGTACGTATCCATCGCACTGTCCGGTGAGTATCACCCTGTCCTCACAATCTTCTCATCCCTCACTGTAAACTTGTCCATCTCACTGTCCGGTGTGTATCACACTGTCCTCACAATCTCCACATCCCTCACTGTGAACTTGTCTGTCTCACTGTCTGGTGTGTATCACCCTGTGCTCACAATCTCCTCACAATCTCCTCATCCCTGACTGCGAACGTGACAATCTGACTGTCCAGTGTGTATCACCCTGTCCTCACAATCTCCTCATCCCTCACTGTGAACGTGTCCATCTCACTTTCCGGTGTGTATCACCCTGTCCTCACAATCACCTAATCCCTCACTGTGAAACCGTCAATCTGACTGTCCAGTGTGTATCACCTTGTCCACACAATCTCCTCATCCCTCACTGTGAACTTGTCCATCTGACTGTTCTGTATGTATCACCCTGTCCACACAATCTCCTCTTCCCTCACTGTGAACGTGTCCATCGCACTGTCCGGTGTGTATCACACTGTCCTCACAATCTCCTCATCCCTCACTGTGAACGTGTACATCGCACTGTCCGGTGTGTATCACCCTTTCCTCACAATCTCCTCATGCCTCACTGTGAACGTGACAATCTCACTTTCCGGTGGGAATCACCCTGTCCTCACAATCTCCACATCCCTCACTGTGAACGTGTCCATCTCACTGTCCGGTGTGTATCACCCTGTACTCATAATCACCTCATCCCTCAATGTGAACGTGTCCATCTCACTGTCCGGTGTGTATCACCCTGTCCTCACAATCTCCACATCCCTCACTGTGAACGTGTCCATCTCACTGTCCGGTGTGTATCACCCTGTCCTCACAATCTCCACATCCATCACTGTGAACGTGTCCATCTCACTGTCCGGTGTGTATCACCCTGTCCTCACAATCTCCACATCCCTCACTGTGAACGTGTCCATCTCACTGTCCGGTGTGTATCACCCTGTCCTCACAATCTCCTCACAATCTCCACATCCCTCACTGTGAACCTGTCCATCTCACTGTCCGGTGTGTATCACCCTGCCCTCTCAATCTCCTCATCCCTCACTCTAAACTTGTCCATCTGACTGTTCTGTATGTATCACCTTGTCCACACAATCTCCTCTTCCCTCACTGTGAACGTGTCCATCGCACTGTCCGGTGTGTATCACACTGTCCTCACAATCTCCTCATCCCTCACTGTGAACGTGTACATCGCACTGTCCGGTGTGTATCACCCTTTCCTCACAATCTCCTCATGCCTCACTGTGAACGTGACAATCTCACTGTCCGGTGGGAATCACCCTGTCCTCACAATCTCCACATCCCTCACTGTGAACGTGTCCATCTCACTGTCCGGTGTGTATCACCCTGTCCTCACAATCTCCTTATCCGTCACTGTGAACGCGTCCATCTCACTGTCTGGTGTGTATCACCCTGTGCTCACAATCACCTCACAATCTCCTCATCCCTCACTGCGAACGTGTAAATCTCACTGTACAGTGTGTATCACACTGTCCTCACAATCTCCTCATCCCTCACTGTGAACGTGTCCTTCTCACTGTCCGGTGTGTATCACCCTGTGCTCACAATCTCCACATCCCTCACTGTGAACTTGTCTATCTCACTGTCTGGTGTGTATCACCATGTGCTCACAATCTCCTCACAATCTCCTCATCCCTCACTGCGAACGTGTCAATCTCACTGTCCAGTGTGTATCACACTGTCCTGACAATCTCCTCATCTCTCACTGTGTACGTATCCATCGCACTGTCCAGTGAGTATCAACCTGTCCTCACAATCTTCTCATCCCTCACTGTAAACTTGTCCATCTCACTGTCCGGTCTGTATCACACTGTCCTCAAAATCTCGTCATCCCTCAATGTGAACTTGTCTATCTCACTGTCTGGTGTGTATCACCCTGTGCTCACAATCTCCTTACAATCTCCTCATCCCTGACTGCGAACGTGTCAATCTCACTGTCCAGTGTGTATCACACTGCCCTTACAATCTTCTCATCCCTCAATGTAAACGTGTCCATCTCACTGTCCGGTGTGTATCACCCTGTCCTCACTATCTCCTCATCCCTCACTGTGAACGTGTCCATCTCACTGTCCGGTGTGTATCACCCTGTCATCCCAATCTCCTCATCCCTCACTGTGAACGTGTCCATCTCACTGTCCGGTGTGTATCACCCTGTCCTCACAATCACCTCATCCCTCACTGTGAACGTGTCCATCTCACTGTCCGGTGTGTATCACCCTGTCCTCACAATGTCCACATCCCTCACTGTGAACATTTCCATCTCACTGTCCGGTGTGTATCACCCTGTCATCCCAATCTCCTCATTCCACACTGTGAACGTGTCCATTTCACTGTCCGGTGTGTATCACCCTGTCCTCACAATCACCTAATCCCTCACTGTGAAACCGTCAATCTGACTGTCCGGTGTGTATCACCTTGTCCACACAATCTCCTCATCCCTCACTGTGAACTTGTCCATATGACTGTTATGTATGTATCACCCTGTCCACACAATCTCCTCTTCCCTCACTGTGAACGTGTCCATCGCACTGTCCGCTGTGTATCACACTGTCCTCACAATCTCCTCATCCCTCACTGTGAACGTGTACATCGCACTGTCCGGTGTGTATCACCCTTTCCTCACAATCTCCTCATGCCTCACTGTGAACGTGACAATCTCACTGTCCGGTGGGAATCACCCTGTCCTCACAATCTCCACATTCCTCACTTTGAACGTGTCCATCTCACTGTCTGGTGTGTATCACCCGGTCCTCACAATCTCCACATTCCTCACTGTGAACGTGTCCATCTCAATGTCCAGTGTGTATCACACTGTCCTCACAATCGCCTCATCCCTCACTGTAAACTTGTCCATCTCACTGTCCGGTGTGTATCACCCTGTCCTCACAATCTTCTCGTACGTCACTGTCAACGCGTCCATCTCACTGTCTGGTGTGTATCACCCTGTGCTCACAATCTCCTCATCCCTCACTGCGAACGTGTCAATCTCACTGTCCAGTGTGTATCACACTGTCCTCACAATCTCCTCATCCCTCACTGTGTACGTATCCATCGCACTGTCCGGTGAGTATCACCCTGTCCTCACAATCTTCTCATCCCTCACTGTAAACTTGTCCATCTCACTGTCCGGTGTGTATCACACTGTCCTCACAATCTCCACATCCCTCACTGTGAACTTGTCTGTCTCACTGTCTGGTGTGTATCACCCTGTGCTCACAATCTCCTCACAATCTCCTCATCCCTGACTGCGAACGTGTCAATCTGACTGTCCAGTGTGTATCACCCTGTCCTCACAATCTCCTCATCCCTCAATGTAAACGTGTCCATCTCACTGTCCGGTGTGTATCAACCTGTCCTCACTATCTCCTCATCCCTCACTGTGAACGTGTCCATCTCACTGTCCGGTGTGTATCACCCTGTCATCCCAATCTCCTCATCCCTCACTGTGAACGTGTCCATCTCACTGTCCGGTGTGTATCACCCTGTGCTCACAATCACCTCATCCCTCACTGTGAACGTGTCCATCTCACTGTCCGGTGTGTATCACCCTGTCCTCACAATGTCCACATCCCTCACTGTGAACATTTCCATCTCACTGTCCGGTGTGTATCACCCTGTCCTCACAATCTCCTCATCCCTCACTGTGAACTTGTCCATCTCACTGTCCGGTGTGTATCACCCTGTACTCACAATCTCTTCGTCCCTCACAGTGAACGTGTCCATCTGACTGTCCGGTGTGTATCATCCTGTCCTCTCAATTTCCTCATCCCTCACTGTGAACCCGTCCATCTCACTGTCCGCTGTGTATCAACCTTTCATTACAATCTCCTCATTCCTCACTGTGAACGTGTTCATCTCACTGTCCTGTCTGTATCACCCTGTCCTCACAACTTCCTCATCTCTCACTGTGAATGTGTCCATCTCACTGTCCGGTGTGTATCACCCTGTTCTCACAATCTTCTCATCCCTCACTGTAAACTTGTCCATCTCACTGTCCGGTGTGTATCACCCTGTCCTCACAATCTCCCTATCCCTCACTGTGAACGTGTCCATCTCATGTCTGATGTGTATCACCCTGTCTTCCCAATATCCTCATCCCTCACTGAGAAAGTGTCCATCTCACTGCCTGGTGAGTAACACCCTGTCCTCACAATCTCCTCACAATCTTCTCATCCCTCACTGAGAACGTGTCCATCTCACAGTCCGGTGTGTATCACCCTGACCTCACAATCTCCACATCCCTCACTGTGAACTTGTCTATCTCACTGTCTGGTGTGTATCACCCTGTGCTCACAATCTCCTCACAATCTCCTCATCCCTCACTGCGAACGTGTCAATCTCACTGTCCAGTGTGTATCATACTGTCCTCACAATCTCCTCATCCCTCACTGTGTACGTATCCATCTCACTGTCTGGTGAGTATCACCCTGTCCTCACAATCTCCTCATCCGTCACTGTGAACGCGTCCATCTCACAGTCTGGTGTGTATCACCCTGTGCTCACAATCTCCTCATCCCTCACGGCGAACGTGTCAATCTCACTGTCCAGTGTGTATCACCCTGTCCTCACAATCTCCTCATCCCTCACTGTGAACATGTCCATCTGACTGTCCGGTGTGTATCACCCTGTCCTCACAATCTCCTCATCCCTCACTGTGAACTTGTCCATCTCACTGTCCCGTGTGTATCACCCTGTCCTCACAATCTCCTCATCCCTCACTGTGAACATGTCCATCTGACTGTCCGGTGTGTATCATCCTGTCCTCTCAATTTCCTCATCCCTCACTGTGAACGTGTCCATCTCACTGTCCGCTGTGTATCAACCTTTCATTACAATCTCCTCATCCCTCACTGTGAACCCGTCCATCTCACTGTCCAGTGTGTATCACCCTGTCCTCACAATCTCCCTATCCCTCACTGTGAAAGTGTCCATCTCATGTCCGATGTGTATCACCCTGTATTCCCAATCTCCACATCCCTTACTGTGAAAGTGTCCATCTCACTCTCCGGTGTGTATCAACCTATCATCCCAATCTCCTCATTCCTCACTGTGAACGTGTCCATTTCACTGTCCGGTGTGAATCACCCTGTCCTCACAATCACCTCATCCCTCACTGTGAACGTGTCCATTTCACTGTCCGGTGTGTATCACCCTGTCCTCACAATCACCTAATCCCTCACTGTGAAACCGTCAATCTGACTGTCCGGTGTGTATCACCCTGTCCACACAATCTCCTCATCCCTCACTGTGAACTTGTCCATATGACTGTTATGTATGTATCACCCTGTCCACACAATCTCCTCTTCCCTCACTGTGAACGTGTCCATCGCACTGTCCGGTGTGTATCACACTGTCCTCACAATCTCCTCATCCCTCACTGTGAACGTGTCCATCGCACTGTCCGGTGTGTATCACACTGTCCTCACAATCTCCTCATCCCTCACTGTGAACGTGTACATCGCACTGTCCGGTGTGTATCACCCTTTCCTCACAATCTCCTCATGCCTCACTGTGAACGTGACAATCTCACTGTCCGGTGGGAATCACCCTGTCCTCACAGTCTCCTCATCACTCACTGTGAACTTGTCCATCTCACTGTCTGGTGTGTATCACCCTGACCTCACAATCTCCTCATCCCTCACTACGAACGTGTCAATCTCACTGTCCAGTGTGTATCACACTGTCCTCACAATCTCCTCATCCCTCACTGTAAACTTGTCCATCTCACTGTCCGGTGTGTATCACCCTGTCCTCACAATCTCCTCGTACGTCACTGTGAACGCGTCCATCTCACTGTCTGGTGTGTATCACCCTGTGCTCACAATCTCCTAATCCCTCACTGCGAACGTGTCAATCTCACTGTCCAGTGTGTATCACACTCTCCTCACAATCTCCTCATCCCTCACTGTGTACGTATCCATCGCACTGTCCGGTGAGTATCACCCTGTCCTCACAATCTTCTCATCCCTCACTGTAAACTTGTCCATCTCACTGTCCGGTGTGTATCACACTGTCCTCACAATCTCCACATCCCTCACTGTGAACTTGTCTGTCTCACTGTCTGGTGTGTATCACCCTGTGCTCACAATCTCCTCACAATCTCCTCATCCCTGACTGCGAACGTGTCAATCTGACTGTCCAGTGTGTATCACCCTGTCCTCACAATCTCCTTATCCCTCACTGTGAACGTGTCCATCTCACTTTCCGGTGTGTATCACCCTGTCCTCACAATCACCTAATCCCTCACTGTGAAACCGTCAATCTGACTGTCCAGTGTGTATCACCTTGTCCACACAATCTCCTCATCCCTCACTGTGAACTTGTCCATCTGACTGTTCTGTATGTATCACCCTGTCCACACAATCTCCTCTTCCCTCACTGTGAACGTGTCCATCGCACTGTCCTGTGTGTATCACACTGTCCTCACAATCTCCTCATCCCTCACTGTGAACGTGTACATCGCACTGTCCGGTGTGTATCACCCTTTCCTCACAATCTCCTCATGCCTCACTGTGAACGTGACAATCTCACTTTCCGGTGGGAATCACCCTGTCCTCACAATCTCCACATCCCTCACTGTGAACGTGTCCATCTCACTGTCCGGTGTGTATCACCCTGTACTCATAATCACCTCATCCCTCACTGTGAACGTGTCCATCTCACTGTCCGGTGTGTATCACCCTGTCCTCACAATCTCCACATCCCTCACTGTGAACGTGTCCATCTCACTGTCCGGTGTGTATCACCCTGTCCTCACAATCTCCACATCCCTCACTGTGAACGTGTCCATCTCACTGTCCGGTGTGTATCAACCTGTCCTCACAATCTCCACATCCCTCACTGTGAACGTGTCCATCTCACTGTCCGGTGTGTATCACCCTGTCCTCACAATCTCCTCACAATCTCCACATCCCTCACTGTGAACGTGTCCATCTCACTGTCCGGTGTGTATCACCCTGCCCTCTCAATCTCCTCATCCCTCACTGTAAACTTGTCCATCTCACTGTCCAGTGTGTATCACACTGTCCTCACAATCTCCTCAACCCTCACTGTGTACGTATCCCTCGCACTGTCCGGTGTGTATCACCCTGTCCTCACAATCTCCACATCCCTCACTGTGAACTTGTCTGTCTCACTGTCTGGTGTGTATCACCCTGTGCTCACAATCTCCTCACAATCTCCTCATCCCTGACTGCGAACGTGTCAATCTGACTGTCCAATGTGTATCACCCTGTCCTCAAAATCTCCTCATCCCTCACTGTGAACGTGTCCATCTCACTGTCCGGTGTGTATCACCCTGTCCTCACAATCTCCTCATCCCTCACTGTGAACGTGTCCATCTCACTTTCCGGTGTGTATCACCCTGTCCTCACAATCTCCTCATCCCTCACTGTGAACTTGCCCATCTCACTCTCCGGAGTGTATCACCCTGTACTCACAATCTCTTCATCCCTCACAGTGAACGTGTCCATCTGACTGTCCGGTGTGTATCATCCTGTCCTCTCAATTTCCTCATCCCTCACTGTGAACCCGTCCATCTCACTGTCCGCTGTGTATCAACCTTTCATTACAATCTCCTCATTCCTCACTGTGAACGTGTTCATCTCACTGTCCTGTCTGTATCACCCTGTCCTCACAATCTCCTCATCCCTCACTGTGAACGTGTCCATCTCACTGTCCGGTGTGTATCACCCTGTTCTCACAATCTTCTCATCCCTCACTGTAAACTTGTCGATCTCACTGTCCGGTGTGTATCACCCTGTTCTCACAATATTCTCATCCCTCTCTGTAAACTTGTCCATCTCACTGTCCGGTGTGTATCACCCTGTCCTCACAATCTCCCTATCCCTCACTGTGAACGTGTCCATCTCACTGACTGGAGTGTATCACCCTGTCCTCACAATCTCCTCATCCCTCACTGTGAACGTGTCCTTATCACTGTCTGGTGTGTATCACCCAATACTCATAATCTCCTCATCCCTCACTAAGAACGTGTCCTTCTCACTGTCCGGTGTGTATCACACTGTCCTCACAATCTCCACATCCCTCACTGTGAACTTGTCTATCTCACTGTCTGGTGTGTATCACCCTGTGCTCACAATCTCCTCACAATCTCCTCATCCCTCACTGTGAAAGTGTCCATCTCACTCTCCGGTGTGTATCAACCTTTCATCCCAATCTCCTCATTCCTCACTGTGAACGTGTCCATTTCACTGTCCGGTGTGTATCACCCTGTCCTCACAATCACCTAATCCCTCACTGTGAAACCGTCAATCTCACTGTCCGGTGTGTATCACCTTGTCCACACAATCTCCTCATCCCTCACTGTGAACTTGTCCATCTGACTATTCTGTATGTATCACCCTGTCCACACAATCTCCTCTTCCCGCAATGTGAACGTGTCCATCGCACTGTCCGGTGTGTATCACACTGTCCTCACAATCTCCTCATCCCTCACTGTGAACTTGTACATCGCACTGTCCGGTGTGTATCACCCTGTCCTCACAATCACCTCATCCCTCACTGTGAATGTGTCCATCTCACTGTCCGGTGTGTAACACCCTGTCCTCACAATCTCCTCATCTCTCACTGTGAACGTGTCCATCTCACTGTCCGCTGTGTATCACCCTGTCCTCACAATCTCCTCATACCTCACTGTGAACGTGTCCATCTCACTGTCCGGTGTGTATCACCCTGCCCTCTCAATCTCCTCATCCCTCACTGTAAACTTGTCCATCTCACTGTCCGGTCTGTATCACACTGTCCTCACAATCTCCACATCCCTCACTGTGAACTTGTCTGTCTCACTGTCTGGTGTGTATCACCCTGTGCTCACAATCTCCTCACAATCTCCTCATCCCTGACTGCGAACGTTTCAATCTGACTGTCCAGTGTGTATCACCCTGTCCTCACAATCACCTAATCCCTCACTGTGAAACCGTCAATCTCACTGTCCGGTGTGTATCACCTTGTCCACACAATCTCCTCATCCCTCACTGTGAACTTGTCCATCTGACTGTTCTGTATGTATCACCCTGTCCACACAATCTCCTCTTCCCTCACTGTGAACGTGTCCATCGCACTGTCCGGTGTGTATCACACTGTCCTCACAATCTCCTCATCCCTCACTGTGAACGTGTACATCGCACTGTCCGGTGTGTATCACCCTTTCCTGACAATCTACTCATGCCTCACTGTGAACGTGACAATCTCACTGTCCGGTGGGAATCACCCTGTCCTCACAATATCCACATCCCTCACTGTGAACGTGTCCATCTCACTGTCCGGTGTGTATCACCCTGTACTCACAATCACCTCATCCCTCACTGTGAACGTGTCCATCTCACTGTCCGGTGTGTATCACCCTGTCCTCACAATCTCCACATCCCTCACTGTGAACGTGTCCATCTCACAGTCCGGTGTGTATCACCCTGTCCTCAGAATCACCTCATCCCTCACTGTGAACGTGTCCATCTCACTGTCCGGTGTGTATCACCCTGTCCTCACAATCTCCTCATCCCTCACTGTGAACGTGTCCATCTCACTGTCCGGTGTGTATCACCCTGTCCTCAGAATCACCTCATCCCTCACTGTGAACGTGTCCATCTCACTGTCCGGTGTGTATCACCCTGTCCTCAGAATCACCTCATCCCTCACTGTGAACGTGTCCATCTCACTGTCCGGTGTGTATCACCCTGCCCTCACAATCTCCTCATACCTCACTGTGAACGTGTCCATCTCACTGTCCAGTGTGTATCACACTGTCCTCACAATCTCCTCATCCCTCACTGTAAACTTGTCCATCTCACTGTCCGGTGTGTATCACCCTGTCCTCACAATCTCCTCGTACGTCACTGTGAACGCGTCCATCTCACTGTCTGGTGTGTATCACCCTGTGCTCACAATCTCCTCATCCCTCACTGTGAACGTGTCCATCTCACTGTCCGGTGTGTATCACCCTGTTCTCACAATCTTCTCATCCGTCACTGTAAACTTGTCCATCTCACAGTCCGGTGTGTATCACCCTGTTCTCACAATCTTCTCATCCCTCACTGTAAACTTGTCCATCTCACTGTCCGGTGTGTATCACCCTGTCCTCACAATCTCCCTATCCCTCACTGTGAACGTGTCCATCTTACTGACTGGAGTGTATCACCCTGTCCTCACAATCTCCTCATCCCTCAATGTGAACGTGTCCATCTCACTGACTGGAGTGTATCACCCTGTCCTCACAATCTCCACATCCCTCACTGTGAACTTGTCTATCTCACTGTCTGGTGTGTATCACCCTGTGCTCACAATCTCCTCACAATCTCCTCATCCCTCACTGCGAACGTGTCCATCTCACTGTCCGGTGTGTATCACCCTGTTCTCACTATCTCCACATCCCTCACTGTGAAAGTGTCCATCTCACTCTCCGGTGTGTATCAACCTTTCATCCCAATCTCCTCATTCCTCACTGTGAACGTGTCCATTTCACTGTCCGGTGTGTATCACCCTGTCCTCACAATCACCATATCCCTCACTGTGAACCTGTCCATTTCACTGTCCGGTGTGTATCACCCTGTCCTCACAAACACCTAATCCCTCACTGTGAAACCGTCAATCTCACTGTCCGGTGTGTTTCACCCTGTCTTCACAATCTCCTCATCCCTCTCTGTGAACTTGTCCATCTGACTGTTCTGTATGTATCACCCTGTCCTCACAATCTCCTCTTCCCTCACTGTGAACGTGTCCATCGCACTGTCCGGTGTGTATCACACTGTTCTCACAATCACCTCATCCCTCACTGTGAACGTGTCCATCGCACTGTCCGGTGTGTATCACCCTTTCCTCACAATCTCCACATCCCTCACTGTGAACTTGTCTGTCTCACTGTCTGGTGTGTATCACCCTGTGCTCACAATCTCCTCACAATCTCCTCATCCCTGACTGCGAACGTGTCAATCTGACTGTCCAGTGTGTATCACCCTGTCCTCAAAATCTCCTCATCCCTCACTGTGAACGTGTCCATCTCACTGTCCGGTGTGTATCACCCTGTCCTCACAATCTCCTCATCCCTCACTGTGAACGTGTCCATCTCACTTTCCGGTGTGTATCACCCTGTCCTCACAATCTCCTCATCCCTCACTGTGAACTTGTCCATCTCACTCTCCGGAGTGTATCACCCTGTACTCACAATCTCTTCGTCCCTCACAGTGAACGTGTCCATCTGACTGTCCGGTGTGTATCATCCTGTCCTCTCAATTTCCTCATCCCTCACTGTGAACCCGTCCATCTCACTGTCCGCTGTGTATCAACCTTTCATTACAATCTCCTCATTCCTCACTGTGAACGTGTTCATCTCACTGTCCTGTCTGTATCACCCTGTCCTCACAATCTCCTCATCCCTCACTGTGAACGTGTCCATCTCACTGTCCGGTGTGTATCACCCTGTTCTCACAATCTTCTCATCCCTCACTGTAAACTTGTCGATCTCACTGTCCGGTGTGTATCACCCTGTTCTCACAATATTCTCATCCCTCTCTGTAAACTTGTCCATCTCACTGTCCGGTGTGTATCACCCTGTCCTCACAATCTCCCTATCCCTCACTGTGAACGTGTCCATCTCACTGACTGGAGTGTATCACCCTGTCCTCACAATCTCCTCATCCCTCACTGTGAACGTGTCCTTATCACTGTCTGGTGTGTATCACCCAATACTCATAATCTCCTCATCCCTCACTAAGAACGTGTCCTTCTCACTGTCCGGTGTGTATCACACTGTCCTCACAATCTCCACATCCCTCACTGTGAACTTGTCTATCTCACTGTCTGGTGTGTATCACCCTGTGCTCACAATCTCCTCACAATCTCCTCATCCCTCACTGTGAAAGTGTCCATCTCACTCTCCGGTGTGTATCAACCTTTCATCCCAATCTCCTCATTCCTCACTGTGAACGTGTCCATTTCACTGTCCGGTGTGTATCACCCTGTCCTCACAATCACCTAATCCCTCACTGTGAAACCGTCAATCTCACTGTCCGGTGTGTATCACCTTGTCCACACAATCTCCTCATCCCTCACTGTGAACTTGTCCATCTGACTATTCTGTATGTATCACCCTGTCCACACAATCTCCTCTTCCCTCACTGTGAACGTGTCCATCGCACTGTCCGGTGTGTATCACACTGTCCTCACAATCTCCTCATCCCTCACTGTGAACTTGTACATCGCACTGTCCGGTGTGTATCACCCTGTCCTCACAATCACCTCATCCCTCACTGTGAATGTGTCCATCTCACTGTCCGGTGTGTAACACCCTGTCCTCACAATCTCCTCATCTCTCACTGTGAACGTGTCCATCTCACTGTCCGCTGTGTATCACCCTGTCCTCACAATCTCCTCATACCTCACTGTGAACGTGTCCATCTCACTGTCCGGTGTGTATCACCCTGCCCTCTCAATCTCCTCATCCCTCACTGTAAACTTGTCCATCTCACTGTCCGGTCTGTATCACACTGTCCTCACAATCTCCACATCCCTCACTGTGAACTTGTCTGTCTCACTGTCTGGTGTGTATCACCCTGTGCTCACAATCTCCTCACAATCTCCTCATCCCTGACTGCGAACGTTTCAATCTGACTGTCCAGTGTGTATCACCCTGTCCTCACAATCACCTAATCCCTCACTGTGAAACCGTCAATCTCACTGTCCGGTGTGTATCACCTTGTCCACACAATCTCCTCATCCCTCACTGTGAACTTGTCCATCTGACTGTTCTGTATGTATCACCCTGTCCACACAATCTCCTCTTCCCTCACTGTGAACGTGTCCATCGCACTGTCCGGTGTGTATCACACTGTCCTCACAATCTCCTCATCCCTCACTGTGAACGTGTACATCGCACTGTCCGGTGTGTATCACCCTTTCCTGACAATCTACTCATGCCTCACTGTGAACGTGACAATCTCACTGTCCGGTGGGAATCACCCTGTCCTCACAATATCCACATCCCTCACTGTGAACGTGTCCATCTCACTGTCCGGTGTGTATCACCCTGTACTCACAATCACCTCATCCCTCACTGTGAACGTGTCCATCTCACTGTCCGGTGTGTATCACCCTGTCCTCACAATCTCCACATCCCTCACTGTGAACGTGTCCATCTCACAGTCCGGTGTGTATCACCCTGTCCTCAGAATCACCTCATCCCTCACTGTGAACGTGTCCATCTCACTGTCCGGTGTGTATCACCCTGTCCTCACAATCTCCTCATCCCTCACTGTGAACGTGTCCATCTCACTGTCCGGTGTGTATCACCCTGTCCTCAGAATCACCTCATCCCTCACTGTGAACGTGTCCATCTCACTGTCCGGTGTGTATCACCCTGTCCTCAGAATCACCTCATCCCTCACTGTGAACGTGTCCATCTCACTGTCCGGTGTGTATCACCCTGCCCTCACAATCTCCTCATACCTCACTGTGAACGTGTCCATCTCACTGTCTGTTGTGTATCACCATGTGCTCACAATCTCCTCACAATCTCCTCATCCCTCATTACGAACGTGTCAATCTCACTGTCCAGTGTGTATCACACTGTCCTCACAATCTCCTCATCCCTCACTGTAAACTTGTCCATCTCACTGTCCGGTGTGTATCACCCTGTCCTCACAATCTCCTCGTACGTCACTGTGAACGCGTCCATCTCACTGTCTGGTGTGTATCACCCTGTGCTCACAATCTCCTCATCCCTCACTGTGAACGTGTCCATCTCACTGTCCGGTGTGTATCACCCTGTTCTCACAATCTTCTCATCCGTCACTGTAAACTTGTCCATCTCACAGTCCGGTGTGTATCACCCTGTTCTCACAATCTTCTCATCCCTCACTGTAAACTTGTCCATCTCACTGTCCGGTGTGTATCACACTGTCCTCACAATCTCCCTATCCCTCACTGTGAACGTGTCCATCTTACTGACTGGAGTGTATCACCCTGTCCTCACAATCTCCTCATCCCTCACTGTGAACGTGTCCATCTCACTGTCCGGTGTGTATCACCCTGTCCTCACAATCTCCACATCCCTCACTGTGAACTTGTCTATCTCACTGTCTGGTGTGTATCACCCTGTGCTCACAATCTCCTCACAATCTCCTCATCCCTCACTGCGAACGTGTCCATCTCACTGTCCGGTGTGTATCACCCTGTTCTCACTATCTCCACATCCCTCACTGTGAAAGTGTCCATCTCACTCTCCGGTGTGTATCAACCTTTCATCCCAATCTCCTCATTCCTCACTGTGAACGTGTCCATTTCACTGTCCGGTGTGTATCACCCTGTCCTCACAATCACCATATCCCTCACTGTGAACCTGTCCATTTCACTGTCCGGTGTGTATCACCCTGTCCTCACAAACACCTAATCCCTCACTGTGAAACCGTCAATCTCACTGTCCGGTGTGTTTCACCCTGTCTTCACAATCTCCTCATCCCTCTCTGTGAACTTGTCCATCTGACTGTTCTGTATGTATCACCCTGTCCTCACAATCTCCTCTTCCCTCACTGTGAACGTGTCCATCGCACTGTCCGGTGTGTATCACACTGTTCTCACAATCACCTCATCCCTCACTGTGAACGTGTCCATCGCACTATCCGGTGTGTATCACCCTTTCCTCACAATCTCCTCATGCCTCACTGTGAACGTGACAATCTCACAGTCCGGTGTGAATCACCCTGTCCTCACAATCTCCACATCCCTCACTGTGAACGTGTCCATCTCACTGTCCGGTGTCTATCACCCTGTACTCACAATCACCTCATCCCTCACTGTGAACGTGTCCATCTCACTGTCCGGTGTGTATCACCCTGCCCTCTCAATCTCCTCATCCCTCACTGTGAATGTGTCCATCTCACTGTCTGGTGTGTATCACCCTGTCCTCACAATCTCCTTATCCCTCACTGTGAACGTGTCCATCTCACTGTCTGGTGTGTATCACCCTGTCCTCACAATCTCCTCATCCCGCACTGTGAACTTGTCTATCTCACTGTCTGGTGTGTATCACCATGTGCTCACAATCTCCTCACAATCTCCTCATCCCTCACTGCGAACGTGTCAATCTCACTGTCCGGTGTGTATCACCCTGTCCTCACAATCACCTCATCCCTCACTGTGAACGTGTCCATCTCACTGTCCGGTGTGTATCACCCTGTCCTCACAATCTCCTCATCCCTCACTGTAAACTTGTCCATCTCACTGTCCGGTGTGAATCACCCTCACCTCACAATCTCCTCGTCCGTCACTGTGAACGCGTCCATATCACTGTCTGGTTTTTATCACCCTGTGCTCACAATCTCCTCATCCCTCACTGCAAACGTGTCAATCTCACTGTCCAGTGTGTATCACACTGTCCTCACAATCTCCTCATCCCTCACTGTGTACGTATCCATCTCACTGTCCGGTGTGTATCACCCTGACCTCACAATTTCCTCATCCCTCACTGTGAACGTGTCCATCTCACTGTCCGGTGTGTATCACACTGTCCTCACAATCTCGACATCCCTCACTGTGAACTTGTCTGTCTCACTGTCTGGTGTGTATCACCCTGTGCTCACAATCTCCTCACAATCTCCTCATCCCTGACTGCGAACGTGTCAATCTGACTGTCCAGTGTGTATCACACTGTCCTCAAAATCTTCTCATCCCTCAATGTAAATGTGTCCATCTCAGTGTCCGGTGTGTATCACCCTGTCCTCACAATCTCCTCATCCCTCACTGTGAACGTGTCCATTTCACTTTCCGGTGTGTATCACCCTGTCCTCACAATCTCCTCATCCCTAACTGTGAACGTGTCCATCTCACTTTCCGGTGTGTATCACCCTGTGCTCACAATCTCCTCATCCCTCACTGTGAACGTGTCCATCTCACTGTCCGGTGTGTATCACCCTGTTCTCACAATCTTCTCATCCGTCACTGTAAACTTGTCCATCTCACAGTCCGGTGTGTATCACCCTGTTCTCACAATCTTCTCATCCCTCACTGTAAACTTGTCCATCTCACTGTCCGGTGTGTATCACCCTGTCCTCACAATCTCCCTATCCCTCACTGTGAACGTGTCCATCTCACTGTCCGGTGTGTATCACCCTGTTCTCACAATCTTCTCATCCCTCACTGTAAACTTGTCCATCTCACTGTCCAGTGTGTATCACCCTGTCCTCACAATCTCCCTATCCCTCACTGTGAACGTGTCCATCTCACTGTCTGGAGTGTATCACCCTGTCCTCACAATCTCCTCATCCATCACTGTGAACGTGTCCTTATCACTGTCCGGTGTGTATCACCCTGTCCTCACAATCTCCACATCCCTCACTGTGAACTTGTCTATCTCACTGTCTGGTGTGTATCACCCTGTCCTCACAATCTCCACATCCCTCACTGTGAACTTGTCTATCTCACTGTCTGGTGTGTATCACCCTGTCCTCACAATCTCCTCACAATCTCCTCATCCCTCACTGCGAACGTGTCCATCTCACAGTCCGGTGTGTATCACCCTGTTCTCACAATCTCCACATCCCTCACTGTGAAAGTGTCCATCTCAGTCTCCGGTGTGTATCAACCTTTCATCCCAATCTCCTCATTCCTCACTGTGAACGTGTCCATTTCACTGTCCGGTGTGTATCACCCTGTCCTCACAATCACCATATCCCTCACTGTGAACCTGTCCATTTCACTGTCCGGTGTGTATCACCCTGTCCTCACAAACACCTAATCCCTCACTGTGAAACCGTCAATCTCACTGTCCGGTGTGTTTCACCCTGTCTTCACAATCTCCTCATCCCTCTCTGTGAACTTGTCCATCTGACTGTTCTGTATGTATCACCCTGTCCTCACAATCTCCTCTTCCCTCACTGTGAACGTGTCCATCGCACTGTCCGGTGTGTATCACACTGTTCTCACAATCACCTCATCCCTCACTGTGAACGTGTCCATCGCACTGTCCGGTGTGTATCACCCTTTCCTCACAATCTCCACATCCCTCACTGTGAACTTGTCTGTCTCACTGTCTGGTGTGTATCACCCTGTGCTCACAATCTCCTCACAATCTCCTCATCCCTGACTGCGAACGTGTCAATCTGACTGTCCAGTGTGTATCACCCTGTCCTCAAAATCTCCTCATCCCTCACTGTGAACGTGTCCATCTCACTGTCCGGTGTGTATCACCCTGTCCTCACAATCTCCTCATCCCTCACTGTGAACGTGTCCATCTCACTTTCCGGTGTGTATCACCCTGTCCTCACAATCTCCTCATCCCTCACTGTGAACTTGTCCATCTCACTCTCCGGAGTGTATCACCCTGTACTCACAATCTCTTCGTCCCTCACAGTGAACGTGTCCATCTGACTGTCCGGTGTGTATCATCCTGTCCTCTCAATTTCCTCATCCCTCACTGTGAACCCGTCCATCTCACTGTCCGCTGTGTATCAACCTTTCATTACAATCTCCTCATTCCTCACTGTGAACGTGTTCATCTCACTGTCCTGTCTGTATCACCCTGTCCTCACAATCTCCTCATCCCTCACTGTGAACGTGTCCATCTCACTGTCCGGTGTGTATCACCCTGTTCTCACAATCTTCTCATCCCTCACTGTAAACTTGTCGATCTCACTGTCCGGTGTGTATCACCCTGTTCTCACAATATTCTCATCCCTCTCTGTAAACTTGTCCATCTCACTGTCCGGTGTGTATCACCCTGTCCTCACAATCTCCCTATCCCTCACTGTGAACGTGTCCATCTCACTGACTGGAGTGTATCACCCTGTCCTCACAATCTCCTCATCCCTCACTGTGAACGTGTCCTTATCACTGTCTGGTGTGTATCACCCAATACTCATAATCTCCTCATCCCTCACTAAGAACGTGTCCTTCTCACTGTCCGGTGTGTATCACACTGTCCTCACAATCTCCACATCCCTCACTGTGAACTTGTCTATCTCACTGTCTGGTGTGTATCACCCTGTGCTCACAATCTCCTCACAATCTCCTCATCCCTCACTGTGAAAGTGTCCATCTCACTCTCCGGTGTGTATCAACCTTTCATCCCAATCTCCTCATTCCTCACTGTGAACGTGTCCATTTCACTGTCCGGTGTGTATCACCCTGTCCTCACAATCACCTAATCCCTCACTGTGAAACCGTCAATCTCACTGTCCGGTGTGTATCACCTTGTCCACACAATCTCCTCATCCCTCACTGTGAACTTGTCCATCTGACTATTCTGTATGTATCACCCTGTCCACACAATCTCCTCTTCCCTCACTGTGAACGTGTCCATCGCACTGTCCGGTGTGTATCACACTGTCCTCACAATCTCCTCATCCCTCACTGTGAACTTGTACATCGCACTGTCCGGTGTGTATCACCCTGTCCTCACAATCACCTCATCCCTCACTGTGAATGTGTCCATCTCACTGTCCGGTGTGTAACACCCTGTCCTCACAATCTCCTCATCTCTCACTGTGAACGTGTCCATCTCACTGTCCGCTGTGTATCACCCTGTCCTCACAATCTCCTCATACCTCACTGTGAACGTGTCCATCTCACTGTCCGGTGTGTATCACCCTGCCCTCTCAATCTCCTCATCCCTCACTGTAAACTTGTCCATCTCACTGTCCGGTCTGTATCACACTGTCCTCACAATCTCCACATCCCTCACTGTGAACTTGTCTGTCTCACTGTCTGGTGTGTATCACCCTGTGCTCACAATCTCCTCACAATCTCCTCATCCCTGACTGCGAACGTTTCAATCTGACTGTCCAGTGTGTATCACCCTGTCCTCACAATCACCTAATCCCTCACTGTGAAACCGTCAATCTCACTGTCCGGTGTGTATCACCTTGTCCACACAATCTCCTCATCCCTCACTGTGAACTTGTCCATCTGACTGTTCTGTATGTATCACCCTGTCCACACAATCTCCTCTTCCCTCACTGTGAACGTGTCCATCGCACTGTCCGGTGTGTATCACACTGTCCTCACAATCTCCTCATCCCTCACTGTGAACGTGTACATCGCACTGTCCGGTGTGTATCACCCTTTCCTGACAATCTACTCATGCCTCACTGTGAACGTGACAATCTCACTGTCCGGTGGGAATCACCCTGTCCTCACAATATCCACATCCCTCACTGTGAACGTGTCCATCTCACTGTCCGGTGTGTATCACCCTGTACTCACAATCACCTCATCCCTCACTGTGAACGTGTCCATCTCACTGTCCGGTGTGTATCACCCTGTCCTCACAATCTCCACATCCCTCACTGTGAACGTGTCCATCTCACAGTCCGGTGTGTATCACCCTGTCCTCAGAATCACCTCATCCCTCACTGTGAACGTGTCCATCTCACTGTCCGGTGTGTATCACCCTGTCCTCACAATCTCCTCATCCCTCACTGTGAACGTGTCCATCTCACTGTCCGGTGTGTATCACCCTGTCCTCAGAATCACCTCATCCCTCACTGTGAACGTGTCCATCTCACTGTCCGGTGTGTATCACCCTGTCCTCAGAATCACCTCATCCCTCACTGTGAACGTGTCCATCTCACTGTCCGGTGTGTATCACCCTGCCCTCACAATCTCCTCATACCTCACTGTGAACGTGTCCATCTCACTGTCTGTTGTGTATCACCATGTGCTCACAATCTCCTCACAATCTCCTCATCCCTCATTACGAACGTGTCAATCTCACTGTCCAGTGTGTATCACACTGTCCTCACAATCTCCTCATCCCTCACTGTAAACTTGTCCATCTCACTGTCCGGTGTGTATCACCCTGTCCTCACAATCTCCTCGTACGTCACTGTGAACGCGTCCATCTCACTGTCTGGTGTGTATCACCCTGTGCTCACAATTTCCTCATCCCTCACTGTGAACGTGTCCATCTCACTGTCCGGTGTGTATCACCCTGTTCTCACAATCTTCTCATCCGTCACTGTAAACTTGTCCATCTCACAGTCCGGTGTGTATCACCCTGTTCTCACAATCTTCTCATCCCTCACTGTAAACTTGTCCATCTCACTGTCCGGTGTGTATCACCCTGTCCTCACAATCTCCTCATCCCTCAATGTGAACGTGTCCATCTCACTGACTGGAGTGTATCACCCTGTCCTCACAATCTCCTCATCCCTCAATGTGAACGTGTCCATCTCACTGACTGGAGTGTATCACCCTGTCCTCACAATCTCCTCATCCCTCACTGTGAACGTGTCCATCTCACTGTCCGGTGTGTATCACCCTGTCCTCACAATCTCCACATCCCTCACTGTGAACTTGTCTATCTCACTGTCTGGTGTGTATCACCCTGTGCTCACAATCTCCTCACAATCTCCTCATCCCTCACTGCGAACGTGTCCATCTCACTGTCCGGTGTGTATCACCCTGTTCTCACTATCTCCACATCCCTCACTGTGAAAGTGTCCATCTCACTCTCCGGTGTGTATCAACCTTTCATCCCAATCTCCTCATTCCTCACTGTGAACGTGTCCATTTCACTGTCCGGTGTGTATCACCCTGTCCTCACAATCACCATATCCCTCACTGTGAACCTGTCCATTTCACTGTCCGGTGTGTATCACCCTGTCCTCACAAACACCTAATCCCTCACTGTGAAACCGTCAATCTCACTGTCCGGTGTGTTTCACCCTGTCTTCACAATCTCCTCATCCCTCTCTGTGAACTTGTCCATCTGACTGTTCTGTATGTATCACCCTGTCCTCACAATCTCCTCTTCCCTCACTGTGAACGTGTCCATCGCACTGTCCGGTGTGTATCACACTGTTCTCACAATCACCTCATCCCTCACTGTGAACGTGTCCATCGCACTATCCGGTGTGTATCACCCTTTCCTCACAATCTCCTCATGCCTCACTGTGAACGTGACAATCTCACAGTCCGGTGTGAATCACCCTGTCCTCACAATCTCCACATCCCTCACTGTGAACGTGTCCATCTCACTGTCCGGTGTGTATCACCCTGTACTCACAATCACCTCATCCCTCACTGTGAACGTGTCCATCTCACTGTCCGGTGTGTATCACCCTGCCCTCTCAATCTCCTCATCCCTCACTGTGAATGTGTCCATCTCACTGTCTGGTGTGTATCACCCTGTCCTCACAATCTCCTTATCCCTCACTGTGAACGTGTCCATCTCACTGTCTGGTGTGTATCACCCTGTCCTCACAATCTCCTCATCCCGCACTGTGAACTTGTCTATCTCACTGTCTGGTGTGTATCACCATGTGCTCACAATCTCCTCACAATCTCCTCATCCCTCACTGCGAACGTGTCAATCTCACTGTCCGGTGTGTATCACCCTGTCCTCACAATCACCTCATCCCTCACTGTGAACGTGTCCATCTCACTGTCCGGTGTGTATCACCCTGTCCTCACAATCTCCTCATCCCTCACTGTAAACTTGTCCATCTCACTGTCCGGTGTGAATCACCCTCACCTCACAATCTCCTCGTCCGTCACTGTGAACGCGTCCATATCACTGTCTGGTTTTTATCACCCTGTGCTCACAATCTCCTCATCCCTCACTGCAAACGTGTCAATCTCACTGTCCAGTGTGTATCACACTGTCCTCACAATCTCCTCATCCCTCACTGTGTACGTATCCATCTCACTGTCCGGTGTGTATCACCCTGACCTCACAATTTCCTCATCCCTCACTGTGAACGTGTCCATCTCACTGTCCGGTGTGTATCACACTGTCCTCACAATCTCGACATCCCTCACTGTGAACTTGTCTGTCTCACTGTCTGGTGTGTATCACCCTGTGCTCACAATCTCCTCACAATCTCCTCATCCCTGACTGCGAACGTGTCAATCTGACTGTCCAGTGTGTATCACACTGTCCTCAAAATCTTCTCATCCCTCAATGTAAATGTGTCCATCTCAGTGTCCGGTGTGTATCACCCTGTCCTCACAATCTCCTCATCCCTCACTGTGAACGTGTCCATTTCACTTTCCGGTGTGTATCACCCTGTCCTCACAATCTCCTCATCCCTAACTGTGAACGTGTCCATCTCACTTTCCGGTGTGTATCACCCTGTGCTCACAATCTCCTCATCCCTCACTGTGAACGTGTCCATCTCACTGTCCGGTGTGTATCACCCTGTTCTCACAATCTTCTCATCCGTCACTGTAAACTTGTCCATCTCACAGTCCGGTGTGTATCACCCTGTTCTCACAATCTTCTCATCCCTCACTGTAAACTTGTCCATCTCACTGTCCGGTGTGTATCACCCTGTCCTCACAATCTCCCTATCCCTCACTGTGAACGTGTCCATCTCACTGTCCGGTGTGTATCACCCTGTTCTCACAATCTTCTCATCCCTCACTGTAAACTTGTCCATCTCACTGTCCAGTGTGTATCACCCTGTCCTCACAATCTCCCTATCCCTCACTGTGAACGTGTCCATCTCACTGTCTGGAGTGTATCACCCTGTCCTCACAATCTCCTCATCCATCACTGTGAACGTGTCCTTATCACTGTCCGGTGTGTATCACCCTGTCCTCACAATCTCCACATCCCTCACTGTGAACTTGTCTATCTCACTGTCTGGTGTGTATCACCCTGTCCTCACAATCTCCACATCCCTCACTGTGAACTTGTCTATCTCACTGTCTGGTGTGTATCACCCTGTCCTCACAATCTCCTCACAATCTCCTCATCCCTCACTGCGAACGTGTCCATCTCACAGTCCGGTGTGTATCACCCTGTTCTCACAATCTCCACATCCCTCACTGTGAAAGTGTCCATCTCAGTCTCCGGTGTGTATCAACCTTTCATCCCAATCTCCTCATTCCTCACTGTGAACGTGTCCATTTCACTGTCCGGTGTGTATCACCCTGTCCTCACAATCACCTCATCCCTCACTGTGAACCTGTCCATTTCACTGTCCGTTGTGTATCACCCTGTCCTCACAAACACCTAATCCCTCACTGTGAAACCGTCAATCTCACTGTCCGGTGTGTATCTCCCTGTCCTCACAATCTCCTCATCCCTCTCTGTGAACTTGTCCATCTGACTGTTCTGTATGTATCACCCTGTCCTCACAATCTCCTCTTCCCTCACTGTGAACGTGTCCATCGCACTGTCCGGTGTGTATCACACTGTCCTCACAATCACCTCATCCCTCACTGTGAACGTGTCCATCTCACTGTCTGGTGTGTATCACCCTGTGCTCACAATCTCCTCATCCCTCACTGTGAACGTGTCCATCTCACTGTCCGGTGTGTATCACCCTGTTCTCACAATCTTCTCATCCCTCACTGTAAACTTGTCCATCTCACAGTCCGGTGTGTATCACCCTGTTCTCACAATCTTCTCATCCCTCACTGTAAACTTGTCCATCTCACAGTCCGGTGTGTATCACCCTGTTCTCACAATCTTCTCATCCCTCACTGTAAACTTGTCCATCTCACTGTCCGGTGTGTATCACCCTGTCCTCACAATCTCCCTATCCCTCACTGTGAACGTGTCCATCTCACTGTCTGGTGTGTATCACACTGTCCTCACAATCTCCTCATCCCTCACTGTGAACGTGTCCATCTCACTGTCCGGTGTGTATCACCCTGTCCTCACAATCTCCACATCCCTCACTGTGAACTTGTCTATCTCACTGTCTGGTGTGTATCACCCTGTGCTCACAATCTCCTCACAATCTCCTCATCCCTCACTGCGAACGTGTCCATCTCACAGTCCGGTGTGTATCACCCTGTTCTCACTATCTCCACATCCCTCACTGTGAAAGTGTCCATCTCACTCTCCGGTGTGTATCAACCTTTCATCCCAATCTCCTCATTCCTCACTGTGAACGTGTCCATTTCACTGTCCGGTGTGTATCACCCTGTCCTCACAATCACCATATCCCTCACTGTGAACCTGTCCATCTCACAGTCCGGTGTGTATCACCCTGTTCTCACTATCTCCACATCCCTCATTGTGAAACCGTCAATCTCACTGTCCGGTGTGTTTCACCCTGTCCTCACAATCTCCTCATCCCTCTCTGTGAACTTGTCCATCTGACTGTTCTGTATGTATCACCCTGTCCTCACAATCTCCTCTTCCCTCACTGTGAACGTGTCCATCGCACTGTCCGGTGTGTATCACACTGTTCTCACAATCACCTCATCCCTCACTGTGAACGTGTCCATCGCACTGTCCGGTGTGTATCACTCTTTCCTCACAATCTCCTCATGCCTCACTGTGAACGTGACAATCTCACTGTCCGGTGTGAATCACCCTGTCCTCACAATCTCCACATCCCTCACTGTGAACGTGTCCATCTCACTGTCCGGTGTGTATCACCCTGTACTCACAATCACCTCATCCCTCACTGTGAACGTGTCCATCTCACTGTCCGGTGTGTATCACCCTGCCCTCTCAATCTCCTCATCCCTCACTGTGAATGTGTCCATCTCACTGTCTGGTGTGTATCACCCTGTCCTCACAATCTCCTTATCCCTCACTGTGAACGTGTCCATCTCACTGTCTGGTGTGTATCACCCTGTCCTCACAATCTCCTCTTCCCTCACTGTGAACGTGTCCATCGCACTGTCCGGTGTGTATCACCCTGTCCTCACAATCTCCTCATCCCGCACTGTGAACTTGTCTATCTCACTGTCTGGTGTGTATCACCATGTGCTCACAATCTCCTCACAATCTCCTCATCCCTCACTGCGAACGTGTCAATCTCACTGTCCGGTGTGTATCACCCTGTCCTCACAATCTCCTCATCCCTCACTGTAAACTTGTCCATCTCACTGTCCGGTGTGTATCACCCTCACCTCACAATCTCCTCGTCCGTCACTGTGAACGCGTCCATATCACTGTCTGGTGTGTATCACCCTGTGCTCACAATCTCCTCATCCCTCACTGCGAACGTGTCAGTCTCACTGTCCAGTGTGTATCACACTGTCCTCACAATCTCCTCATCCCTCACTGTGTACGTATCCATCTCACTGTCCGGTGTGTATCACACTGTCCTCACAATCTCGAAATCCCTCACTGTGAACTTGTCTGTCTCACTCTCTAGTGTGTATCACCCTGTGCTCACAATCTCCTCACAATCTCCTCATCCCTGACTGCGAACGTGTCAATCTGACTGTCCAGTGTGTATCACACTGTCCTCACAATCACCTCATCCCTCACTGTGAACGTGTCCATCTCACTGTCCGGTGTGTATCACCCTGTCCTCACAATCTCCTCATCCCTCACTGTAAACTTGTCCATCTCACTGTCCGGTGTGAATCACCCTCACCTCACAATCTCCTCGTCCGTCACTGTGAACGCGTCCATATCACTGTCTGGTTTTTATCACCCTGTGCTCACAATCTCCTCATCCCTCACTGCAAACGTGTCAATCTCACTGTCCAGTGTGTATCACACTGTCCTCACAATCTCCTCATCCCTCACTGTGTACGTATCCATCTCACTGTCCGGTGTGTATCACCCTGACCTCACAATTTCCTCATCCCTCACTGTGAACGTGTCCATCTCACTGTCCGGTGTGTATCACACTGTCCTCACAATCTCGACATCCCTCACTGTGAACTTGTCTGTCTCACTGTCTGGTGTGTATCACCCTGTGCTCACAATCTCCTCACAATCTCCTCATCCCTGACTGCGAACGTGTCAATCTGACTGTCCAGTGTGTATCACACTGTCCTCAAAATCTTCTCATCCCTCAATGTAAATGTGTCCATCTCAGTGTCCGGTGTGTATCACCCTGTCCTCACAATCTCCTCATCCCTCACTGTGAACGTGTCCATTTCACTTTCCGGTGTGTATCACCCTGTCCTCACAATCTCCTCATCCCTAACTGTGAACGTGTCCATCTCACTTTCCGGTGTGTATCACCCTGTGCTCACAATCTCCTCATCCCTCACTGTGAACGTGTCCATCTCACTGTCCGGTGTGTATCACCCTGTTCTCACAATCTTCTCATCCGTCACTGTAAACTTGTCCATCTCACAGTCCGGTGTGTATCACCCTGTTCTCACAATCTTCTCATCCCTCACTGTAAACTTGTCCATCTCACTGTCCGGTGTGTATCACCCTGTCCTCACAATCTCCCTATCCCTCACTGTGAACGTGTCCATCTCACTGTCCGGTGTGTATCACCCTGTTCTCACAATCTTCTCATCCCTCACTGTAAACTTGTCCATCTCACTGTCCAGTGTGTATCACCCTGTCCTCACAATCTCCCTATCCCTCACTGTGAACGTGTCCATCTCACTGTCTGGAGTGTATCACCCTGTCCTCACAATCTCCTCATCCATCACTGTGAACGTGCCCTTATCACTGTCCGGTGTGTATCACCCTGTCCTCACAATCTCCACATCCCTCACTGTGAACTTGTCTATCTCACTGTCTGGTGTGTATCACCCTGTCCTCACAATCTCCACATCCCTCACTGTGAACTTGTCTATCTCACTGTCTGGTGTGTATCACCCTGTCCTCACAATCTCCTCACAATCTCCTCATCCCTCACTGCGAACGTGTCCATCTCACAGTCCGGTGTGTATCACCCTGTTCTCACAATCTCCACATCCCTCACTGTGAAAGTGTCCATCTCAGTCTCCGGTGTGTATCAACCTTTCATCCCAATCTCCTCATTCCTCACTGTGAACGTGTCCATTTCACTGTCCGGTGTGTATCACCCTGTCCTCACAATCACCTCATCCCTCACTGTGAACCTGTCCATTTCACTGTCCGTTGTGTATCACCCTGTCCTCACAAACACCTAATCCCTCACTGTGAAACCGTCAATCTCACTGTCCGGTGTGTATCACCCTGTCCTCACAATCTCCTCATCCCTCTCTGTGAACTTGTCCATCTGACTGTTCTGTATGTATCACCCTGTCCTCACAATCTCCTCTTCCCTCACTGTGAACGTGTCCATCGCACTGTCCGGTGTGTATCACACTGTCCTCACAATCACCTCATCCCTCACTGTGAACGTGTCCATCTCACTGTCTGGTGTGTATCACCCTGTGCTCACAATCTCCTCATCCCTCACTGTGAACGTGTCCATCTCACTGTCCGGTGTGTATCACCCTGTTCTCACAATCTTCTCATCCCTCACTGTAAACTTGTCCATCTCACAGTCCGGTGTGTATCACCCTGTTCTCACAATCTTCTCATCCCTCACTGAGAACGTGTCCATCTCACTGTCCGGTGTGTATCACCCTGTCCTCACAATCTCCACATCCCTCACTGTGAACTTGTCTATCTCACTGTCTGGTGTGTATCACCCTGTGCTCACAATCTCCTCACAATCTCCTCATCCCTCACTGCGAACGTGTCCATCTCACAGTCCGGTGTGTATCACCCTGTTCTCACTATCTCCACATCCCTCACTGTGAAAGTGTCCATCTCACTCTCCGGTGTGTATCAACCTTTCATCCCAATCTCCTCATTCCTCACTGTGAACGTGTCCATTTCACTGTCCGGTGTGTATCACCCTGTCCTCACAATCACCATATCCCTCACTGTGAACCTGTCCATCTCACAGTCCGGTGTGTATCACCCTGTTCTCACTATCTCCACATCCCTCATTGTGAAACCGTCAATCTCACTGTCCGGTGTGTTTCACCCTGTCCTCACAATCTCCTCATCCCTCTCTGTGAACTTGTCCATCTGACTGTTCTGTATGTATCACCCTGTCCTCACAATCTCCTCTTCCCTCACTGTGAACGTGTCCATCGCACTGTCCGGTGTGTATCACACTGTTCTCACAATCACCTCATCCCTCACTGTGAACGTGTCCATCGCACTGTCCGGTGTGTATCACTCTTTCCTCACAATCTCCTCATGCCTCACTGTGAACGTGACAATCTCACTGTCCGGTGTGAATCACCCTGTCCTCACAATCTCCACATCCCTCACTGTGAACGTGTCCATCTCACTGTCCGGTGTGTATCACCCTGTACTCACAATCACCTCATCCCTCACTGTGAACGTGTCCATCTCACTGTCCGGTGTGTATCACCCTGCCCTCTCAATCTCCTCATCCCTCACTGTGAATGTGTCCATCTCACTGTCTGGTGTGTATCACCCTGTCCTCACAATCTCCTTATCCCTCACTGTGAACGTGTCCATCTCACTGTCTGGTGTGTATCACCCTGTCCTCACAATCTCCTCTTCCCTCACTGTGAACGTGTCCATCGCACTGTCCGGTGTGTATCACCCTGTCCTCACAATCTCCTCATCCCGCACTGTGAACTTGTCTATCTCACTGTCTGGTGTGTATCACCATGTGCTCACAATCTCCTCACAATCTCCTCATCCCTCACTGCGAACGTGTCAATCTCACTGTCCGGTGTGTATCACCCTGTCCTCACAATCTCCTCATCCCTCACTGTAATCTTGTCCATCTCACTGTCCGGTGTGTATCACCCTCACCTCACAATCTCCTCGTCCGTCACTGTGAACGCGTCCATATCACTGTCTGGTGTGTATCACCCTGTGCTCACAATCTCCTCATCCCTCACTGCGAACGTGTCAGTCTCACTGTCCAGTGTGTATCACACTGTCCTCACAATCTCCTCATCCCTCACTGTGTACGTATCCATCTCACTGTCCGGTGTGTATCACACTGTCCTCACAATCTCGAAATCCCTCACTGTGAACTTGTCTGTCTCACTCTCTAGTGTGTATCACCCTGTGCTCACAATCTCCTCACAATCTCCTCATCCCTGACTGCGAACGTGTCAATCTGACTGTCCAGTGTGTATCACACTGTCCTCAAAATCTTCTCATCCCTCAATGTAAATGTGTCCATCTCAGTGTCCGGTGTGTATCACCCTGTCCTCACAATCTCCTCATCCCTCACTGTGAACGTGTCCATCTCACTTTCCGGTGTGTATCACCCTGTCCTCACAATCTCCTCATCCCTCACTGTGAACGTGTCTATCTCACTTTCCGGTTTGTATCACCCTGTCCTCACAATCTCCTCATCACTCACTGTGAACTTGTCCATCTCACTGTCCCGTGAGTATCACCCTGTCCTCACAATCTCCTCATCCCTCACTGTGAACCCGTCCATCTCACTGTCCGCTGTGTATCAACCTTTCATTACAATCTCCTCATTCCTCACTGTGAACGTGTTCATCTCACAGTCCTGTCTGTATCACCCTGTCCTCACAATCTCCTCATCCCTCACTGTTAACGTGTCCATCTCACTGTCCGGTGTGTATCACCCTGTTCTCACAATCTTCTCATCCCTCACTGTAAACTTGTCCATCTCACTGTCCGGTGTGTATCACCCTGTCCTCACAATCTCCCTATCCCTCATTGTGAACGTGTCCATCTCACTGTCTGGAGTGTATCACCCTGTCCTCACAATCTCCTCATCCATCACTGTGAACGTGTCCTTATCACTGTCCGGTGTGTATCACCCTGTCCTCACAATCTCCACATCCCTCACTGTGAACTTGTCTATCTCACTGTCTGGTGTGTATCACCCTGTGCTCACAATCTCCTCACAATCTCCTCATCCCTCACTGCGAACGTGTCAATCTCACAGTCCGGTGTGTATCACCCTGTTCTCACAATCTCCACATCCCTCACTGTGAAAGTGTCCATCTCACTCTCCGGTGTGTATCAACCTTTCATCCCAATCTCCTCATTCCTCACTGTGAACGTGTCCATTTCACTGTCCGGTGTGTATCACCCTGTCCTCACAATCACCTCATCCCTCACTGTGAACCTGTCCATTTCACTGTCCGTTGTGAATCACCCTGTCCTCACAAACACCTAATCCCTCACTGTGAAACCGTCAATCTCACTGTCCGGTGTGTATCACCCTGTCCTCACAATCTCCTCATCCCTCTCTGTGAACTTGTCCATCTGACTGTTCTGTATGTATCACCCTGTCCTCACAATCTCCTCTTCCCTCACTGTGAACGTGTCCATCGCACTGTCCGGTGTGTATCACACTGTCCTCACAATCACCTCATCCCTCACTGTGAACGTGTCCATCGCACTGTCCGGTGTGTATCACCCTTTCTTCACAATCTCCTCATCCCTCACTGTGAACGTGACAATCTCACTGTCCGGTGTGAATCACCCTGTCCTCACAATCTCTTCGTCCCTCACAGTGAACGTGTCCATCTGACTGTCCGGTGTGTATCATCCTGTCCTCACAATCTCCTCATCCCTCACTGTGAACGTGTCCATTTCACTGTCCGCTGTGTATCAACCTTTCATTACAATCTCCTCATCCCTCACTGTAAACTTGTCCATCTCACTGTCCAGTGTGTATCACCCTGTCCTCACAATCTCCCTATCCCTCACTGTGAACGTGTCCATCTCATGTCCGATGTGTATGACCCTGTCTTCCCAATCTCCACATCCCTCACTGTGAAAGTGTCCATCTCACTCTCCGGTGTGTATCAACCTTTCATCCCAATCTCCTCATTCCTCACTGTGAACGTGTCCATTTCACTGTCCGGTGTGTATCACCCTGTCCTCACAATCACCTAATCCCTCACTGTGAAACCGTCAATCTCACTGTCCGGTGTGTATCACCTTGTCCACACAATCTCCTCATCCCTCACTGTGAACTTGTCCATCTGACTATTCTGTATGTATCACCCTGTCCACACAATCTCCTCTTCCCTCACTGTGAACGTGTCCATCGCACTGTCCGGTGTGTATCACACTGTCCTCACAATCTCCTCATCCCTCACTGTGAACGTGTACATCGCACTGTCCGGTGTGTATCACCCTTTCCTCACAATCTCCTCATGCCTCACTGTGAACGTGACAATCTCACTGTCCGGTGGGAATCACCCTGTCCTCACAATCACCTCATCCCTCACTTTGAACGTGTCCATCTCACTGTCCGGTGTGTATCACCCTGTCCTCACAGTCTCCTCATCCCTCACTGTGAACGTGTCCATCTCTCTGTCCGGTGTGTATCACCCTGTCCTCTCAATTTCCTCATCCCTCACTGTGAACGTGTCCATCTCACTGTCCGGTGAGTATCACCCTGTCCTCACA
Organism: Hemitrygon akajei; assembly: GCF_048418815.1. Lineage (NCBI taxonomy): Eukaryota > Metazoa > Chordata > Chondrichthyes > Myliobatiformes > Dasyatidae > Hemitrygon > Hemitrygon akajei. Next base: position 719,333 of record NC_133130.1, read on the forward strand.
CTCTTCTCATCCCTCACTGTAAACTTGTCCATCTCACTGTCCGGTATGTATCACACTGTCCTCACAATCTCCTCATCCCTCACTGTGAACGTGTCCATCTCACTGTCCGGTGTGTATCACCCTGTCCTCTCAATTTCCTCATCCCTCACTGTGAACGTGTCCATCTCACTGTCCGGTGAGTATCACCCTGTCCTCACACTCTTCTCATCCCTCACTGTAAACTTGTCCATCTCACTGTCCGGTGTGTATCACACTGTCCTCACAATCTCCACATCCCTCACTGTGAACTTGTCTGTCTCACTGTCTGGTGTGTATCACCCTGTCCTCACAATCTCCTCACAATCTGCTCACAATCTCCTCATCCCTGACTGCGAACGTGTCAATCTGACTGTCCAGTGTGTATCACCCTGTCCTCACAATCTCCTCATCCCTCACTGTGAACGTGTCCATCTCACTTTCCGGTGTGTATCACCCTGTCCTCACAATCACCTAATCCCTCACTGTGAAACCGTCAATCTCACTGTCCGGTGTGTATCACCTTGTCCACACAATCTCCTCATCCCTCACTGTGAACTTGTCCATCTGACTGTTCTGTATGTATCACCCTGTCCACACAATCTCCTCTTCCCTCACTGTGAACGTGTCCATCGCACTGTCCGGTGTGTATCACACTGTCCTCACAATCTCCTCATCCCTCACTGTGAACGTGTACATCGCACTGTCCGGTGTGTATCACCCTTTCCTCACAATCTCCTCATGCCTCACTGTGAACGTGACAATCTCACTGTCCGGTGGGAATCACCCTGTCCTCACAATCTCCACATCCCTCACTGTGAACGTGTCCATCTCACTGTCCGGTGTGTATCACCCTGTACTCACAATCACCTCATCCCTCACTGTGAACGTGTCCATCTCACTGTCCGGTGTGTATCACCCTGTCCTCACAATCTCCACATCCCTCACTGTGAACGTGTCCATCTCACTGTCCAGTGTGTATCACCCTGTCCTCACAATCTCCTCATCCCTCACTGTGATCGTGTCCATCTCACTGTCCGGTGTGTATCACCCTGTACTCACAATCACCTCATCCCTCACTGTGAACGTGTCCATCTCACTGTCCGGTGTGTATCACCCTGCCCTCTCAATCTCCTCATCCCTCACTGTGAACGTGTCCATGTCACTGTCCGGTGTGTATCACCATGTGCTCACAATCTCCTCACAATCTCCTCATCCCTCATTACGAACGTGTCAATCTCACTGTCCAGTGTGTATCACACTGTCCTCACAATCTCCTCATCCCTCACTGTAAACTTGTCCATCTCACTGTCCGGTGTGTATCACCCTGTCCTCACAATCTCCTCGTACGTCACTGTGAACGCGTCCATCTCACTGTCTGGTGTGTATCACCCTGTGATCACAATCTCCTCATCCCTCACTGCGAACGTGTCAATCTCACTGTCCGGTGTGTATCACACTGTCCTCACAATCTCCACATCCCTCACTGTGAACTTGTCTGTCTCACTGTCTGGTGTGTATCACCCTGTGCTCACAATCTCCTCACAATCTCCTCATCCCTGACTGCGAACGTTTCAATCTGACTGTCCAGTGTGTATCACCCTGTCCTCACAATCTCCTCATCCCTCACTGTGAACGTGTCCATCTCACTTTCCGGTGTGTATCACCCTGTCCTCACAATCTCCTCATCCCTCACTGTGAACTTGTCCATCTCACTGTCCCGTGAGTATCACCCTGTCCTCACAATCTCCTCATCCCTCACTGTGAACTTGTCCATCTCACTGTCCTGTATGTATCACCCTGTCCTCTCAATTTCCTCATCCCTCACTGTGAACCCGTCCATCTCACTGTCCGCTGTGTATCAACCTTTCATTAGAATCTCCTCATTCCTCACTGTGAACGTGTTCATCTCACTGTCCTGTCTGTATCACCCTGTCCTCACAATCTCCTCATCCCTCACTGTGAACGTGTCCATCTCACTGTCTGGTGTGTATCACCCTGTGCTCACAATCTCCTCATCCCTCACTGCGAACGTGTCAATCTCACTGTCCAGTGTGTATCACACTGTCCTCACAATCTCCTCATCCCTCACTGTGTACGTATCCATCGCACTGTCCGGTGAGTATCACCCTGTCCTCACAATCTCGACATCCCTCACTGTGAACTTGTCTGTCTCACTGTCTGGTGTGTATCACCCTGTGCTCACAATCTCCTCACAATCTCCTCATCCCTGACTGCGAACGTGTCAATCTGACTGTCCAGTGTGTATCACACTGTCCTCAAAATCTTCTCATCCCTCAATGTAAATGTGTCCATCTCAGTGTCCGGTGTGTATCACCCTGTCCTCACAATCTTCTCATCCCTCACTGTGAACGTGTCCATCTCACTTTCCGGTGTGTATCACCCTGTCCTCACAATCTCCTCATCACTCACTGTGAACTTGTCCATCTCACTGTCCCGTGAGTATCACCCTGTCCTCACAATCTCCTCATCCCTCACTGTGAACCCGTCCATCTCACTGTCCGCTGTGTATCAACCTTTCATTACAATCTCCTCATTCCTCACTGTGAACGTGTTCATCTCACTTTCCGGTGTGTATCACCCTGTCCTCACAATCACCTAATCCCTCACTGTGAAACCGTCAATCTCACTGTCCGGTGTGTATCACCTTGTCCACACAATCTCCTCATCCCTCACTGTGAACTTGTCCATCTGACTGTTCTGTATGTATCACCCTGTCCACACAATCTCCTCTTCCCTCACTGTGAACGTGTCCATCGCACTGTCCGGTGTGTATCACACTGTCCTCACAATCTCCTCATCCCTCACTGTGAACGTGTACATCGCACTGTCCGGTGTGTATCACCCTTTCCTCACAATCTCCTCATGCCTCACTGTGAACGTGACAATCTCACTGTCCGGTGGGAATCACCCTGTCCTCACAATCTCCACATCCCTCACTGTGAACGTGTCCATCTCACTGTCCGGTGTGTATCACCCTGTACTCACAATCACCTCATCCCTCACTGTGAACGTGTCCATCTCACTGTCCGGTGTGTATCACCCTGTCCTCACAATCTCCACATCCCTCACTGTGAACGTGTCCATCTCACTGTCCAGTGTGTATCACCCTGTCCTCACAATCTCCTCATCCCTCACTGTGATCGTGTCCATCTCACTGTCCGGTGTGTATCACCCTGTACTCACAATCACCTCATCCCTCACTGTGAACGTGTCCATCTCACTGTCCGGTGTGTATCACCCTGCCCTCTCAATCTCCTCATCCCTCACTGTGAACGTGTCCATGTCACTGTCCGGTGTGTATCACCATGTGCTCACAATCTCCTCACAATCTCCTCATCCCTCATTACGAACGTGTCAATCTCACTGTCCAGTGTGTATCACACTGTCCTCACAATCTCCTCATCCCTCACTGTAAACTTGTCCATCTCACTGTCCGGTGTGTATCACCCTGTCCTCACAATCTCCTCGTACGTCACTGTGAACGCGTCCATCTCACTGTCTGGTGTGTATCACCCTGTGATCACAATCTCCTCATCCCTCACTGCGAACGTGTCAATCTCACTGTCCGGTGTGTATCACACTGTCCTCACAATCTCCACATCCCTCACTGTGAACTTGTCTGTCTCACTGTCTGGTGTGTATCACCCTGTGCTCACAATCTCCTCACAATCTCCTCATCCCTGACTGCGAACGTTTCAATCTGACTGTCCAGTGTGTATCACCCTGTCCTCACAATCTCCTCATCCCTCACTGTGAACGTGTCCATCTCACTTTCCGGTGTGTATCACCCTGTCCTCACAATCTCCTCATCCCTCACTGTGAACTTGTCCATCTCACTGTCCCGTGAGTATCACCCTGTCCTCTCAATTTCCTCATCCCTCACTGTGAACCCGTCCATCTCACTGTCCGCTGTGTATCAACCTTTCATTAGAATCTCCTCATTCCTCACTGTGAACGTGTTCATCTCACTGTCCTGTCTGTATCACCCTGTCCTCACAATCTCCTCATCCCTCACTGTGAACGTGTCAATCTCACTGTCCAGTGTGTATCACACTGTCCTCACAATCTCCTCATCCCTCACTGTGTACGTATCCATCGCACTGTCCGGTGAGTATCACCCTGTCCTCACAATCTCGACATCCCTCACTGTGAACTTGTCTGTCTCACTGTCTGGTGTGTATCACCCTGTGCTCACAATCTCCTCACAATCTCCTCATCCCTGACTGCGAACGTGTCAATCTGACTGTCCAGTGTGTATCACACTGTCCTCAAAATCTTCTCATCCCTCAATGTAAATGTGTCCATCTCAGTGTCCGGTGTGTATCACCCTGTCCTCACAATCTTCTCATCCCTCACTGTGAACGTGTCCATCTCACTTTCCGGTGTGTATCACCCTGTCCTCACAATCTCCTCATCACTCACTGTGAACTTGTCCATCTCACTGTCCCGTGAGTATCACCCTGTCCTCACAATCTCCTCATCCCTCACTGTGAACCCGTCCATCTCACTGTCCGCTGTGTATCAACCTTTCATTACAATCTCCTCATTCCTCACTGTGAACGTGTTCATCTCACTGTCCTGTCTGTATCACCCTGTCCTCACAATCTCCTCATCCCTCACTGTGAACGTGTCCATCTCACTGTCCGGTGTGTATCACCCTGTTCTCACAATCTTCTCATCCCTCACTGTAAACTTGTCCATCTCACTGTCCGGTGTGTATCACCCTGTTCTCACAATCTTCTCATCCCTCACTGTGAACGTGTCCATCTCACTGTCTGGAGTGTATCACCCTGTCCTCACAATCTCCTCATCCATCACTGTGAACGTGTCCTTATCACTGTCCGGTGTGTATCACCCTGTCCTCACAATCTCCACATCCCTCACTGTGAACTTGTCTATCTCACTGTCTGGTGTGTATCACCCTGTGCTCACAATCTCCTCACAATCTCCTCATCCCTCACTGCGAACGTGTCCATCTCACAGTCCGGTGTGTATCACCCTGTTCTCACAATCTCCACATCCCTCACTGTGAAAGTGTCCATCTCACTCTCCGGTGTGTATCAACCTTTCATCCCAATCTCCTCATTCCTCACTGTGAACGTGTCCATTTCACTGTCCGGTGTGTATAACCCTGTCCTCACAATCACCTCATCACTCACTGTGAACGTGTCCATTTCACTGTCCGGTGTGTATCACACTGTCCTCACAATCTCCTCATCCCTCACTGTGAACTTGTCCATCTGACTGTTCTGTATGTATCACCCTGTCCTCACAATCTCCTCTTCCCTCAATGTGAACGTGTCCATCGCACTGTCCGGTGTGAATCACCCTGTCCTCACAATCTCCACATCCCTCACTGTGAACGTGTCCATCTCACTGTCCGGTGTGTATCACCCTGTACTCACAATCTCCTCATCCCTCACTATGAATGTGTCCATCTCACTGTCCGGTGTGTATCACCCTGCCCTCTCAATCTCCTCATCCCTCACTGTGAATGTGTCCATCTCACTGTCTGGTGTGTATCACCCTGTCCTCACAATCTCCCTATCCCTCACTGTGAACGTGTCCATCTCACTGTCTGGAGTGTATCACCCTGTCCTCACAATCTCCTCATCCATCACTGTGAACGTGTCCTTATCACTGTCCGGTGTGTATCACCCTGTCCTCACAATCTCCACATCCCTCACTGTGAACTTGTCTATCTCACTGTCTGGTGTGTATCACCCTGTGCTCACAATCTCCTCACAATCTCCTCATCCCTCACTGTGAACGTGTCCATCTCACAGTCCGGTGTGTATCACCCTGTTCTCACAATCTCCACATCCCTCACTGTGAAAGTGTCCATCTCACTCTCCGGTGTGTATCAACCTTTCATCTCAATCTCCTCATCCCTCACTGTGAATGTGTCCATCTCACTGTCTGGTGTGTATCACCATGTGCTCACAATCTCCTCACAATCTCCTCATCCCTCACTGCGAACGTTTCAATCTCACTGTCCAGTGTGTATCACACTGTCCTCACAATCTCCTCATCCCTCACTGTGAACGTGTTCATCTCACTGTCCGGTGTGTATCACCCTGTCCTCACAATCTCCACATCCCTCACTGTGAACGTGTCCATCTCACTGTCTGGTGTGTATCACCCTGTGCTCACAATCTCCTCATCCCTCACTGCGAACGTGTCAATCTCACTGTCCAGTGTGTATCACACTGTCCTCACAATCTCCTCATCCCTCACTGTGTACGTATCCATCTCACTGTCCGGTGTGTATCACACTGTCCTCACAATCTCGACATCCCTCACTGTGAACTTGTCTGTCTCACTGTCTGGTGTGTATCACCCTGTGCTCACAATCTCCTCACAATCTCCTCATCCCTGACTGCGAACGTCTCAATCTGACTGTCCAGTGTGTATCACACTGTCCTCAAAATCTTCTCATCCCTCAATGTAAATGTGTCCATCTCAGTGTCCGGTGTGTATCACCCTGTCCTCACAATCTCCTCATCCCTCACTGTGAACGTGTCCATCTCACTTTCCGGTGTGTATCACCCTGTCCTCACAATCTCCTCATCCCTCACTGTGAACGTGTCCATCTCACTTTCCGGTGTGTATCACCCTGTCCTCACAATCTCCTCATCACTCACTGTGAACTTGTCCATCTCACTGTCCCGTGAGTATCACCCTGTCCTCACAATCTCCTCATCCCTCACTGTGAACCCGTCCATCTCACTGTCCGCTGTGTATCAACCTTTCATTACAATCTCCTCATTCCTCACTGTGAACGTGTTCATCTCACAGTCCTGTCTGTATCACCCTGTCCTCACAATCTCCTCATCCCTCACTGTGAACGTGTCCATCTCACAGTCCGGTGTGTATCACCCTGTTCTCACAATCTTCTCATCCCTCACGGTAAACTTGTCCATCTCACTGTCCGGTGTGTATCACCCTGTTCTCACAATCTTCTCATCCCTCACTGTAAACTTGTCCATCTCACTGTCCGGTGTGTATCACCCTGTCCTCACAATCTCCCTATCCCTCACTGTGAACGTGTCCATCTCACTGTCTGGAGTGTATCACCCTGTCCTCACAATCTCCTCATCCATCACTGTGAACGTGTCCTTATCACTGTCCGGTGTGTATCACCCTGTCCTCACAATCTCCACATCCCTCACTGTGAACTTGTCTATCTCACTGTCTGGTGTGTATCACCCTGTGCTCACAATCTCCTCACAATCTCCACATCCCTCACTGTGAAAGTGTCCATCTCACTCTCCGGTGTGTATCAACCTTTCATCCCAATCTCCTCATTCCTCACTGTGAACGTGTCCATTTCACTGTCCGGTGTGTATCACCCTGTCCTCACAATCACCTCATCCCTCACTGTGAACGTGTCCATTTCACTGTCCGCAGTGTATCACACTGTCCTCACAATCTCCTCATCCCTCACTGTGAACTTGTCCATCTGACTGTTCTGTATGTATCACCCTGTCCTCACAATCTCCTCTTCCCTCAATGTGAACGTGTCCATCGCACTGTCCGGTGTGTATCACACTGTCCTCACAATCTCCTCATCCCTCACTGTGAACGTGTCCATCGCACTGTCCGGTGTGTATCACCCTTTCCTCACAATCTCCTCATGCCTCACTGTGAACGTGACAATCTCACTGTCCGGTGTGAATCACACTGTCCTCACAATCACCTCATCCCTCACTGTGAACGTGTCCATCTCACTGTCCGGTGTGTATCACCCTTTACTCACAATCACCTCATCCCTCACTGTGAACGTGTCCATCTCACTGTCCGGTGTGTATCACCCTGCCCTCTCAATCTCCTCATCTCTCACTGTGAACGTGTCCATCTCACTTTCTGGAGTGTATCACCCTGTCCTCACAATCTCCTTATCCCTCACTGTGAACGTGTCCATCTCACTGTCCGGTGTGTATCACCCTGTACTCACAATCACCTCATCCCTCACTGTGAACGTGTCCATTTCACTGTCCGGTGTGTATCACCCTGCCCTCTCAATCTCCTCATCCCTCACTGTGAACGTGTCCATCTCACTGTCTGGTGTGTATCACCCTGTCTTCACAATCTCCTCATCCCTCACTGTGAACTTGTCTATCTCACTGTCTGGTGTGTATCACCATGTGCTCACAATCTCCTCACAATCTACTCATCCCTCACTGCGAACGTGTCAATCTCACTGTCCAGTGTGTATCACACTGTCCTCACAATCTCCTCATCCCTCACTGTGAACGCGTCCATCTGACTGTCTGGTGTGTATCACCCTGTGCTCACAATCTCCTCATCACTCACTGCGAACGTGTCAATCTCACTGTCCAGTGTGTATCACACTGTCATCACAATCTCCTCATCCCTCACTGTGTACGTATCCATCGCACTGTCCGGTGAGTATCACCCTGTCCTTACAATCTTCTCATCCCTCACTGTAAACTTGTCCATCTCACTGTCCGGTGTGTATCACACTGTCCTCACAATCTCCACATCCCTCTCTGTGAACTTGTCTGTCTCACTGTCTGGTGTGTATCACCCTGTGCTCACAATCTCCTCACAATCTCCTCATCCCTGACTGCGAACGTGTCAATCTGACTGTCCAGTGTGTATCACACTGTCCTCAAAATCTTCTCATCCCTCAATGTCAATGTGTCCATCTCAGTGTCCGGTGTGTATCACCCTGTCCTCACAATCTCCTCATCCCTCACTGTGAACGTGTCCATCACACTTTCCGGTGTGTATCACCCTGTCCTCACAATCTCCTCATCCCTCACTGTGAACGAGTCCATCTCACTTTCCGGTGTGTATCACCCTGTCCTCACAATCTCCTCATCACTCACTGTGAACTTGTCCATCTCACTGTCCCGTGAGTATCACCCTGTCCTCACAATCTCCTCATCCCTCACTGTGAACCCGTCCATCTCACTGTCCGCTGTATATCAACCTTTCATTACAATCTTCTCATCCCTCACTGTAAACTTGTCCATCTCACTGTCCGGTGTGTATCACCCTGTTCTCACAATCTTCTCATCCCTCACTGTAAACTTGTCCATCTCACTGTCCGGTGTGTATCACCCTGTCCTCACAATCTCCTCATCCCTCACTGTGAACGTGTCCATCTCACTGTCTGGAGTGTATCACCCTGTCCTCACAATCTCCTCATCCATCACTGTGAACGTGTCCTTATCACTGTCCGGTGTGTATCACCCTGTCCTCACAATCTCCACATTCCTCACTGTGAACTTGTCTATCTCACTGTCTGGTGTGTATCACCCTGTCCTCACAATCTCCTCACAATCTCCTCATCCCTCACTGCGAACGTGTCCATTTCACTGTCCGGTGTGTATCAACCTTTCATCCCAATCTCCTCATTCCTCACTGTGAACGTGTCCATTTCACTGTCCGGTGTGTATCACCCTTTCATCCCAATCTCCTCATTCCTCACTGTGAACGTGTCCATTTCACTGTCCGGTGTGTATCACCCTGTCCTCACAATCACCTCATCCCTCACTGTGAACGTATCCATTTCACTGTCCGGTGTGTATCACCCTGTCCCCACAATCTCCTCATCCCTCACTGTAAACGTGTCCATCTCACTGTCCGGTGTGTATCACCCTGTCCTCACAATCTCCTCATCTTTAACTGTGAAAGTGTACATCACACTGTCCTCTGTGTATCACCCTGTCCTCACAATCTCCTCATCCCTCACTGTGAATGTCTCCATCTCACTGTTCGGGGTGTGTCACGCTGTCCTCACAATCTCCTCATCCCTCACTGTGAAATTTTCCATCTCACTGTCCGGTGTTTATCACCCTGTCCTCACAATCTCCTCATTCCTCACTGTGAAATTTTCCATCTCACTGTCCGGTGTCTATCACCCTGTCATCACAATCTCCTCATCCCTCACTGTGAACGTCTCTATCTCACTGTCCGGTGTGTATCACCCTGTATTCAAAATCTCCTCATCCCTCACTGTGAACGTTTCCATCTCTCTGTCCGGTGTGTATCACCCTGTCTTCCCAATCTCCTCTTCCCTCACTGTGAACGTGTCCATCTCACTGTCCGGTGTGTATCATCCTGACGTCACAATCTCCTGATGCCTCACTGTGAACGTGTCCATCTGACTGTTCTGTATGTATCACCCTGTCCTCACAATCTCCTAATCCCTCGCTGTGAACATTTCCATCTCTCTGTACGGTGTGTATCACCCTGTGCTCACAATCTCCTCACAATCTGCTCATCTCTCACGGTGAACGTGTCAATCTCACTGTCCAGTGTGTATCACACTGTCCTCACAATCTCATCCCTCCCTGTGTACGTGTCCATCTCACTGTCCTGTGAGTATCACCCTGTCCTCACGATCTCCTCATCCCTCACTGTGAACGTGTCCATCTCACTGTCCGCTGTGTATCACCCTGTCCTCACAATCTCCTCATCCGTCACTGTGAATGTGTCCATCTCACTGTCCCGTGTGTATCAACCTGTTATCCCAATCTCCTCATTCCTCACTGTGAACTTGTTCATCTCACTTTCCGGTGTGTAACACCCTGTCCTCACAATCACCTCATCCCACACTGTGAACGTGTCCATCTCACTGTCCGGTGTGTATCACCCTGTCTTCCCAATCTCCTCATTCCTCACTGTGAACGTGTCCATCACACTGTCTTGTGTGTATCACAATTTCAACACAATCTCCTCATCCCTCACTGTGAACGTGTTCATCTCACTGTCCGGTGTGTATCACCCTGTCCTCACAATCTCCACATCCCTCACTGTGAACGTGTCCAACTCACTGTCTGGTGTGTATCACCCTGTGCTCACAATCTCCTCATCCCTCACTGCGAACGTGTCAATCTCACTGTCCAGTGTGTATCACACTGTCCTCACAATCTCCTCATCCCTCACTGTGTACGTATCCATCGCACTGTCCGGTGAGTATCACCCTGTCCTTACAATCTTCTCATCCCTCACTGTAAACTTGTCCATCTCACTGTCCGGTGTGTATCACACTGTCCTCACAATCTCCACATCCCTCACTGTGAACTTGTCTGTCTCACTGTCTGGTGTGTATCACCCTGTGCTCACAATCTCCTCACAATCTCCTCATCCCTGACTGCGAACGTGTCAATCTGACTGTCCAGTGTGTATCACACTGTCCTCAAAATCTTCTCATCCCTCAATGTCAATGTGTCCATCTCAGTGTCCGGTGTGTATCACCCTGTCCTCACAATCTCCTCATCCCTCACTGTGAACGTGTCCATCACACTTTCCGGTGTGTATCACCCTGTCCTCACAATCTCCTCATCCCTCACTGTGAACGAGTCCATCTCACTTTCCGGTGTGTATCACCCTGTCCTCACAATCTCCTCATCACTCACTGTGAACTTGTCCATCTCACTGTCCCGTGAGTATCACCCTGTCCTCACAATCTCCTCATCCCTCACTGTGAACCCGTCCATCTCACTGTCCGCTGTATATCAACCTTTCATTACAATCTCCTCATTCCTCACTGTGAACGTGTTCATCTCACTGTCCTGTCTGTATCACCCTGTTCTCACAAGCTTCTCATCCCTCACTGTAAACTTGTCCATCTCACTGTCCGGTGTGTATCACCCTGTTCTCACAATCTTCTCATCCCTCACTGTAAACTTGTCCATCTCACTGTCCGGTGTGTATCACCCTGTCCTCACAATCTCCCTATCCCTCACTGTGAACGTGTCCATCTCACTGTCTGGAGTGTATCACCCTGTCCTCACAATCTCCTCATCCATCACTGTGAACGTGTCCTTATCACTGTCCGGTGTGTATCACCCTGTCCTCACAATCTCCACATTCCTCACTGTGAACTTGTCCATCTCACTGTCTGGTGTGTATCACCCTGTGCTCACAATCTCCTCACAATCTCCTCATCCCTCACTGTGAACGTGTCCATCTCACTGTCCGGTGTGTATCACTCTGTCCTCACAATCTCCTCATCCCTCACTGTGAATGTGTCCATCTCACTGTCCGGTGTGTATCACCCTGTCCTCACAATGTCCACATCCCTCACTGTGAACGTGTCCACCTCACTGTCCGGTGTGTATCACCCTGTCCTCACAATGTCCACATCCCTCACTGTGAACGTTTCCATCTCACTGTCCGGTGTGTATCACCCTGTCATCCCAATCTCCTCATTCCACACTGTGTACGTGTCCATTTCACTGTCCGGTGTGTATCACCCTGTCTTCACGATCTCCTCATCCCTCACTGTGTACGTGTCCATCTCACAGTCCGGTGTGTATCACCCTGTTCTCACAATCTCCACATCCCTCACTGTGAACGTCTCTATCTCACTGTCTGGTGTGTATCACCCTGTGCTCACAATCTCCTCACAATCTCCTCATCCCTCACTGTGAACGTGTCCATCTCACTGTCCGGTGTGTATCACTCTGTCCTCACAATCTCCTCATCCCTCACTGTGAATGTGTCCATCTCACTGTCCGGTGTGTATCACCCTGTCCTCACAATGTCCACATCCCTCACTGTGAACGTGTCCACCTCACTGTCCGGTGTGTATCACCCTGTCCTCACAATGTCCACATCCCTCACTGTGAACGTTTCCATCTCACTGTCCGGTGTCTATCACCCTGTCATCACAATCTCCTCATCCCTCACTGTGAACGTCTCTATCTCACTGTCCGGTGTGTATCACCCTGTATTCAAAATCTCCTCATCCCTCACTGTGAACGTTTCCATCTCTCTGTCCGGTGTGTATCACCCTGTCTTCCCAATCTCCTCTTCCCTCACTGTGAACGTGTCCATCTCACTGTCCGGTGTGTATCATCCTGACGTCACAATCTCCTGATGCCTCACTGTGAACGTGTCCATCTGACTGTTCTGTATGTATCACCCTGTCCTCACAATCTCCTAATCCCTCGCTGTGAACATTTCCATCTCTCTGTACGGTGTGTATCACCCTGTGCTCACAATCTCCTCACAATCTGCTCATCTCTCACGGTGAACGTGTCAATCTCACTGTCCAGTGTGTATCACACTGTCCTCACAATCTCATCCCTCCCTGTGTACGTGTCCATCTCACTGTCCTGTGAGTATCACCCTGTCCTCACGATCTCCTCATCCCTCACTGTGAACGTGTCCATCTCACTGTCCGCTGTGTATCACCCTGTCCTCACAATCTCCTCATCCGTCACTGTGAATGTGTCCATCTCACTGTCCCGTGTGTATCAACCTGTTATCCCAATCTCCTCATTCCTCACTGTGAACTTGTTCATCTCACTTTCCGGTGTGTAACACCCTGTCCTCACAATCACCTCATCCCACACTGTGAACGTGTCCATCTCACTGTCCGGTGTGTATCACCCTGTCTTCCCAATCTCCTCATTCCTCACTGTGAACGTGTCCATCACACTGTCTTGTGTGTATCACAATTTCAACACAATCTCCTCATCCCTCACTGTGAACGTGTTCATCTCACTGTCCGGTGTGTATCACCCTGTCCTCACAATCTCCACATCCCTCACTGTGAACGTGTCCAACTCACTGTCTGGTGTGTATCACCCTGTGCTCACAATCTCCTCATCCCTCACTGCGAACGTGTCAATCTCACTGTCCAGTGTGTATCACACTGTCCTCACAATCTCCTCATCCCTCACTGTGTACGTATCCATCGCACTGTCCGGTGAGTATCACCCTGTCCTTACAATCTTCTCATCCCTCACTGTAAACTTGTCCATCTCACTGTCCGGTGTGTATCACACTGTCCTCACAATCTCCACATCCCTCACTGTGAACTTGTCTGTCTCACTGTCTGGTGTGTATCACCCTGTGCTCACAATCTCCTCACAATCTCCTCATCCCTGACTGCGAACGTGTCAATCTGACTGTCCAGTGTGTATCACACTGTCCTCAAAATCTTCTCATCCCTCAATGTCAATGTGTCCATCTCAGTGTCCGGTGTGTATCACCCTGTCCTCACAATCTCCTCATCCCTCACTGTGAACGTGTCCATCACACTTTCCGGTGTGTATCACCCTGTCCTCACAATCTCCTCATCCCTCACTGTGAACGAGTCCATCTCACTTTCCGGTGTGTATCACCCTGTCCTCACAATCTCCTCATCACTCACTGTGAACTTGTCCATCTCACTGTCCCGTGAGTATCACCCTGTCCTCACAATCTCCTCATCCCTCACTGTGAACCCGTCCATCTCACTGTCCGCTGTGTATCAACCTTTCATTACAATCTCCTCATTCCTCACTGTGAACGTGTTCATCTCACTGTCCTGTCTGTATCACCCTGTTCTCACAAGCTTCTCATCCCTCACTGTAAACTTGTCCATCTCACTGTCCGGTGTGTATCACCCTGTTCTCACAATCTTCTCATCCCTCACTGTAAACTTGTCCATCTCACTGTCCGGTGTGTATCACCCTGTCCTCACAATCTCCCTATCCCTCACTGTGAACGTGTCCATCTCACTGTCTGGAGTGTATCACCCTGACCTCACAATCTCCTCATCCATCACTGTGAACGTGTCCTTATCACTGTCCGGTGTGTATCACCCTGTCCTCACAATCTCCACATTCCTCACTGTGAACTTGTCCATCTCACTGTCTGGTGTGTATCACCCTGTGCTCACAATCTCCTCACAATCTCCTCATCCCTCACTGTGAACGTGTCCATCTCACTGTCCGGTGTGTATCACTCTGTCCTCACAATCTCCTCATCCCTCACTGTGAATGTGTCCATCTCACTGTCCGGTGTGTATCACCCTGTCCTCACAATGTCCACATCCCTCACTGTGAACGTGTCCACCTCACTGTCCGGTGTGTATCACCCTGTCCTCACAATGTCCACATCCCTCACTGTGAACGTTTCCATCTCACTGTCCGGTGTGTATCACCCTGTCATCCCAATCTCCTCATTCCACACTGTGTACGTGTCCATTTCACTGTCCGGTGTGTATCACCCTGTCTTCACGATCTCCTCATCCCTCACTGTGTACGTGTCCATCTCACAGTCCGGTGTGTATCACCCTGTTCTCACAATCTCCACATCCCTCACTGTGAAAGTGTCCATCTCACTCTCCGGTGTGTATCAACCTTTCATCCCAATCTCCTCATTCCTCACTGTGAACGTGTCCATTTCACTGTCCGGTGTGTATCACCCTGTCCTCACAATCACCTCATCCCTCACTGTGAACGTGTCCATTTCACTGTCCGGTGTGTATCACCCTGTCCCCACAATCTCCTCATCCCTCACTGTAAACGTGTCCATCTCACTGTCCGGTGTGTATCACCCTGTCCTCACAATCTCCTCATCTTTAACTGTGAAAGTGTACATCACACTGTCCTCTGTGTATCACCCTGTCCTCACAATCTCCTCATCCCTCACTGTGAATGTCTCCATCTCACTGTTCGGGGTGTGTCACGCTGTCCTCACAATCTCCTCATCCCTCACTGTGAAATTTTCCATCTCACTGTCCGGTGTTTATCACCCTGTCATCACAATCTCCTCATCCCTCACTGTGAACGTCTCTATCTCACTGTCCGGTGTGTATCACCCTGTATTCAAAATCTCCTCATCCCTCACTGTGAACGTTTCCATCTCTCTGTCCGGTGTGTATCACCCTGTCTTCCCAATCTCCTCTTCCCTCACTGTGAACGTGTCCATCTCACTGTCCGGTGTGTATCATCCTGACGTCACAATCTCCTGATGCCTCACTGTGAACGTGTCCATCTGACTGTTCTGTATGTATCACCCTGTCCTCACAATCTCCTAATCCCTCGCTGTGAACATTTCCATCTCTCTGTACGGTGTGTATCACCCTGTGCTCACAATCTCCTCACAATCTGCTCATCTCTCACGGTGAACGTGTCAATCTCACTGTCCAGTGTGTATCACACTGTCCTCACAATCTCATCCCTCCCTGTGTACGTGTCCATCTCACTGTCCTGTGAGTATCACCCTGTCCTCACGATCTCCTCATCCCTCACTGTGAACGTGTCCATCTCACTGTCCGCTGTGTATCACCCTGTCCTCACAATCTCCTCATCCGTCACTGTGAATGTGTCCATCTCACTGTCCCGTGTGTATCAACCTGTTATCCCAATCTCCTCATTCCTCACTGTGAACTTGTTCATCTCACTTTCCGGTGTGTAACACCCTGTCCTCACAATCACCTCATCCCACACTGTGAACGTGTCCATCTCACTGTCCGGTGTGTATCACCCTGTCTTCCCAATCTCCTCATTCCTCACTGTGAACGTGTCCATCACACTGTCTTGTGTGTATCACAATTTCAACACAATCTCCTCATTCCTCACTGTGAACGTGTACATCTCACTGTCCGGTGTGTATCACACTTTCAACACAATCTCCTCATCCCTCACTGTTAACATGTC
Source organism: Hemitrygon akajei (assembly GCF_048418815.1). NCBI lineage: Eukaryota > Metazoa > Chordata > Chondrichthyes > Myliobatiformes > Dasyatidae > Hemitrygon > Hemitrygon akajei. The sequence goes on from NC_133130.1 coordinate 735,787, forward strand.
CATCTCACGGTCCGGTGTGTATCACCCTGTCCTTACAATCTCCTCATCCGTCACTGTGAACGTGTCCATCTCACTGTCCGGTGTGTATAACCCTGTTCTCACAATCTCCTCATCCCTCACTGTGAACTTGTCCATCTCACGGTCCGGTGTGTATCACCCTGTCCTTACAATCTCCTCATCCGTCACTGTGAACGTGTCCATCTCACTGTCCGGTGTGTATCAACCTGTTATCCCAATCTCCTCATTCCTCACTGTGAACGTGTTCATCTCACTTTCCGGTGTGTATCACCCTGTCCTCACAATCTCCTCGTCCCTCACTGTGAACTTGTCCATCTGACTGTTCTGTATGTATCACCCTGTCCTCACAATCTCCTCATCCGTCACTGTGAACGTGTCCATCTCACTGTCCGGTGTGTATAACCCTGTTCTCACAATCTCCTCATCCCTCACTGTGAACTTGTCCATCTCACGGTCCGGTGTGTATCACCCTGTCCTTACAATCTCCTCATCCGTCACTGTGAACGTGTCCATCTCACTGTCCGGTGTGTATCAACCTGTTATCCCAATCCCCTCATTCCTCACTGTGAACGTGTTCATCTCACTTTCCGGTGTGTATCACCCTGTCCTCACAATCTCCTCATCCCTCATTGTGAACGTGTCCATCTCACTGTCCGGTGTGTATCACCCTGTCCTCACAATCTCCTCATCTGTAACTGTGAAAGTGTACATCACACTGTCCTCTGTGTATCACCCTGTCCTCACAATCTCCTCATCCCTCACTGTGAATGTCTCCATCTCACTGTTCGGGGTGTGTCACGCTGTCCTCACAATCTCATTATCCCTCACTGTGAAATTTTCCATCTCACTGTCCGGTATCTATCACCCTGGCATCACAATCTCCTCATCCCTCACTGTGAACGTCTCTATCTCACTGTCCGGAGTGTATCACCCTGTACTCACAATCTCCTCATCCCTCCCTGTGAACTTGTCCATCTGACAGTTCTGTATGTATCACCCTGTCCTCACAATCTCCTAATCCCTCGCAGTGAACATTTCCATCTCTCTGTCCGGTGTGTATCACCCTGTCTTAACAATCTCCTTTTCCCTCACTGTGAACGTGTCCATCTCACTGTCCGGTGTGTATCACCCTGTCCTCACAATCTCCTCATCCCTCACTGTGAACGGGTCCATCGCACTGTCCAGTGTGTATCACCCTGTCCTCACAATCTCCTCATCCCTCACTGTGAACCTGTCCATCTCACTGTCCGGTGTGTATCACCCTGTCCTCACAATCTCCTCATCCCTCACTGTGAACGTGTCCATCTCACTGTCCGGTGTGTTTCACCCTGTCTTCACAATCTCCTCATCCCTCACTGTGAACTTGTCCATCTGACTGTTCTGTATGTATCACCCTGTCCTCACAATCTCCTCATCCCTCACTGTGAACGTTTCCATCTCTCTGTCCGGTGTGTATCACCCTGTCTTCCAATCTCCTCTTCCCTCACTGTGAACGTGTCCATCTCACTGTCCTGATTGTATCACCCTGTACTCACAATCTCCTTATCCCTCACTATGAACCTGTCCATTTCACTGTCCGGTGTATATCGTCCTGACCTCACAATCTCCTGATGCCTCACTGTAAACGTGTCCATCTGACTGTTCTGTATGTATCACCCTGTCCTCACAATCTCCTAATCCCTCGCTGTGAACATTTTCATCTCTCTGTACGGTATGTATCACCCTGTCTTCCCAATCTCCTCATCCCTCACTGTGAACGTGTCCATCTGACTGTTCGGTATGTATCACCCTGTCCTCAGAATCTCCTCATCCCTCACTGTGAACATGTCCATCTCACTGTCCGGTGTGTATCACAATGTCCTCACAATCTCCTGATCCCTCACTGTTAACGTGTCTATCTCACTGTACGGTGAGTATCACCCTGTCCTCACAATCTCCTCATCCCTCACTGTGAACGTGTCCATCTCACTGTCCTGTGTGTATCACCCTGTCCTCTGAATTTCCTAATCCCTCACTGTGAACCCTTCCATCTCACTGACCGGTGTGTATCAACCTTTCATCCCAATCTCCTCATTCCTCACTGTGAACGTGTCCATCTCACTGTCCGGTGTGTATCACCCTGTCCTCACAATCTCCTCATCCGTCACTGTGAACGTGTCCATCTCACTGTCCGGTGTGTATAACCCTGTTCTCACAATCTCCTCATTCCTTACTGTGAATGTGTCCATCTCACTGTCCCGTGTGTATCAACCTGTTATCCCAATCTCCTCATTCCTCACTGTGAACGTGTTCATCTCACTTTCCGGTGTGTAACACCCTGTCCTCAGAATCTCCTCATCCCTCACTGTGAACGTGTCCATTTCACTGTTCGGTGTGTATCACCCTGTCCCCACAATCTCCTCATCCCTCACTGTGAACGTCTCTATCTCACTGTCCGGTGTGTATCACCCTGTCTTCCCAATCTCCTCATCCGTCACTGTGAACGTGTCCATCTCACGGTACGGTGTGTATCACCCTGTCCTTACAATCTCCTCATCCGTCACTGTGAACGTGTCCATCTCACTGTCCGGTGCATATAACCCTGTTCTCACAATCTCCTCATCCCTCACTGTGAATGTGTCCATCTCACTGTCCGGTGTGTATCAACCTGTTATTCCAATCTCCTCATTCCTCACTGTGAACGTGTTCGTCTCACTTTCCGGTGTGTATCACCCTGTCCTCACAATCTCCTCATCTGTAACTGTGAAAGTGTACATCACACTGTCCTCTGTGTATCACCCTGTCCTCACAATCTCCTCATCCCTCACTGTGAATGTCTCCATCTCACTGTTCGGGGTGTGTCACGCTGTCCTCACAATCTCCTCATCCCTCACACTGAAATTTTCCATCTCACTGTCCGGTGTCTATCACCCTGTCATCACAATCTCCTCATCCCTCACTGTGAACGTCTCTATCTCACTGTCCGGTGTGTATCACCCTGTATTCAAAATCTCCTCATCCCTCACTGTGAACTTGTCCATCTGACTGTTCTGTATGTATCACCCTGTCCTCACAATCTCCTCATCCCTCACTGTGAACGTTTCCATCTCTATGTCCGGTGTGTATCACCCTGTCTTCCCAATCTCCTCTTCCCTCACTGTGAACGTGTCCATCTCACTGTCCTGTGTGTATCACCCTGTCCTCACAATCTCCTCATCCCTCACTGTGAACGTGTCCATCTCACTGTCCGGTGTGTGTATCACCCTGTCCTCTCAATTTCCTCATCCCTCACTGTGAACCCTTCCATCTCAATGTCCGGTGTGTATCAACCTTTCATCCAAATCTCATCATTCCTCACTGTGAACGTGTCCATCTCACTGTCCGGTGTGTATCACCCTGTCCTCAGAATCTCCTCATCCCTCACTGTGAACGTATCAATCTCACTGTCAGGAGTGTATCACACTGTCCTCACAATCTCCTCATCCCTCACTGAGAACGTGTCCATCTCACTGTCCGGTGTGTATCACCCTGTCATCACAATCTCCTCATCCCTCACTGTGAACTTGTCCAACTCACTGTCTGTTGTGTATCACCCTGTGCTCACAATCTCCTCACAATCTGCTCATCTCTCACGGTGAACGTGTCAATCTCACTGTCCAGTGTGTATCACACTGTCCTCACAATCTCATCACTCCCTGTGTACGTGTCCATCTCACTGTCCTGTGAGCATCACCCTGTCCTCACAATCTCCTCATCCCTCACTGTGAACGTGTCCATCTCACTGTCCGGTGTGTATCACCCTGTCCTCACAATCTCCTCATCCCTCACTGTGAACTTGTCCATCTGACTGTTCGGTATGTATCACCCTGTCCTCACAATCTCCTCATCCCTCACTGTGAACGTTTCCATCTCTCTGTCCGGTGTGTAATATCTGTCTTCCAATCTCCTCTTCCCTCACTGTGAACGTGTCCATCTCACTGTCCTGATTGTATCACCCTGTACTCACAATCTCCTTATCCCTCACTATGAACCTGTCCATCTCACTGTCCGGTGTGTATCGTCCTGACCTCACAATCTCCTGATGCCTCACTGTAAACGTGTCCATCTGACTGTTCTGTATGTCTCACCCTGTCCTCACAATCTCCTAATCCCTCGCTGTGAACATTTTCATCTCTCTGTACGGTATGTATCACCCTGTCTTCCCAATCTCCTCATCCCTCACTGTGAACGTGTCCATCTGACTGTTCGGTATGTATCACCCTGTCCTCAGAATCTCCTCATCCCTCACTGTGAACATGTCCATCTCACTGTCCGGTGTGTATCACCATGTCCTCACAATCTCCTGATCCCTCACTGTTAACGTGTCTATCTCACTGTACGGTGAGTATCACCCTGTCCTCACAATCTCCTCATCCCTCACTGTGAACGTGTCCATCTCACTGTCCTGTGTGTATCACCCTGTCCTCTGAATTTCCTAATCCCTCACTGTGAACCCTTCCATCTCACTGACCGGTGTGTATCAACCTTTCATCCCAATCTCCTCATTCCTCACTGTGAACGTGTCCATCTCACTGTCCGGTGTGTATCACCCTGTCCTCACAATCTCCTCATCCGTCACTGTGAACGTGTCCATCTCACTGTCCGGTGTGTATAACCCTGTTCTCACAATCTCCTCATTCCTTACTGTGAATGTGTCCATCTCACTGTCCCGTGTGTATCAACCTGTTATCCCAATCTCCTCATTCCTCACTGTGAACGTGTTCATCTCACTTTCCGGTGTGTAACACCCTGTCCTCAGAATCTCCTCATCCCTCACTGTGAACGTGTCCATTTCACTGTTCGGTGTGTATCACCCTGTCCCCACAATCTCCTCATCCCTCACTGTGAACGTCTCTATCTCACTGTCCGGTGTGTATCACCCTGTCTTCCCAATCTCCTCATCCGTCACTGTGAACGTGTCCATCTCACGGTACGGTGTGTATCACCCTGTCCTTACAATCTCCTCATCCGTCACTGTGAACGTGTCCATCTCACTGTCCGGTGCATATAACCCTGTTCTCACAATCTCCTCATCCCTCACTGTGAATGTGTCCATCTCACTGTCCGGTGTGTATCAACCTGTTATTCCAATCTCCTCATTCCTCACTGTGAACGTGTTCGTCTCACTTTCCGGTGTGTATCACCCTGTCCTCACAATCTCCTCATCTGTAACTGTGAAAGTGTACATCACACTGTCCTCTGTGTATCACCCTGTCCTCACAATCTCCTCATCCCTCACTGTGAATGTCTCCATCTCACTGTTCGGGGTGTGTCACGCTGTCCTCACAATCTCCTCATCCCTCACACTGAAATTTTCCATCTCACTGTCCGGTGTCTATCACCCTGTCATCACAATCTCCTCATCCCTCACTGTGAACGTCTCTATCTCACTGTCCGGTGTGTATCACCCTGTATTCAAAATCTCCTCATCCCTCACTGTGAACTTGTCCATCTGACTGTTCTGTATGTATCACCCTGTCCTCACAATCTCCTCATCCCTCACTGTGAACGTTTCCATCTCTATGTCCGGTGTGTATCACCCTGTCTTCCCAATCTCCTCTTCCCTCACTGTGAACGTGTCCATCTCACTGTCCTGTGTGTATCACCCTGTCCTCACAATCTCCTCATCCCTCACTGTGAACGTGTCCATCTCACTGTCCGGTGTGTGTATCACCCTGTCCTCTCAATTTCCTCATCCCTCACTGTGAACCCTTCCATCTCAATGTCCGGTGTGTATCAACCTTTCATCCAAATCTCATCATTCCTCACTGTGAACGTGTCCATCTCACTGTCCGGTGTGTATCACCCTGTCCTCAGAATCTCCTCATCCCTCACTGTGAACGTATCAATCTCACTGTCAGGAGTGTATCACACTGTCCTCACAATCTCCTCATCCCTCACTGAGAACGTGTCCATCTCACTGTCCGGTGTGTATCACCCTGTCATCACAATCTCCTCATCCCTCACTGTGAACTTGTCCAACTCACTGTCTGTTGTGTATCACCCTGTGCTCACAATCTCCTCACAATCTGCTCATCTCTCACGGTGAACGTGTCAATCTCACTGTCCAGTGTGTATCACACTGTCCTCACAATCTCATCACTCCCTGTGTACGTGTCCATCTCACTGTCCTGTGAGCATCACCCTGTCCTCACAATCTCCTCATCCCTCACTGTGAACGTGTCCATCTCACTGTCCGGTGTGTATCACCCTGTCCTCACAATCTCCTCATCCCTCACTGTGAACTTGTCCATCTGACTGTTCGGTATGTATCACCCTGTCCTCACAATCTCCTCATCCCTCACTGTGAACGTTTCCATCTCTCTGTCCGGTGTGTAATATCTGTCTTCCAATCTCCTCTTCCCTCACTGTGAACGTGTCCATCTCACTGTCCTGATTGTATCACCCTGTACTCACAATCTCCTTATCCCTCACTATGAACCTGTCCATCTCACTGTCCGGTGTGTATCGTCCTGACCTCACAATCTCCTGATGCCTCACTGTAAACGTGTCCATCTGACTGTTCTGTATGTCTCACCCTGTCCTCACAATCTCCTAATCCCTCGCTGTGAACATTTTCATCTCTCTGTACGGTATGTATCACCCTGTCTTCCCAATCTCCTCATCCCTCACTGTGAACGTGTCCATCTGACTGTTCGGTATGTATCACCCTGTCCTCAGAATCTCCTCATCCCTCACTGTGAACATGTCCATCTCACTGTCCGGTGTGTATCACCATGTCCTCACAATCTCCTGATCCCTCACTGTTAACGTGTCTATCTCACTGTACGGTGAGTATCACCCTGTCCTCACAATCTCCTCATCCCTCACTGTGAACGTGTCCATCTCACTGTCCTGTGTGTATCACCCTGTCCTCTGAATTTCCTAATCCCTCACTGTGAACCCTTCCATCTCACTGTCCGGTGTGTATCAACCTTTCATCCCAATCTCCTCATTCCTCACTGTGAACGTGTCCATCTCACTGTCCGGTGTGTATCACCCTGTCCTCAGAATCTCCTCATCCCTCACTGTGAACGTGTCCATCTCACTGTCCTGTGTGTATCAACCTGTCCTCACAATCTCCTCACAATCTCCTCATCCCTCACTGTGAACGTGTCCATCTCACTGTCCTGTGTGTATCAACCTGTCCTCACAATCTCCTCAGAATCTCCTCGTCCCTCACTGTGAACGTGTCCATCTCACTGTCCTGTGTGTATCAACCTGTCCTCACAATCTCCTCACAATCTCCTCATCCCTCACTGTGAACGTGTCCATCTCACTGTCCGCTGTGTATCACCCTGTTCTCACAATCTCCTCATCCCTCACTGTGAACGTGTCCATCTCACTGTCCCGTGTGTATCACCCTGTCCTCACAATCTCCTCATCCCTCACTGTGAACGTATCCATCTCACTGTCCGGTCTGTATCAATCTGTTATCCCAATCTCCTCATTACTCACTGTGAATGTATCATTCTCACTGTCTGGAGTGTATCACACTGTCCTCACAATCTCCTCATCCCTCACTGTGAACGTGTCCTTCTCACTGTCTGGTGTATATCACCCTGTATTCAAAATCTCCTCATCCCTCACTGTGAACGTTTCCATCTCTCTGTCCGGTGTGTATCACCCTGTCTTCCCAATCTCCTCTTCCCTCACTGTGAACGTGTCCATCTCACAGTCCGGTGTGTATCATCCTGACGTCACAATCTCCTGATGCCTCACTGTGAACGTGTCCATCTGACTGTTCTGTATGTATCACCCTGTCCTCACAATCTCCTAATCCCTCGCTGTGAACATTTCCATCTCTCTGTACGGTGTGTATCACCCTGTGCTCACAATCTCCTCACAATCTGCTCATCTCTCACGGTGAACGTGTCAATCTCACTGTCCAGTGTGTATCACACTGTCCTCACAATCTCATCCCTCCCTGTGTACGTGTCCATCTCACTGTCCTGTGAGTATCACCCTGTCCTCACGATCTCCTCATCCCTCACTGTGAACGTGTCCATCTCACTGTCCGCTGTGTATCACCCTGTCCTCACAATCTCCTCATCCGTCACTGTGAATGTGTCCATCTCACTGTCCCGTGTGTATCAACCTGTTATCCCAATCTCCTCATTCCTCACTGTGAACTTGTTCATCTCACTTTCCGGTGTGTAACACCCTGTCCTCACAATCACCTCATCCCACACTGTGAACGTGTCCATCTCACTGTCCGGTGTGTATCACCCTGTCTTCCCAATCTCCTCATTCCTCACTGTGAACGTGTCCATCACACTGTCTTGTGTGTATCACAATTTCAACACAATCTCCTCATTCCTCACTGTGAACGTGTACATCTCACTGTCCGGTGTGTATCACACTTTCAACACAATCTCCTCATCCCTCACTGTTAACATGTCCATCTCACGGTCCGGTGTGTATCACCCTGTCCTTACAATCTCCTCATCCGTCACTGTGAACGTGTCCATCTCACTGTCCGGTGTGTATAACCCTGTTCTCACAATCTCCTCATCCCTCACTGTGAACTTGTCCATCTCACGGTCCGGTGTGTATCACCCTGTCCTTACAATCTCCTCATCCGTCACTGTGAACGTGTCCATCTCACTGTCCGGTGTGTATCAACCTGTTATCCCAATCTCCTCATTCCTCACTGTGAACGTGTTCATCTCACTTTCCGGTGTGTATCACCCTGTCCTCACAATCTCCTCGTCCCTCACTGTGAACTTGTCCATCTGACTGTTCTGTATGTATCACCCTGTCCTCACAATCTCCTCATCCGTCACTGTGAACGTGTCCATCTCACTGTCCGGTGTGTATAACCCTGTTCTCACAATCTCCTCATCCCTCACTGTGAACTTGTCCATCTCACGGTCCGGTGTGTATCACCCTGTCCTTACAATCTCCTCATCCGTCACTGTGAACGTGTCCATCTCACTGTCCGGTGTGTATCAACCTGTTATCCCAATCCCCTCATTCCTCACTGTGAACGTGTTCATCTCACTTTCCGGTGTGTATCACCCTGTCCTCACAATCTCCTCATCCCTCATTGTGAACGTGTCCATCTCACTGTCCGGTGTGTATCACCCTGTCCTCACAATCTCCTCATCTGTAACTGTGAAAGTGTACATCACACTGTCCTCTGTGTATCACCCTGTCCTCACAATCTCCTCATCCCTCACTGTGAATGTCTCCATCTCACTGTTCGGGGTGTGTCACGCTGTCCTCACAATCTCATTATCCCTCACTGTGAAATTTTCCATCTCACTGTCCGGTATCTATCACCCTGGCATCACAATCTCCTCATCCCTCACTGTGAACGTCTCTATCTCACTGTCCGGAGTGTATCACCCTGTACTCACAATCTCCTCATCCCTCCCTGTGAACTTGTCCATCTGACAGTTCTGTATGTATCACCCTGTCCTCACAATCTCCTAATCCCTCGCAGTGAACATTTCCATCTCTCTGTCCGGTGTGTATCACCCTGTCTTAACAATCTCCTTTTCCCTCACTGTGAACGTGTCCATCTCACTGTCCGGTGTGTATCACCCTGTCCTCACAATCTCCTCATCCCTCACTGTGAACGGGTCCATCGCACTGTCCAGTGTGTATCACCCTGTCCTCACAATCTCCTCATCCCTCACTGTGAACCTGTCCATCTCACTGTCCGGTGTGTATCACCCTGTCCTCACAATCTCCTCATCCCTCACTGTGAACTTGTCCATCTGACTGTTCTGTATGTATCACCCTGTCCTCACAATCTCCTCATCCCTCACTGTGAACGTTTCCATCTCTCTGTCCGGTGTGTATCACCCTGTCTTCCAATCTCCTCTTCCCTCACTGTGAACGTGTCCATCTCACTGTCCTGATTGTATCACCCTGTACTCACAATCTCCTTATCCCTCACTATGAACCTGTCCATTTCACTGTCCGGTGTATATCGTCCTGACCTCACAATCTCCTGATGCCTCACTGTAAACGTGTCCATCTGACTGTTCTGTATGTATCACCCTGTCCTCACAATCTCCTAATCCCTCGCTGTGAACATTTTCATCTCTCTGTACGGTATGTATCACCCTGTCTTCCCAATCTCCTCATCCCTCACTGTGAAAGTGTCCATCTGACTGTTCGGTATGTATCACCCTGTCCTCAGAATCTCCTCATCCCTCACTGTGAACATGTCCATCTCACTGTCCGGTGTGTATCACAATGTCCTCACAATCTCCTGATCCCTCACTGTTAACGTGTCTATCTCACTGTACGGTGAGTATCACCCTGTCCTCACAATCTCCTCATCCCTCACTGTGAACGTGTCCATCTCACTGTCCTGTGTGTATCACCCTGTCCTCTGAATTTCCTAATCCCTCACTGTGAACCCTTCCATCTCACTGACCGGTGTGTATCAACCTTTCATCCCAATCTCCTCATTCCTCACTGTGAACGTGTCCATCTCACTGTCCGGTGTGTATCACCCTGTCCTCACAATCTCCTCATCCGTCACTGTGAACGTGTCCATCTCACTGTCCGGTGTGTATAACCCTGTTCTCACAATCTCCTCATTCCTTACTGTGAATGTGTCCATCTCACTGTCCCGTGTGTATCAACCTGTTATCCCAATCTCCTCATTCCTCACTGTGAACGTGTTCATCTCACTTTCCGGTGTGTAACACCCTGTCCTCAGAATCTCCTCATCCCTCACTGTGAACGTGTCCATTTCACTGTTCGGTGTGTATCACCCTGTCCCCACAATCTCCTCATCCCTCACTGTGAACGTCTCTATCTCACTGTCCGGTGTGTATCACCCTGTCTTCCCAATCTCCTCATCCGTCACTGTGAACGTGTCCATCTCACGGTACGGTGTGTATCACCCTGTCCTTACAATCTCCTCATCCGTCACTGTGAACGTGTCCATCTCACTGTCCGGTGCATATAACCCTGTTCTCACAATCTCCTCATCCCTCACTGTGAATGTGTCCATCTCACTGTCCGGTGTGTATCAACCTGTTATTCCAATCTCCTCATTCCTCACTGTGAACGTGTTCGTCTCACTTTCCGGTGTGTATCACCCTGTCCTCACAATCTCCTCATCTGTAACTGTGAAAGTGTACATCACACTGTCCTCTGTGTATCACCCTGTCCTCACAATCTCCTCATCCCTCACTGTGAATGTCTCCATCTCACTGTTCGGGGTGTGTCACGCTGTCCTCACAATCTCCTCATCCCTCACACTGAAATTTTCCATCTCACTGTCCGGTGTCTATCACCCTGTCATCACAATCTCCTCATCCCTCACTGTGAACGTCTCTATCTCACTGTCCGGTGTGTATCACCCTGTATTCAAAATCTCCTCATCCCTCACTGTGAACTTGTCCATCTGACTGTTCTGTATGTATCACCCTGTCCTCACAATCTCCTCATCCCTCACTGTGAACGTTTCCATCTCTATGTCCGGTGTGTATCACCCTGTCTTCCCAATCTCCTCTTCCCTCACTGTGAACGTGTCCATCTCACTGTCCTGTGTGTATCACCCTGTCCTCACAATCTCCTCATCCCTCACTGTGAACGTGTCCATCTCACTGTCCGGTGTGTGTATCACCCTGTCCTCTCAATTTCCTCATCCCTCACTGTGAACCCTTCCATCTCAATGTCCGGTGTGTATCAACCTTTCATCCAAATCTCATCATTCCTCACTGTGAACGTGTCCATCTCACTGTCCGGTGTGTATCACCCTGTCCTCAGAATCTCCTCATCCCTCACTGAGAACGTGTCCATCTCACTGTCCGGGGTGTATCAACCTGACCTCACAATCTCCTCACAATCTCCTCATCCCTCACTGTGAACGTATCAATCTCACTGTCAGGAGTGTATCACACTGTCCTCACAATCTCCTCATCCCTCACTGAGAACGTGTCCATCTCACTGTCCGGTGTGTATCACCCTGTCATCACAATCTCCTCATCCCTCACTGTGAACTTGTCCAACTCACTGTCTGTTGTGTATCACCCTGTGCTCACAATCTCCTCACAATCTGCTCATCTCTCACGGTGAACGTGTCAATCTCACTGTCCAGTGTGTATCACACTGTCCTCACAATCTCATCACTCCCTGTGTACGTGTCCATCTCACTGTCCTGTGAGCATCACCCTGTCCTCACAATCTCCTCATCCCTCACTGTGAACTTGTCCATCTGACTGTTCTGTATCATATCACCCTGTCCTCACAATCTCCTCATCCCTCACTGTGAACGTTTCCATCTCTCTGTCCGGTGTGTAATATCTGTCTTCCAATCTCCTCTTCCCTCACTGTGAACGTGTCCATCTCACTGTCCTGATTGTATCACCCTGTACTCACAATCTCCTTATCCCTCACTATGAACCTGTCCATCTCACTGTCCGGTGTGTATCGTCCTGACCTCACAATCTCCTGATGCCTCACTGTAAACGTGTCCATCTGACTGTTCTGTATGTCTCACCCTGTCCTCACAATCTCCTAATCCCTCGCTGTGAACATTTTCATCTCTCTGTACGGTATGTATCACCCTGTCTTCCCAATCTCCTCATCCCTCACTGTGAACGTGTCCATCTGACTGTTCGGTATGTATCACCCTGTCCTCAGAATCTCCTCATCCCTCACTGTGAACATGTCCATCTCACTGTCCGGTGTGTATCACCATGTCCTCACAATCTCCTGATCCCTCACTGTTAACGTGTCTATCTCACTGTACGGTGAGTATCACCCTGTCCTCACAATCTCCTCATCCCTCACTGTGAACGTGTCCATCTCACTGTCCTGTGTGTATCACCCTGTCCTCTGAATTTCCTAATCCCTCACTGTGAACCCTTCCATCTCACTGTCCGGTGTGTATCAACCTTTCATCCCAATCTCCTCATTCCTCACTGTGAACGTGTCCATCTCACTGTCCGGTGTGTATCACCCTGTCCTCAGAATCTCCTCATCCCTCACTGTGAACGTGTCCATCTCACTGTCCTGTGTGTATCAACCTGTCCTCACAATCTCCTCACAATCTCCTCATCCCTCACTGTGAACGTGTCCATCTCACTGTCCTGTGTGTATCAACCTGTCCTCACAATCTCCTCAGAATCTCCTCGTCCCTCACTGTGAACGTGTCCATCTCACTGTCCTGTGTGTATCAACCTGTCCTCACAATCTCCTCACAATCTCCTCATCCCTCACTGTGAACGTGTCCATCTCACTGTCCGCTGTGTATCACCCTGTTCTCACAATCTCCTCATCCCTCACTGTGAACGTGTCCATCTCACTGTCCCGTGTGTATCACCCTGTCCTCACAATCTCCTCATCCCTCACTGTGAACGTATCCATCTCACTGTCCGGTCTGTATCAATCTGTTATCCCAATCTCCTCATTACTCACTGTGAATGTATCATTCTCACTGTCTGGAGTGTATCACACTGTCCTCACAATCTCCTCATCCCTCACTGTGAACGTGTCCTTCTCACTGTCTGGTGTATATCACCCTATACTCACAATCTCCTCATCCCTCACTGAGAACGTGTCCATCTCACTGTCCCGTGTGTATCAACCTGTTATCCCAATCTCCTCATCCCTCACTGTGAATGTATCAATCTCACTGTCTGGAGTGTATCACCCTGTCCTCACAATCTCCTCATCCCTCACTGTGAACGTGTCCTTCTCACTGTCTGGTGTGTATCACCCTGTCCTCACAATCTCCTCATCCCTCACTGAGAACGTGTCCATCTCACTGTCCGGTGTGTATCACCCTGTCCTCACAATCTCCTCATCCCTCACTGAGAACGTGTCCATCTCACTGTCCCGTGTGTATCAACCTGTTATCCCAATCTCCTCATCCCTCACTGTGAATGTATCAATCTCACTGTCTGGAGTGTATCACACTGTCCTCACAATCTCCTCATCCCTCACTGTGAATGTCTCCATCTCACTGTTCGGGGTGTGTCACGCTGTCCTCACAATCTCCTCATCCCTCACTGTGAAATTTTCCATCTCACTGTCCGGTGTCTATCACCCTGTCATCACAATCTCCTCATCCCTCACTGTGAACGTCTCTATCTCACTGTCCGGTGTGTATCACCCTGTATTCAAAATCTCCTCATCCCTCACTGTGAACTTGTCCATCTGACTGTTCTGTATGTATCACCCTGTCCTCACAATCTCCTCATCCCTCACTGTGAACGTTTCCATCTCTATGTCCGGTGTGTATCACCCTGTCTTCCAAATCTCCTCTTCCCTCACTGTGAACGTGTCCATCTCACTGTCCTGTGTGTATCACCCTGTCCTCACAATCTCCTCATCCCTCACTGTGAACGTGTCCATCTCACTGTCCGGTGTGTGTATCACCCTGTCCTCTCAATTTCCTCATCCCTCACTGTGAACCCTTCCATCTCAATGTCCGGTGTGTATCAACCTTTCATCCAAATCTCATCATTCCTCACTGTGAACGTGTCCATCTTACTTTCCTGTGTGTATCACCCTGTCCTCACAATCTCCTTTCCCTCACTGTGAACGTGTCCATCTCACTATCCGGTGTGAATCAACCTGACCTCACAATCTCCTCACAATCTCCTCATACCTCACTGTGAACCCATCCAACTCACTGTCCGGTGTGTATCACTCTGTCCTCACAATCTCCTCATCCCTCACTGTGAACGTTTCCATCACCCTGTCCTCACAATCTCCTCATCCCTCACTATGAACCTGTCCATCTCACTGTCCGGTGTGTATCACCCTGAACTCACAATCTCCTGATCCCTCACTGTGAACGTGTCCATCTGACTGTTCTGTATGTATCACCCTGTTCTCACAATCTCCTCATCACTTGCTCTGAAATTTTCCATCTCTCTGTATGGTATGTATCATCCTGTCTTCCGAATCTCCTCATCCCTCACTGTGAACGTGTCCATCTTACTTTCCTGTGTGTATCACCCTGTACTCACAATCTCCTCATCCCTCACTGTGACCGTGTCCATCTGACTGTTCTGTATGTATCACCCTGTCCTCACAATCTCCTCATCCCTCACTGTGAACATGTCCATCTCACTGTCCGCTGTGTATCACCCTGTCCTCACAATCTCCTGATCCCTCACTGTGAACGTGTCCATCTCACGGTCCGGTGTGTATCACCCTTTTCCTCACAATCTCCTCATCCCTCACTGTGAACGTGTCCATCTCACTGTCCAGTGTGTATCACCCTGTCCTCTCAATTTCATCATCACTCACTGTGAACGTGTCCATCTCACTGTCCGGTGTGTATCACCCTGTCCTCACAGTCTCCTCATCCCTCACTGTGAACGTAGCAATCTCACTGTCTGGAGTGTATCACCCTGTCCTCACAATCTCCTCATCCCTCACTGTGTACGTGTCCATCTCACTGTCCGGTGTGTATCACCCTGTCCTCACAATCTCCTCATCTGTAACTGTGAAACTGTACATCACACTGTCCTGTGTGTATCACCCTGTCCTCACAATCTCCTCATCCCTCACTGTGATCGTGTCCATCTCACTATCCCGTGTGTATCACTCTGTACTCACAATCTCCTCATCCCTCACTGTGAACCCATCCAACTCACTGTCCAGTGTGTATCACTCTGTCCTCACAATCTCCTCATCCCTCACTGTGAACATTTCCATCTCACTGTCCGGTGTGGATCACCCTGTCCTCACAATCTCCTCATACCTCACTGTGAACCTGTCCATCTCACTCTCCGGTGTGTATCATCCTGACCTCACAATCTCATGATCCCTCACTGTGAACGTGTCCATCTCACTATCCGGTGTGCATCACACTGTCCTCACAATCTCCTCATACCTCACTGTGAACCCATCCAACTCACTGTCCTGTGTGTATCACCCTGTCCTCACAATCTCCTCATCCCTCACTGTGAACGTTTCCATCACACTGTCCGGTGTGTATCACCCTGTCCTCACAATCTCCTCATCCCTCACTGTGAACCTGTCGATCTCAGTGTCCTGTGTGTATCACCCTGATCTCACAATCTCCTGATCCCTCACTGTGAACGTGTCCATCTGACTGGTCTGTATGTATCACCCTGTTCTCACAATCTCCTCATCACTTGCTGTGAACTTTTCCATCTCTCTGTACGGTATGTATCACCCTGTCTTCCGAATCTCCTCATCCCTCACTGTGAACGTGTCCATCTTACTGTCCTGTGTGTATCACCCTGTACTCACAATCTGCTAATCCCTCACTGTGAACGTGTCCATCTGACTGTTCTGTATGTATCACCCTGTCCTCACAATCTCCTCATCCCTCACTGTGAACATGTCCATCTCACTGTCCGCTGTGTATCACCCTGTCCTCACAATCTCCTGATCCCTCACTGTGAAAGTGTCCATCTCACTGTCCGGTGTGTATCACCCTTTTCCTCACAATCTCCTCATCCCTCACTGTGAACGTGTCCATCTCACTGTCCAGTGTGTATCACCCTGTCCTCTCAATTTCCTCATCACTCACTGTGAACGTGTCCATCTCACTGTCCGGTGTGTATCACCCTGTCCTCACAATCTCCTCAACTGTAACTGTGAAAGTGTACATCACACTGTCCGGTGTGTATCACCCTGTCCTCACAATCTCCTCATCCCTCACTGTGAACCTGTCCATCTCACCGTCCGGTGTGTATCACCCTGACCTCACAATCTCCTGATCCCTCACTGAGAACGTGTCCATCTGACTATTCTGTATGTATCACCCTGTTCTCACAATCTCCTCATCCCTTGCTGTTAACATTTCCATCTCTCTGTACGGTGTGTATCACCCTGTCTTCCCAATCTCCTCATCCCTCACTGTGAACGTGTACATCTTACTGTCCTGTGTGTATCACCCTGTCCTCACAATCTCCTTTCCCTCACTGTGAACCTGTCCATCTCACTGTCCGGTGTGTATCATCCTGACCTCACAATCTCCTGATCCCACACTGTGAACGTGTCCATCTCACTATCCGGTGTGCATCACCCTGTCCTCACAATCTCCTCATACCTCACTGTGAACCCATCCAACTCACTGTCCGGTGTGTATCACTCTGTCCTCACAATCTCCTCATCCCTCACTGTGAACGTTTCCATCACCCTGTCCTCACAATCTCCTCATCCCTCACTATGAACCTGTCCATCTCACTGTCCCGTGTGTATCACCCTGAACTCACAATCTCCTGATCCCTCACTGTGAACGTGTCCATCTGACTGTTCTGTATGTATCACCCTGTTCTCACAATCTCCTCATCAATTGCTCTGAACTTTTCCATCTCTCTGTATGGTATGTATCACCCTGTCTTCCGAATCTCCTCATCCCTCACTGTGAACGTGTCCATCTTACTTTCCTGTGTGTATCACCCTGTACTCACAATCTCCTCATCCCTCACTGTGAACGTGTCCATCTGACTGTTCTGTATGTATCACCCTGTCCTCACAATCTCCTCATCCATCACTGTGAACATGTCCATCTCACTGTCCGCTGTGTATCACCCTGTCCTCACAATCTCCTGATCCCTCACTGTGAACGTGTCCATCTCACGATACGGTGTGTATCACCCTGTCCTCACAATCTCCTCATCCCTCACTGTGAATGTCTCCATCTCACTGTCCGGTGTGTGTCACCCTGTCCTCACAATCTCCTCATCCCTCACTGTGAACCCATCCAACTCACTGTCCGGTGTGTATCACCCTGTCCTCACAATCTCCTCATCCCTCACTGTGAACGTTTCCATCACACTGTCCGGTGTGTATCACCCTGTCCTCACAATCTCCTCATCCCTCACTGTGAACCTGTCCATCTCACCGTCCGGTGTGTATCACCCTGACCTCACAATCTCCTGATCCCTCACTGAGAACGTGTCCATCTGACTGTTCTGTATGTATCACCCTGTTCTCACAATCTCCTCATCCCTTGCTGTTAACATTTCCATCTCTCTGTACGGTGTGTATCACCCTGTCTTCCCAATCTCCTCATCCCTCACTGTGAACGTGTCCATCTCACTGTCCGGTGTGTATCATCCTGACCTCACAATCTCCTGATCCCTCACTGTGAACGTGTCCATCTCACTATCCGGTGTGCATCACCCTGTCCTCACAATCTCCTCATACCTCACTGTGAACCCATCCAACTCACTGTCCGGTGTGTATCACTCTGTCCTCACAATCTCCTCATCCCTCACTGTGAACGTTTCCATCACCCTGTCCTCACAATCTCCTCATCCCTCACTATGAACCTGTCCATCTCACTGTCCGGTGTGTATCACCCTGAACTCACAATCTCCTGATCCCTCACTGTGAACGTGTCCATCTGACTGTTCTGTATGTATCACCCTGTTCTCACAATCTCCTCATCACTTGCTCTGAACTTTTCCATCTCTCTGTATGGTATGTATCACCCTGTCTTCCGAATCTCCTCATCCCTCACTGTGAACGTGTCCATCTTACTTTCCTGTGTGTATCACCCTGTACTCACAATCTCCTCATCCCTCACTGTGAACGTGTCCATCTGACTGTTCTGTATGTATCACCCTGTCCTCACAATCTCCTCATCCCTCACTGTGAACATGTCCATCTCACTGTCCGCTGTGTATCACCCTGTCCTCACAATCTCCTGATCCCTCACTGTGAACGTGTCCATCTCACGGTACGGTATGTATCACCCTTTTCCTCACAATCTCCTCATCCCTCACTGTGAACGTGTCCATCTCACTGTCCAGTGTGTATCAACCTGTCCTCTCAATTTCATCATCACTCACTGTGAACGTGTCCATCTCACTGTCCGGTGTGTATCACCCTGTCCTCACAATCTCCTAATCCCTCACTGTGAACATAGCAATCTTACTGTCTGGAGTGTATCACCCTGTCCTCACAATCTCCTCATCCCTCACTGTGTACGTGTCCATCTCACTGTCCGGTGTGTATCACCCTGTCCTCACAATCTCCTCATCTGTAACTGTGAAAGTGTACATCACACTGTCCTGTGTGTATCACCCTGTCCTCACAATCTCCTCATCCCTCACTGTGAATGTCTCCATCTCACTGTCCGGTGTGTGTCACCCTGTCCTCACAATCTCCTCATCCCTCACTGTGAACCCATCCAACTCACTGTCCGGTGTGTATCACCCTGTCCTCACAATCTCCTCATCCCTCACTGTGAACGTTTCCATCACACTGTCCGGTGTGTATCACACTGTCCTCACAATCTCCTCATCCCTCACTGTGAACCTGTCCATCTCACCGTCCGGTGTGTATCACCCTGACCTCACAATCTCCTGATCCCTCACTGAGAACGTGTCCATCTGACTGTTCTGTATGTATCACCCTGTTCTCACAATCTCCTCATCCCTTGCTGTTAACATTTCCATCTCTCTGTACGGTGTGTATCACCCTGTCTTCCCAATCTCCTCATCCCTCACTGTGAACGTGTACATCTTACTGTCCTGTGTTTATCACCCTGTCCTCACAATCTCCTTTCCCTCACTGTGAACCTGTCCATCTCACTGTCCGGTGTGTATCATCCTGACCTCACAATCTCCTGATCCCTCACTGTGAACGTGTCCATCTCACTATCCGGTGTGCATCACCCTGTCCTCACAATCTCCTCATACCTCACTGTGAACCCATCCAACTCACTGTCCGGTGTGTATCACTCTGTCCTCACAATCTCCTCATCCCTCACTGTGAACGTTTCCATCACCCTGTCCTCACAATCTCCTCATCCCTCACTATGAACCTGTCCATCTCACTGTCCGGTGTGTATCACCCTGAACTCACAATCTCCTGATCCCTCACTGTGAACGTGTCCATCTGACTGTTCTGTATGTATCACCCTGTTCTCACAATCTCCTCATCACTTGCTCTGAACTTTTCCATCTCTCTGTATGGTATGTATCACCCTGTCTTCCGAATCTCCTCATCCCTCACTGTGAACGTGTCCATCTTACTTTCCTGTGTGTATCACCCTGTACTCACAATCTCCTCATCCCTCACTGTGAACGTGTCCATCTGACTGTTCTGTATGTATCACCCTGTCCTCACAATCTCCTCATCCCTCACTGTGAACATGTCCATCTCACTGTCCGCTGTGTATCACCCTGTCCTCACAATCTCCTGATCCCTCACTGTGAACGTGTCCATCTCACGGTACGGTATGTATCACCCTTTTCCTCACAATCTCCTCATCCCTCACTGTGAACGTGTCCATCTCACTGTCCAGTGTGTATCAACCTGTCCTCTCAATTTCATCATCACTCACTGTGAACGTGTCCATCTCACTGTCCGGTGTGTATCACCCTGTCCTCACAATCTCCTCATCCCTCACTGTGAACATAGCAATCTTACTGTCTGGAGTGTATCACCCTGTCCTCACAATCTCCTCATCCCTCACTGTGTACGTGTCCATCTCACTGTCCGGTGTGTATCACCCTGTCCTCACAATCTCCTCATCTGTAACTGTGAAAGTGTACATCACACTGTCCTGTGTGTATCACCCTGTCCTCACAATCTCCTCATCCCTCACTGTGAATGTCTCCATCTCACTGTCCGGTGTGTGTCACGCTGTCCTCACAATCTCCTCATACCTCACTGTGAACCCATCCAACTCACTGTCCGGTGTGTATCACTCTGTCCTCACAATCTCCTCATCCCTCACTGTGAACGTTTCCATCACACTGTCCGGTGTGTATCACCCTGTCCTCACAATCTCCTCATCCCTCACAGTGAACCTTTCCATCTCACTGTCCGGTGTGTATCACCCTGACCTCACAATCTCCTGATCCCTCACTGTGAACGTGTCCATCTGACTGTTCTGTATGTATCACCCTGTTCTCACAATCTCCTCATCCCTTGCTGTGAACATTTCCATCTCTCTGTACGGTGTGTATCACCCTGTCTTCCCAATCTCCTCATCCCTCACTGTGAACGTGTACATCTTACTGTCCTGTGTGTATCACCCTGTCCTCACAATCTCCTTTCCCTCACTGTGAACCTGTCCATCTCACTGTCCGGTGTGTATCATCCTGACCTCACAATCTCCTGATCCCTCACTGTGAACGTGTCCATCTCACTATCCGGTGTGCATCACCCTGTCCTCACAATCTCCTCATACCTCACTGTGAACCCATCCAACTCACTGTCCGGTGTGTATCACTCTGTCCTCACAATCTCCTCATCCCTCACTGTGAACGTTTCCATCACCCTGTCCTCACAATCTCCTCATCCCTCACTGTGAACCTGTCCATATCAGTGTCCGATGTGTATCACCCTGACCTCACAATCTCCTGATCCCTCACTGTGAACGTGTCCATCTCACTATCCGGTGTGCATCACACTGTCCTCACAATCTCCTCATACCTCACTGTGAACCCATCCAACTCACTGTCCTGTGTGTATCACCCTGTCCTCACAATCTCCTCATCCCTCACTGTGAACGTTTCCATCACACTGTCCGGTGTGTATCACCCTGTCCTCACAATCTCCTCATCCCTCACTGTGAACCTGTCGATCTCAGTGTCCTGTGTGTATCACCCTGATCTCACAATCTCCTGATCCCTCACTGTGAACGTGTCCATCTGACTGGTCTGTATGTATCACCCTGTTCTCACAATCTCCTCATCACTTGCTGTGAACTTTTCCATCTCTCTGTACGGTATGTATCACCCTGTCTTCCGAATCTCCTCATCCCTCACTGTGAACGTGTCCATCTTACTGTCCTGTGTGTATCACCCTGTACTCACAATCTGCTAATCCCTCACTGTGAACGTGTCCATCTGACTGTTCTGTATGTATCACCCTGTCCTCACAATCTCCTCATCCCTCACTGTGAACATGTCCATCTCACTGTCCGCTGTGTATCACCCTGTCCTCACAATCTCCTGATCCCTCACTGTGAAAGTGTCCATCTCACTGTCCGGTGTGTATCACCCTTTTCCTCACAATCTCCTCATCCCTCACTGTGAACGTGTCCATCTCACTGTCCAGTGTGTATCACCCTGTCCTCTCAATTTCCTCATCACTCACTGTGAACGTGTCCATCTCACTGTCCGGTGTGTATCACCCTGTCCTCACAATCTCCTCAACTGTAACTGTGAAAGTGTACATCACACTGTCCGGTGTGTATCACCCTGTCCTCACAATCTCCTCATCCCTCACTGTGAACCTGTCCATCTCACCGTCCGGTGTGTATCACCCTGACCTCACAATCTCCTGATCCCTCACTGAGAACGTGTCCATCTGACTATTCTGTATGTATCACCCTGTTCTCACAATCTCCTCATCCCTTGCTGTTAACATTTCCATCTCTCTGTACGGTGTGTATCACCCTGTCTTCCCAATCTCCTCATCCCTCACTGTGAACGTGTACATCTTACTGTCCTGTGTGTATCACCCTGTCCTCACAATCTCCTTTCCCTCACTGTGAACCTGTCCATCTCACTGTCCGGTGTGTATCATCCTGACCTCACAATCTCCTGATCCCACACTGTGAACGTGTCCATCTCACTATCCGGTGTGCATCACCCTGTCCTCACAATCTCCTCATACCTCACTGTGAACCCATCCAACTCACTGTCCGGTGTGTATCACTCTGTCCTCACAATCTCCTCATCCCTCACTGTGAACGTTTCCATCACCCTGTCCTCACAATCTCCTCATCCCTCACTATGAACCTGTCCATCTCACTGTCCGGTGTGTATCACCCTGAACTCACAATCTCCTGATCCCTCACTGTGAACGTGTCCATCTGACTGTTCTGTATGTATCACCCTGTTCTCACAATCTCCTCATCAATTGCTCTGAACTTTTCCATCTCTCTGTATGGTATGTATCACCCTGTCTTCCGAATCTCCTCATCCCTCACTGTGAACGTGTCCATCTTACTTTCCTGTGTGTATCACCCTGTACTCACAATCTCCTCATCCCTCACTGTGAACGTGTCCATCTGACTGTTCTGTATGTATCACCCTGTCCTCACAATCTCCTCATCCATCACTGTGAACATGTCCATCTCACTGTCCGCTGTGTATCACCCTGTCCTCACAATCTCCTGATCCCTCACTGTGAACGTGTCCATCTCACGATACGGTGTGTATCACCCTGTCCTCACAATCTCCTCATCCCTCACTGTGAATGTCTCCATCTCACTGTCCGGTGTGTGTCACCCTGTCCTCACAATCTCCTCATCCCTCACTGTGAACCCATCCAACTCACTGTCCGGTGTGTATCACCCTGTCCTCACAATCTCCTCATCCCTCACTGTGAACGTTTCCATCACACTGTCCGGTGTGTATCACCCTGTCCTCACAATCTCCTCATCCCTCACTGTGAACCTGTCCATCTCACCGTCCGGTGTGTATCACCCTGACCTCACAATCTCCTGATCCCTCACTGAGAACGTGTCCATCTGACTGTTCTGTATGTATCACCCTGTTCTCACAATCTCCTCATCCCTTGCTGTTAACATTTCCATCTCTCTGTACGGTGTGTATCACCCTGTCTTCCCAATCTCCTCATCCCTCACTGTGAACGTGTCCATCTCACTGTCCGGTGTGTATCATCCTGACCTCACAATCTCCTGATCCCTCACTGTGAACGTGTCCATCTCACTATCCGGTGTGCATCACCCTGTCCTCACAATCTCCTCATACCTCACTGTGAACCCATCCAACTCACTGTCCGGTGTGTATCACTCTGTCCTCACAATCTCCTCATCCCTCACTGTGAACGTTTCCATCACCCTGTCCTCACAATCTCCTCATCCCTCACTATGAACCTGTCCATCTCACTGTCCGGTGTGTATCACCCTGAACTCACAATCTCCTGATCCCTCACTGTGAACGTGTCCATCTGACTGTTCTGTATGTATCACCCTGTTCTCACAATCTCCTCATCACTTGCTCTGAACTTTTCCATCTCTCTGTATGGTATGTATCACCCTGTCTTCCGAATCTCCTCATCCCTCACTGTGAACGTGTCCATCTTACTTTCCTGTGTGTATCACCCTGTACTCACAATCTCCTCATCCCTCACTGTGAACGTGTCCATCTGACTGTTCTGTATGTATCACCCTGTCCTCACAATCTCCTCATCCCTCACTGTGAACATGTCCATCTCACTGTCCGCTGTGTATCACCCTGTCCTCACAATCTCCTGATCCCTCACTGTGAACGTGTCCATCTCACGGTACGGTATGTATCACCCTTTTCCTCACAATCTCCTCATCCCTCACTGTGAACGTGTCCATCTCACTGTCCAGTGTGTATCAACCTGTCCTCTCAATTTCATCATCACTCACTGTGAACGTGTCCATCTCACTGTCCGGTGTGTATCACCCTGTCCTCACAATCTCCTAATCCCTCACTGTGAACATAGCAATCTTACTGTCTGGAGTGTATCACCCTGTCCTCACAATCTCCTCATCCCTCACTGTGTACGTGTCCATCTCACTGTCCGGTGTGTATCACCCTGTCCTCACAATCTCCTCATCTGTAACTGTGAAAGTGTACATCACACTGTCCTGTGTGTATCACCCTGTCCTCACAATCTCCTCATCCCTCACTGTGAATGTCTCCATCTCACTGTCCGGTGTGTGTCACCCTGTCCTCACAATCTCCTCATCCCTCACTGTGAACCCATCCAACTCACTGTCCGGTGTGTATCACCCTGTCCTCACAATCTCCTCATCCCTCACTGTGAACGTTTCCATCACACTGTCCGGTGTGTATCACACTGTCCTCACAATCTCCTCATCCCTCACTGTGAACCTGTCCATCTCACCGTCCGGTGTGTATCACCCTGACCTCACAATCTCCTGATCCCTCACTGAGAACGTGTCCATCTGACTGTTCTGTATGTATCACCCTGTTCTCACAATCTCCTCATCCCTTGCTGTTAACATTTCCATCTCTCTGTACGGTGTGTATCACCCTGTCTTCCCAATCTCCTCATCCCTCACTGTGAACGTGTACATCTTACTGTCCTGTGTTTATCACCCTGTCCTCACAATCTCCTTTCCCTCACTGTGAACCTGTCCATCTCACTGTCCGGTGTGTATCATCCTGACCTCACAATCTCCTGATCCCTCACTGTGAACGTGTCCATCTCACTATCCGGTGTGCATCACCCTGTCCTCACAATCTCCTCATACCTCACTGTGAACCCATCCAACTCACTGTCCGGTGTGTATCACTCTGTCCTCACAATCTCCTCATCCCTCACTGTGAACGTTTCCATCACCCTGTCCTCACAATCTCCTCATCCCTCACTATGAACCTGTCCATCTCACTGTCCGGTGTGTATCACCCTGAACTCACAATCTCCTGATCCCTCACTGTGAACGTGTCCATCTGACTGTTCTGTATGTATCACCCTGTTCTCACAATCTCCTCATCACTTGCTCTGAACTTTTCCATCTCTCTGTATGGTATTTATCACCCTGTCTTCCGAATCTCCTCATCCCTCACTGTGAACGTGTCCATCTTACTTTCCTGTGTGTATCACCCTGTACTCACAATCTCCTCATCCCTCACTGTGAACGTGTCCATCTGACTGTTCTGTATGTATCACCCTGTCCTCACAATCTCCTCATCCCTCACTGTGAACATGTCCATCTCACTGTCCGCTGTGTATCACCCTGTCCTCACAATCTCCTGATCCCTCACTGTGAACGTGTCCATCTCACGGTACGGTATGTATCACCCTTTTCCTCACAATCTCCTCATCCCTCACTGTGAACGTGTCCATCTCACTGTCCAGTGTGTATCAACCTGTCCTCTCAATTTCATCATCACTCACTGTGAACGTGTCCATCTCACTGTCCGGTGTGTATCACCCTGTCCTCACAATCTCCTCATCCCTCACTGTGAACATAGCAATCTTACTGTCTGGAGTGTATCACCCTGTCCTCACAATCTCCTCATCCCTCACTGTGTACGTGTCCATCTCACTGTCCGGTGTGTATCACCCTGTCCTCACAATCTCCTCATCTGTAACTGTGAAAGTGTACATCACACTGTCCTGTGTGTATCACCCTGTCCTCACAATCTCCTCATCCCTCACTGTGAATGTCTCCATCTCACTGTCCGGTGTGTGTCACGCTGTCCTCACAATCTCCTCATACCTCACTGTGAACCCATCCAACTCACTGTCCGGTGTGTATCACTCTGTCCTCACAATCTCCTCATCCCTCACTGTGAACGTTTCCATCACACTGTCCGGTGTGTATCACCCTGTCCTCACAATCTCCTCATCCCTCACAGTGAACCTTTCCATCTCACTGTCCGGTGTGTATCACCCTGACCTCACAATCTCCTGATCCCTCACTGTGAACGTGTCCATCTGACTGTTCTGTATGTATCACCCTGTTCTCACAATCTCCTCATCCCTTGCTGTGAACATTTCCATCTCTCTGTACGGTGTGTATCACCCTGTCTTCCCAATCTCCTCATCCCTCACTGTGAACGTGTACATCTTACTGTCCTGTGTGTATCACCCTGTCCTCACAATCTCCTTTCCCTCACTGTGAACCTGTCCATCTCACTGTCCGGTGTGTATCATCCTGACCTCACAATCTCCTGATCCCTCACTGTGAACGTGTCCATCTCACTATCCGGTGTGCATCACCCTGTCCTCACAATCTCCTCATACCTCACTGTGAACCCATCCAACTCACTGTCCGGTGTGTATCACTCTGTCCTCACAATCTCCTCATCCCTCACTGTGAACGTTTCCATCACCCTGTCCTCACAATCTCCTCATCCCTCACTGTGAACCTGTCCATATCAGTGTCCGATGTGTATCACCCTGACCTCACAATCTCCTGATCCCTCACTGTGAACGTGTCCATCTGACTGGTCTGTATGTATCACCCTGTTCTCACAATCTCCTCATCACTTGCTGTGAACTTTTCCATCTCTCTGTACGGTATGTATCACCCTGTCTTCCGAATCTCCTCATCCCTCACTGTGAACGTGTCCATCTTACTGTCCTGTGTGTATCACACTGTACTCACAATCTGCTCATCCCTCACTGTGAACGTGTCCATCTCACTGTCCGCTGTGTATCACCCTGTCCTCACAATCTCCTCATCCCTCACTGTGAACGTGTCCATCTCACTGTCCGCTGTGTATCACCCTTTTCCTCACAATCTCCTCATCCCTCACTGTGAACGTGTCAATCTCACTGTCCAGTGTGTATCACCCTGTCCTCTCAATTTCCTCATCACTCACTGTGAACGTGTCCACCTCACTGTCCGGTGTGTATCACCCTGTCATCACAATCTCCTCATCCCTCACTGTGAACGTGTCCATCTCACTGTCCGGTGTGTATCACCCTGTCCTCACAATCTCCTCATCCCTCACTGTGAACGTGTCCATCTCACTGTCCGGTGTGTATCATCCTGACCTCACAATCTCCTGATCCCTCACTGTGAACGTGTCCATCTCACTATCCGGTGTGCATCGCCCTGTCCTCACAATCTCCTCATACCTCACTGTGAACCCATCCAACTCACTGTCCGGTGTGTATCACTCTGTCCTCACAATCTCCTCATCCCTCACTGTGAACGTTTCCATCACCCTGTCCTCACAATCTCCTCATACCTCACTGTGAACCCATCCAACTCACTGTCCGGTGTGTATCACTCTGTCCTCACAATCTCCTCATCCCTCACTGTGAACGTTTCCATCACCCTGTCCTCACAATCTCCTCATCCCTCACTATGAACCTGTCCATCTCACTGTCCGGTGTGTATCACCCTGAACTCACAATCTCCTGATCCCTCACTGTGAACGTGTCCATCTGACTGTTCTGTATGTATCACCCTGTTCTCACAATCTCCTCATCACTTGCTCTGAACTTTTCCATCTCTCTGTATGTTATGTATCACCCTGTCTTCCGAATCTCCTCATCCCTCACTGTGAACGTGTCCATCTTACTTTCCTGTGTGTATCACCCTGTACTCACAATCTCCTCATCCCTCACTGTGAACGTGTCCATCTGACTGTTCTGTATGTATCACCCTGTCCTCACAATCTCCTCATCCCTCACTGTGAACATGTCCATCTCACTGTCCGCTGTGTATCACCCTGTCCTCACAATCTCCTGATCCCTCACTGTGAACGTGTCCATCTCACGATACGGTGTGTATCACCCTTTTCCTCACAATCTCCTCATCCCTCACTGTAAACGTGTCCATCTCACTGTCCAGTGTGTATCAACCTGTCCTCTCAATTTCATCATCACTCACTGTGAACGTGTCCATCTCACTGTCCGGTGAGTATCACCCTGTCCTCACAATCTCCTCATCCCTCACTGTGAACGTAGCAATCTTACTGTCTGGAGTGTATCACCCTGTCCTCACAATCTCCTCATCCCTCACTGTGTACGTGTCCATCTCACTGTCCGGTGTGTATCACCCTGTCCTCACAATCTCCTCATCTGTAACTGTGAAAGTGTACATCACACTGTCCTGTGTGTATCACCCTGTCCTCACAATCTCCTTATCCCTCACTGTGATCGTGTCCATCTCACTGTCCGGTGAGTATCACCCTGTCCTCACAATCTCCTCATCCCTCACTGTGAACGTTTCAATCTCTCTGTCTGGTGTGTAACACCCTGTCTTCCCAATATCCTCATCTCTCACTGTGAACGTGTCCATCTCACTATCCCGTGTGTATCACCGTGTCAACACAATCTCCTCATCCCTCACTGTGAATGTGTCCATCTCACTATCCAGTGTGTATCACCCTGTACTCACAATCTCCTCATCCCTCACTGTGAATGTGTCCATCTCACTGTCCGGTGTGTATCACCCTGTACTCACAATCTCCTCATTCCTCACTGTGAACCCATCCAACTCACTGTCCAGTGTGTATCACTCTGTCCTCACAATCTCCTCATCCCTCACTGTGAACATTTCCATCTCACTGTCCGGTGTGGATCACCCTGTCCTCACAATCTCCTCATACCTCACTGTGAACCTGTCCATCTCACTCTCCGGTGTGTATCATCCTGACCTCACAATCTCCTGATCCCTCACTGTGAACGTGTCCATCTCACTATCCGGTGTGCATCACACTGTCCTCACAATCTCCTCATACCTCACTGTGAACCCATCCAACTCACTGTCCGGTGTATATCACTCTGTCCTCACAATCTCCTCATCCCTCACTGTGAACGTTTCCATCACACTGTCCGGTGTGTATCACCCTGTCCTCACAATCTCCTCATCCCTCACTGTGAACCTGTCGATCTCAGTGTCCGATGTGTATCACCCTGATCTCACAATCTCCTGATCCCTCACTGTGAACGTGTCCATCTGACTGGTCTGTATGTATCACCCTGTTCTCACAATCTCCTCATCACTTGCTGTGAACTTTTCCATCTCTCTGTACGGTATGTATCACCCTGTCTTCCGAATCTCCTCATCCCTCACTGTGAACGTGTCCATCTTACTGTCCTGTGTGTATCACCCTGTACTCACAATCTGCTCATCCCTCACTGTGAACGTGTCCATCTGACTGTTCTGTATGTATCACCCTGTCCTCACAATCTCCTCATCCCTCACTGTGAACATGTCCATCTCACTGTCCGCTGTGTATCACCCTGTCCTCACAATCTCCTGATCCCTCACTGTGAACGTGTCCATCTCACTGTCCGGTGTGTATCACCCTTTTCCTCACAATCTCCTCATCCCTCACTGTGAACGTGTCCATCTCACTGTCCAGTGTGTATCACCCTGTCCTCTCAATTTCCTCATCACTCACTGTGAACGTGTCCTTCTCACTGTCCGGTGTGTATCACCCTGTCCTCACAATCTCCTCAACTGTAACTGTGAAAGTGTACATCACACTGTCCTGTGTGTATCACCCTGTCCTCACAATCTCCTCATCCCTCACTGTGAATGTCTCCATCTCACTGTCCGGTGTGTGTCACCCTGTCCTCACAATCTCCTTTCCCTCACTGTGAACCTGTCCATCTCACTGTCCGGTGTGTATCATCCTGACCTCACAATCTCCTGATCCCTCACTGTGAACGTGTCCATCTCACTATCCGGTGTGCATCACCCTGTCCTCACAATCTCCTCATACCTCACTGTGAACCCATCCAACTCACTGTCCGGTGTGTATCACTCTGTCCTCACAATCTCCTCATCCCTCACTGTGAACGTTTCCATCACCCTGTCCTCACAATCTCCTCATCCCTCACTATGAACCTGTCCATCTCACTGTCCGGTGTGTATCACCCTGAACTCACAATCTCCTGATCCCTCACTGTGAACGTGTCCATTTGACTGTTCTGTATGTATCACCCTGTTCTCACAATCTCCTCATCACTTGCTGTGAACTTTTCCATCTCTCTGTATGGTATGTATCACCCTGTCTTCCGAATCTCCTCATCCCTCACTGTGAACGTGTCCATCTTACTGTCCTGTGTGTATCACCCTGTACTCACAATCTCCTCATCCCTCACTGTGATCGTGTCCATCTCACTCTCCGGTGTGTATCACCCTGTCCTCACAATCTCCTCATCCCTCACTGTGAACGTGTCCATCTCACAGTCCGGTGTGTATCACCCTGTCCTCACAATCTCCTCATCCCTCACTGTGAACGTTTCCATCTCAGTGTCCACTGTGTATCACCCTGTCCTCACAATCTCCTCATCCCTCACTGTGAACGTGTACTTCTCACTGTCTGGTGTGTATCACCCTGTCCTCACAATCTCCTCATCCCTCACTGTGAACGTTTCGATCTCTCTGTCTGGTGTGTAACACCCTGTCTTCCCAATATCCTCATCTCTCACTGTGAACGTGTCCATCTCACTATCTCGTGTGTATCACCCTGTCCTCAGAATCTCCTCATCCCTCACTGTGAATGTGTCCATCTCACTGTCCGGTGTGTATCACCCTGTACTCACAATCTCCTCATTCCTCACTGTGAACCCATCCAACTCACTGTCCAGTGTGTATCACTCTGTCCTCACAATCTCCTCATCCCTCACTGTGAACATTTCCATCTCACTGTCCGGTGTGGATCACCCTGTCCTCACAATCTCCTCATCCCTCACTGTGAACCTGTCCATCTCACTCTCCGGTGTGTATCATCCTGACCTCACAATCTCCTGATCCCTCACTGTGAACGTGTCCATCTCACTATCCGGTGTGCATCACACTGTCCTCACAATCTCCTCATACCTCACTGTGAACCCATCCAACTCACTGTCCGGTGTGTATCACCCTGTCTTCACAATCTCCTCATCCCTCACTGTGAACCTGTCCATCTTACTGTCCGGTGTGTATCACCCTGACCTCACAATCTCCTGATCCCTCACTGTGAACGTGTCCATCTGACTGTTCTGTATGTATCACCCTGTTCTCACAATCTCCTCATCCCTTGCTGTGATCATTTCCATCTCTCTGTACGGTGTGTATCACGCTGTCTTCCCAATCTCCTCATCCCTCACTGTGAACGTGTACATCTTACTGTCCTGTGTGTATCACCCTGTCCTCACAATCTCCTTTCCCTCACTGTGAACCTGTCCATCTCACTGTCCTGTGTGTATCATCCTGACCTCACAATCTCCTGATCCCTCACTGTGAACGTGTCCATCTCACTATCCGGTGTGCATCACCCTGTCCTCACAATCTCCTCATACCTCACTGTGAACCCATCCAACTCACTGTCCGGTGTGTATCACTCTGTCCTCACAATCTCCTCATCCCTCACTGTGAACCTGTCCATCTCAGTGTCCGATGTGTATCACCCTGACCTCACAATCTCCTGATCCCTCACTGTGAACGTGTCCATCTGACTGGTCTGTATGTATCACCCTGTTCTCACAATCTCCTCATCACTTGCTGTGAACTTTTCCATCTCTCTGTACGGTATGTATCACCCTGTCTTCCGAATCTCCTCATCCCTCACTGTGAACGTGTCCATCTTACTGTCCTGTGTGTATCGCCCTGTACTCACAATCTGCTCATCCCTCACTGTGAACGTGTCCATCTGACTGTTCTGTATGTATCACCCTGTCCTCACAATCTCCTCATCCCTCACTGTGAACATGTCCATCTCACTGTCCGCTGTGTATCACCCTGTCCTCACAATCTCCTCATCCCTCACTGTGAACGTGTCCATCTCACTGTCCGGTGTGTATCACCCTTTTCCTCACAATCTCCTCATCCCTCACTGTGAACGTGTCCATCTCACTGTCCAGTGTGTATCACCCTGTCCTCTCAATTTCCTCATCACTCACTGTGAACGTGTCCATCTCACTGTCCGGTGTGTATCACCCTGTCATCACAATCTCCTCATCCCTCACTGTGAACGTGTCCATCTCAATGTCCGGTGTGTATCACCCTGTCATCACAATCTCCTCATTCCTCATTGTGAACCTGTCCATCTCACTGTCCTGTGTGTATCACCCTGTCCTCACAATCTCCTCATCCCTCACTGTGAATGTCTCCATCTCACTGTCCGGTGTGTGTCACCCTGTCCTCACAATCTCTTCATCCCTCACTGTGAACCCATCCAACTCACAGTCCGGTGTGTATCACCCTGTCCTCCCAATCTCCTCATCCCTCACTGTGAACGTTTCCATCACACTGTCCGGTGTGTATCACCCTGTCCTCACAATCTCCTCATCCCTCACTGTGAACCTGTCCATCTCACTGTCCGGTGTGTATCACCCTGACCTCACAATCTCCTGATCCCTCACTGTGAACTTGTCCATCTGACTGTTCTGTATGTATCACCCTGTCTTCCCAATCTCCTCATCCCTCACTGTGAACCCATCCAACTGACTGTCCGGTGTGTATCACCCTGTCCTCCCAATCTCCTCATCCCTCACTGTGAACGTTTCCATCACACTGTCCGGTGTGTATCACCCTGTCCTCACAATCTCCTCATCCCTCACTGTGAACGTTTCCATCTCAGTGTCCACTGTGTATCACCCTGTCCTCACAATCTCCTCATCCCTCACTGTGAACGTGTACTTCTCACTGTCTGGTGTGTATCACCCTATCCTCACAATCTCCTCATCCCTCACTGTGATCGTGTCCAGCTCACTGTCCGGTGAGTATCACCCTGTCCTCACAATCTCCTCATCCGTCACTGTGAACGTTTCGATCTCTCTGTCTGGTGTGTAACACCCTGTCTTCCCAATATCCTCATCTCTCACTGTGAACGTGTCCATCTCACTATCCCGTGTGTATCATCCTGACCTCACAATCTCCTGATCCCTCACTGTGAACGTGTCCATCTCACTATCCGGTGTGCATCACACTGTCCTCACAATCTCCTCATACCTCACTGTGAACCCATCCAACTCACTGTCCGGTGTGTATCACTCTGTCCTCACAATCTCCTCATCCCTCACTGTGAACGTTTCCATCACACTGTCCGGTGTGTATCACCCTGTCCTCACAATCTCCTCATCCCTCAATGTGAACCTGTCCATCTCATTGTCCGGTGTGTATCACCCTGACCTCACAATCTCCTGATCCCTCACTGTGAACGTGTCCATCTGACTGTTCTGTATGTATCACCCTGTTCTCACAATCTCCTCATCCCTTGCTGTGAACATTTCCATCTCTCTGTACGGTGTGTATCACCCTGTCCTCACAATCTCCTTTCCCTCACTGTGAACCTGTCCATCTCACTGTCCGGTGTGTATCATCCTGACCTCACAATCTCCTGATCCCTCAATGTGAACGTCTCCATCTCACTATCCGGTGTGCATCACCCTGTCCTCACAATCTCCTCATACCTCACTGTGAACCCATCCAACTCACTGTCCGGTGTGTATCACTCTGTCCTCACAATCTCCTCATCCCTCACTGTGAACGTTTAGATCACCCTGTCCTCACAATCTCCTCATCCCTCACTATGAACCTGTCCATCTCACTGTCCGGTGTGTATCACCCTGAACACACAATCTCCTGATCCCTCACTGTGAACGTGTCCATCTGACTGTACTGTATGTATCACCCTGTTCTCACAATCTCCTCATCACTTGCTGTGAACTTTTCCATCTCTCTGTATGGTATGTATCACCCTGTCTTCCGAATCTCCTCATCCCTCACTGTGAACGTGTCCATCTTACTTTCCTGTGTGTATCACCCTGTACTCACAATCTCCTCATCCCTCACTGTGAACGTGTCCATCTGACTGTTCTGTATGTATCACCCTGTCCTCACAATCTCCTCATCCCTCACTGTGAACATGTCCATCTCACTGACCGCTGTGTATCACCCTGTCCTCACAATCTCTTGATCCCTCACTGTGAACGTGTCCATCTCACGGTCCGGTGTGTATCACCCTTTTCCTCACAATCTCCTCATCCCTCACTGTGAACGTGTCCATCTCACTGTCCAGTGTGTATCACCCTGTCCTCTCAATTTCATCATCACTCACTGTGAACGTGTCCATCTCACTGTCCGGTGTGTATCACCCTGTCCTCACAATCTCCTCATCCCTCACTGTGAATGTAGCAATCTCACTGTCTGGAGTGTATCACCCTGTCCTCACAATCTCCTCATCCCTCACTGTGTACGTGTCCATCTCACTGTCCGGAGTGTATCACCCTGTCCTCACAATCTCCTCATCTGTAATTGTGAAAGTGTACATCACACTGTCCTGTGTGTATCACCCTGTCCTCACAATCTCCTCATCCCTCACTGTGAATGTCTTCATCACACTGTCCGGTGTGTGTCACGCTGTCCTCACAATCTCCTCATACCTCACTGTGAACCCATCCAACTCACTGTCCGGTGTGTATCACTCTGTCCTCACAATCTCCTCATCCCTCACTGTGAACGTTTCCATCACACTGTCCGGTGTGTATCACCCTGTCCTCACAATCTCCTCATCCCTCAATGTGAACCTGTCCATCTCATTGTCCGGTGTGTATCACCCTGACCTCACAATCTCCTGATCCCTCACTGTGAACGTGTCCATCTGACTGTTCTGTATGTATCACCCTGTTCTCACAATCTCCTCATCCCTTGCTGTGAACATTTCCATCTCTCTGTACGGTGTGTATCACCCTGTCTTCCCAATCTCCTCATCCCTCACTGTGAACGTGTACATCTTACTGTCCTGTGTGTATCACCCTGTCCTCACAATCTCCTTTCCCTCACTGTGAACCTGTCCATCTCACTGTCCGGTGTGTATCATCCTGACCTCACAATCTCCTGATCCCTCACTGTGAACGTGTCCATCTCACTATCCGGTGTGCATCACCCTGTCCTCACAATCTCCTCATACCTCACTGTGAACCCATCCAACTCACTGTCCGGTGTGTATCACTCTGTCCTCACAATCTCCTCATCCCTCACTGTGAACGTTTCCATCACCCTGTCCTCACAATCTCCTCATCCCTCACTATGAACCTGTCCATCTCACTGTCCGGTGTGTATCACCCTGAACACACAATCTCCTGATCCCTCACTGTGAACGTGTCCATCTGACTGTTCTGTATGTATCACCCTGTTCTCACAATCTCCTCATCACTTGCTGTGAACTTTTCCATCTCTCTGTATGGTATGTATCACCCTGTCTTCCGAATCTCCTCATCCCTCACTGTGAACGTGTCCATCTTACTTTCCTGTGTGTATCACCCTGTACTCACAATCTCCTCATCCCTCACTGTGAACGTTTCCATCTCAGTGTCCACTGTGTATCACCCTGTCCTCACAATCTCCTCATCCCTCACTGTGAACGTGTACTTCTCACTGTCTGGTGTGTATCACCCTGTCCTCACAATCTCCTCATCCCTCACTGTGAACGTTTCGATCTCTCTGTCTGGTGTGTAACACCCTGTCTTCCCAATATCCTCATCTCTCACTGTGAACGTGTCCATCTCACTATCCCGTGTGTATCACCCTGTCCTCAGAATCTCCTCATCCCTCACTGTGAATGTGTCCATCTCACTGTCCGGTGTGTATCACCCTGTACTCACAATCTCCTCATTCCTCACTGTGAACCCATCCAACTCACTGTCCAGTGTGTATCACTCTGTCCTCACAATCTCCTCATCCCTCACTGTGAACATTTCCATCTCACTGTCCGGTGTGGATCACCCTGTCCTCACAATCTCCTCATCCCTCACTGTGAACCTGTCCATCTCACTCTCCGGTGTGTATCATCCTGACCTCACAATCTCCTGATCCCTCACTGTGAACGTGTCCATCTCACTATCCGGTGTGCATCACACTGTCCTCACAATCTCCTCATACCTCACTGTGAACCCATCCAACTCACTGTCCGGTGTGTATCACCCTGTCTTCACAATCTCCTCATCCCTCACTGTGAACCTGTCCATCTTACTGTCCGGTGTGTATCACCCTGACCTCACAATCTCCTGATCCCTCACTGTGAACGTGTCCATCTGACTGTTCTGTATGTATCACCCTGTTCTCACAATCTCCTCATCCCTTGCTGTGATCATTTCCATCTCTCTGTACGGTGTGTATCACGCTGTCTTCCCAATCTCCTCATCCCTCACTGTGAACGTGTACATCTTACTGTCCTGTGTGTATCACCCTGTCCTCACAATCTCCTTTCCCTCACTGTGAACCTGTCCATCTCACTGTCCTGTGTGTATCATCCTGACCTCACAATCTCCTGATCCCTCACTGTGAACGTGTCCATCTCACTATCCGGTGTGCATCACCCTGTCCTCACAATCTCCTCATACCTCACTGTGAACCCATCCAACTCACTGTCCGGTGTGTATCACTCTGTCCTCACAATCTCCTCATCCCTCACTGTGAACCTGTCCATCTCAGTGTCCGATGTGTATCACCCTGACCTCACAATCTCCTGATCCCTCACTGTGAACGTGTCCATCTGACTGGTCTGTATGTATCACCCTGTTCTCACAATCTCCTCATCACTTGCTGTGAACTTTTCCATCTCTCTGTACGGTATGTATCACCCTGTCTTCCGAATCTCCTCATCCCTCACTGTGAACGTGTCCATCTTACTGTCCTGTGTGTATCGCCCTGTACTCACAATCTGCTCATCCCTCACTGTGAACGTGTCCATCTGACTGTTCTGTATGTATCACCCTGTCCTCACAATCTCCTCATCCCTCACTGTGAACATGTCCATCTCACTGTCCGCTGTGTATCACCCTGTCCTCACAATCTCCTCATCCCTCACTGTGAACGTGTCCATCTCACTGTCCGGTGTGTATCACCCTTTTCCTCACAATCTCCTCATCCCTCACTGTGAACGTGTCCATCTCACTGTCCAGTGTGTATCACCCTGTCCTCTCAATTTCCTCATCACTCACTGTGAACGTGTCCATCTCACTGTCCGGTGTGTATCACCCTGTCATCACAATCTCCTCATCCCTCACTGTGAACGTGTCCATCTCAATGTCCGGTGTGTATCACCCTGTCATCACAATCTCCTCATTCCTCATTGTGAACCTGTCCATCTCACTGTCCTGTGTGTATCACCCTGTCCTCACAATCTCCTCATCCCTCACTGTGAATGTCTCCATCTCACTGTCCGGTGTGTGTCACCCTGTCCTCACAATCTCTTCATCCCTCACTGTGAACCCATCCAACTCACTGTCCGGTGTGTATCACCCTGTCCTCCCAATCTCCTCATCCCTCACTGTGAACGTTTCCATCACACTGTCCGGTGTGTATCACCCTGTCCTCACAATCTCCTCATCCCTCACTGTGAACCTGTCCATCTCACTGTCCGGTGTGTATCACCCTGACCTCACAATCTCCTGATCCCTCACTGTGAACTTGTCCATCTGACTGTTCTGTATGTATCACCCTGTCTTCCCAATCTCCTCATCCCTCACTGTGAGCCCATCCAACTGACTGTCCGGTGTGTATCACCCTGTCCTCCCAATCTCCTCATCCCTCACTGTGAACGTTTCCATCACACTGTCCGGTGTGTATCACCCTGTCCTCACAATCTCCTCATCCCTCACTGTGAACGTTTCCATCTCAGTGTCCACTGTGTATCACCCTGTCCTCACAATCACCTCATCCCTCACTGTGAACGTGTACTTCTCACTGTCTGGTGTGTATCACCCTATCCTCACAATCTCCTCATCCCTCACTGTGATCGTGTCCAGCTCACTGTCCGGTGAGTATCACCCTGTCCTCACAATCTCCTCATCCGTCACTGTGAACGTTTCGATCTCTCTGTCTGGTGTGTAACACCCTGTCTTCCCAATATCCTCATCTCTCACTGTGAACGTGTCCATCTCACTATCCCGTGTGTATCATCCTGACCTCACAATCTCCTGATCCCTCACTGTGAACGTGTCCATCTCACTATCCGGTGTGCATCACACTGTCCTCACAATCTCCTCATACCTCACTGTGAACCCATCCAACTCACTGTCCGGTGTGTATCACTCTGTCCTCACAATCTCCTCATCCCTCACTGTGAACGTTTCCATCACACTGTCCGGTGTGTATCACCCTGTCCTCACAATCTCCTCATCCCTCAATGTGAACCTGTCCATCTCATTGTCCGGTGTGTATCACCCTGACCTCACAATCTCCTGATCCCTCACTGTGAACGTGTCCATCTGACTGTTCTGTATGTATCACCCTGTTCTCACAATCTCCTCATCCCTTGCTGTGAACATTTCCATCTCTCTGTACGGTGTGTATCACCCTGTCCTCACAATCTCCTTTCCCTCACTGTGAACCTGTCCATCTCACTGTCCGGTGTGTATCATCCTGACCTCACAATCTCCTGATCCCTCAATGTGAACGTCTCCATCTCACTATCCGGTGTGCATCACCCTGTCCTCACAATCTCCTCATACCTCACTGTGAACCCATCCAACTCACTGTCCGGTGTGTATCACTCTGTCCTCACAATCTCCTCATCCCTCACTGTGAACGTTTAGATCACCCTGTCCTCACAATCTCCTCATCCCTCACTATGAACCTGTCCATCTCACTGTCCGGTGTGTATCACCCTGAACACACAATCTCCTGATCCCTCACTGTGAACGTGTCCATCTGACTGTTCTGTATGTATCACCCTGTTCTCACAATCTCCTCATCACTTGCTGTGAACTTTTCCATCTCTCTGTATGGTATGTATCACCCTGTCTTCCGAATCTCCTCATCCCTCACTGTGAACGTGTCCATCTTACTTTCCTGTGTGTATCACCCTGTACTCACAATCTCCTCATCCCTCACTGTGAACGTGTCCATCTGACTGTTCTGTATGTATCACCCTGTCCTCACAATCTCCTCATCCCTCACTGTGAACATGTCCATCTCACTGACCGCTGTGTATCACCCTGTCCTCACAATCTCCTGATCCCTCACTGTGAACGTGTCCATCTCACGGTCCGGTGTGTATCACCCTTTTCCTCACAATCTCCTCATCCCTCACTGTGAACGTGTCCATCTCACTGTCCAGTGTGTATCACCCTGTCCTCTCAATTTCATCATCACTCACTGTGAACGTGTCCATCTCACTGTCCGGTGTGTATCACCCTGTCCTCACAATCTCCTCATCCCTCACTGTGAATGTAGCAATCTCACTGTCTGGAGTGTATCACCCTGTCCTCACAATCTCCTCATCCCTCACTGTGTACGTGTCCATCTCACTGTCCGGAGTGTATCACCCTGTCCTCACAATCTCCTCATCTGTAACTGTGAAAGTGTACATCACACTGTCCTGTGTGTATCACCCTGTCCTCACAATCTCCTCATCCCTCACTGTGAATGTCTTCATCACACTGTCCGGTGTGTGTCACGCTGTCCTCACAATCTCCTCATACCTCACTGTGAACCCATCCAACTCACTGTCCGGTGTGTATCACTCTGTCCTCACAATCTCCTCATCCCTCACTGTGAACGTTTCCATCACACTGTCCGGTGTGTATCACCCTGTCCTCACAATCTCCTCATCCCTCAATGTGAACCTGTCCATCTCATTGTCCGGTGTGTATCACCCTGACCTCACAATCTCCTGATCCCTCACTGTGAACGTGTCCATCTGACTGTTCTGTATGTATCACCCTGTTCTCACAATCTCCTCATCCCTTGCTGTGAACATTTCCATCTCTCTGTACGGTGTGTATCACCCTGTCTTCCCAATCTCCTCATCCCTCACTGTGAACGTGTACATCTTACTGTCCTGTGTGTATCACCCTGTCCTCACAATCTCCTTTCCCTCACTGTGAACCTGTCCATCTCACTGTCCGGTGTGTATCATCCTGACCTCACAATCTCCTGATCCCTCACTGTGAACGTGTCCATCTCACTATCCGGTGTGCATCACCCTGTCCTCACAATCTCCTCATACCTCACTGTGAACCCATCCAACTCACTGTCCGGTGTGTATCACTCTGTCCTCACAATCTCCTCATCCCTCACTGTGAACGTTTCCATCACCCTGTCCTCACAATCTCCTCATCCCTCACTATGAACCTGTCCATCTCACTGTCCGGTGTGTATCACCCTGAACACACAATCTCCTGATCCCTCACTGTGAACGTGTCCATCTGACTGTTCTGTATGTATCACCCTGTTCTCACAATCTCCTCATCACTTGCTGTGAACTTTTCCATCTCTCTGTATGGTATGTATCACCCTGTCTTCCGAATCTCCTCATCCCTCACTGTGAACGTGTCCATCTTACTTTCCTGTGTGTATCACCCTGTACTCACAATCTCCTCATCCCTCACTGTGAACGTGTCCATCTGACTGTTCTGTATGTATCACCCTGTCCTCACAATCTCCTCATCCCTCACTGTGAACATGTCCATCTCACTGACCGCTGTGTATCACCCTGTCCTCACAATCTCCTGATCCCTCACTGTGAACGTGTCCATCTCACGGTCCGGTGTGTATCACCCTTTTCCTCACAATCTCCTCATCCCTCACTGTGAACGTGTCCATCTCACTGTTCAGTGTGTATCACCCTGTCCTCTCAATTTCATCATCACACACTGTGAACGTGTCCATCTCACTGTCCGGTGTGTATCACCCTGTCCTCACAATCTCCTCATCCCTCACTGTGAATGTAGCAATCTCACTGTCTGGAGTGTATCACCCTGTCCTCACAATCTCCTCATCCCTCACTGTGTACGTGTCCATCTCACTGTCCGGAGTGTATCACCCTGTCCTCACAATCTCCTCATCTGTAACTGTGAAAGTGTACATCACACTGTCCTGTGTATATCACCCTGTCCTCACAATCTCCTCATCCCTCACTGTGAATGTCTCCATCACACTGTCCGGTGTGTGTCACGCTGTCCTCACAATCTCCTCATACCTCACTGTGAACCCATCCAACTCACTGTCCGGTGTGTATCACTCTGTCCTCACAATCTCCTCATCCCTCACTGTGAACGTTTCCATCACACAGTCCGGTGTGTATCACCCTGTCCTCACAATCTCCTCATCCCTCACAGTGAACCTGTCCATCTCACTGTCCGGTGTGTATCACCCTGACCTCACAATCTCCTGATCCCTCACTGTGAACGTGTCCATCTGACTGTTCTGTATGTATCACCCTGTTCTCACAATCTCCTCATCCCTTGCTGTGAACATTTCCATCTCTCTGTACGGTGTGTATCACCCTGTCTTCCCAATCTCCTCATCCCTCACTGTGAACGTGTACATCTTACTGTCCTGTGTGTATCACCCTGTCCTCACAATCTCCTTTCCCTCACTGTGAACCTGTCCATCTCACTGTCCGGTGTGTATCACCCTGTCCTCACAATCTCCTCATCCCTCACTGTGAACGTGTCCATCTCACTATCCGGTGTGCATCACCCTGTCCTCACAATCACCTCATACCTCACTGTGAATCCATCCAACTCACTGTCCGGTGTGTATCACTCTGTCCTCACAATCACCTCATACCTCACTGTGAATCCATCCAACTCACTGTCCGGTGTGTGTCACCCTGTCCTCACAATCTCCTCATACCTCACTGTGAATCCATCCAACTCACTGTCCGGTGTGTATCACTCTGTCCTCACAATCTCCTCATCCCTCACTGTGATCCTGTCCATATCAGTGTCCGATGTGTATCACCCTGACCTCAGAATCTCCTGATCCCTCACTGTGAACGTGTCCATCTGACTGGTCTGTATGTATCACCCTGTTCTCACAATCTCCTCATCACTTGCTGTGAACTTTTCCATCTCTCTGTACGGTATGTATCACCCTGTCTTCCGAATCACCTCATCCCTCACTGTGAACGTGTCCATCTTACTGTCCTGTGTGTATCACACTGTACTCACAATCTGCTCATCCCTCACTGTGAACGTGTCCATCTCACTGTCCGCTGTGTATCACCCTGTCCTCACAATCTCCTCATCCCTCACTGTGAACGTGTCCATCTCACTGTCCGGTGTGTATCACCCTTTTCGTCACAATCTCCTCATCCCTCACTGTGAACGTGTCCATCTCACTGTCCAGTGTGTATCACCCTGTCCTCTCAATTTCCTCATCACTCACTGTGAACGTGTCCATCTCACTGTCCGGTGTGTATCACCCTGTCATCACAATCTCCTCATCCCTCTCTGTGAACGTGTCCATCTCACTGTCCGGTGTGTATCACCCTGTCCTCACAATCTCCTTTCCCTCACTGTGAACCTGTCCATCTCACTGTCCGGTGTGTATCATCCTGACCTCACAATCTCCTGATCCCTCACTGTGAACGTGTCCATCTCACTATCCGGTGTGCATCACCCTTTCCTCACAATCTCCTCATACCTCACTGTGAACCCATCCAACTCACTGTCCGGTGTGTATCACTCTGTCCTCACAATCTCCTCATCCCTCACTGTGAACGTTTCCATCACCCTGTCCTCACAATCTCCTCATCCCTCACTATGAACCTGTCCATCTCACTGTCCGGTGTGTATCACCCTGAACACACAATCTCCTGATCCCTCACTGTGAACGTGTCCATCTGACTGTTCTGTATGTATCACCCTGTTCTCACAATCTCCTCATCACTTGCTGTGAACTTTTCCATCTCTCTGTATGGTATGTATCACCCTGTCTTCCGAATCTCCTCATCCCTCACTGTGAACGTGTCCATCTTACTTTCCTGTGTGTATCACCCTGTACTCACAATCTCCTCATCCCTCACTGTGAACGTGTCCATCTGACTGTTCTGTATGTATCACCCTGTCCTCACAATCTCCTCATCCCTCACTGTGAACATGTCCATCTCACTGACCGCTGTGTATCACCCTGTCCTCACAATCTCCTGATCCCTCACTGTGAACGTGTCCATCTCACGGTCCGGTGTGTATCACCCTTTTCCTCACAATCTCCTCATCCCTCACTGTGAACGTGTCCATCTCACTGTCCAGTGTGTATCACCCTGTCCTCTCAATTTCATCATCACTCACTGTGAACGTGTCCATCTCACTGTCCGGTGTGTATCACCCTGTCCTCACAATCTCCTCATCCCTCACTGTGAATGTAGCAATCTCACTGTCTGGAGTGTATCACCCTGTCCTCACAATCTCCTCATCCCTCACTGTGTACGTGTCCATCTCACTGTCCGGAGTGTATCACCCTGTCCTCACAATCTCCTCATCTGTAACTGTGAAAGTGTACATCACACTGTCCTGTGTATATCACCCTGTCCTCACAATCTCCTCATCCCTCACTGTGAATGTCTCCATCACACTGTCCGGTGTGTGTCACGCTGTCCTCACAATCTCCTCATACCTCACTGTGAACCCATCCAACTCACAGTCCGGTGTGTATCACTCTGTCCTCACAATCTCCTCATCCCTCACTGTGAACGTTTCCATCACACTGTCCGGTGTGTATCACCCTGTCCTCACAATCTCCTCATCCCTCACAGTGAACCTGTCCATCTCACTGTCCGGTGTGTATCACCCTGACCTCACAATCTCCTGATCCCTCACTGTGAACGTGTCCATCTGACTGTTCTGTATGTATCACCCTGTTCTCACAATCTCCTCATCCCTTGCTGTGAACATTTCCATCTCTCTGTACGGTGTGTATCACCCTGTCTTCCCAATCTCCTCATCCCTCACTGTGAACGTGTACATCTTACTGTCCTGTGTGTATCACCCTGTCCTCACAATCTCCTTTCCCTCACTGTGAACCTGTCCATCTCACTGTC
Source organism: Hemitrygon akajei (assembly GCF_048418815.1). Taxonomy (NCBI): domain Eukaryota; kingdom Metazoa; phylum Chordata; class Chondrichthyes; order Myliobatiformes; family Dasyatidae; genus Hemitrygon; species Hemitrygon akajei. The sequence continues at coordinate 779,949 of NC_133130.1, forward strand.
CGGTGTGTATCACCCTGTCCTCACAATCTCCTCATCCCTCACTGTGAACGTGTCCATCTCACTATCCGGTGTGCATCACCCTGTCCTCACAATCTCCTCATACCTCACTGTGAATCCATCCAACTCACTGTCCGGTGTGTATCACTCTGTCCTCACAATCTCCTCATCCCTCACTGTGATCCTGTCCATATCAGTGTCCGATGTGTATCACCCTGACCTCAGAATCTCCTGATCCCTCACTGTGAACGTGTCCATCTGACTGGTCTGTATGTATCACCCTGTTCTCACAATCTCCTCATCACTTGCTGTGAACTTTTCCATCTCTCTGTACGGTATGTATCACCCTGTCTTCCGAATCACCTCATCCCTCACTGTGAACGTGTCCATCTTACTGTCCTGTGTGTATCACACTGTACTCACAATCTGCTCATCCCTCACTGTGAACGTGTCCATCTCACTGTCCGCTGTGTATCACCCTGTCCTCACAATCTCCTCATCCCTCACTGTGAACGTGTCCATCTCACTGTCCGGTGTGTATCACCCTTTTCCTCACAATCTCCTCATCCCTCACTGTGAACGTGTCCATCTCACTGTCCAGTGTGTATCACCCTGTCCTCTCAATTTCCTCATCACTCACTGTGAACGTGTCCATCTCACTGTCCGGTGTGTATCACACTGTCATCACAATCTTCTCATTCCTCATTGTGAACCTGTCCATCTCACTGTCCGGTGTGTATCACCCTGTCCTCACAATCTCCTCATCCCTCACTGTGAACGTCTCCATCTCACTGTCCGGTGTGTATCACCCTGTCCTCAAAATCTCCTCACAATCTCCTCATCCCTCACTGTGAACGTGACAATCTCACTGTCCGGTGTGTATCACCCTGTCCTCACAATCTCCTCACAATCTCCACATCCCTCACTGTGAACCTGTTCATCTCAATGTCCGGGGTTTATCACCCTGTCCTCACAATCTCCTCTTCTGTAACTGTGAAAGTGTACATCACACTGTCCTGTGTGTATCACCCTGTCCTCACAATCTCCTCATCCCTCACTGTGAATGTCTCCATCTCACTGTCCGGTGTGTGTCACGCTGTCCTCACAATCTCCTCATCCCTCACTGTGAACCCATCCAACTCACTGTCCGGTGTGTATCACTCTGTCCTCACAATCTCCTCATCCCTCACTATGAACCTGTCCATCTCACTGTCCGGTGTGTATCACCCTGACCTCACAATCTCCTGATCCCTCACTGTGAACGTGTCCATCTGACTGTTCTGTATGTATCACCATGTTCTCACAATCTCCTCATCCCTTGCTGTGAACATTTCCATCTCTCTGTACGGTGTGTATCACCCTGTCTTACCAATCTCCTCATCCCTCACTGTGAACGTGTACATCTTACTGTCCTGTGTGTATCACCCTGTCCTCACAATCTCCTTTCCCTCACTGTGAACCTGTCCATCTCACTGTCCGGTGTGTATCATCCTGACCTCACAATCTCCTGATCCCTCACTGTGAACGTGTCCATCTCACTATCCGGTGTGCATCACCCTGTCCTCACAATCTCCTCATACCTCACTGTGAACCCATCCAACTCACTGTCCGGTGTGTATCACTCTGTCCTCACAATCTCCTCATCCCTCACTGTGAACGTTTCCATCACCCTGTCCTCACAATCTCCTCATCCCTCACTATGAACCTGTCCATCTCACTGTCCGGTGTGTATCACCCTGAACTCACAATCTCCTGATCCCTCACTGTGAACGTGTCCATCTGACTGTTCTGTATGTATCACCATGTTCTCACAATCTCCTCATCCCTTGCTGTGAACATTTCCATCTCTCTGTACGGTGTGTATCACCCTGTCTTCCCAATCTCCTCATCCCTCACTGTGAACGTGTACATCTTACTGTCCTGTGTGTATCACCCTGTCCTCACAATCTCCTTTCCCTCACTGTGAACCTGTCCATCTCACTGTCCGGTGTGTATCACCCTGTCCTCACAATCTCCTCATCCCTCACTGTGAACGTGTCCATCTCACTATCCGGTGTGCATCACCCTGTCCTCACAATCTCCTCATACCTCACTGTGAATCCATCCAACTCACTGTCCGGTGTGTATCACTCTGTCCTCACAATCTCCTCATCCCTCACTGTGATCCTGTCCATATCAGTGTCCGATGTGTATCACCCTGACCTCAGAATCTCCTGATCCCTCACTGTGAACGTGTCCATCTGACTGGTCTGTATGTATCACCCTGTTCTCACAATCTCCTCATCACTTACTGTGAACTTTTCCATCTCTCTGTACGGTATGTATCACCCTGTCTTCCGAATCACCTCATCCCTCACTGTGAACGTGTCCATCTTACTGTCCTGTGTGTATCACACTGTACTCACAATCTGCTCATCCCTCACTGTGAACGTGTCCATCTCACTGTCCGCTGTGTATCACCCTGTCCTCACAATCTCCTCATCCCTCACTGTGAACGTGTCCATCTCACTGTCCGGTGTGTATCACCCTTTTCCTCACAATCTCCTCATCCCTCACTGTGAACGTGTCCATCTCACTGTCCAGTGTGTATCACCCTGTCCTCTCAATTTCCTCATCACTCACTGTGAACGTGTCCATCTCACTGTCCGGTGTGTATCACCCTGTCATCACAATCTCCTCATCCCTCTCTGTGAACGTGTCCATCTCACTGTCCGGTGTGTATCACACTGTCATCACAATCTTCTCATTCCTCATTGTGAACCTGTCCATCTCACTGTCCGGTGTGTATCACCCTGTCCTCACAATCTCCTCATCCCTCACTGTGAACGTCTCCATCTCACTGTCCGGTGTGTATCACCCTGTCCTCAAAATCTCCTCACAATCTCCTCATCCCTCACTGTGAACGTGACAATCTCACTGTCCGGTGTGTATCACCCTGTCCTCACAATCTCCTCACAATCTCCACATCCCTCACTGTGAACCTGTTCATCTCAATGTCCGGGGTTTATCACCCTGTCCTCACAATCTCCTCTTCTGTAACTGTGAAAGTGTACATCACACTGTCCTGTGTGTATCACCCTGTCCTCACAATCTCCTCATCCCTCACTGTGAATGTCTCCATCTCACTGTCCGGTGTGTGTCACGCTGTCCTCACAATCTCCTCATCCCTCACTGTGAACCCATCCAACTCACTGTCCGGTGTGTATCACTCTGTCCTCACAATCTCCTCATCCCTCACTGTGAACCTGTCCATCTCACTGTCCGGTGTGTATCACCCTGACCTCACAATCTCCTGATCCCTCACTGTGAACGTGTCCATCTGACTGTTCTGTATGTATCACCATGTTCTCACAATCTCCTCATCCCTTGCTGTGAACATTTCCATCTCTCTGTACGGTGTGTATCACCCTGTCTTACCAATCTCCTCATCCCTCACTGTGAACGTGTACATCTTACTGTCCTGTGTGTATCACCCTGTCCTCACAATCTCCTTTCCCTCACTGTGAACCTGTCCATCTCACTGTCCGGTGTGTATCATCCTGACCTCACAATCTCCTGATCCCTCACTGTGAACGTGTCCATCTCACTATCCGGTGTGCATCACCCTGTCCTCACAATCTCCTCATACCTCACTGTGAACCCATCCAACTCACTGTCCGGTGTGTATCACTCTGTCCTCACAATCTCCTCATCCCTCACTGTGAACGTTTCCATCACCCTGTCCTCACAATCTCCTCATCCCTCACTATGAACCTGTCCATCTCACTGTCCGGTGTGTATCACCCTGAACTCACAATCTCCTGATCCCTCACTGTGAACGTGTCCATCTGACTGTTCTGTATGTATCACCCTGTTCTCACAATCTCCTCATCACTTGCTGTGAACTTTTCCATCTCTCTGTATGGTATGTACCACCCTGTCTTCCGAATCTCCTCATCCCTCACTGTGAACGTGTCCATCTTACTGTCCTGTGTGTATCACCCTGTACTCACAATCTCCTCATCCCTCACTGTGAACGTGTCCATCTGACTGTTCTGTATGTATCACCCTGTCCTCACAATCTCCTCATCCCTCACTGTGAACGTGTCCATCTCACAGTCCGGTGTGTATCACCCTGTCCTCACAATCTCCTCATCCCTCACTGTGAACGTTTCCATCTCAGTGTCCACTGTGTATCACCCTGTCCTCACAATCTCCTCATCCCTCACTGTGAACGTGTACTTCTCACTGTCCTGTGTGTATCACCCTATTCTCACAATCTCCTCATCCCTCACTGTGAACGTGTCCATCTGACTGTTCTGTATGTATCACCCTGTTCTCACAATCTCCTCATCCCTTGCTGTGATCATTTCCATCTCTCTGTACGGTGTGTATCACCCTGTCTTCCCAATCTCCTCATCCCTCACTGTGAACGTGTACATCTTACTGTCCTGTGTGTATCACCCTGTACTCACAATCTCCTTTCCCTCCCTGTGAACCTGTCCATCTCACTGTCCTGTGTGTATCATCCTGACCTCACAATCTCCTGATCCCTCACTGTGAACGTGTCCATCTCACTATCCGGTGTGCATCACCCTGTCCTCACAATCTCCTCATACCTCACTGTGAACCCATCCAACTCACTGTCCGGTGTGTATCACTCTGTCCTCACAATCTCCTCATCCCTCACTGTGAACGTTTCCATCACCCTGTCCTCACAATCTCCTCATCCCTCACTGTGAACCTGTCCATCTCAGTGTCCGATGTGTATCACCCTGACCTCACAATCTCCTGATCCCTCACTGTGAACGTGTCCATCTGACTGGTCTGTATGTATCACCCTGTTCACACAATCTCCTCATCACTTGCTGTGAACTTTTCCATCTCTCTGTACCGTATGTATCACCCTGTCTTCCGAATCTCCTCATCCCTCACTGTGAGCGTGTCCATCTTACTGTCCTGTGTGTATCACCCTGTACTCACAATCTGCTCATCCCTCACTGTGAACGTGTCCATCTGACTGTTCTGTATGAATCACCCTGTCCTCACAATCTCCTCATCCCTCACTGTGAACATGTCCATCTCACTGTCCGCTGTGTATCACCCTGTCCTCACAATCTCCTGATCCCTCACTGTGAACGTGTCCATCTCACTGTCCGGTGTGTATCACCCTTTTCCTCACAATCTCCTCATCCCTCACTGTGAACGTGTCCATCTCACTGTCCAGTGTGTATCACCCTGTCCTCTCAATTTCCTCATCACTCACTGTGAACGTGTCCATCTCACTGTCCGGTGTGTATCACCCTGTCATCACAATCTCCTCATCCCTCTCTGTGAACGTGTCCATCTCACTGTCCGGTGTGTATCACACTGTCATCAGAATCTTCTCATTCCTCATTGTGAACCTGTCCATCTCACTGTCCGGTGTGTATCACCCTGTCCTCACAATCTCCTCATCCCTCACTGTGAACGTCTCCATCTCACTGTCCGGTGTGTATCACCCTGTCCTCAAAATCTCCTCACAATCTCCTCATCCCTCACTGTGAACGTGACAATCTCACTGTCCGGTGTGTATCACCCTGTCCTCACAATCTCCTCACAATCTCCACATCCCTCACTGTGAACCTGTTCATCTCAATGTCCGGGGTTTATCACCCTGTCCTCACAATCTCCTCTTCTGTAACTGTGAAAGTGTACATCACACTGTCCTGTGTGTATCACCCTGTCCTCACAATCTCCTCATCCCTCACTGTGAATGTCTCCATCTCACTGTCCGGTGTGTGTCACGCTGTCCTCACAATCTCCTCATCCCTCACTGTGAACCCATCCAACTCACTGTCCGGTGTGTATCACTCTGTCCTCACAATCTCCTCATCCCTCACTGTGAACCTGTCCATCTCACTGTCCGGTGTGTATCACCCTGACCTCACAATCTCCTGATCCCTCACTGTGAACGTGTCCATCTGACTGTTCTGTATGTATCACCATGTTCTCACAATCTCCTCATCCCTTGCTGTGAACATTTCCATCTCTCTGTACGGTGTGTATCACCCTGTCTTACCAATCTCCTCATCCCTCACTGTGAACGTGTACATCTTACTGTCCTGTGTGTATCACCCTGTCCTCACAATCTCCTTTCCCTCACTGTGAACCTGTCCATCTCACTGTCCGGTGTGTATCATCCTGACCTCACAATCTCCTGATCCCTCACTGTGAACGTGTCCATCTCACTATCCGGTGTGCATCACCCTGTCCTCACAATCTCCTCATACCTCACTGTGAACCCATCCAACTCACTGTCCGGTGTGTATCACTCTGTCCTCACAATCTCCTCATCCCTCACTGTGAACGTTTCCATCACCCTGTCCTCACAATCTCCTCATCCCTCACTATGAACCTGTCCATCTCACTGTCCGGTGTGTATCACCCTGAACTCACAATCTCCTGATCCCTCACTGTGAACGTGTCCATCTGACTGTTCTGTATGTATCACCCTGTTCTCACAATCTCCTCATCACTTGCTGTGAACTTTTCCATCTCTCTGTATGGTATGTACCACCCTGTCTTCCGAATCTCCTCATCCCTCACTGTGAACGTGTCCATCTTACTGTCCTGTGTGTATCACCCTGTACTCACAATCTCCTCATCCCTCACTGTGAACGTGTCCATCTGACTGTTCTGTATGTATCACCCTGTCCTCACAATCTCCTCATCCCTCACTGTGAACGTGTCCATCTCACAGTCCGGTGTGTATCACCCTGTCCTCACAATCTCCTCATCCCTCACTGTGAACGTTTCCATCTCAGTGTCCACTGTGTATCACCCTGTCCTCACAATCTCCTCATCCCTCACTGTGAACGTGTACTTCTCACTGTCCTGTGTGTATCACCCTATTCTCACAATCTCCTCATCCCTCACTGTGAACGTGTCCATCTGACTGTTCTGTATGTATCACCCTGTTCTCACAATCTCCTCATCCCTTGCTGTGATCATTTCCATCTCTCTGTACGGTGTGTATCACCCTGTCTTCCCAATCTCCTCATCCCTCACTGTGAACGTGTACATCTTACTGTCCTGTGTGTATCACCCTGTACTCACAATCTCCTTTCCCTCCCTGTGAACCTGTCCATCTCACTGTCCTGTGTGTATCATCCTGACCTCACAATCTCCTGATCCCTCACTGTGAACGTGTCCATCTCACTATCCGGTGTGCATCACCCTGTCCTCACAATCTCCTCATACCTCACTGTGAACCCATCCAACTCACTGTCCGGTGTGTATCACTCTGTCCTCACAATCTCCTCATCCCTCACTGTGAACGTTTCCATCACCCTGTCCTCACAATCTCCTCATCCCTCACTGTGAACCTGTCCATCTCAGTGTCCGATGTGTATCACCCTGACCTCACAATCTCCTGATCCCTCACTGTGAACGTGTCCATCTGACTGGTCTGTATGTATCACCCTGTTCACACAATCTCCTCATCACTTGCTGTGAACTTTTCCATCTCTCTGTACCGTATGTATCACCCTGTCTTCCGAATCTCCTCATCCCTCACTGTGAGCGTGTCCATCTTACTGTCCTGTGTGTATCGCCCTGTACTCACAATCTGCTCATCCCTCACTGTGAACGTGTCCATCTGACTGTTCTGTATGAATCACCCTGTCCTCACAATCTCCTCATCCCTCACTGTGAACATGTCCATCTCACTGTCCGCTGTGTATCACCCTGTCCTCACAATCTCCTGATCCCTCACTGTGAACGTGTCCATCTCACTGTCCGGTGTGTATCACCCTTTTCCTCACAATCTCCTCATCCCTCACTGTGAACGTGTCCATCTCACTGTCCAGTGTGTATCACCCTGTCCTCTCAATTTCCTCATCACTCACTGTGAACGTGTCCATCTCACTGTCCGGTGTGTATCACCCTGTCATCACAATCTCCTCATCCCTCACTGTGAACGTGTCCATCTCACTGTCCGGTGTGTATCACCCTGTCATCACAATCTCCTCATTCCTCATTGTGAACCTGTCCATCTCACTGTCCTGTGTGTATCACCCTGTCCTCACAATCTCCTCATCCCTCACTGTGAATGTCTCCATCTCACTGTCCGGTGTGTGTCACCCTGTCCTCACAATCTCCTCATCCCTCACTGTGAACCCATCCAACTCACTGTCCGGTGTGTATCACCCTGTCCTCCCAATCTCCTCATCCCTCACTGTGAACGTTTCCATCACACTGTCCGGTGTGTATCACCCTGTCCTCACAATCTCCTCATCCCTCACTGTGAACCTGTCCATCTCACTGTCCGGTGTGTATCACCCTGACCTCACAATCTCCTGATCCCTCACTGTGAACTTGTCCATCTGACTGTTCTGTATGTATCACCCTGTTCTCACAATCTCCTCATCCCTTGCTGTTAACATTTCCATCTCTCTGTACGGTGTGTATCACCCTGTCTTCCCAATCTCCTCATCCCTCACTGTGAACGTGTACATCTTACTGTCCTGTGTGTATCACCCTGTCCTCACAATCTCCTTTCCCTCACTGTGAACCTGTCCATCTCACTGTCCGGTGTGTATCATCCTGACCTCACAATCTCCTGATCCCTCACTGTGAACATGTCCATCTCACTATCCGGTGTGCATCACCCTGTCCTCACAATCTCCTCATCCCTCACTGTGAACGTTTCCATCACCCTGTCCTCACAATCTCCTCATCCCTCACTATGAACCTGTCCATCTCACTGTCCGGTGTGTATCACCCTGAACACACAATCTCTTGATCCCTTACTGTGAACGTGTCCATCTGACTGTTCTGTATGTATCACCCTGTTCTCACAATCTCCTCATCACTTGCTGTGAACTTTTCCATCTCTCTGTATGGTATGTATCACCCTGTCTTCCGAATCTCCTCATCCCTCACTGTGAACGTGTCCATCTTACTTTCCTGTGTGTATCACCCTGTACTCACAATCTCCTCATCCCTCACTGTGAACGTGTCCATCTGACTGTTCTGTATGTATCACCCTGTCCTCACAATCTCCTCATCCCTCACTGTGAACATGTCCATCTCACTGTCCGCTGTGTATCACCCTGTCCTCACAATCTCCTGATCCCTCACTGTGAACGTGTCCATCTCACGGTCCGGTGTGTATCACCCTTTTCCTCACAATCTCCTCATCCCTCACTGTGAACGTGTCCATCTCACTGTCCAGTGTGTATCACCCTGTCCTCTCAATTTCATCATCACTCACTGTGAACGTGTCCATCTCACTGTCCGGTGTGTATCACCCTGTCCTCACAATCTCCTCATCCCTCACTGTGAACGTAGCAATCTCACTGTCTGGAGTGTATCACCCTGTCCTCACAATCTCCTCATCCCTCACTGTGTACGTGTCCATCTCACTGTCCGTTGTGTATCACCCTGTCCTCACAATCTCCTCATCTGTAACTGTGAAAGTGTACATCACACTGTCCTGTGTGTATCACCCTGTCCTCACAATCTTCTCATCCCTCACTGTGAATGTCTCCATCTCACTGTCCGGTGTGTGTCACGCTGTCCTCACAATCTCCTCATACCTCACTGTGAACCCATCCAACTCACTGTCCGGTGTGTATCACTCTGTCCTCACAATCTCCTCATCCCTCACTGTGAACGTTTCCATCTCACTGTCCGGTGTGTATCACCCTGTCCTCACAATCTCCTCATCCCTCACTGTGAACCTGTCCATCTCACTGTCCGGTGTGTATCACCCTGACCTCACAATCTCCTGATCCCTCACTGTGAACGTGTCCATCTGACTGTTCTGTATGTATCACCCTGTTCTCACAATCTCCTCATCCCTTGCTGTGAACATTTCCATCTCTCTGTACGGTGTGTATCACCCTGTCTTCCCAATCTCCTCATCCCTCACTGTGAACGTGTACATCTTATTGTCCTGTGTGTATCACCCTGTCCTCACAATCTCCTTTCCCTCACTGTGAACCTGTCCATCTCACTGTCCGGTGTGTATCATCCTGACCTCACAATCTCCTGATCCCTCACTGTGAACGTGTCCATCTCACTATCCGGTGTGCATCACTCTGTCCTCACAATCTCCTCATACCTCACTGTGAACCCATCCAACTCACTGTCCGGTGTGTATCACTCTGTCCTCACAATCTCCTCATCCCTCACTGTGAAAGTTTCCATCACCCTGTCCTCACAATCTCCTCATCCCTCACTGTGAACCTGTCCATATCAGTGTCCGATGTGTATCACCCTGACCTCACAATCTCCTGATCCCTCACTGTGAACGTGTCCATCTGACTGGTCTGTATGTATCACCCTGTTCTCACAATCTCCTCATCACTTGATGTGAACTTTTCCATCTCTCTGTACGGTATGTATCACCCTGACTTCCGAATCTCCTCATCCCTCACTGTGAACGTGTCCATCTTACTGTCCTGTGTGTATCACACTGTACTCACAATCTGCTCATCCCTCACTGTGAACGTGTCCATCTCACTGTCCGCTGTGTATCACCCTGTCCTCACAATCTCCTCATCCCTCACTGTGAACGTGTCCATCTCACTGTCCGCTGTGTATCACCCTTTTCCTCACAATCTCCTCATCCCTCACTGTGAACGTGTCCATCTCACTGTCCAGTGTGTATCACCCTGTCCTCTCAATTTCCTCATCACTCACTGTGAACGTGTCCACCTCACTGTCCGGTGTGTATCACCCTGTCATCACAATCTCCTCATCCCTCACTGTGAACGTGTCCATCTCACTGTCCGGTGTGTATCACCCTGTCATCACAATCTCCTCATTCCTCATTGTGAACCTGTCCATCTCACTGTCCGGTGTGTATCACCCTGTCCTCACAATCTCCTCATCCCTCACTGTGAACTTCTCCATCTCACTGTCCAGTGTGTATCACCCTGTCCTCACAATCTCCTCACAATCTCCTCATCCCTCACTGTGAACGTTTCCATCTCAGTGTTCACTGTGTATCACCCTGTCCTCACAATCTCCTCATCCCTCACTGTGAACGTGTACTTCTCACTGTCCTGTGTGTATCACCCTGTCCTCACAATCTCCTCATCCCTCACTGTGAACATGTCCATCGCACTGTCCGGTGTGTATCACCCTATTCTCACAATCTCCTCATCCCTCACTGTGATCGTGTCCATCTCACTGTCCTGTGTGTATCACCCTATTCTCACAATCTCCTCATCCCTCACTGTGATCGTGTCCATCTCACTGTCCGGTGAGTATCACCCTGTCCTCACAATCTCCTCATCCCTCACTGTGAACGTTTCGATCTCTCTGTCTGGTGTGTAACACCCTGTCTTCCCAATATCCTCATCTCTCACTGTGAACGTGTCCATCTCACTATCCCGTGTGTATCACTCTGTACTCACAATCTCCTCATCCCTCACTGTGAATGTGTCCATCTCACTGTCCGGTGTGTATCACCCTGTACTCACAATCTCCTCATTCCTCACTGTGAACCCATCCAACTCACTGTCCAGTGTGTATCACTCTGTCCTCACAATCTCCTCATCCCTCACTGTGAACATTTCCATCTCACTGTCCGGTGTGGATCACCCTGTCCTCACAATCTCCTCATCCCTCACTGTGAACCTGTCCATCTCACTCTCCGGTGTGTATCATCCTGACCTCACAATCTCCTGATCCCTCACTGTGAACGTGTCCATCTCACTATCCGGTGTGCATCACACTGTCCTCACAATCTCCTCATACCTCACTGTGAACCCATCCAACTCACTGTCCGGTGTGTATCACTCTGTCCTCACAATCTCCTCATCCCTCACTGTGAACGTTTCCATCACACTGTCCGGTGTGTATCACCCTGTCCTCACAATCTCCTCATCCCTCACTGTGAACCTGTCCATCTCACTGTCCGGTGTGTATCACCCTGACCTCACAATCTCCTGATCCCTCACTGTGAACGTGTCCATCTGACTGTTCTGTATGTATCACCCTGTTCTCACAATCTCCTCATCCCTTGCTGTGATCATTTCCATCTCTCTGTACGGTGTGTATCACCCTGTCTTCCCAATCTCCTCATCCCTCACTGTGAACGTGTACATCTTACTGTCCTGTGTGTATCACCCTGTCCTCACAATCTCCTTTCCCTCCCTGTGAACCTGTCCATCTCACTGTCCTGTGTGTATCATCCTGACCTCACAATCTCCTGATCCCTCACTGTGAACGTGTCCATCTCACTATCCGGTGTGCATCACCCTGTCCTCACAATCTCCTCATACCTCACTGTGAACCCATCCAACTCACTGTCCGGTGTGTATCACTCTGTCCTCACAATCTCCTCATCCCTCACTGTGAACGTTTCCATCACCCTGTCCTCACAATCTCCTCATCCCTCACTGTGAACCTGTCCATCTCAGTGTCCGATGTGTATCACCCTGACCTCACAATCTCCTGATCCCTCACTGTGAACGTGTCCATCTGACTGGTCTGTATGTATCACCCTGTTCACACAATCTCCTCATCACTTGCTGTGAACTTTTCCATCTCTCTGTACCGTATGTATCACCCTGTCTTCCGAATCTCCTCATCCCTCACTGTGAGCGTGTCCATCTTACTGTCCTGTGTGTATCACCCTGTACTCACAATCTGCTCATCCCTCACTGTGAACGTGTCCATCTGACTGTTCTGTATGAATCACCCTGTCCTCACAATCTCCTCATCCCTCACTGTGAACATGTCCATCTCACTGTCCGCTGTGTATCACCCTGTCCTCACAATCTCCTGATCCCTCACTGTGAACGTGTCCATCTCACTGTCCGGTGTGTATCACCCTTTTCCTCACAATCTCCTCATCCCTCACTGTGAACGTGTCCATCTCACTGTCCAGTGTGTATCACCCTGTCCTCTCAATTTCCTCATCACTCACTGTGAACGTGTCCATCTCACTGTCCGGTGTGTATCACCCTGTCATCACAATCTCCTCATCCCTCACTGTGAACGTGTCCATCTCACTGTCCGGTGTGTATCACCCTGTCATCACAATCTCCTCATTCCTCATTGTGAACCTGTCCATCTCACTGTCCTGTGTGTATCACCCTGTCCTCACAATCTCCTCATCCCTCACTGTGAATGTCTCCATCTCACTGTCCGGTGTGTGTCACCCTGTCCTCACAATCTCCTCATCCCTCACTGTGAACCCATCCAACTCACTGTCCGGTGTGTATCACCCTGTCCTCCCAATCTCCTCATCCCTCACTGTGAACGTTTCCATCACACTGTCCGGTGTGTATCACCCTGTCCTCACAATCTCCTCATCCCTCACTGTGAACCTGTCCATCTCACTGTCCGGTGTGTATCACCCTGACCTCACAATCTCCTGATCCCTCACTGTGAACTTGTCCATCTGACTGTTCTGTATGTATCACCCTGTTCTCACAATCTCCTCATCCCTTGCTGTTAACATTTCCATCTCTCTGTACGGTGTGTATCACCCTGTCTTCCCAATCTCCTCATCCCTCACTGTGAACGTGTACATCTTACTGTCCTGTGTGTATCACCCTGTCCTCACAATCTCCTTTCCCTCACTGTGAACCTGTCCATCTCACTGTCCGGTGTATATCATCCTGACCTCACAATCTCCTGATCCCTCACTGTGAACATGTCCATCTCACTATCCGGTGTGCATCACCCTGTCCTCACAATCTCCTCATACCTCACTGTGAACCCATCCAACTCACTGTCCGGTCTGTATCACTCTGTCCTCACAATCTCCTCATCCCTCACTGTGAACGTTTCCATCACCCTGTCCTCACAATCTCCTCATCCCTCACTATGAACCTGTCCATCTCACTGTCCGGTGTGTATCACCCTGAACTCACAATCTCTTGATCCCTTACTGTGAACGTGTCCATCTGACTGTTCTGTATGTATCACCCTGTTCTCACAATCTCCTCATCACTTGCTGTGAACTTTTCCATCTCTCTGTATGGTATGTATCACCCTGTCTTCCGAATCTCCTCATCCCTCACTGTGAACGTGTCCATCTTACTTTCCTGTGTGTATCACCCTGTACTCACAATCTCCTCATCCCTCACTGTGAACGTGTCCATCTGACTGTTCTGTATGTATCACCCTGTCCTCACAATCTCCTCATCCCTCACTGTGAACATGTCCATCTCACTGTCCGCTGTGTATCACCCTGTCCTCACAATCTCCTGATCCCTCACTGTGAACGTGTCCATCTCACGGTCCGGTGTGTATCACCCTTTTCCTCACAATCTCCTCATCCCTCACTGTGAACGTGTCCATCTCACTGTCCAGTGTGTATCACCCTGTCCTCTCAATTTCATCATCACTCACTGTGAACGTGTCCATCTCACTGTCCGGTGTGTATCACCCTGTCCTCACAATCTCCTCATCCCTCACTGTGAACGTAGCAATCTCACTGTCTGGAGTGTATCACCCTGTCCTCACAATCTCCTCATCCCTCACTGTGTACGTGTCCATCTCACTGTCCGTTGTGTATCACCCTGTCCTCACAATCTCCTCATCTGTAACTGTGAAAGTGTACATCACACTGTCCTGTGTGTATCACCCTGTCCTCACAATCTTCTCATCCCTCACTGTGAATGTCTCCATCTCACTGTCCGGTGTGTGTCACGCTGTCCTCACAATCTCCTCATACCTCACTGTGAACCCATCCAACTCACTGTCCGGTGTGTATCACTCTGTCCTCACAATCTCCTCATCCCTCACTGTGAACGTTTCCATCTCACTGTCCGGTGTGTATCACCCTGTCCTCACAATCTCCTCATCCCTCACTGTGAACCTGTCCATCTCACTGTCCGGTGTGTATCACCCTGACCTCACAATCTCCTGATCCCTCACTGTGAACGTGTCCATCTGACTGTTCTGTATGTATCACCCTGTTCTCACAATCTCCTCATCCCTTGCTGTGAACATTTCCATCTCTCTGTACGGTGTGTATCACCCTGTCTTCCCAATCTCCTCATCCCTCACTGTGAACGTGTACATCTTATTGTCCTGTGTGTATCACCCTGTCCTCACAATCTCCTTTCCCTCACTGTGAACCTGTCCATCTCACTGTCCGGTGTGTATCATCCTGACCTCACAATCTCCTGATCCCTCACTGTGAACGTGTCCATCTCACTATCCGGTGTGCATCACCCTGTCCTCACAATCTCCTCATCCCTCACTGTGAACGTGTACTTCTCACTGTCTGGTGTGTATCACCCTATCCTCACAATCTCCTCATCCCTCACTGTGATCGTGTCCATCTCACTGTCCGGTGAGTATCACCCTGTCCTCACAATCTCCTCATCCCTCACTGTGAACGTTTCGATCTCTCTGTCTGGTGTGTAACACCCTGTCTTCCCAATATCCTCATCTCTCACTGTGAACGTGTCCATCTCACTATCCCGTGTGTATCACTCTGTACTCACAATCTCCTCATCCCTCACTGTGAATGTGTCCATCTCACTGTCCGGTGTGTATCACCCTGTCCTCACAATCTCCTCATTCCTCACTGTGAACCCATCCAACTCACTGTCCAGTGTGTATCACTCTGTCCTCACAATCTCCTCATCCCTCACTGTGAACATTTCCATCTCACTGTCCGGTGTGGATCACCCTGTCCTCACAATCTCCTCATCCCTCACTGTGAACCTGTCCATCTCACTCTCCGGTGTGTATCATCCTGACCTCACAATCTCCTGATCCCTCACTGTGAACGTGTCCATCTCACTGTCCGGTGTGTGTCACGCTGTCCTCACAATCTCCTCATCCCTCACTGTGAACCCATCCAACTCACTGTCCGGTGTGTATCACTCTGTCCTCACAATCTCCTCATCCCTCACTGTGAACGTGTCCATCTGACTGTTCTGTATGTATCACCCTGTTCACACAATCTCCTCATCCCTTGCTGTGAACATTTCCATCTCTCTGTACGGTGTGTATCACCCTGTCTTACCAATCTCCTCATCCCTCACTGTGAACGTGTACATCTTACTGTCCTGTGTGTATCACCCTGTCCTCACAATCTCCTTTCCCTCACTGTGAACCTGTCCATCTCACTGTCCGGTGTGTATCATCCTGACCTCATAATCTCCTGATCCCTCACTGTGAACGTGTCCATCTCACTATCCGGTGTGCATCATTCTGTCCTCACAATCTCCTCATCCCTCACTATGAACCTGTCCATCTCACTGTCCGGTGTGTATCACCCTGAACTCACAATCTCCTGATCCCTCACTGTGAACGTGTCCATCTGACTGTTCTGTATGTATCACCGTGTTCTCACAATCTCCTCATCACTTGCTGTGAACTTTTCCATCTCTCTGTATGGTATGTATCACCCTGTCTTCCGAATCTCCTCATCCCTCACTGTGAACGTGTCCATCTTACTGTCCTGTGTGTATCACCCTGTACTCACAATCTCCTCATCCCTCACTGTGAACGTGTCCATCTGACTGTTCTGTATGTATCACCCTGTCCTCACAATCTCCTCATCCCTCACTGTGAACGTGTCCATCTCACAGTCCGGTGTGTATCACCCTGTCCTCACAATCTCCTCATCCCTCACTGTGAACGTGTCCATCTCAGTGTCCACTGTGTATCACCCTGTCCTCACAATCTCCTCATCCCTCACTGTGAACGTGTACTTCTCACTGTCTGGTGTGTATCACCCTATCCTCACAATCTCCTCATCCCTCACTGTGATCGTGTCCATCTCACTGTCCGGTGAGTATCACCCTGTCCTCACAATCTCCTCATCCGTCACTGTGAACGTTTCGATCTCTCTGTCTGGTGTGTAACACCCTGTCTTCCCAATATCCTCATCTCTCACTGTGAACGTGTCCATCTCACTATCCCGTGTGTATCACTCTGTACTCACAATCTCCTCATCCCTCACTGTGAATGTGTCCATCTCACTGTCCGGTGTGTATCACCCTGTCCTCACAATCTCCTCATTCCTCACTGTGAACCCATCCAACTCACTGTCCAGTGTGTATCACTCTGTCCTCACAATCTCCTCATCCCTCACTGTGAACATTTCCATCTCACTGTCCGGTGTGGATCACCCTGTCCTCACAATCTCCTCATCCCTCACTGTGAACCTGTCCATCTCACTCTCCGGTGTGTATCATCCTGACCTCACAATCTCCTGATCCCTCACTGTGAACGTGTCCATCTCACTATCCGGTGTGCATCACACTGTCCTCACAATCTCCTCATACCTCACTGTGAACCCATCCAACTCACTGTCCGGTGTGTATCACTCTGTCCTCACAATCTCCTCATCCCTCACTGTGAACGTTTCCATCACACTGTCCGGTGTGTATCACCCTGTCCTCACAATCTCCTGATCCCTCACTGTGAACGTGTCCATCTGACTGTTCTGTATGTATCACCCTGTTCTCACAATCTCCTCATCCCTTGCTGTGAACATTTCCATCTCTCTGTACGGTGTGTATCACCCTGTCTTCCCAATCTCCTCATCCCTCACTGTGAACGTGTACATCTTACTGTCCTGTGTGTATCACCCTGTCCTCACAATCTCCTTTCCCTCACTGTGAACCTGTCCATCTCACTGTCCGGTGTGTATCATCCTGACCTCACAATCTCCTGATCCCTCACTGTGAACGTGTCCATCTCACTATCCGGTGTGCATCACCCTGTCCTCACAATCTCCTCATACCTCACTGTGAACCCATCCAACTCACTGTCCGGTGTGTATCACTCTGTCCTCACAATCTCCTCATCCCTCACTGTGAACGTTTCCATCACCCTGTCCTCACAATCTCCTCATCCCTCACTGTGAACCTGTCCATCTCAGTGTCCGATGTGTATCACCCTGACCTCACAATCTCCTGATTCCTCACTGTGAACGTGTCCATCTGACTGGTCTGTATGTATCACCCTGTTCTCACAATCTCCTCATCACTTGCTGTGAACTTTTCCATCTCTCTGTACGGTATGTATCACCCAGTCTTCCGAATCTCCTCATCCCTCACTGTGAACGTGTCCATCTTACTGTCCTGTGTGTATCACCCTGTACTCACAATCTGCTCATCCCTCACTGGGAACGTGTCCATCTGACTGTTCTGTATGTATCACCCTGTCCTCACAATCTCCTCATCCCTCACTGTGAACATGTCCATCTCACTGTCCGCTGTGTATCACCCTGTCCTCACAATCTCCTGATCCCTCACTGTGAACGTGTCCATCTCACTGTCCGGTGTGTATCACCCTTTTCCTCACAATCTCCTCATCCCTCACTGTGAACGTGTCCATCTCACTGTCCAGTGTGTATCACCCTGTCCTCTCAATTTCCTCATCACTCACTGTGAACGTGTCCATCTCACTGTCCGGTGTGTATCACCCTGTCATCACAATCTCCTCATTCCTCATTGTGAACCTGTCCATCTCACTGTCCGGTGTGTATCACCCTGTCCTCACAATCTCCTCATCGCTCCCTGTGAACGTAGCAATTTCACTGTCTGGAGTGTATCACCCTGTCCTCACAATCTCCTCATCCCTCACTGTGAACGTCTCCATCTCACTGTCCGGTGTGTATCACCCTGTCCTCACAATCTCCTCACAATCTCCTCATCCCTCACTGTGAACGTGACAATCTCACTGTCCGGTGTGTATCACCCTGTCCTCACAATCTCCTCATTCCTCACTGTGAACGTGTCCAACTCACTGTCCGGTGTGTAACACCCTGTCCTCACAATCTCCTCATCCCTCACTGTGAATGTCTCCATCTCACTGTCCGGTGTGTGTCACGCTGTCCTCACAATCTCCTCATCCCTCACTGTGAACCCATCCAACTCACTGTCCGGTGTGTATCACCCTGTCCTCACAATCTCCTCATCCCTCACTGTGAACGTTTCCATCACACTGTCCGGTGTGTATCACCCTGTCCTCACAATCTCCTCATCCCTCACTGTGAACCTGTCCATCTCACTGTCCGGTGTGTATCAGCCTGACCTCACAATCTCCTGATCCCTCACTGTGAACGTGTCCATCTGACTGTTCTGTATGTATCACCCTGTTCTCACAATCTCCTCATCCCTTGCTGTGAACATTTCCTTCTCTCTGTACGGTGTGTATCACCCTGTCTTCCCAATCTCCTCATCCCTCACTGTGAACGTGTACATCTTACTGTCCTGTGTGTATCACCCTGTCCTCACAATCTCCTCATTCCTCATTGTGAACCTGTCCATCTCACTGTCCGGTGTGTATCACCCTGTCCTCACAATCTCCTCATCGCTCCCTGTGAACGTAGCAATTTCACTGTCTGGAGTGTATCACCCTGTCCTCACAATCTCCTCATCCCTCACTGTGAACGTCTCCATCTCACTGTCCGGTGTGTATCACCCTGTCCTCACAATCTCCTCATCACTCACTGTGAACGTGTCCATCTCACTGTCCGGTGTGTATCACCCTGTCCTCACAATCTCCTCATCACTCACTGTGAACGTCTCCATCTCACTGTCCGGTGTGTATCACCCTGTCCTCACAATCTCCTGATCCCTCACTGTGAACGTGTCCATCTGACTGTTCTGTATGTATAACCCTGTTCTCACAATCTCCTCATCCCTTGCTGTGAACATTTCCTTCTCTCTGTACGGTGTGTATCACCCTGTCTTCCCAATCTCCTCATCCCTCACTGTGAACGTGTACATCTTACTGTCCTGTGTGTATCACCCTGTCCTCACAATCTCCTCATTCCTCATTGTGAACCTGTCCATTTCACTGTCCGGTGTGTATCACCCTGTCCTCACAATCTCCTCATCGCTCCCTGTGAACGTAGCAATTTCACTGTCTGGAGTGTATCACCCTGTCCTCACAATCTCCTCATCCCTCACTGTGAACGTCTCCATCTCACTGTCCGGTGTGTATCACCCTGTCCTCACAATCTCCTCACAATCTCCTCATCCCTCACTGTGAACGTGACAATCTCACTGTCCGGTGTGTATCACCCTGTCCTCACAATCTCTTCATTCCTCACTGTGAACGTGTCCAACTCACTGTCCGGTGTGTAACACCCTGTCCTCACAATCTCCTCATCCCTCACTGTGAATGTCTCCATCTCACTGTCCGGTGTGTGTCACGCTGTCCTCACAATCTCCTCATCCCTCACTGTGAACCCATCCAACTCACTGTCCGGTGTGTATCACCCTGTCCTCACAATCTCCTCATCCCTCACTGTGAACGTTTCCATCACACTGTCCGGTGTGTATCACCCTGTCCTCACAATCTCCTCATCCCTCACTGTGAACCTGTCCATCTCACTGTCCGGTGTGTATCAGCCTGACCTCACAATCTCCTGATCCCTCACTGTGAACGTGTCCATCTGACTGTTCTGTATGTATCACCCTGTTCTCACAATCTCCTCATCCCTTGCTGTGAACATTTCCTTCTCTCTGTACGGTGTGTATCACCCTGTCTTCCCAATCTCCTCATCCCTCACTGTGAACGTGTACATCTTACTGTCCTGTGTGTATCACCCTGTCCTCACAATCTCCTTTCCCTCACTGTGAACCTGTCCATCTCACTGTCCGGTGTGTATCATCCTGACCTCACAATCTCCTGATCCCTCACTGTGAACGTCTCCATCTCACTATCCGGTGTGCATCACCCTGTCCTCACAATCTCCTCATACCTCACTGTGAACCCATCCAACTCACTGTCCGGTGTGTATCACTCTGTCCTCACAATCTCCTCATCCCTCACTGTGAACGTTTCCATCACCCTGTCCTCACAATCTCCTCATCCCTCACTATGAACCTGTCCATCTCACTGTCCGGTGTATATCACCCTGAACTCACAATCTCCTGATCCCTCACTGTGAACGTGTCCATCTGACTGTTCTGTATGTATCACCCTGTTCTCACAATCTCCTCATCACTTGCTGTGAACTTTTCCATCTCTCTGTATGGTATGTATCACCCTGTCTTCCGAATCTCCTCATCCCTCACTGTGAACGTGTCCATCTTACTGTCCTGTGTGTATCACCCTGTACTCACAATCTCCTCATCCCTCACTGTGAACTTGTCCATCTGACTGTTCTGTATGTATCACCCTGTCCTCACAATCTCCTCATCCCTCACTGTGAACATGTCCATCTCACTGTCCGCTGTGTATCACCCTGTCCGCACAATCTCCTGATCCCTCACTGTGAACGTGTCCATCTCACGGTCCGGTGTGTATCACCCTTTTCCTCACAATCTCCTCATCCCTCACTGTGAACGTGTCCATCTCACTGTCCGGTGTGTATCACCCTGTCATCACAATCTCCTCATCCCTCACTGTGTACGTGTCCATCTCACTGTCCGGTGTGTATCACCCTGTCCTCACAATCTCCTCATCTGTAAATGTGAAGGTGTACATCACACTGTCCTGTGTGTATCACCCTGTCCTCACAATCTCCTCATCCCTCACTGTGAATGTCTCCATCTCACAGTCCGGTGTGTGTCACGCTGTCCTCACAATCTCCTCATACCTCACTGTGAACCCATCCAACTCACTGTCCGGTGTGTATCACTCTGTCCTCACAATCTCCTCATCCCTCACTGTGAACGTTTCCATCACACTGTCCGGTGTGTATCACCCTGTCTTCCCAATCTCCTCATCCCTCACTGTGAACGTGTACATCTTACAGTCCTGTGTGTATCACCCTGTCCTCACAATCTCCTTTCCCTCACTGTGAACCTGTCCATCTCACTGTCCGGTGTGTATCATCCTGACCTCACAATCTCCTGATCCCTCACTGTGAACGTGTCCATCTCACTATCCGGTGTGCATCACCCTGTCCTCACAATCTCCTCATCACTTGCTGTGAACTTTTCCATCTCTCTGTACGGTATGTATCACCCTGACTTCCGAATCTCCTCATCCCTCACTGTGAACGTGTCCATCTTACTGTCCTGTGTGTATCACACTGTCCTCACAATCTCCTTTCCCTCACTGTGAATGTCTCTATCTCACTGTCCGGTGTGTGTCACGCTGTCCTCACAATCTCCTCATCCCTCACTGTGAACCCATCCAACTCACTGTCCGGTGTGTATCACCCTGTCCTCACAATCTCCTCATCCCTCACTGTGAACGTTTCCATCACACTGTCCGGTGTGTATCACCCTGTCCTCACAATCTCCTCATACCTCACTGTGAACCCATCCAACTCACTGTCCGGTGTGTATCACTCAGTCCTCACAATCTCCTCATCCCTCACTGTAAACGTTTCCATCACCCTGTCCTCACAATCTCCTCATCCCTCACTGTGAACCTGTCCATATCAGTGTCCGATGTGTATCACCCGGACCTCACAATCTCCTGATCCCTCACTGTGAACGTGTCCATCTGACTGGTCTGTATGTATCACCCTGTTCTCACAATCTCCTCATCACTTGCTGTGAACTTTTCCATCTCTCTGTACGGTATGTATCACCCTGACTTCCGAATCTCCTCATCCCTCACTGTGAACGTGTCCATCTTACTGTCCTGTGTGTATCACACTGTACTCACAATCTGCTCATCCCTCACTGTGAACGTGTCCATCTGACTGTTCTGTATGTATCACCCTGTCCTCACAATCTGCTCATCCCTCACTGTGAACATGTCCATCTCACTGTCCGCTGTGTATCACCCTGTCCTCACAATCTCCTCATCCCTCACTGTGAACGTGTCCATCTCACTGTCCGGTGTGTATCACCCTTTTCCTCACAATCTCCTCATCCCTCACTGTGAACGTTTCCATCACACTGTCCGGTGTGTATCACCCTGTCTTCCCAATCTCCTCATCCCTCACTGTGAACGTGTACATCTTACTGTCCTGTGTGTATCACCCTGTCCTCACAATCTCCTTTCCCTCACTGTGAACCTGTCCATCTCACTGTCCGGTGTGTATCATCCTGACCTCACAATCTCCTGATCCCTCACTGTGAACGTGTCCATCTCACTATCCAGTGTGCATCACCCTGTCCTCACAATCTCCTCATACCTCACTGTGAACCCATCCAACTCACTGTCCGGTGTGTATCACTCTGTCCTCACAATCTCCTCATCCCTCACTGTAAACGTTTCCATCACCCTGTCCTCACAATCTCCTCATCCCTCACTGTGAACCTGTCCATATCAGTGTCCGATGTGTATCACCCTGACCTCACAATCTCCTGATCCCTCACTGTGAACGTGTCCATCTGACTGGTCTGTATGTATCACCCTGTTCTCACAATCTCCTCATCACTTGCTGTGAACTTTTCCATCTCTCTGTACGGTATGTATCACCCTGACTTCCGAATCTCCTCATCCCTCACTGTGAACGTGTCCATCTTACTGTCCTGTGTGTATCACACTGTCCTCACAATCTCCTTTCCCTCACTGTGAATGTCTCTATCTCACTGTCCGGTGTGTGTCACGCTGTCCTCACAATCTCCTCATCCCTCACTGTGAACCCATCCAACTCACTGTCCGGTGTGTATCACCCTGTCCTCACAATCTCCTCATCCCTCACTGTGAACGTTTCCATCACACTGTCCGGTGTGTATCACCCTGTCCTCACAATCTCCTCATACCTCACTGTGAACCCATCCAACTCACTGTCCGGTGTGTATCACTCTGTCCTCACAATCTCCTCATCCCTCACTGTAAACGTTTCCATCACCCTGTCCTCACAATCTCCTCATCCCTCACTGTGAACCTGTCCATATCAGTGTCCGATGTGTATCACCCGGACCTCACAATCTCCTGATCCCTCACTGTGAACGTGTCCATCTGACTGGTCTGTATGTATCACCCTGTTCTCACAATCTCCTCATCACTTGCTGTGAACTTTTCCATCTCTCTGTACGGTATGTATCACCCTGACTTCCGAATCTCCTCATCCCTCACTGTGAACGTGTCCATCTTACTGTCCTGTGTGTATCACACTGTACTCACAATCTGCTCATCCCTCACTGTGAACGTGTCCATCTGACTGTTCTGTATGTATCACCCTGTCCACACAATCTGCTCATCCCTCACTGTGAACATGTCCATCTCACTGTCCGCTGTGTATCACCCTGTCCTCACAATCTCCTCATCCCTCACTGTGAACGTGTCCATCTCACTGTCCGGTGTGTATCACCCTTTTCCTCACAATCTCCTCATCCCTCACTGTGAACGTTTCCATCACACTGTCCGGTGTGTATCACCCTGTCTTCCCAATCTCCTCATCCCTCACTGTGAACGTGTACATCTTACTGTCCTGTGTGTATCACCCTGTCCTCACAATCTCCTTTCCCTCACTGTGAACCTGTCCATCTCACTGTCCGGTGTGTATCATCCTGACCTCACAATCTCCTGATCCCTCACTGTGAACGTGTCCATCTCACTATCCGGTGTGCATCACCCTGTCCTCACAATCTCCTCATACCTCACTGTGAACCCATCCAACTCACTGTCCGGTGTGTATCACTCTGTCCTCACAATCTCCTCATCCCTCACTGTAAACGTTTCCATCACCCTGTCCTCACAATCTCCTCATCCCTCACTGTGAACCTGTCCATATCAGTGTCCGATGTGTATCACCCTGACCTCACAATCTCCTGATCCCTCACTGTGAACGTGTCCATCTGACTGGTCTGTATGTATCACCCTGTTCTCACAATCTCCTCATCACTTGCTGTGAACTTTTCCATCTCTCTGTACGGTATGTATCACCCTGACATCCGAATCTCCTCATCCCTCACTGTGAACGTGTCCATCTTACTGTCCTGTGTGTATCACACTGTCCTCACAATCTCCTTTCCCTCACTGTGAATGTCTCCATCTCACTGTCCGGTGTGTGTCACGCTGTCCTCACAATCTCCTCATCCCTCACTGTGAACCCATCCAACTCACTGTCCGGTGTGTATCACCCTGTCCTCACAATCTCCTCATCCCTCACTGTGAACGTTTCCATCACACTGTCCGGTGTGTATCACCCTGTCCTCACAATCTCCTCATCCCTCACTGTGAACCTGTCCATCTCACTGTCCGGTGTGTATCACCCTGACCTCACAATCTCCTGATCCCTCACTGTGAACGTGTCCATCTGACTGTTCTGTATGTATCACCCTGTTCTCACAATCTCCTCATCCCTTGCTGTGAACATTTCCATCTCTCTGTACGGTGTGTATCACCCTGTCTTCCCAATCTCCTCATCCCTCACTGTGAACGTGTACATCTTACTGTCCTGTGTGTATCACCCTTTCCTCACAATCTCCTTTCCCTCACTGTGAACCTGTCCATCTCACTGTCCGGTGTGTATCATCCTGACCTCACAATCTCCTGATCCCTCACTGTGAACGTGTCCATCTCACTATCCGGTGTGCATCACCCTGTCCTCACAATCTCCTCATACCTCACTGTGAACCCATCCAACTCACTGTCCGGTGTGTATCACTCTGTCCTCACAATCTCCTCATCCCTCACTGTGAACGTTTCCATCACCCTGTCCTCACAATCTCCTCATCCCTCACTATGAACCTGTCCATCTCACTGTCCGGTGTATATCACCCTGAACTCACAATCTCCTGATCCCTCACTGTGAACGTGTCCATCTGACTGTTCTGTATGTATCACCCTGTTCTCACAATCTCCTCATCACTTGCTGTGAACTTTTCCATCTCTCTGTATGGTATGTATCACCCTGTCTTCCGAATCTCCTCATCCCTCACTGTGAACGTGTCCATCTTACTGTCCTGTGTGTATCACCCTGTACTCACAATCTCCTCATCCCTCACTGTGAACTTGTCCATCTGACTGTTCTGTATGTATCACCCTGTCCTCACAATCTCCTCATCCCTCACTGTGAACATGTCCATCTCACTGTCCGCTGTGTATCACCCTGTCCGCACAATCTCCTGATCCCTCACTGTGAACGTGTCCATCTCACGGTCCGGTGTGTATCACCCTTTTCCTCACAATCTCCTCATCCCTCACTGTGAACGTGTCCATCTCACTGTCCGGTGTGTATCACCCTGTCATCACAATCTCCTCATCCCTCACTGTGAATGTCTCCATCTCACAGTCCGGTGTGTGTCACGCTGTCCTCACAATCTCCTCATACCTCACTGTGAACCCATCCAACTCACTGTCCGGTGTGTATCACTCTGTCCTCACAATCTCCTCATCCCTCACTGTGAACGTTTCCATCACACTGTCCGGTGTGTATCACCCTGTCTTCCCAATCTCCTCATCCCTCACTGTGAACGTGTACATCTTACAGTCCTGTGTGTATCACCCTGTCCTCACAATCTCCTTTCCCTCACTGTGAACCTGTCCATCTCACTGTCCGGTGTGTATCATCCTGACCTCACAATCTCCTAATCCCTCACTGTGAACGTGTCCATCTCACTATCCGGTGTGCATCACCCTGTCCTCACAATCTCCTCATACCTCACTGTGAACCCATCCAACTCACTGTCCGGTGTGTATCACTCTGTCCTCACAATCTCCTCATCCCTCACTGTAAACGTTTCCATCACCCTGTCCTCACAATCTCCTCATCCCTCACTGTGAACCTGTCCATATCAGTGTCCGATGTGTATCACCCTGACCTCACAATCTCCTGATCCCTCACTGTGAACGTGTCCATCTGACTGGTCTGTATGTATCACCCTGTTCTCACAATCTCCTCATCACTTGCTGTGAACTTTTCCATCTCTCTGTACGGTATGTATCACCCTGACTTCCGAATCTCCTCATCCCTCACTGTGAACGTGTCCATCTTACTGTCCTGTGTGTATCACACTGTCCTCACAATCTCCTTTCCCTCACTGTGAATGTCTCTATCTCACTGTCCGGTGTGTGTCACGCTGTCCTCACAATCTCCTCATCCCTCACTGTGAACCCATCCAACTCACTGTCCGGTGTGTATCACCCTGTCCTCACAATCTCCTCATCCCTCACTGTGAACGTTTCCATCACACTGTCCGGTGTGTATCACCCTGTCCTCACAATCTCCTCATACCTCACTGTGAACCCATCCAACTCACTGTCCGGTGTGTATCACTCTGTCCTCACAATCTCCTCATCCCTCACTGTAAACGTTTCCATCACCCTGTCCTCACAATCTCCTCATCCCTCACTGTGAACCTGTCCATATCAGTGTCCGATGTGTATCACCCGGACCTCACAATCTCCTGATCCCTCACTGTGAACGTGTCCATCTGACTGGTCTGTATGTATCACCCTGTTCTCACAATCTCCTCATCACTTGCTGTGAACTTTTCCATCTCTCTGTACGGTATGTATCACCCTGACTTCCGAATCTCCTCATCCCTCACTGTGAACGTGTCCATCTTACTGTCCTGTGTGTATCACACTGTACTCACAATCTGCTCATCCCTCACTGTGAACGTGTCCATCTGACTGTTCTGTATGTATCACCCTGTCCTCACAATCTGCTCATCCCTCACTGTGAACGTGTCCATCTCACTGTCCGGTGTGTATCACCCTTTTCCTCACAATCTCCTCATCCCTCACTGTGAACGTTTCCATCACACTGTCCGGTGTGTATCACCCTGTCTTCCCAATCTCCTCATCCCTCACTGTGAACGTGTACATCTTACTGTCCTGTGTGTATCACCCTGTCCTCACAATCTCCTTTCCCTCACTGTGAACCTGTCCATCTCACTGTCCGGTGTGTATCATCCTGACCTCACAATCTCCTGATCCCTCACTGTGAACGTGTCCATCTCACTATCCGGTGTGCATCACCCTGTCCTCACAATCTCCTCATACCTCACTGTGAACCCATCCAACTCACTGTCCGGTGTGTATCACTCTGTCCTCACAATCTCCTCATCCCTCACTGTAAACGTTTCCATCACCCTGTCCTCACAATCTCCTCATCCCTCACTGTGAACCTGTCCATATCAGTGTCCGATGTGTATCACCCTGACCTCACAATCTCCTGATCCCTCACTGTGAACGTGTCCATCTGACTGGTCTGTATGTATCACCCTGTTCTCACAATCTCCTCATCACTTGCTGTGAACTTTTCCATCTCTCTGTACGGTATGTATCACCCTGACATCCGAATCTCCTCATCCCTCACTGTGAACGTGTCCATCTTACTGTCCTGTGTGTATCACACTGTCCTCACAATCTCCTTTCCCTCACTGTGAATGTCTCCATCTCACTGTCCGGTGTGTGTCACGCTGTCCTCACAATCTCCTCATCCCTCACTGTGAACCCATCCAACTCACTGTCCGGTGTGTATCACCCTGTCCTCACAATCTCCTCATCCCTCACTGTGAACGTTTCCATCACACTGTCCGGTGTGTATCACCCTGTCCTCACAATCTCCTCATCCCTCACTGTGAACCTGTCCATCTCACTGTCCGGTGTGTATCACCCTGACCTCACAATCTCCTGATCCCTCACTGTGAACGTGTCCATCTGACTGTTCTGTATGTATCACCCTGTTCTCACAATCTCCTCATCCCTTGCTGTGAACATTTCCATCTCTCTGTACGGTGTGTATCACCCTGTCTTCCCAATCTCCTCATCCCTCACTGTGAACGTGTACATCTTACTGTCCTGTGTGTATCACCCTGTCCTCACAATCTCCTTTCCCTCACTGTGAACCTGTCCATCTCACTGTCCGGTGTGTATCATCCTGACCTCACAATCTCCTGATCCCTCACTGTGAACGTGTCCATCTCACTATCCGGTGTGCATCACCCTGTCCTCACAATCTCCTCATACCTCACTGTGAACCCATCCAACTCACTGTCCGGTGTGTATCACTCTGTCCTCACAATCTCCTCATCCCTCACTGTGAACGTTTCCATCACCCTGTCCTCACAATCTCCTCATCCCTCACTATGAACCTGTCCATCTCACTGTCCGGTGTATATCACCCTGAACTCACAATCTCCTGATCCCTCACTGTGAACGTGTCCATCTGACTGTTCTGTATGTATCACCCTGTTCTCACAATCTCCTCATCACTTGCTGTGAACTTTTCCATCTCTCTGTATGGTATGTATCACCCTGTCTTCCGAATCTCCTCATCCCTCACTGTGAACGTGTCCATCTTACTGTCCTGTGTGTATCACCCTGTACTCACAATCTCCTCATCCCTCACTGTGAACTTGTCCATCTGACTGTTCTGTATGTATCACCCTGTCCTCACAATCTCCTCATCCCTCACTGTGAACATGTCCATCTCACTGTCCGCTGTGTATCACCCTGTCCTCACAATCTCCTGATCCCTCACTGTGAACGTGTCCATCTCACGGTCCGGTGTGTATCACCCTTTTCCTCACAATCTCCTCATCCCTCACTGTGAACGTGTCCATCTCACTGTCCGGTGTGTATCACCCTGTCATCACAATCTCCTCATCCCTCACTGTGAACGTGTCCATTTCACTGTCTGGTGTGTATCACCCTGTCCTCACAATCTCCTCAGCCCTCCCTGTGAACGTAGCAATCTCACTGTCTGGAGTGTATCACCCTGTCCTCACAATCTCCTCATCCCTCACTGTGTACGTGTCCATCTCACTGTCCGGTGTGTATCACCCTGTCCTCACAATCTCCTCATCCCTCACTGTGAATGTCTCCATCTCACAGTCCGGTGTGTGTCACGCTGTCCTCACAATCTCCTCATACCTCACTGTGAACCCATCCAACTCACTGTCCGGTGTGTATCACTCTGTCCTCACAATCTCCTCATCCCTCACTGTGAACGTTTCCATCACACTGTCCGGTGTGTATCACCCTGTCTTCCCAATCTCCTCATCCCTCACTGTGAACGTGTACATCTTACTGTCCTGTGTGTATCACCCTGTCCTCACAATCTCCTTTCCCTCACTGTGAACCTGTCCATCTCACTGTCCGGTGTGTATCATCCTGACCTCACAATCTCCTGATCCCTCACTGTGAACGTGACCATCTCACTATCCGGTGTGCATCACCCTGTCCTCACAATCTCCTCATACCTCACTGTGAACCCATCCAACTCACTGTCCGGTGTGTATCACTCTGTCCTCACAATCTCCTCATCCCTCACTGTAAACGTTTCCATCACCCTGTCCTCACAATCTCCTCATCCCTCACTGTGAACCTGTCCATATCAGTGTCCGATGTGTATCACCCTGACCTCACAATCTCCTGATCCCTCACTGTGAACGTGTCCATCTGACTGGTCTGTATGTATCACCCTGTTCTCACAATCTCCTCATCACTTGCTGTGAACTTTTCCATCTCTCTGTACGGTATGTATCACCCTGACTTCCGAATCTCCTCATCCCTCACTGTGAACGTGTCCATCTTACTGTCCTGTGTGTATCACACTGTACTCACAATCTGCTCATCCCTCACTGTGAACGTGTCCATCTGACTGTTCTGTATGTATCACCCTGTCCTCACAATCTGCTCATCCCTCACTGTGAACATGTCCATCTCACTGTCCGCTGTGTATCACCCTGTCCTCACAATCTCCTCATCCCTCACTGTGAACGTGTCCATCTCACTGTCCGGTGTGTATCACCCTTTTCCTCACAATCTCCTCATCCCTCACTGTGAACGTGTCCATCTCACTGTCCAGTGTGTATCACCCTGTCCTTTTAATTTCCTCATCACTCACTGTGAACTTGTCCATCTCACTGTTCGGTGTGTATCACCCTGTCATCACAATCTCCTCATCCCTCACTGTGAACGTGTCCATCTCACTGTCCGGTGTGTATCACCCTGTCATCACAATCTCCACATTCCTCATTATGAACCTGTCCATCTCACTGTCCGGTGCGTATCACCCTGTCCTCACAATCTCCTCATCCCTCACTGTGAACGTCTCCATCTCACTGTCCGGTGTGTATCACCCTGTCCTCACAATCTCCTCACAATCTCCTCATCCCTCACTGTGAACGTGACAATCTCACTGTCCGGTGTGTATCACCCTGTCATCACAATCTCCTCATTCCTCATTATGAACCTGTCCATCTCACTGTCCGGTGCGTATCACCCTGTCCTCACAATCTCCTCATCCCTCACTGTGAACGTGTCCATCTCACTGTCCGGTGTGTATCACCCTGTCCTCACAATCTCCTCATCCCTCACTGTGAACGTGTCCATCTCACTGTCCGGTGTGTATCACCCTGTCATCACAATCTCCTCATTCCTCATTATGAACCTGTCCATCTCACTGTCCGGTGCGTATCACCCTGTCCTCACAATCTCCTCATCCCTCACTGTGAACGTGTCCATCTCACTGTCCGGTGTGTATCACCCTGTCATCCCAATCTCCTCATCCTTCACTGTGAACGTCTCCATCTCACTGTCCGGTGTGTATCACCCTGTCCTCACAATCTCCTCATCCCTCACTGTGAACGTGTCCATCTTACTGTCCTGTGTGTATCACCCTGAACTCACAACTCCTCATCCCTCACTGTGAACGTGTCCATCTGACTGTTCTGTATGTATCACCCTGTCCTCACAATCTCCTCATCCCTCACTGTGAACGTGTCCATCTCACAGTCCGGTGTGTATCACGCTGTCCTCACAATCTCCTCATCCCTCACTGTGAACGTGACAATCTCACTGTCCGGTGTGTATCACCCTGTCCTCACAATCTCCTCATCCCTCACTGTGAATGTCTCCATCTCACTGTCCGGTGTGTGTCACGCTGTCCTCACAATCTCCTCATCCCTCACTGTGAACCCATCCAACTCAGTGTCCGGTGTGTATCATCCTGACCTCACAATCTCATGATCCCTCACTGTGAACGTGTCCATCTCACTATCCGGTGTGCATCACTCTGTCCTCACAATCTCCTCATACCTCACTGTGAAACCATCCAACTCACTGTCCGGTGTGTATCACTCTGTCCTCACAATCTCCTCATCCCTCACTGTGAACGTTTCCATCACCCTGTCCTCACAATCTCCTCATCCCTCACTATGAACCTGTCCATCTCACTGTCCGGTGTGTATCACCCTGAACTCACAATCTCCTGATCCCTCACTGTGAACGTGTCCATCTGACTGTTCTGTATGTATCACCCTGTTCTCACAATCTCCTCATCACTTGCTGTGAACTTTTCCATCTCTCTGTATGGTATGTATCACCCTGTCTTCCGAATCTCCTCATCCCTCACTGTGAACGTGTCCATCTTACTGTCCTGTGTGTATCACCCTGAACTCACAATCTCCTCATCCCTCACTGTGAACGTGTACTTCTCACTGTCTGGTGTGTATCACCCTATCCTCACAATCTCCTCATCCCTCACTGTGATCGTGTCCATCTCACTGTCCGGTGAGTATCACCCTGTCCTCACAATCTCCTCATCCCTCACTGTGAACGTACCCAACTCACTCTCCCGTGTGTATCACCCTGTCCTCACAATCTCCTCATCCCTCACTGTGAACGTGTCCATCTGACTGTTCTGTATGTATCACCCTGTCCTCACAATCTCCTCATCCCTCACTGTGAACGTGTCCATCTCACTGTCCGGTGTGTATCACCCTGTCCTCTCAATCTCCTCATCCCTCACTGTGAACGTGACAATCTCACTGTCTTGTGTGTATCACCCTGTCCTCACAATCACCTCATCCCTCACTGTGAACGTGTCCATCACACTGTCTTGTGTGTATCACCCTGTCCTCACAATCTCCTCATCCCTCACTGTGATCGTGTCCATCTCACTGTCCGGTGAGTATCACCCTGTCCTCACAATCTCCTCATCCCTCACTGTGAATGTGTCCATCTCACTGTCCGGTGTGTATCACCCTGTACTCACAATCTCCTCATCCCTCACTGTGAACGTTTCGATCTCTCTGTCTGGTGTGTAACACCCTGTCTTCCCAATATCCTCATCTCTCACTGTGAATGTGTCCATCTCACTGTCCGGTGTGTATCACCCTGTCCTCACAATCTCCTCATTCCTCACTGTGAACCCATCCAACTCACTGTCCAGTGTGTATCACTCTGTCCTCACAATCTCCTCATCCCTCTCTGTGAACATTTCCATCTCACTGTCCGGTGTGGATCACCCTGTCCTCACAATCTCCTCATCCCTCACTGTGAACCTGTCCATCTCACTCTCCGGTGTGTATCATCCTGACCTCACAATCTCCTGATCCCTCACTGTGAACGTGTCCATCTCACTATCCGGTGTGCATCACACTGTCCTCACAATCTCCTCATACCTCACTGTGAACCCATCCAACTCACTGTCCGGTGTGTATCACTCTGTCCTCACAATCTCCTCATCCCTCACTGTGAACGTGTACATCTTACTGTCCTGTGTGTATCACCCTGTCCTCACAATCTCCTTTCCCTCACTGTGAACCTGTCCATCTCACTGTCCGGTGTGTATCATCCTGACCTCACAATCTCCTGATCCCTCACTGTGAACGTGACCATCTCACTATCCGGTGTGCATCACCCTGTCCTCACAATCTCCTCATACCTCACTGTGAACCCATCCAACTGACTGTCCGGTGTGTATCACTCTGTCCTCACAATCTCCTCACCCCTCACTGTGAACGTTTCCATCACCCTGTCCTCACAATCTCCTAATCCCTCACTGTGAACCTGTCCATCTCAGTGTCCAATGTGTATCACCCTGACCTCACAATCTCCTGATCCCTCACTGTGAACGTGTCCATCTGACTGGTCTGTATGTATCACCCTGTTCTCACAATCTCCTCATCACTTGCTGTGAACTTTTCCATCTCTCTGTACGGTATGTATCACCCTGTCTTCCGAATCTCCTCATCCCTCACTGTGAACGTGTCCATCTTACTGTCCTGTGTGTATCACCCTGTACTCACAATCTGCTCATCCCTCACTGTGAACGTGTCCATCTGACTGTTCTGTATGTATCACCCTGTCCTCACAATCTCCTCATCCCTCACTGTGAACATGTCCATCTCACTATCCGCTGTGTTTCACCCTGTCCTCACAATCTCCTGATCCCTCACTGTGAACGTGTCCATCTCACTGTCCGGTGTGTATCACCCTTTTCCTCACAATCTCCTCATCCCTCACTGTGAACGTGTCCATCTCACTGTCCAGTGTGTATCACCCTGTCCTCTCAATTTCCTCATCACTCACTGTGAACGTGTCCATCTCACTGTCCGGTGTGTATCACCCTGTCATCACAATCTCCTCATCCCTCACTGTTAACGTGTCCATTTCACTGTCCGGTGTGTATCACCCTGTCATCACAATCTCCTCATTCCTCATTGTGAACCTGTCCATCTCACTGTCCGGTGTGTATCACCCTGTCCTCACAATCTCCTCATCGCTCCCTGTGAACGTAGCAATCTCACTGTCTGGAGTGTATCACCCTGTCCTCACAATCTCCTCATCCCTCACTGTGAACGTCTCCATCTCACTCTCCGGTGTGTATCACCCTGTCCTCACAATCTCCTCACAATCTCCTCATCCCTCACTGTGAACGTGACAATCTCACTGTCCGGTGTGTATCACCCTGTCCTCACAATCTCCTCATTCCTCACTGTGAACCTGTTCATCTCAATGTCCGGGGTTTATCACCCTGTCCTCACAATCTCCTCATCTGTAACTGTGAAAGTGTACATCACACTGTCCTGTGTGTATCACCCTGTCCTCACAATCTCCTCATCCCTCACTGTGAATGTCTCCATCTCACTGTCCGGTGTGTGTCACGCTGTCCTCACAATCTCCTCATACCTCACTGTGAACCCATCCAACTCACTGTCCGGTGTGTATCACTCTGTCCTCACAATCTCCTCATCCCTCACTGTGAACGTTTCCATCACACTGTCCGGTGTGTATCACCCTGTCCTCACAATCTCCTCATCCCTCACTGTGAACCTGTCCATCTCACTGTCCGGTGTGTATCACCCTGACCTCACAATCTCCTGATCCCTCACTGTGAACGTGTCCATCTGACTGTTCTGTATGTATCACCCTGTTCTCACAATCTCCTCATCCCTTGCTGTGAACATTTCCATCTCTCTTTACGGTGTGTATCACCCTGTCTTCCCAATCTCCTCATCCCTCACAGTGAACGTGTACATCTTACTGTCCTGTGTGAATCACCCTGTCCTCACAATCTCCTTTCCCTCACTGTGAACCTGTCTATCTCACTGTCCGGTGTGTATCATCCTGACCTCACAATCTCCTGATCCCTCACTGTGAAAGTGTCCATCTCACTATCCGGTGTGCATCACCCTGTCCTCACAATCTCCTCATACCTCACTGTGAACCCATCCAACTCACTGTCCGGTGTGTATCACTCTGTCCTCACAATCTCCTCATCCCTCACTGTGAACGTTTCCATCACCCTGTCCTCACAATCTCCTCATCCCTCACTATGAACCTGTCCATCTCACTGTCCGGTGTGTATCACCCTGAACTCACAATCTCCTCATCCCTCACTGTGAACCTGTCCATCTCACTCTCCAGTGTGTATCATCCTGACCTCACAATCTCCTGATCCCTCACTGTGAACGTGTCCATCTCACTATCCGGTGTGCATCACACTGTCCTCACAATCTCCTCATCCCTCACTGTGAACCCATCCAACTCACTGTCCGGTGTGTATCACTCTGTCCTCACAATCTCCTCATCCCTCACTGTGAACGTTTCCATCACACTGTCCGGTGTGTATCACCCTGTCCTCACAATCTCCTCATCCCTCACTGTGAACATGTCCATCTCACTGTCCGGTGTGTATCACCCTGACCTCACAATCTCCTGATCCCTCACTGTGAACGTGTCCATCTGACTGTTCTGTATGTATCACCCTGTTCTCACAATCTCCTCATCCCTTGCTGTGAACATTTCCATCTCTCTGTACGGTGTGTATCACCCTGTCTTCCCAATCTCCTCATCCCTCACTGTGAACGTGTACATCTTACTGTCCTGTGTGTATCACCCTGTCCTCACAATCTCCTTTCCCTCACTGTGAACCTGTCCATCTCACTGTCCGGTGTGTATCACTCTGTCCTCACAATCTCCTCATCCCTCACTGTGAACGTTTCCATCACACTGTCCGGTGTGTATCACCCTGTCCTCACAATCTCCTCATACCTCACTGTGAACCCATCCAACTCACTGTCCGGTGTGTATCACTCTGTCCTCACAATCTCCTCATCCCTCACTGTGAACGTTTCCATCACCCTGTCCTCACAATCTCCTCATCCCTCACTGTGAAAGTGTACATCACACTGTCCTGTGTGTATCACCCTGTCCTCACAATCTCCTCATCCCTCACTGTGAACCTGTCCATCTCAGTGTCCGATGTGTATCACCCTGACCTCACAATCTCCTGATCCCTCACTGTGAACGTGTCCATCTGACTGTTCTGTATGTATCACCCTGTTCTTACAATCTCCTCATCACTTGCTGTGAACTTTTCCATCTCTCTGTACGGTATGTATCACCCTGTCTTCCGAATCTCCTCATCCCTCACTGTGAACGTGTCCATCTGACTGTTATGTATGTATCACCCTGTCCTCACAATCTCCTCATCCCTCACTGTGAACATGTCCATCTCACTGTCCGCTGTGTATCACCCTGTCCTCACAATCTCCTGATCCCTCACTGTGAACGTGTCCATCTCACTGTCCGGTGTGTATCACCCTGTCATCACAATCTCCTCATCCCTCACTGTGAACGTGTCCATCTCACTGTCCGGTGTGTATCACCCTGTCCTCACAATCTCCTGATCCCTCACTGTGAACGTGTCCATCTCACTGTCCGGTGTGTATCACCCTGTCATCACAATCTCCTCATCCCTCACTGTGAACGTGTCCATCTCACTGTCCGGTGTGTATCACCCTGTCATCACAATCTCCTCATTCCTCATTGTGAACCTGTCCATCTCACTGTCCGGTGTGTATCACCCTGTCCTCACAATCTCCTCATTCCTCACTGTGAACCTGTTCATCTCAATGTCCGGGGTTTATCACCCTGTCCTCACAATCTCCTCATCCCTCACTGTGAATGTCTCCATCTCACTGTCCGGTGTGTGTCACGCTGTCCTCACAATCTCCTC
The DNA here is from genome assembly GCF_048418815.1 of Hemitrygon akajei. NCBI lineage: Eukaryota > Metazoa > Chordata > Chondrichthyes > Myliobatiformes > Dasyatidae > Hemitrygon > Hemitrygon akajei. Next base: position 816,970 of record NC_133130.1, read on the forward strand.
ATCCCTCACTGTGAACCCATCCAACTCACTGTCCGGTGTGTATCACTCTGTCCTCACAATCTCCTCATCCCTCACTGTGAACATTTCCATCACACTGTCCGGTGCGTATCACCCTGTCCTCACAATCTCCTCATCCCTCACTGTGAACCTGTCCATCTCACTGTCCGGTGTGTATCACCCTGACCTCACAATCTCCTGATCCCTCACTGTGAACGTGTCCATCTGACTGTTCTGTATGTATCACCCTGTTCTCACAATCTCCTCATCCCTTGCTGTGAACATTTCCATCTCTCTGTACGGTGTGTATCACCCTGTCTTCCCAATCTCCTCATCCCTCACTGTGAACGTGTACATCTTACTGTCCTGTGTGTATCACCCTGTCCTCACAATCTCCTTTCCCTCACTGTGAACCAGTCCATCTCACTGTCCGGTGTGTATCATCCTGACCTCACAATCTCCTGATCCCTCACTGTGAACGTGTCCATCTCACTATCCCGTGTTCATCACCCTGTCCTCACAATCTCCTCATACCTCACTGTGAACCCATCCAACTCACTGTCCGGTGTGTATCACTCTGTCCTCACAATCTCCTCATCACTCACTGTGAACGTTTCCATCACCCTGTCCTCACAATCTCCTCATCCCTCACTATGAACCTGTCCATCTCACTGTCCGGTGTGTATCACCCTGAACTCACAATCTCCTGATCCCTCACTGTGAACGTGTCCATCTGACTGTTCTGTATGTATCACCCTGTCCTCACAATCTCCTCATCCCTCACTATGAACCTGTCCATCTCACTGTCCGGTGTGTATCACCCTGAACTCACAATCTCCTGATCCCTCACTGTGAACGTGTCCATCTGACTGTTCTGTCTGTATCACCCTGTTCTCACAATCTCCTCATCACTTGCTGTGAACTTTTCCATCTCTCTGTATGGTATGTATCACACTGTCTTCCGAATCTGCTCTTCCCTCACTGTGAACGTGTCCATCTGACTGTTCTGTATGTATCACCCTGTCCTCACAATCTCCTCATCACTCACTGTGAACGTGTCCATCTCACTGTCCGGTGTGTAACACCCTGTCATCACAATCTCCTCATACCTCACTGTGAACGTGTCCATCTCACTGTCTGGTGTGTATCACCCTGTCCTCACAATCTCCTCAGCCCTCCCTGTGAACGTAGCAATCTCACTGTCTGGAGAGTATCACCCTGTCCTCACAATCTCCTCATCCCTCACTGTGTACGTGTCCATCTCACTGTCCGGTGTGTATCACCCTGTCCTCACAATCTCCTCATCTGTAACTGTGAAAGTGTACATCACACTGTCCTGTGTGTATCACCCTGTCCTCACAATCTCCTCATCCCTCACTGTGAATGTCTCCATCTCACTGTCCGGTGTGTGTCACGCTGTCCTCACAATCTCCTCATACCTCACTGTGAACCCATCCAACTCACTGTCCGGTGTGTATCACTCTGTCCTCACAATCTCCTCATCCCTCACTGTGAACGTTTCCATCACACTGTCCGGTGTGTATCACCCTGTCCTCACAATCTCCTCATCCCTCACTGTGAACGTGTCCATCTCACTGTCTGGTGTGTATCACCCTGTCCTCACAATCTCCTCAGTCCTCCCTGTGAACGTAGCAATCTCACTGTCTGGAGTGTATCACCCTGTCCTCACAATCTCCTCATCCATCACTGTGTACGTGTCCATCTCACTGTCCGGTGTGTATCACCCTGTCCTCACAATCTCCTCATCTGTAAATGTGAAAGTGTACATCACACTGTCCTGTGTGTATCACCCTGTCCTCACAATCTCCTCATCCCTCACTGTGAATGTCTCCATCTCACAGTCCGGTGTGTGTCACGCTGTCCTCACAATCTCCTCATACCTCACTGTGAACCCATCCAACTCACTGTCCGGTGTGTATCACCCTGTCCTCACAATCTCCTCATCCCTCACTGTGAACGTGTCCATCTTACTGTCCTGTGTGTATCACCCTGTCCTCACAATCTCCTTTCCCTCACTGTGAACCTGTCCATCTCACTGTCCGGTGTGTATCATCCTGACCTCACAATCTCCTGATCCCTCACTGTAACGTGTCCATCTCACTATCCGGTGTGTATCACCCTGTCCTCACAATCTCCTCATTCCTCACTGTGAACCTGTTCATCTCAATGTCCGGGGTTTATCACCCTGTCCTCACAATCTCCTCATCTGTAACTGTGAAAGTGTACATCACACTGTCCTGTGTGTATCACCCTGTCCTCACAATCTCCTCATCCCTCACTGTGAACCTGTCCATCTCAGTGTCCGATGTGTATCACCCTGACCTCACAATCTCCTGATCCCTCACTGTGAACGTGTCCATCTGACTGGTCTGTATGTATCACCCTGTTCTCACAATCTCCTCATCACTTGCTGTGAACTTTTCCATCTCTCTGTACGGTATGTATCACCCTGTCTTCCGAATCTCCTCATCCCTCACTGTGAACGTGTCCATCTTACTGTCCTGTGTGTATCACCCTGTACTCACAATCTGCTCATCCCTCACTGTGAACGTGTCCATCTGACTGTTATGTATGTATCACCCTGTCCTCACAATCTCCTCATCCCTCACTGTGAACATGTCCATCTCACTGTCCGCTGTGTATCACCCTGTCCTCACAATCTCCTGATCCCTCACTGTGAACGTGTCCATCTCACTGTCCGGTGTGTCTCACCCTTTTCCTCACAATCTCCTCATCCCTCACTGTGAACGTGTCCATCTCACTGTCCAGTGTGTATCACCCTGTTCTCACAATCTCCTCATCACTTGCTGTGAACTTTTCCATCTCTCTGTATGGTATGTATCACCCTGTCTTCCGAATCTGCTCATCCCTCACTGTGAACGTGTCCATCTTACTGTCCTGTGTGTATCACCCTGTACTCACAATCTCCTCATCCCTCACTGTGAACGTGTCCATCTGACTGTTCTGTATGTATCACCCTGTCCTCACAATCTCCTCATCCCTCACTGTGAACATGTCCATCTCACTGTCCGGTGTGTATCATCCTGACCTCACAATCTCCTGATCCCTCTCTGTGAAAGTGTCCATCTCACTATCCGGTGTGCATCACCCTGTCCTCACAATCTCCTCATACCTCACTGTGAACCCATCCAACTCACTGTCCGGTGTGTATCACTCTGTCCTCACAATCTCCTCATCCCTCACTGTGAACGTTTCCATCACCCTGTACTCACAATCTCCTCATCCCTCACTGTGAACCTGTCCATCTGACTGTTCTGTATGTATCACCCTGTCCTCACAATCTCCTCATCCCTCACTGTGAACGTGTACATCTTACTGTCCTGTGTGAATCACCCTGTCCTCACAATCTCCTTTCCCTCACTGTGAACCTGTCCATCTCACTGTCCGGTGTGTATCATCCTGACCTCACAATCTCCTGATCCCTCACTGTGAAAGTGTCCATCTCACTATCCGGTGTGCATCACCCTGTCCTCACAATCTCCTCATACCTCACTGTGAACCCATCCAACTCACTGTCCGGTGTGTATCACTCTGTCCTCACAATCTCCTCATCCCTCACTGTGAACGTTTCCATCACCCTGTCCTCACAATCTCCTCATCCCTCACTGTGAACCTGTCCATCTCAGTGTCCGATGTGTATCACCCTGACCTCACAATCTCCTGATCCCTCACTGTGAACGTGTCCATCTGACTGGTCTGTATGTATCACCCTGTTCTCACAATCTCCTCATCACTTGCTGTGAACTTTTCCATCTCTCTGTACGGTATGTATCACCCTGTCTTCCGAATCTCCTCACCCCTCACTGTGAACGTGTCCATCTTACTGTCCTGTGTGTATCACCCTGTACTCACAATCTGCTCATCCCTCACTGTGAACGTGTCCATCTGACTGTTCTGTATCTATCACCCTGTCCTCACAATCTCCTCATCCCTCACTGTGAACATGTCCATCTCACTGTCCGCTGTGTATCACCCTGTCCTCACAATCTCCTGATCCCTCACTGTGAACGTGTCCATCTCACTGTCCGGTGTGTATCACCCTTTTCCTCACAATCTCCTCATCCCTCACTGTGTACGTGTCCATCTCACTGTCCAGTGTGTATCACCCTGTCCTCTCAATTTCCTCATCACTCACTGTGAACATGTCCATCTCACTGTCCGGTATGTATCACCCTGTCATCACAATCTCCTCATTCCTCATTGTGAACCTGTCCATCTCACTGTCCGGTGTGTATCACCCTGTCCTCACAATCTCCTCATCCCTCACTGTGAACGTCTCCATCTCACTGTCCGGTGTGTATCACCCTGTCCTCACAATCTCCTCACAATCTCCTCATCCCTCACTGTGAACGTGACAATCTCACTGTCCGGTGTGTATCACCCTGTCCTCACAATCTCCTCATCCCTCACTGTGAACGTGACAATCTCACTGTCCGGTGTGTATCACCGTGTCCTCACAATCTCCTCACAATCTCCTCATTCCTCACTGTGAACCTGTTCATCTCAATGTCCGGGGTTTATCACCCTGTCCTCACAATCTCCTCATCTGTAACTGTGAAAGTGTACATCACACTGTCCTGTGTGTATCACCCTGTCCTCACAATCTCCTCATCCCTCACTGTGAATGTCTCCATCTCACTGTCCGGTGTGTGTCACGCTGTCCTCACAATCTCCTCATACCTCACTGTGAACCCATCCAACTCACTGTCCGGTGTGTATCACTCTGTCCTCACAATCTCCTCATCCCTCACTGTGAACGTTTCCATCACACTGTCCGGTGTGTATCACCCTGTCCTCACAATCTCCTCATCCCTCACTGTGAACCTGTCCATCTCACTGTCCGGTGTGTATCACCCTGTCCTCACAATCTCCTCATCCCTCACTGTGAACGTCTCCATCTCACTGTCCGGTGTGTATCACCCTGTCCTCACAATCTCCTCACAATCTCCTCATCCCTCACTGTGAACGTGACAATCTCACTGTCCGGTGTGTATCACCCTGTCCTCACAATCTCCTCATTCCTCACTGTGAACGTGTCCATCTCACTGTCCGGTGTGTATCACCCTGTCCTCACAATCTCCTCACAATCTCCTCATCCCTCACTGTGAACGTCTCCATCTCACTGTCCGGTGTGTATCACCCTGTCCTCACAATCTCCTCACAATCTCCTCATCCCTTACTGTGAACGTGACAATCTCACTGTCCGGTGTGTATCACCCTGTCCTCACAATCTCCTCATTCCTCACTGTGAACCTGTTCATCTCAATGTCCGGTGTGTATCACCCTGTCCTCACAATCTCCTCATCTGTAACTGTGAAAGTGTACATCACACTGTCCTGTGTGTATCACCCTGTCCTCACAGTCTCCTCATCCCTGACTGTGAATGTCTCCATCTCACTGTCCGGTGTGTGTCACGCTGTCCTCACAATCTCCTCATCCCTCACTGTGAACCCATCCATCTCACTGTCCAGTGTGTATCACCCTGTCCTCTCAATTTCCTCATCACTCACTGTGAACGTGTCCATCTCACTGTCCTGTGTGTATCACCCTGTCATCACAATCTCCTCATACCTCACTGTGAACGTGTCCATCTCACTGTCTGGTGTGTATCACCCTGTCCTCACAATTTCCTCATCACTCACTGTGAACGTGTCCATCTCACTGTCCTGTGTGTATCACCCTGTCATCACAATCTCCTCATACCTCCCTGTGAACGTAGCAATCTCACTGTCTGGAGAGTATCACCCTGTCCTCACAATCTCCTCATCCCTCACTGTGAACGTGTCCATCTCACTGTCCTGTGTGTATCACCCTGTCATCACAATCTCCTCATACCTCACTGTGAACGTGTCCATCTCACTGTCTGGTGTGTATCACCCTGTCCTCACAATCTCCTCAGCCCTCCCTGTGAACGTAGCAATCTCACTGTCTGGAGAGTATCACCCTGTCCTCACAATCTCCTCATCCCTCACTGTGAACGTTTCCATCACACTGTCCGGTGTGTATCACCCTGTCCTCACAATCTCCTCATCCCTCACTGTGAACGTGTCCATCTCACTGTCTGGTGTGTATCACCCTGTCCTCACAATCTCCTCAGCCCTCCCTGTGAACGTAGCAATCTCACTGTCTGGAGTGTATCACCCTTTCCTCACAATCTCCTCATCCCTCACTGTGTACGTGTCCATCTCACTGTCCGGTGTGTATCACCCTGTCCTCACAATCTCCTCATCTGTAAATGTGAAAGTGTACATCACACTGTCCTGTGTGTATCACCCTGTCCTCACAATCTCCTCATCCCTCACTGTGAACGTATCCATCTCACAGTCCGGTGTGTGTCACGCTGTCCTCACAATCTCCTCATACCTCACTGTGAACCCATCCAACTCACTGTCCGGTGTGTATCACTCTGTCCTCACAATCTCCTCATCCCTCACTGTGAACTTTTCCATCACACTGTCCGGTGTGTATCAACCTGTCCTCACAATCTCCTCATCTGTAAATGTGAAAGTGTACATCACACTGTCCTGTGTGTATCACCCTGTCCTCACAATCTCCTCATCCCTCACTGTGAACGTATCCATCTCACAGTCCGGTGTGTGTCACGCTGTCCTCACAATCTCCTGATACCTCACTGTGAACCCATCCAACTCACTGTCCGGTGTGTATCACTCTGTCCTCACAATCTCCTCATCCCTCACTGTGAACTTTTCCATCACACTGTCCGGTGTGTATCACCCTGTCCTCACAATCTCCTCATCCCTCACTGTGAACCTGTCCATCTCACTGTCCGGTGTGTATCACCCTGACCTCACAATCTCCTGATCCCTCACTGTGAACGTGTCCATCTGACTGTTCTGTATGTATCACCCTGTTCTCACAATCTCCTCATCCCTTGCTGTGAACATTTCCATCTCTCTGTACGGTGTGTATCACCCTGTCTTCCCAATCTCCTCATACCTCACTGTGAACTTGTACATCTTACTGTCCTGTCTGTATCACCCTGTCCTCACAATCTCCTTTCCCTCACTGTGAACCTGTCCATCTCACTGTCCGGTGTGTATCATCCTGACCTCACAATCTCCTGATCCCTCACTGTAACGTGTCCATCTCACTATCCGGTGTGTATCACCCTGTCCTCACAATCTCCTCATTCCTCACTGTGAACCTGTTCATCTCAATGTCCGGTGTGTATCACCCTGTCCTCACAATCTCCTCATCTGTAACTGTGAAAGTGTACATCACACTGTCCTGTGTGTATCACCCTGTCCTCACAATCTCTCATCCCTCACTGTGAACCTGTCCATCTCAGTGTCCGATGTGTATCACCCTGACCTCACAATCTCCTGATCCCTCACTGTGAACGTGTCCATCTGACTGTTCTGTATGTATCACCCTGTTCTCACAATCTCCTCATCACTTGCTGTGAACTTTTCCACCTCTCTGTATGGTATGTATCACCCTGTCTTCCGAATCTCCTCATCCCTCACTGTGAACGTGTCCATCTCACTGTCCTGTGTGTATCGCCCTGTACTCACAATCTCCTCATCCCTCACTGTGAACGTATCAATCTCACTGTCTGGAGTGTATCACACTATCCTCACAATGTCCTCATCCCTCACTGTGAACGTGTCCTTCTCACTGTCTGGTGTGTATCACCCTATACTCAAAATCTCCTCATCCCTGACTGAGAACGTGTCCATCTCACTGTCCGGTGTGTATCACCCTGTCATCACAATCTCCACATCCCTCACTGTGAACGTGTCAATCTCACTGCCTGTTGTGTATCACCCTGTGCTCACAATCTCCTCACAATTTCCTCATCCCTCACTGTGAACGTGTTCATCTCACTGTCCGGTGTGTATCACCCAGTCCTCACAATCTCCTCATCCCTCACTGTGAACGTGTCCATCTCACGGTCAGGTGTGTATCACCCTGTCCTCACAATCTCCTCATCCCTCACTGTGAACGTGTCCATCCCACTGTCCGCTGTGTATCCCTCTGTCCCCACAATCTCCTCATCCCACACTGTGAACGTGTCCATCTCACTGTCCGGTGTGTATCACCCTGTCCTCACAATCTCCTCATCCCTCACTGTGAACGTGTCCATCTCACTGTCCGGTGTGTATCACCCTGTCCTCACAATCTCCTCATCCCTCACTGTGAACGTGTCCATCTCACTGACCGGTTTGTATCACCCTGTCCTCACAATCTCCTCATCCGTCACTGTGAACGTGTCCAATTCACTCTCCCGTGTGTATCACCCTGTCTTCACAATCTCCTCATCCCTCACTGTGAACCTGTCCATCTCACTGTCCGGTGTGTATCACCCTGACCTCACAATCTCCTGATCCCTCACTGTGAACGTGTCCATCTGACTGTTCTGTATGTATCACCCTGTTCTCACAATCTCCTCATCCCTTGCTGTGAACATTTCCATCTCTCTGTACGGTGTGTATCACCCTGTCTTCCCAATCTCCTCATACCTCACTGTGAACTTGTACATCTTACTGTCCTGTCTGTATCACCCTGTCCTCACAATCTCCTTTCCCTCACTGTGAACCTGTCCATCTCACTGTCCGGTGTGTATCATCCTGACCTCACAATCTCCTGATCCCTCACTGTAACATGTCCATCTCACTATCCAGTGTGTATCACCCTGTCCTCACAATCTCCTCATTCCTCACTGTGAACCTGTTCATCTCAATGTCCGGTGTGTATCACCCTGTCCTCACAATCTCCTCATCTGTAACTGTGAAAGTGTACATCACACTGTCCTGTGTGTATCACCCTGTCCTCACAATCTCTCATCCCTCACTGTGAACCTGTCCATCTCAGTGTCCGATGTGTATCACCCTGACCTCACAATCTCCTGATCCCTCACTGTGAACGTGTCCATCTGACTGTTCTGTATGTATCACCCTGTTCTCACAATCTCCTCATCACTTGCTGTGAACTTTTCCATCTCTCTGTATGGTATGTATCACCCTGTCTTCCGAATCTCCTCATCCCTCACTGTGAACGTGTCCATCTCACTGTCCTGTGTGTATCGCCCTGTACTCACAATCTCCTCATCCCTCACTGTGAACGTATCAATCTCACTGTCTGGAGTGTATCACACTATCCTCACAATGTCCTCATCCCTCACTGTGAACGTGTCCTTCTCACTGTCTGGTGTGTATCACCCTATACTCAAAATCTCCTCATCCCTGACTGAGAACGTGTCCATCTCACTGTGCGGTGTGTATCACCCTGTCCTCACAAATTCCTCATCACTCACTGTGAACGTGTCCATCTCACTGTCCGGTGTGTATCACCCTGTCCTCACAATCTCCTCATCCCTCACTGTGAATGAGTCCATCTCACTGTCCTGTGTGTATCACCCTGTCCTCACAATCTCCTCATCCCTCACTGTGAACGTATCCATCTCACAGTCCGGTGTGTGTCACGCTGTCCTCACAATCTCCTCATACCTCACTGTGAACCCATCCAACTCACTGTCCGGTGTGTATCACTCTGTCCTCACAATCTCCTCATCCCTCACTGTGAACTTTTCCATCACACTGTCCGGTGTGTATCAACCTGTCCTCACAATCTCCTCATCTGTAAATGTGAAAGTGTACATCACACTGTCCTGTGTGTATCACCCTGTCCTCACAATCTCCTCATCCCTCACTGTGAACGTATCCATCTCACAGTCCGGTGTGTGTCACGCTGTCCTCACAATCTCCTGATACCTCACTGTGAACCCATCCAACTCACTGTCCGGTGTGTATCACTCTGTCCTCACAATCTCCTCATCCCTCACTGTGAACTTTTCCATCACACTGTCCGGTGTGTATCACCCTGTCCTCACAATCTCCTCATCCCTCACTGTGAACCTGTCCATCTCACTGTCCGGTGTGTATCACCCTGACCTCACAATCTCCTGATCCCTCACTGTGAACGTGTCCATCTGACTGTTCTGTATGTATCACCCTGTTCTCACAATCTCCTCATCCCTTGCTGTGAACATTTCCATCTCTCTGTACGGTGTGTATCACCCTGTCTTCCCAATCTCCTCATACCTCACTGTGAACTTGTACATCTTACTGTCCTGTCTGTATCACCCTGTCCTCACAATCTCCTTTCCCTCACTGTGAACCTGTCCATCTCACTGTCCGGTGTGTATCATCCTGACCTCACAATCTCCTGATCCCTCACTGTAACGTGTCCATCTCACTATCCGGTGTGTATCACCCTGTCCTCACAATCTCCTCATTCCTCACTGTGAACCTGTTCATCTCAATGTCCGGTGTGTATCACCCTGTCCTCACAATCTCCTCATCTGTAACTGTGAAAGTGTACATCACACTGTCCTGTGTGTATCACCCTGTCCTCACAATCTCTCATCCCTCACTGTGAACCTGTCCATCTCAGTGTCCGATGTGTATCACCCTGACCTCACAATCTCCTGATCCCTCACTGTGAACGTGTCCATCTGACTGTTCTGTATGTATCACCCTGTTCTCACAATCTCCTCATCACTTGCTGTGAACTTTTCCACCTCTCTGTATGGTATGTATCACCCTGTCTTCCGAATCTCCTCATCCCTCACTGTGAACGTGTCCATCTCACTGTCCTGTGTGTATCGCCCTGTACTCACAATCTCCTCATCCCTCACTGTGAACGTATCAATCTCACTGTCTGGAGTGTATCACACTATCCTCACAATGTCCTCATCCCTCACTGTGAACGTGTCCTTCTCACTGTCTGGTGTGTATCACCCTATACTCAAAATCTCCTCATCCCTGACTGAGAACGTGTCCATCTCACTGTCCGGTGTGTATCACCCTGTCATCACAATCTCCACATCCCTCACTGTGAACGTGTCAATCTCACTGCCTGTTGTGTATCACCCTGTGCTCACAATCTCCTCACAATTTCCTCATCCCTCACTGTGAACGTGTTCATCTCACTGTCCGGTGTGTATCACCCAGTCCTCACAATCTCCTCATCCCTCACTGTGAACGTGTCCATCTCACGGTCAGGTGTGTATCACCCTGTCCTCACAATCTCCTCATCCCTCACTGTGAACGTGTCCATCCCACTGTCCGCTGTGTATCCCTCTGTCCCCACAATCTCCTCATCCCACACTGTGAACGTGTCCATCTCACTGTCCGGTGTGTATCACCCTGTCCTCACAATCTCCTCATCCCTCACTGTGAACGTGTCCATCTCACTGTCCGGTGTGTATCACCCTGTCCTCACAATCTCCTCATCCCTCACTGTGAACGTGTCCATCTCACTGACCGGTTTGTATCACCCTGTCCTCACAATCTCCTCATCCGTCACTGTGAACGTGTCCAATTCACTCTCCCGTGTGTATCACCCTGTCTTCACAATCTCCTCATCCCTCACTGTGAACCTGTCCATCTCACTGTCCGGTGTGTATCACCCTGACCTCACAATCTCCTGATCCCTCACTGTGAACGTGTCCATCTGACTGTTCTGTATGTATCACCCTGTTCTCACAATCTCCTCATCCCTTGCTGTGAACATTTCCATCTCTCTGTACGGTGTGTATCACCCTGTCTTCCCAATCTCCTCATACCTCACTGTGAACTTGTACATCTTACTGTCCTGTCTGTATCACCCTGTCCTCACAATCTCCTTTCCCTCACTGTGAACCTGTCCATCTCACTGTCCGGTGTGTATCATCCTGACCTCACAATCTCCTGATCCCTCACTGTAACATGTCCATCTCACTATCCAGTGTGTATCACCCTGTCCTCACAATCTCCTCATTCCTCACTGTGAACCTGTTCATCTCAATGTCCGGTGTGTATCACCCTGTCCTCACAATCTCCTCATCTGTAACTGTGAAAGTGTACATCACACTGTCCTGTGTGTATCACCCTGTCCTCACAATCTCTCATCCCTCACTGTGAACCTGTCCATCTCAGTGTCCGATGTGTATCACCCTGACCTCACAATCTCCTGATCCCTCACTGTGAACGTGTCCATCTGACTGTTCTGTATGTATCACCCTGTTCTCACAATCTCCTCATCACTTGCTGTGAACTTTTCCATCTCTCTGTATGGTATGTATCACCCTGTCTTCCGAATCTCCTCATCCCTCACTGTGAACGTGTCCATCTCACTGTCCTGTGTGTATCGCCCTGTACTCACAATCTCCTCATCCCTCACTGTGAACGTATCAATCTCACTGTCTGGAGTGTATCACACTATCCTCACAATGTCCTCATCCCTCACTGTGAACGTGTCCTTCTCACTGTCTGGTGTGTATCACCCTATACTCAAAATCTCCTCATCCCTGACTGAGAACGTGTCCATCTCACTGTCCAGTGTGTATCACCTTGTCCTCACAATCTTCTCATCACTCACTGTGAACGTGTCCATCTCACGGTCCGGTGTGTATCACCTTGTCCTCACAATCTTCTCATCACTCACTGTGAACGTGTCCATCTCACGGTCCGGTGTGTATCACCTTGTCCTCACAATCTTCTCATCACTCACTGTGAACGTGTCCATCTCACGGTCCGGTGTGTATCACCTTGTCCTCACAATCTTCTCATCACTCACTGTGAACGTGTCCATCTCACGGTCCGGTGTGTATCACCTTGTCCTCACAATCTCCTCATCCCTCACTGTGAACGTGTCCATCTCACGGTCAGGTGTGTATCACCCTGTTCTCACAAGCTCCTCATCCCTCACTGTGAACGTGTCCATCCCACTGTCCGCTGTGTATCCCTCTGTCCCCACAATCTCCTCATCCCACACTGTGAACGTGTCCATCTCACTGTCCGGTGTGTATCACCCTGTCCTCACAATCTCCTCATCCCTCACTGTGAACGTGTCCATCTCACTGTCCGGTGTGTATCACCCTGTCCTCACAATCTCCTCATCCCTCACTGTGAACGTGTCCATCTCACTGACCGGTTTGTATCACCCTGTCCTCACAATCTCCTCATCCGTCACTGTGAACGTGTCCAATTCACTCTCCCGTGTGTATCACCCTGTCTTCACAATCTCCTCATCCCTCACTGTGAACCTGTCCATCTCACTGTCCGGTGTGTATCACCCTGTCCTCACAATCTCCTCATACCTCACTGTGATCGTTACCCATCTCACTGTTCGGTGTGTATCACCCTGTCCTCACAATCTCCTCATACCTCACTGTGATCGTTACCCATCTCACTGTTCGGTGTGTATCACCCAATTATCCCAATCTCCTCATCCCTCACTGTGAACGTGTCCATCTCACTGTCCGTTGTGTATCACACTGTCCGCACAATCTCCTCATCCCTCACTGTGAACGTGTCCATCTCACTGTCCGCTGTGTATCCCTCTGTCCCCACAATCTCCTCATCCCACACTGTGAACGTGTCCATCTCACTGTCCGGTGTGAATCACCCTGTCCTCACAATCTCCTCATCCCTCACTGTGAACGTATCCTTCTCACTGTCCGGTGTGTATCACCCTCTCCTCACAATCCCCTCATCCCTCACTGTGAAGGTGTCCATCGCACTGTCCATTTTGTATCACCCTGTCCTCACAATCTCCTCATCCCTCACTGTGAACGTATCCTTCTCACTGTCCGGTGTGTATCACCCTGTCCTCACAATCTCCTCATCCCTCAGTGTGAACGTGTCCATCTCACTGTCCGGTGTGTATCACCCTGTCATCCCAATATCCTCATCCCTCACTGTGAACGTGACAATCTCACTGTCCTGTGTGTATCACCCTGTCCTCAGAATCTCCTCATCCCTCACTATGAACCTGTCCATCTCACTGTCCGGTGTGTATCACCCTGAACTCACAATCTCCTGATCCCTCACTGTGAACGTGTCCATCTGACTGTTCTGTATGTATCACCCTGTTCTCACAATCTCCTCATCACTTGCTGTGAACTTTTCCATCTCTCTGTATGGTAAGTATCACCCTGTCTTCCGAATCTCCTCATCCCTCACTGTGAACGTGTCCATCTTACTGTCCTGTGTGTATCACCCTGTACTCACAATCTCCTCATCCCTCACTGTGAACGTGTCCATCTCACTGTCCGGTGTGTATCACCCTGTCCTCACAATCTCCTCATCCCTCACTGTGAACATGTCCATCTCACTGTCGGCTGTGTATCACCCTGTCCTCACAATCTCCTGATCCGTCACTGTGAACGTGTCCATCTCACTGTCCGGTGTGTATCACCCTTTTCCTCACAATCTCCTCATCCCTCACTGTGAACGTGTCCATCTCACTGTCCAGTGTGTATCACCCTGTCCTCTCAATTTCCTCATCACACACTGTGAACGTGTCCATCTCACTGTCCGGTGTGTATCATCCTGTCATCACAATCTCCTCATCCCTCACTGTGAACGTGTCCATCTCACTGTCTGGTGTGTATCACCCTGTCCTCACAATCTCCTCATCCCTCACTGTGAATGTGTCCATCTCATTGTCCCGTGTGTATCACCCTGTCCTCACAATTTCCTCATCCCTCACTGTGAACGTGTCCATCTCACTGTCCGGTGTGTATCCCTCTGTCCCCACAATCTCCTCAACCCTCAGTGTGAACGAGTCCATCTCACTGTCCGCTGTGTATCCCTCTGTCCCCACAATCTCCTCATCCCACACTGTGAACGTGTCCATCTCACTGTCCGGTGTGAATCACCCTGTCCTCACAATCTCCTCATCCCTCACTGTGAACGTGTCCATCTCACTGTCCGGTGTGTATCACCCTGTTCTCACAATCTCCTCATCCCTAACAGTGAACGTGTCCATCTCACTGTCCGATGTGTATCACCCTGTCCTCACAATCTCCTCTGCCCACACTGTGATCGTGTCCATCTCACTGTCCGGTGTGTATCACCCTGTCCTCACAAACTCCTCATCCCTCACTGTGAACGTGTCCATCTCACTGTCTCGTGTGTATCACCCTGTCCTCTCAATTTCCTCATCACTCACTGTGAACGTGTCCATCTCACTGTCCGGTGTGTATCACCCTGTCCTCACAATCTCCTCATCCCTCAATATGAATGTGTCCATCTCACTGTCCTGTGTATATCACCCTGTCCTCACAATTACCTCATCCCTCACTGTGAACGTCTCCATCTCACTGTACGGTGTGTATCACCCTCTCCTCACAATCTCCTGATCCCTCACTGTGAACGTGTCCATCTCACTGTCCATTTTGTATCACCCTGTCCTCACAATCTCCTCATTCCTCACTGTGAACGTATCCTTCTCACTGTCCGGTGTGTATCACCCTGTCATCCCAATCTCCTCATCCCTCACTGTGAACGTGACAATCTCACTGTCCCGTCTGTATCACCCTGTCCTCACAAACTCCTCATCCCTCACTGTGAATGTGTCCATCTCACACTCCCGTGTGCATCACCCTGTCCTCACAATCTCCTCATCCCTCACTGTGAACGTGTCCATCTCACTCTCCGGTATGTATCACCCTGTCCTCACAATCTCCTCATCCCTCACTGTGAACGAGTCCATCTCACTGTCCGGTGTGTATCACCCTGTCCTCACAATCTCCTCATCCCTCACTGTGAACGAGTCCATCTCACTGTCCGGTGTGTATCACCCTGTCCTCAGAATCTCCTCATCCCTCACTGTGAACGTGTCCATCTCACTGTCCGGTGTGTTTCACCCTGTCTTCACAATCTCCTCATCCCTCACTGTGAACGTGTCCATCTCACTGTCCGGTGTGTATCACCCTGACCTCACAATCTCCTCATCCCTCACAGTCAACATTTCCATCTCACTGTCCGGTGTGTATCACCCTGTCCTCACAATCTCCTCATACCTCACTGTGATCGTTACCCATCTCACTGTTCGGTGTGTATCACCCTGTCCTCACAATCTCCTCATCCCTCACTGTGAACGTGTCCATCTCACTGTCCGGTGTGAATCACACTGTCCTCACAATCTCCTCATCCCTCACTGTGAACGTGTCCATCCCACTGTCCGCTGTGTATCCCTCTGTCCCCACAATCTCCTCATCCCACACTGTGAACGTGTCCATCTCACTGTCCGGTGTGAATCACCCTGTCCTCACAATCTCCTCATCCCTCACTGTGAACGTGTCCATCCCACTGTCCGCTGTGTATCCCTCTGTCCCCACAATCTCCTCATCCCACACTGCGAACGTGTCCATCTCACTGTCCGGTGTGTATCCCTCTGTCCCCACAATCTCCTCATCCCACACTGTGAACGTGTCCATCTCACTGTCCGGTGTGAATCACCCTGTCCTCACAATCTCCTCATCCCTCACTGTGAACGTGTCCATCTCACTGTCCGGTGTGTATCACCCTGTCATCCCAATCTCCTCATCCCTCACTGTGAACGTTTCCATCTCACTGTCCGGTGTGTATCACCCTGTTCTCACAATCTCCTCTGCCCACACTGTGATCGTGTCCATCTCACTGTCCGGTGTGTATCACCCTGTCCTCACAATCTCCTCATTCCACACTGTGATCGTGTCCATCTAACTGTCCCGTGTGTATCATCCTCTCCTCACAATCCCCTCATCCCTCACTGTGAAGGTGTCCATCGCACTGTCCTGTGTGTATCACTCTGTCCTCACAATCTCCTCATACCTCACTGTGAACGTGTCCATCTCACTGTCCGGTGTGTATCACCTGTCCTCACAATTTCCTCATCACTCACTCTGAACGTGTCCATCTCACTGTACGGTGTGTATCACCCTGTCCTCACAATCTCCTCATACCTCACTGTGAACGTGTCCAACTCACACTCCGGTATGTATCACCCTGTCCTCACAAGCTCCTCATCCCTCACTGTGAACGTGTCCATCTCACTGTCCGGTGTGTATCACCCTGTCCTCACAATCTCCTCATCCCTCACTGTGAACGTGTCCATCTCACTGTCCGGTGTGTATCACCCTGTCCTCACAATCTCCTCATCCCTCACTGTGAACGTGTCCATTTCACTGTCCCGTGTGTATCACCCTGTCCTCACAATCTCCTCACAATCTCCTCATACCTCACTGTGAACGTGTCCATTTCACTGTCCCGTGTGTATCACCCTGTCCTCACAATCTCCTCATCCCTCACTGTGAACGTGTCCATCTCACTGACCGGTTTGTATCACCCTGTCCTCACAATCTCCTCATCCGTCACTGTGAACGTGTCCAATTCACTCTCCCGTGTGTATCACCCTGTCTTCACAATCTCCTCATCCCTCACTGTGAACGTGTCCATCCCACTGTCCGCTGTGTATCCCTCTGTCCCCACAATCTCCTCATCCCACACTGTGAACGTGTCCATCTCACTGTCCGGTGTGAATCACCCTGTCCTCACAATCTCCTCATCCCTCACTGTGAACGTGTCCATCCCACTGTCCGCTGTGTATCCCTCTGTCCCCACAATCTCCTCATCCCACACTGCGAACGTGTCCATCTCACTGTCCGGTGTGTATCCCTCTGTCCCCACAATCTCCTCATCCCACACTGTGAACGTGTCCATCTCACTGTCCGGTGTGAATCACCCTGTCCTCACAATCTCCTCATCCCTCACTGTGAACGTGTCCATCTCACTGTCCGGTGTGTATCACCCTGTCATCCCAATCTCCTCATCCCTCACTGTGAACGTTTCCATCTCACTGTCCGGTGTGTATCACCCTGTTCTCACAATCTCCTCTGCCCACACTGTGATCGTGTCCATCTCACTGTCCGGTGTGTATCACCCTGTCCTCACAATCTCCTCATTCCACACTGTGATCGTGTCCATCTAACTGTCCCGTGTGTATCATCCTCTCCTCACAATCCCCTCATCCCTCACTGTGAAGGTGTCCATCGCACTGTCCTGTGTGTATCACTCTGTCCTCACAATCTCCTCATACCTCACTGTGAACGTGTCCATCTCACTGTCCGGTGTGTATCACCTGTCCTCACAATTTCCTCATCACTCACTCTGAACGTGTCCATCTCACTGTACGGTGTGTATCACCCTGTCCTCACAATCTCCTCATACCTCACTGTGAACGTGTCCAACTCACACTCCGGTATGTATCACCCTGTCCTCACAAGCTCCTCATCCCTCACTGTGAACGTGTCCATCTCACTGTCCGGTGTGTATCACCCTGTCCTCACAATCTCCTCATCCCTCACTGTGAACGTGTCCATCTCACTGTCCGGTGTGTATCACCCTGTCCTCACAATCTCCTCATCCCTCACTGTGAACGTGTCCATTTCACTGTCCCGTGTGTATCACCCTGTCCTCACAATCTCCTCACAATCTCCTCATACCTCACTGTGAACGTGTCCATTTCACTGTCCCGTGTGTATCACCCTGTCCTCACAATCTCCTCATCCCTCACTGTGAACGTGTCCATCTCACTGACCGGTTTGTATCACCCTGTCCTCACAATCTCCTCATCCGTCACTGTGAACGTGTCCAATTCACTCTCCCGTGTGTATCACCCTGTCTTCACAATCTCCTCATCCCTCACTGTGAACCCATCCATCTCACTGTCCGGTGTGTATCACCCTGTCCTCACAATCTCCTCATACCTCACTGTGATCGTTACCCATCTCACTGTTCGGTGTGTATCACCCAGTTATCCCAATCTCCTCATCCCTCACTGTGAACGTGTCCATCTCACTGTCCGGTGTGAATCACCCTGTCTTCACAATCTCCTCATCCCTCACTGTGAACGTGTCCATCTCACTGTCCGGTGTGTATCACCCTGTTCTCACAATCTCCTCATCCCTCACTGTGAACGTGTCCATCTCACTGTCCGCTGTGTATCCCTCTGTCCCCACAATCTCCTCATCCCACACTGTGAACGTGTCCATCTCACTGTCCGGTGTGAATCACCCTGTCCTCACAATCTCCTCATCCCTCACTGTGAACGTGTCCATCTCACTGTCCGGTGTGTATCACCCTGTCATCCCAATCTCCTCATCCCTCACTGTGAACGTTTCCATCTCACTGTCCGATGTGTATCACCCTGTTCTCACAATCTCCTCTGCCCACACTGTGATCATGTCCATCTCACTGTCCGGTGTGTATCACCCTGTACTCACAATCTCCTCATTCCACACTGTGATCGTGTCCATCAAACTGTCCCGTTTGTATCACCCTCTCCTCACAATCCCCTCATCCCTCACTGTGAAGGTGTCCATCGCACTGTCCTGTGTGTATCACTCAGTCCTCACAATCTCCTCATACCTCACTGTGAACGTGTCCATCTCACACTCCGGTATGTATCACCCTGTCCTCACAAGCTCCTCATCCCTCACTGTGAACGTGTCCATCTCACTGTCCGGTGTGTATCACCCTGTCCTCACAATCTCCTCATCCCTCACTGTGAACGTGTCCATCTCACTGTCCGGTGTGTATCACCCTGTCCTCACAATCTCCTCATCCCTCACTGTGAACTTGTCCATCTCACTGTCCGGTGTGTATCACCCTGTCCTCACAGTCTCCTCATCCCTCACTGTGAACGTATCCATCTCACTGTCCGATGTGTATCACCCTGTCCTCCCAATCACCACATCCCTCACTGTGAACGTGTCCATCTCACTGTCCGATGTGTATCACCCTGTCCTCCCAATCTCCTCATACCTCACTGTGATCGTGACCCATCTCACTGTCCGGTGTGTATCACCCAGTCATCCCAATCTCCTCATCCCTCACTGTGAACGTGTCCATCTCACTGTCCGGTGTATATCACCCTGTCCTCACAATTACCTCATCACTCACTGTGAACGTCTCCATCTCACTGTACGGTGTGTATCACCCTTTCCTCACAATCTACTCATCCCTCACTGTGAACGTGTCCATCTCACTGTCCGGTGTGTATCACCCTGTCCTCACAATCTCCTCATCCCTCACTCTGTACGTGTCCATCTCACTGTCCATTTTGTATCACCCTTTCCTCACAATCTCCTCATCCCTCACTGTGAACGTGTCCATCTCACTGTCCTGTGAGTATCAACCTGTCCTCACAATCTCCTCATCCCTCACGGTGTACGTGTCCATCTCACTGTCCGGTGCGTTTCACCCTATCCTCACAATTTCCTCATCACTCACTGTGAACGTGTCCATCTCACTGTCCGGTGAGTATCACCCTGTCCTCACAATCTCCTCATCCCTCACTGTGAACGTAGGCATCTCACTGTCCGGTGTGTATCACCCTGTCCTCCAAATCTCCTCATCCCTCACTGTGAACGTATCCTTCTCACTGTCCAGTGTGTAACAACCTGTCCTCACAATCTCCTCATCCCTCACTGTGAACGTTTCCATCTCACTGTCCGGTGAGTATCACCCTGTCCTCGCAATCTCCTCATCCCTCACTGTGAACGTGTCCATCTCACTGTCTGGTGTGTATCACCCTGTCCTCACAATCTCCTCATCCCTCACTGTGAACGTGTCCATCTCACTGTCCCGTGTGTTTCACCCTAACATCACAATCTCCACATCTCTCACTGTGAAAGTGTCCATCTCACTGTCCGGTATGAATCACCTTGTCCTCACAATCTCCTCATCCCTCACTGTGAACGTGTCCATCTCACTGTCCAGTGTGTATCACCCTAACCTCACAATTTCTCATCACTCAATGTGAACGTGTCCATCTCACTTTCCGGTGTGTATCACCCTGTCCTCTCAATTTCCTCATCACTCACTGTGAACGTGTCCATCTCACTGTCCGGTGTGTATCACCCTGTCCTCACAATCTCCTCATCTCTCACTGTGAACGTGTCCATCTCACTGTCCGGTGTGTATCACCCTGTCCTCACAATTTCCTCATCACTCACTGTGAACGTGTCCATCTCACTGTCCGGTGTGTATCACCCTGTCCTCACAAATTCCTCATCACTCACTGTGAACGTGTCCATCTTACTGTCCGGTGAGTATCACCTTGTCCTCACAATCTCCTCATCACTCACTGTGAACACATCCAACTCACTGTCCGGTGTGTATCACCCTGTCCTCACAATCTCCTCATCCCTCACTGTGAAAGAGTCCATCTCACTGTCCTGTGTGTATCACCCTGTCCTCACAATCTCCTCATCCCTCACTGTGAACGTGTCCATCTCACTGTCCGGTGTGTATCACCCTGTCCTCACAATATCCTCATCTCTCACTGTGAACGTGTCCATCTCACTGTCAGGTGTGTATCACCCTGTCCTCACAATTTCCTCATCACTCACTGTGAACGTGTCAATCTGACTGTCCGGTGTGTATCACCCTGTCATCACAATCTCCTCATCCCTCAATGTGAACGTGTCCATCTCACTGTCCGGTGTGTATCACCCTGTCCTCTCAATTTCCTCATCACTCACTGTGAACGTGTCCATCTCACTGTCCGGTGTGTATCACCCTGTCCTCTCAATTTCCTCATCACTCACTGTGAACGTGTCCATCTCACTGTCTGGAGTGTATCACCCTGTCCTCACAATTTCCTCATCACTCACTGTGAACGTGTCCAACTCACTGTCCGGTGAGTATCACCCTGTCCTCACAATCTCCTCATCCCTCAATGTGAACGTGTCCATCTCACTGTGCGGAGTGTATCACCCTGTCCTCACAATCTCCTCATCCCTCACTGTGAACGTGTCCATCTCACTGTCCGGTGTGTATCACCCTGTCCTCACAATCTCCTCATCCCTCACTGTGAACGTGTCCATCTCACTGTGCGGTGTGTATCACCCTGTCCTCACAATCTCCTCATCCCTCACTGTGAACGTGTCCATTTCACTGACCGGTTTGTATCACCCTGTCCTCACAATCTCCTCATCCGTCACTGTGAACGTGTCCATTTCACTGTCCCGTGTGTATCACCCTGTCCTCACAATCTCCTCATCCCTCACTGTGAACGTGTCCATCTCACTGACCGGTTTGTATCACCCTGTCCTCACAATCTCCTCATCCGTCACTGTGAACGTGTTCATCTCACTGTCTGGTGTGAATCACCCTGTCCTCACAATCTCCTCATCCCTCCATGTGAACCCATCCATCTCACTGTCCGGTGTGTATCACCCTGTCCTCACAATCTCCTCATCCCTCACTGTTAACGTGTTCATCTCACTGTCCAGTGTGTATCACCCTGTCCTCACAATCTCCTCATACCTCACTGTGATCGTTACCCATCTCACTGTTCGGTGTGTATCACCC
The DNA here is from genome assembly GCF_048418815.1 of Hemitrygon akajei. Classification (NCBI taxonomy): domain Eukaryota; kingdom Metazoa; phylum Chordata; class Chondrichthyes; order Myliobatiformes; family Dasyatidae; genus Hemitrygon; species Hemitrygon akajei. Next base: position 839,160 of record NC_133130.1, read on the forward strand.
AGTTTTCCCAATCTCCTCATCCCTCACTGTGAACGTGTCCATCTCACTGTCCGGTGTGAATCACCCTGTCTTCACAATCTCCTCATCCCTCACTGTGAACGTGTCCATCTCACGGTCCGGTGTGTATCCCTCTGTCCCCACAATCTCCTCATCCCACACTGTGAACGTGTCCATCTCACTGTCCGGTGTGAATCACCCTGTCCTCACAATCTCCTCATCCCTCACTGTGAACGTGTCCATCTCACTGTCCGGTGTGTATCACCCTGTCATCCCAATCTCCTCATCCCTCACTGTGAACGTGTCCATCTCACGGTCCGGTGTGTATCCCTCTGTCCCCACAATCTCCTCATCCCACACTGTGAACGTGTCCATCTCACTGTCCGGTGTGAATCACCCTGTTCTCACAAGCTCCTCATCCCTCACTGTGAACGTGTCCATCTCACTGTCCGCTGTGTATCCCTCTGTCCCAACAATCTCCTCATCCCACACTGTGAACGTGTCCATCTCACTGTCCGGTGTGAATCACCCTGTCCTCACAATCTCCTCATCCCTCACTGTGAACGTGTCCATCTCACTGTCCGGTGTGTATCACCCTGTCATCCCAATCTCCTCATCCCTCACTGTGAACGTTTCCATCTCACTGTCCAGTGTGTATCACCCTGTTCTCACAATCTCCTCAGCCCACACTGTGATCGTGTCCATCTCACTGTCCGGTGTGTATCACCCTGTCCTCACAATCTCCTCATTCCACACTGTGATCGTGTCCATCAAACTGTCCGGTGTGTATCACCTGTCCTCACAATTTCCTCATCACTCACTGTGAACGTGTCCATCTCACTGTCCGGTGTTTATCACCCTGTCCTCACAATCTCCTCATACCTCACTGTGAACGTGTCCATCTCACACTCCGGTATGTATCACCCTGTCCTCACAAGCTCCTCATCCCTCACTGTGAACGTGTCCATCTCACTGTCCGGTGTGTATCACCCTGTCCTCACAATCTCCTCATCCCTCACTGTGAACGTGTCCATCTCACTGTCCGGTGTGTATCACCCTGTCCTCACAATCTCCTCATCCCTCACTGTGAACGTGTCCATCTCACTGTCCGATGTGTATCACCCTGTCCTCCCAATCTCCTCATACCTCACTGTGATCGTGACCCATCTCACTGTCCGGTGTGTATCACCCAGTCATCCCAATCTCCTCATCCCTCACTGTGAACGTGTCCATCTCACTGTCCGGTGTATATCACCCTGTCCTCACAATTACCTCATCACTCACTGTGAACGTCTCCATCTCACTGTACGGTGTGTATCACCCTTTCCTCACAATCTACTCATCCCTCACTGTGAACGTGTCCATCTCACTGTCCGGTGTGTATCACCCTGTCCTCACAATCTCCTCATCCCTCACTCTGTACGTGTCCATCTGACTGTCCATTTTGTATCACCCTTTCCTCACAATCTCCTCATCCCTCACTGTGAACGTGTCCATCTCACTGTGCGGTGTGTATCACCCTGTCCTCACAATCTCCTCATCCCTCACTGTGAACGTGTCCATTTCACTGTCCCGTGTGTATCACCCTGTCCTCACAATCTCCTCATTCCTCACTGTGAACCTGTCCATCTCACTGTGCGGTGTGTATCACCCTGTCCTCACAATCTCCTCATCCCTCACTGTGAACGTGTCCATTTCACTGTGCGGTGTGTATCACCCTGTCCTCACAATCTCCTCATCCCTCACTGTGAACGTGTCCATTTCACTGTCCCGTGTGTATCACCCTGTCCTCACAATCTCCTCACAATCTCCTCATACCTCACTGTGAACGTGTCCATTTCACTGTCCCGTGTGTATCACCCTGTCCTCACAATCTCCTCACAATCTCCTCATCCCTCACCGTGAACGTGTCCATCTCACTGTCCGGTGTGTATCAGCCTTTCCTCACAATCTCCTCATCCCTCACTGTGAACCTGTCCATCTCACTGTGCGGTGTGTATCACCCTGTCCTCACAATCTCCTCATCCCTCACTGTGAACGTGTCCATTTCACTGTGCGGTGTGTATCACCCTGTCCTCACAATCTCCTCATCCCTCACTGTGAACGTGTCCATTTCACTGTCCCGTGTGTATCACCCTGTCCTCACAATCTCCTCACAATCTCCTCATACCTCACTGTGAACGTGTCCATTTCACTGTCCCGTGTGTATCACCCTGTCCTCACAATCTCCTCACAATCTCCTCATCCCTCACAGTCAAAATTTCCATCTCACTGTCCGGTGTGTATCACCCTGTCCTCACAATCTCCTCATACCTCACTGTGATCGTTACCCATCTCACTGTTCGGTGTGTATCACCCAGTTATCCCAATCTCCTCATCCCTCACTGTGAACGTGTCCATCTCACTTTCCGGTGTGAATCACCCTGTCTTCACAATCTCCTCATCCCTCACTGTGAACGTGTCCATCTCACTGTCCGTTGTGTATCACACTGTCCGCACAATCTCCTCATCCCTCACTGTGAACGTGTCCATCTCACGGTCCGGTGTGTATCACCCTGTTCTCACAATCTCCTCATCCCTCACTGTGAACGTGTCCATCTCACTGTCTGGTGTGTATCACCCTGTCCTCACAATCTCCTCATCCCACACTGTGAACGTGTCCATCTCACTGTCCGGTGTGAATCACCCTGTCCTCACAATCTCCTCATCCCTCACTGTGAACGTGTCCATCTCACTGACCGGTGTGTATCACCCTGTCATACCAATCTCCTCATCCCTCACTGTGAACGTTTCCATCTCACTGTCCGGTGTGTATCACCCTGTTCTCACAATCTCCTCTGCCCACACTGTGATCGTGTCCATCTCACTGTCCGGTGTGTATCACCCTGTCCTCACAATCTCCTCATTCCACACTGTGATCGTGTCCATCAAACTGTCCCGTGTGTATCACCCTCTCCTCACAATCCCCTCATCCCTCACTGTGAAGGTGTCCATCGCACTGTCCTGCGTGTATCACTCAGTCCTCACAATCTCCTCATACCTCACTGTGAACGTGTCCATCTCACACTCCGGTATGTATCACCCTGTCCTCACAAGCTCCTCATCCCTCACTGTGAACGTGTCCATCTCACTGTCCGGTGTGTATCACCCTGTCCTCACAATCTCCTCATCCCTCACTGTGAACGTGTCCATCTCACTGTCCGGTGTGTATCACCCTGTCCTCACAATCTCCTCATCCCTCACTGTGAACTTGTCCATCTCACTGTCCGGTGTGTATCACCCTGTCCTCACAGTCTCCTCATCCCTCACTGTGAACGTATCCATCTCACTGTCCGATGTGTATCACCCTGTCCTCCCAATCACCACATCCCTCACTGTGAACGTGTCCATCTCACTGTCCGATGTGTATCACCCTGTCCTCCCAATCTCCTCATACCTCACTGTGATCGTGACCCATCTCACTGTCCGGTGTGTATCACCCAGTCATCCCAATCTCCTCATCCCTCACTGTGAACGTGTCCATCTCACTGTCCGGTGCATATCACCCTGTCCTCACAATTACCTCATCACTCACTGTGAACGTCTCCAACTCACTGTACGGTGTGTATCACCCTTTCCTCACAATCTACTCATCCCTCACTGTGAACGTGTCCATCTCACTGTCCGGTGTGTATCACCCTGTCCTCACAATCTCCTCATCCCTCACTCTGTACGTGTCCATCTCACTGTCCATTTTGTATCACCCTTTCCTCACAATCTCCTCATCCCTCACTGTGAACGTGTCCATCTCACTGTCCTGTGAGTATCAACCTGTCCTCACAATCTCCTCATCCCTCACGGTGTACGTGTCCATCTCACTGTCCGGTGCGTTTCACCCTATCCTCACAATTTCCTCATCACTCACTGTGAACGTGTCCATCTCACTGTCCGGTGAGTATCACCCTGTCCTCACAATCTCCTCATCCCTCACTGTGAACGTAGGCATCTCACTGTCCGGTGTGTATCACGCTGTCCTCCAAATCTCCTCATCCCTCACTGTGAACGTATCCTTCTCACTGTCCAGTGTGTAACAACCTGTCCTCACAATCTCCTCATCCCTCACTGTGAACGTTTCCATCTCACTGTCCGGTGAGTATCACCCTGTCCTCGCAATCTCCTCATCCCTCACTGTGAACGTGTCCATCTCACTGTCTGGTGTGTATCACCCTGTCCTCACAATCTCCTCATCCCTCACTGTGAACGTGTCCATCTCACTGTCCCGTGTGTTTCACCCTAACATCACAATCTCCACATCTCTCACTGTGAAAGTGTCCATCTCACTGTCCGGTATGAATCACCTTGTCCTCACAATCTCCTCATCCCTCACTGTGAACGTGTCCATCTCACTGTCCAGTGTGTATCACCCTAACCTCACAATTTCTCATCCCTCAATGTGAACGTGTCCATCTCACTTTCCGGTGTGTATCACCCTGTCCTCTCAATTTCCTCATCACTCACTGTGAACGTGTCCATCTCACTGTCCGGTGTGTATCACCCTGTCCTCACAATTTCCTCATCACTCACAGAGAACGTGTCCATCTCACTCTCCGGTGAGTATCACCCTGTCCTCACAATCTCCTCATCCCTCTATGTGAACGTGTCCATCTCACTGTGCGGTGTGTATCACCCTGTCCTCACAATCTCCTCATCCCTCACTGTGAACGTGTCCATCTCACTGTCCCGTGTGTTTCACCCTAACATCACAATCTCCACATCTCTCACTGTGAACGTGTCCATCTCACTGTCCGGTGTGTATCACCCTGTCCTCACAATTTCCTCATCACTCTCTGTGAACGTGTCCATCTCACTGTCCGGTGTGTATCACCCTGTCCTCACAATTTCCTCATCACTCACTGTGAACGTGTCCATCTCACTGTCCGGTGTGTATCACCCTGTCCTCACAATTTCCTCATCACTCACTGTGAACGTGTCCATCTCACTGTCCGGTGTGTATCACCCTGTCCTCACAAATTCCTCATCACTCACAGAGAACGTGTCCATCTCACTCTCCGGTGAGTATCACCCTGTCCTCACAATCTCCTCATCACTCACTGTGAACACATCCAACTCACTGTCCGGTGTGTATCACCCTGTCCTCACAATCTCCTCATCCCTCACTGTGAAAGAGTCCATCTCACTGTCCTGTGTGTATCACCCTGTCCTCACAATCTCCTCATCCCTCACTGTGAACGTGTCCATCTCACTGTCCGGTGTGTATCACCCTGTCCTCACAATCTCCTCATCTCTCACTGTGAACGTGTCCATCTCACTGTCCGGTGTGTATCACCCTGTCCTCTCAATTTCCTCATCACTCACTGTGAACGTGTCCATCTCACTGTCCTGTGTGTATCACCCTGTCCTCACAATCTCCTCATCTCTCACTGTGAACGTGTCCATCTCACTGTCCGGTGTGTATCACCCTGTCCTCTCAATTTCCTCATCACTCACTGTGAACGTGTCAATCTGACTGTTCGGTGTGTATCACCCTGTCATCACAATCTCCTCATCCCTCAATGTGAACGTGTCCATCTCACTGTCCGGTGTGTATCACCCTGTCCTCTCAATTTCCTCATCACTCACTGTGAACGTGTCCATCTCACTGTCCGGTGTGTATCACCCTGTCCTCTCAATTTCCTCATCACTCACTGTGAACGTGTCCATCTCACTGTCTGGTGTGTATCACCCTGTCCTCACAATCTCCTCATCACTCACTGTGAACGTGTCCAACTCACTGTCCGGTGAGTATCACCCTGTCCTCACAATCTCCTCATCCCTCAATGTGAATGTGTCCATCTCACTGTGCGGAGTGTATCACCCTGTCCTCACAATCTCCTCATCCCTCACTGTGAACGTGTCCATCTCACTGTCCGGTGTGTATCACCCTGTCCTCACAATCTCCTCATCCCTCACTGTGAACGTGTCCATCTCACTGTCCCGTGTGTATCACCCTGTCCTCACAATCTCCTCACAATCTCCTCATACCTCACTGTGAACGTGTCCATTTCACTGTCCCGTGTGTATCACCCTGTCCTCACAATCTCCTCATCCCTCACTGTGAACGTGTCCATCTCACTGACCGGTTTGTATCACCCTGTCCTCACAATCTCCTCATCCGTCACTGTGAACGCGTCCATTTCACTGTCCCGTGTGTATCACCCTGTCCTCACAATCTCCTCACAATCTCCTCATCCCTCACTGTGAACGTGTCCATCTCACTGTCCGGTGTGTATCAGCCTTTCCTCACAATCTCCTCATCCCTCACAGTCAAAATTTCCATCTCACTGTCCGGTGTGTATCACCCTGTCCTCACAATCTCCTCATACCTCACTGTGATCGTTACCCATCTCACTGTTCGGTGTGTATCACCCAGTTATCCCAATCTCCTCATCCCTCACTGTGAACGTGTCCATCTCACTGTCCGGTGTGAATCACCCTGTTCTCACAAGCTCCTCATCCCTCACTGTGAACGTGTCCATCTCACTGTCCGCTGTGTATCCCTCTGTCCCCACAATCTCCTCATCCCACACTGTGAACGTGTCCATCTCACTGTCCGGTGTGAATCACCCTGTCCTCACAATCTCCTCATCCCTCACTGTGAACGTGTCCATCTCACTGTCCGGTGTGTATCACCCTGTCATCCCAATCTCCTCATCCCTCACTGTGAACGTTTCCATCTCACTGTCCGGTGTGTATCACCCTGTCCTCACAATCCCCTCATCCCTCACTGTGAAGGTGTCCATCGCACTGTCCTGTGTGTATCACTCAGTCCTCACAATCTCCTCATACCTCACTGTGAACGTGTCCATCTCACTATCCGGTGTGTATCACCCAGTCATCCCAATCTCCTCATCCCTCACTGTGAACGTGTCCATCTCACTGTACGGTGTATATCACCCTGTCCTCACAATTACCTCATCACTCACTGTGAACGTCTCCATCTCACTGTACGGTGTGTATAACCCTTTCCTCACAATCTACTCATCCCTCACTGTGAACGTGTCCATCTCACTGTCCGGTGTGTATCACCCTGTCCTCACAATCTCCTCATCCCTCACTCTGTACGTGTCCATCTCACTGTCCATTTTGTATCACCCTTTCCTCACAATCTCCTCATCCCTCACTGTGAACGTGTCCATCTCACTGTCCTGTGAGTATCAACCTGTCCTCACAATCTCCTCATCCCTCATGGTGTACGTGTCCATCTCACTGTCCGGTGCGTTTCTCCCTATCCTCACAATTTCCTCATCACTCACTGTGAACGTGTCCATCTCACTGTCCGGTGAGTATCACCCTGTCCTCACAATCTCCTCATCCCTCACTGTGAACGTAGGCATCTCACGGTCCGGTGTGTATCACCCTGTCCTCCAAATCTCCTCATCCCTCACTGTGAACGTATCCTTCTCACTGTCCAGTGTGTAACAACCTGTCCTCACAATCTCCTCATACCTCACTGTGAACGTTTCCATCTCACTGTCCGGTGAGTATCACCCTGTCCTCGCAATCTCCTCATCCCTCACTGTGAACGTGTCCATCTCACTGTCTGGTGTGTATCACCCTGTCCTCACAATCTCCTCATCCCTCACTGTGAACGTGTCCATCTCACTGTCCCGTGTGTTTCACCCTAACATCACAATCTCCACATCTCTCACTGTGAAAGTGTCCATCTCACTGTCCGGTATGAATCACCTTGTCCTCACAATCTCCTCATCCCTCACTGTGAACGTGTCCATCTCACTGTCCAGTGTGTATCACCCTAACCTCACAATTTCTCATCCCTCAATGTGAACGTGTCCATCTCACTTTCCGGTGTGTATCACCCTGTCCTCTCAATTTCCCCATCACTCACTGTGAACGTGTCCATCTCACTGTCCGGTGTGTATCACCCTGTCCTCACAATTTCCTCATCACTCACAGAGAACGTGTCCATCTCACTCTCCGGTGAGTATCACCCTATCCTCACAATCTCCTCATCTCTCACTGTGAACGTGTCCATCTCACTGTCCGGTGTGTATCACCCTGTCCTCACAATTTCCTCATCACTCACTGTGAACGTGTCCATCTCACTGTCCGGTGTGTATCACCCTGTCCTCACAAATTCCTCATCACTCACTGTGAACGTGTCCATCTTACTGTCCGGTGAGTATCACCTTGTCCTCACAATCTCCTCATCACTCACTGTGAACACATCCAACTCACTGTCCGGTGTGTATCACCCTGTCCTCACAATCTCCTCATCCCTCACTGTGAAAGAGACCATCTCACTGTCCTGTGTGTATCACCCTGTCCTCACAATCTCCTCATCCCTCACTGTGAACGTGTCCATCTCACTGTCCGGTGTGTATCACCCTGTCCTCACAATCTCCTCATCTCTCACTGTGAACGTGTCCATCTCACTGTCCGGTGTGTATCACCCTGTCCTCTCAATTTCCTCATCACTCACTGTGAACGTGTCCATCTCACTGTCAGGTGTGTATCACCCTGTCCTCACAATTTCCTCATCACTCACTGTGAACGTGTCAATCTGACTGTCCGGTGAGTATCACCCTGTCCTCACAATCTCCACATCCCTCAATGTGAACGTGTCCATCTCTCTGTCCGGTGTGTATCACCCTGTCCTCACAATCTCCTCATCTCTCACTGTGAACGTGTCCATCTCACTGTGCGGTGAGTATCACCCTGTCCTCACAATCTCCTCATCTCTCACTGTGAACGTGTCCATCTCACTGTCCGGTGTGTATCACCCTGTCCTCTCAATTTCCTCATCACTCACTGTGAACGTGTCCATCTCACTGTCCGGTGTGTATCACCCTGTCCTCTCAATTTCCTCATCACTCACTGTGAACGTGTCCATCTCACTGTCCGGTGTGTATCACCCTGTCCTCACAATTTCCTCATCACTCACTGTGAACGTGTCCAACTCACTGTCCGGTGAGTATCACCCTGTCCTCACAATCTCCTCATCCCTCAATGTGAACGTGTCCATCTCACTGTGCGGAGTGTATCACCCTGTCCTCACAATCTCCTCATTTCTCACTGTGAACGTGTCCATCTCACTGTCCGGTGTATATCACCCTGTCCTCACAATTACCTCATCACTCACTGTGAACGTCTCCATCTCACTGTACGGTGTGTATCACCCTTTCCTCACAATCTCCTCATTTCTCACTGTGAACGTGTCCATCTCACTGTCCGGTGTATATCACCCTGTCCTCACAATTACCTCATCACTCACTGTGAACGTCTCCATCTCACTGTACGGTGTGTATCACCCTTTCCTCACAATCTCCTCATCCCTCACTGTGTACGTGTCCATCTCACTTTCCATTTTGTATCACCCTTTCCTCACAATCTCCTCATCCCTCACTGTGAACGTGTCCATCTCACTGTCCTGTGAGTATCAACCTGTCCTCACAATCACCTCATCCCTCACGGTGTACGTGTCCATCTCACTGTCCGGTGCGTTTCACCCTGTCCTCACAATCTCCTCATCCCTCACTGTGAACGTTTCCATCTCACTGTCCGGTGAGTATCACCCTGTCCTCACAATTTCCTCATCACTCTCTGTGAACGTGTCCATCTTACTGTCCGGTGAGTATCACCCTGTCCTCACAATCTCCTCATCCCTCAATGTGAACGTGTCCATCTCACTGTGCGGTGTGTATCACCCTGTCCTCACAATTTCCTCATCACTCACTGTGAACGTCTCCATCTCACTGTACGGTGTGTATCACCCTGTCCTCACAATCTCCTGATCGCTCGCTGTGAACTTCTCCATATCACTGTCCGGTGTGTATCACCCTGTCCTCACAATTTCCTCATCACTCACTGTGATCGTGTCCATCTCACTGTCCCGTGTGTTTCACCCTAAACTCACAATCTCCTCATTCCTCATGGTGAACTTCTCCATCTCACTGTCCGGTGTGTATCACCCTGTCCTCACAATCTCCACATCCCTCACTGTGAACGTGTCGATCTCACTGTCCGGTGTGTATCACCCTGTCCTCACAATTTCCTCATCACTCACTGTGAACATGTCCATCTCACTGTCCGGTGTGTATCACCCTGTCCTCCCAATCTCCTCATACCTCACTGTGATCGTGACCCATCTCACTGTTCGGTGTGTATCACCCAGTCATCCCAATCTCCTCATCAGTCACTCTGAACGTGTCCTTCTCACTCTCCTGTGTGTAACAACATGTCCTCACAATCTCCTCATCCCTCATTGTGAACGTGTCCATCTCACTGTCCGGTGTGTATCACCCTGTCCTCACAATCTCCTCATCCCTCACTGTGAACATGTCCTTCTCACTGTCCTGTGTGTAACAACATGTCCTCACGATCTCCTCATCCCTCAATGTGAACGTGTCCATCTAACTGTACGGTGGGTGTCACCCTGTCCTCACGATCTCCTCATCCCTCACTGTGAACGTGTCCATCTAACTGTACTGTGTGTGTCACCCTGTCCTCACGATCTCCTCATCCCTCACTGTGAACGTGTCCATCTAACTGTAAGGTGTGTGTCACCCTGTCCTCACGATCTCCTCATCCCTCACTGTGAACGTGTCCATCTAACTGTACGGTGTGTGCCACCCTGTCCTCATGATCTCCTCATCCCTCACTGTGAACGTGTCCATCTCACTTTGCGGAGTGTATCACCCTGTCCTCACAATCTACTCATCTCTCACTGTGAACGTGTCCATCTCACTGTCCGGTGTGTATCACCCTGTCCTCTCAATTTCCTCATCACTCACTGTGAACGTGTCCATCTCACTTTGCGGAGTGTATCACCCTGTCCTCACAATCTCCTCATCCCTGACTGTGAATGTGTCCATCTCACTGTCCGATGTGTATCACCCTGTCATCCCAATCTCCTCATCCCTCACTGTGAACGTTTCCATCTCACTGTCCGGTGTGTATCACCCTGTTCTCACAATCTCCTCTGCCCACTCTGTGATCGTGTCCATCTCACTGTCCGGTGTGTATCACCCTGTCCTCACAATCTCCTCATTCCACACTGTGATCGTGTCCATCGCACTGTCCTGTGTGTATCACTCTGTCCTCACAATCTCCTCATACCTCACTGTGAACGTGTCCATCTCACTGTCCGGTGTGTATCACCTGTCCTCACAATTTCCTCATCACTCACTGTGAACGTGTCCATCTCACTGTCCGGTGTTTATCACCCTGTCCTCACAATCTCCTCATACGTCACTGTGAACGTGTTCATCTCACACTCCGGTATGTATCACCCTGTCCTCACAAGCTCCTCATCCCTCACTGTGAACGTGTCCATCTCACTGTCCGGTGTGTATCACCCTGTCCTCACAATCTCCTCATCCCTCACTGTGAACTTGTCCATCTCACTGTCCGGTGTGTATCACCCTGTCCTCACAACCTCGTCATCCCTCACTGTGAACGTGACAATCTCACTGTCCGATGTGTATCACCCTGTCCTCACAGTCTCCTCATCCCTCACTGTGAACGTATCCATCTCACTGTCCGATGTGTATCACCCTGTCCTCCCAATCACCACATCCCTCACTGTGAACGTGTCCATCTCACTGTCCGATGTGTATCACCCTGTCCTCCCAATCTCCTCATACCTCACTGTGATCGTGACCCATCTCACTGTCCGGTGTGTATCACCCAGTCATCCCAATCTCCTCATCCCTCACTGTGAACGTGTCCATCTCACTGTCCGGTGTATATCACCCTGTCCTCACAATTACCTCATCACTCACTGTGAACGTCTCCATCTCACTGTACGGTGTGTATCACCCAGTCATCCCAATCTCCTCATCCCTCACTGTGAACGTGTCCATCTCACTGTCCGGTGTATATCACCCTGTCCTCACAATTACCTCATCACTCACTGTGAACGTCTCCATCTCACAGTCTTGTGTGTATCACCCTTTCCTCACAATCTACTCATCCCTCACTGTGAACGTGTCCATCTCACTGTCCGGTGTGTATCACCCTGTCCTCACAATCTCCTCATCCCTCACTGTGAACGTGTCCATCTCACTGTCCAGTGTGTATCACCCTAACCTCACAATTTCTCATCCCTCAATGTGAACGTGTCCATCTCACTTTCCGGTGTGTATCACCCTGTCCTCTCAATTTCCTCATCACTCACAGAGAACGTGTCCATCTCACTCTCCGGTGAGTATCACCCTGTCCTCACAATCTCCTCATCCCTCAATGTGAACGTGTCCATCTCACTGTGCGGTGTGTATCACCCTGTCCTCACAAATTCCTCATCACTCACTGTGAACCCATCCAACTCACTGTCCGGTGTGTATCACCCTGTCCTCACAATCTCCTCATCACTCACTGTGAACGTGTCCATCTCACTGTCCGGTGTGTATGACCCTGTCCTCACAATTTCCTCATCACTCACAGAGAACGTGTCCATCTCACTCTCCGGTGAGTATCACCCTGTCCTCACAATCTCCTCATCCCTCAATGTGAACGTGTCCATCTCACTGTGCGGTGTGTATCACCCTGTCCTCACAAATTCCTCATCACTCACTGTGAACGTGTCCATCTCACTGTCCTGTGTGTATCACCCTGTCCTCACAATCTCCTCATCCCTCACTGTGAACGTGTCCATCTCACTGTCCGGTGTGTATCACCCTGTCCTCACAATCTCCTCATCCCTCACTGTGAACGTGTCCATCTCACTGTCCGGTGTGTATCACCCTGTCCTCTCAATTTCCTCATCACTCACTGTGAACGTGTCCATCTCACTGTCCGGTGTGTATCACCCTGTCCTCACAATTTCCTCATCTCTCACTGTGAACGTGTCCAACTCACTGTCCGGTGAGTATCACCCTGTCCTCACAATCTCCTCATCCCTCAATGTGAACGTGTCCATCTCACTGTGCGGAGTGTATCACCCTGTCCTCACAATCTCCTCATTTCTCACTGTGAACGTGTCCATCTCACTGTCCGGTGTATATCACCCTGTCCTCACAATTACCTCATCACTGACTGTGAACGTCTCCATCTCACTGTACGGTGTGTATCACCCTTTCCTCACAATCTCCTCATCCCTCACTGTGAACGTGTCCATCTCACTGTCCGGTGTGTATCACCCTGTCCTCACAATCTCCTCATCCCTCACAGTGTACGTGTCCATCTCACTTTCCATTTTGTATCACCCTTTCCTCACAATCTCCTCATCCCTCACTGTGAACGTGTCCATCTCACTGTCCTGTGAGTATCAACCTGTCCTCACAATCTCCTCATCCCTCACGGTGTACGTGTCCATCTCACTGTCCGGTGCGTTTCACCCTGTCCTCACAATTTCCTCATCACTCACTGTGAACGTGTCCATCTCACTGTCCGGTGATTATCACCCTGTCCTCACAATCTCCTCATCCCTCACTGTGAACATAGGCATCTCACTGTCCGGTGTGTATCACCCTGTCCTCCCAATCTCCTCATCCCTCACTGTGAACGTATCCTTCTCACTGTCCAGTGTGTAACAAACTGTCCTCACAATCTCCTCATCCCTCACTGTGAACGTTTCCATCTCACTGTCCGGTGAGTATCACCCTGTCCTCGCAATCTCCTCACCCTCACTGTGAACGTTTCCATCTCACTGTCCGGTGTGTATCACCCTGTCCTCACAATCTCCTCATCTCTCACTGTGAACGTGTACATCTCACTGTCCGGTGTGTATCACCCTGTCCTCTCAATTTCCTCATCACTCACTGTGAACGTGTCCATCTCACTGTCCGGTGTGTATCACCGTGTCCTCACAATTTCCTCATCACTCACTGTGAACGTGTCCATCTTACTGTCCGGTGAGTATCACCCTGTCCTCACAATCTCCTCATCCCTCAATGTGAACGTGTCCATCTCACTGTGCGGTGTGTATCACCCTGTCCTCACAATTTCCTCATCACTCACTGTGAACGTCTCCATCTCACTGTACGGTGTGTATCACCCTGTCCTCACAATCTCCTGATCGCTCGCTGTGAACGTCTCCATCTCACTGTCCGGTGTGTATCACCCTGTCCTCAGAATTTCCTCATCACTCACTGTGATCGTGTCCATCTCACTGTCCCGTGTGTTTCACCCTAACCTCACAATCTCCTCATTCCTCACGGTGAACTTCTCCAACTCACTGTCCGGTGAGTATCACCCTGTCCTCACAATCTCCTCATTCCTCACGGTGAACTTCTCCAACTCACTGTCCGGTGAGTATCATCCTGTCCTCACAATCTCCTCATCCCTCACTGTGAACGTGTCCATCTCACTGTCCGGTGTGTATCGCCCTGTCCTCACAATCTCCACATCCCTCACTGTGAACGTGTCGATCTCACTGTCCGGTGTGTATCACTCTGTCCTCACAATCTCCTCATCACTCACTGTGAACGTGTCCATCTCACTGTCCGGTGTGTATCACCCTGTCCTCACAATTTCCTCATCACTCACTGTGAACATGTCCATCTCACTGTCCGGTGAGTATCACCCTGTCCTCACAATCTCCTCATCCCTCACTGTGAAGGTAGGCATCTCACTGTCCGGTGTGTATCACCCTGTCCTCCCAATCTCCTCATACCTCACTGTGATCGTGACCCATCTCACTGTTCGGTGTGTATCACCCAGTCATCCCAATCTCCTCATCAGTCACTCTGAACGTGTCCTTCTCACTCTCCTGTGTGTAACAACATGTCCTCACAATCTCCTCATCCCTCATTGTGAACGTGTCCATCTCACTGTCCGGTGTGTATCACCCTGTCCTCACAATCTCCTCATCCCTCACTGTGAACATGTCCATCTCACTGTCCGGTGTGTATCACCCTGTCCTCACAATCTCCTCATCCCTCACTGTGAACGTATCCTTCTCACTGTCCTGTGTGTAACAACATGTCCTCACGATCTCCTCATCCCTCACTGTGAACGTGTCCATCTAACTGTACGGTGGGTGTCACCCTGTCCTCACGATCTCCTCATCCCTCACTGTGAACGTGTCCATCTAACTGTACTGTGTGTGTCACCCTGTCCTCACGATCTCCTCATCCCTCACTGTGAACGTGTCCATCTAACTGTAAGGTGTGTGTCACCCTGTCCTCACGATCTCCTCATCCCTCACTGTGAACGTGTCCATCTAACTGTACGGTGTGTGCCACCCTGTCCTCACGATCTCCTCATCCCTCACTGTGAACGTGTCCATCTCACTTTGCGGAGTGTATCACCCTGTCCTCACAATCTACTCATCTCTCACTGTGAACGTGTCCATCTCACTGTCCGGTGTGTATCACCCTGTCCTCTCAATTTCCTCATCACTCACTGTGAACGTGTCCATCTCACTTTGCGGAGTGTATCACCCTGTCCTCACAATCTCCTCATCCCTGACTGTGAATGTGTCCATCTCACTGTCCGATGTGTATCACCCTGTCATCCCAATCTCCTCATCCCTCACTGTGAACGTTTCCATCTCACTGTCCGGTGTGTATCACCCTGTTCTCACAATCTCCTCTGCCCACACTGTGATCGTGTCCATCTCACTGTCCGGTGTGTATCACCCTGTCCTCACAATCTCCTCATTCCACACTGTGATCGTGTCCATCGCACTGTCCTGTGTGTATCACTCTGTCCTCACAATCTCCTCATACCTCACTGTGAACGTGTCCATCTCACTGTCCGGTGTGTATCACCTGTCCTCACAATTTCCTCATCACTCACTGTGAACGTGTCCATCTCACTGTCCGGTGTTTATCACCCTGTCCTCACAATCTCCTCATACCTCACTGTGAACGTGTTCATCTCACACTCCGGTATGTATCACCCTGTCCTCACAAGCTCCTCATCCCTCACTGTGAACGTGTCCATCTCACTGTCCGGTGTGTATCACCCTGTCCTCACAAGCTCCTCATCCCTCACTGTGAACGTGACAATCTCACTGTCCGATGTGTATCACCCTGTCCTCACAGTCTCCTCATCCCTCACTGTGAACGTATCCATCTCACTGTCCGATGTGTATCACCCTGTCCTCCCAATCACCACATCCCTCACTGTGAACGTGTCCATCTCACTGTCCGATGTGTATCACCCTGTCCTCCCAATCTCCTCATACCTCACTGTGATCGTGACCCATCTCACTGTCCGGTGTGTATCACCCAGTCATCCCAATCTCCTCATCCCTCACTGTGAACGTGTCCATCTCACTGTCCAGTGTAAATCACCCTGTCCTCACAATTACCTCATCACTCACTGTGAACGTCTCCATCTCACTGTCCGGTGTGTATCACCCAGTCATCCCAATCTCCTCATCCCTCACTGTGAACGTGTCCATCTCACTGTCCGGTGTATATCACCCTGTCCTCACAATTACCTCATCACTCACTGTGAACGTCTCCATCTCACTGTCTTGTGTGTATCACCCTTTCCTCACAATCTACTCATCCCTCACTGTGAACGTGTCCATCTCACTGTCCGGTGTGTATCACCCTGTCCTCACAATCTCCTCATCCCTCACTGTGAACGTGTCCATCTCACTGTCCAGTGTGTATCACCCTAACCTCACAATTTCTCATCCCTCAATGTGAACGTGTCCATCTCACTTTCCGGTGTGTATCACCCTGTCCTCTCAATTTCCTCATCACTCACAGAGAACGTGTCCATCTCACTCTCCGGTGAGTATCACCCTGTCCTCACAATCTCCTCATCCCTCAATGTGAACGTGTCCATCTCACTGTGCGGTGTGTATCACCCTGTCCTCACAAATTCCTCATCACTCACTGTGAACCCATCCAACTCACTGTCCGGTGTGTATCACCCTGTCCTCACAATCTCCTCATCACTCACTGTGAACGTGTCCATCTCACTGTCCGGTGTGTATCACCCTGTCCTCACAATTTCCTCATCACTCACAGAGAACGTGTCCATCTCACTCTCCGGTGAGTATCACCCTGTCCTCACAATCTCCTCATCCCTCAATGTGAACGTGTCCATCTCACTGTGCGGTGTGTATCACCCTGTCCTCACAAATTCCTCATCACTCACTGTGAACGTGTCCATCTCACTGTCCGGTGTGTATCACCCTGTCCTCACAATCTCCTCATCCCTCACTGTGAATGAGTCCATCTCACTGTCCTGTGTGTATCACCCTGTCCTCACAATCTCCTCATCCCTCACTGTGAACGTGTCCATCTCACTGTCCGGTGTGTATCACCCTGTCCTCACAATCTCCTCATCCCTCACTGTGAACGTGTCCATCTCACTGTCCGGTGTGTATCACCCTGTCCTCTCAATTTCCTCATCACTCACTGTGAACGTGTCCATCTCACTGTCCGGTGTGTATCACCCTGTCCTCACAATTTCCTCATCTCTCACTGTGAACGTGTCCAACTCACTGTCCGGTGAGTATCACCCTGTCCTCACAATCTCCTCATCCCTCAATGTGAACGTGTCCATCTCACTGTGCGGAGTGTATCACCCTGTCCTCACAATCTCCTCATTTCTCACTGTGAACGTGTCCATCTCACTGTCCGGTGTATATCACCCTGTCCTCACAATTACCTCATCACTGACTGTGAACGTCTCCATCTCACTGTACGGTGTGTCTCACCCTTTCCTCACAATCTCCTCATCCCTCACTGTGAACGTGTCCATCTCACTGTCCGGTGTGTAACACCCTGTCCTCACAATCTCCTCATCCCTCACAGTGTACGTGTCCATCTCACTTTCCATTTTGTATCACCCTTTCCTCACAATCTCCTCATCCCTCACTGTGAACGTGTCCATCTCACTGTCCTGTGAGTATCAACCTGTCCTCACAATCTCCTCATCCCTCACGGTGTACGTGTCCATCTCACTGTCCGGTGCGTTTCACCCTGTCCTCACAATTTCCTCATCACTCACTGTGAACGTGTCCATCTCACTGTCCGGTGATTATCACCCTGTCCTCACAATCTCCTCATCCCTCACTGTGAACATAGGCATCTCACTGTCCGGTGTGTATCACCCTGTCCTCCCAATCTCCTCATCCCTCACTGTGAACGTATCCTTCTCACTGTCCAGTGTGTAACAACCTGTCCTCACAATCTCCTCATCCCTCACTGTGAACGTTTCCATCTCACTGTCCGGTGAGTATCACCCTGTCCTCGCAATCTCCTCACCCTCACTGTGAACGTTTCCATCTCACTGTCCGGTGTGTATCACCCTGTCCTCACAATCTCCTCATCTCTCACTGTGAACGTGTACATCTCACTGTCCGGTGTGTATCACCCTGTCCTCTCAATTTCCTCATCACTCACTGTGAACGTGTCCATCTCACTGTCCGGTGTGTATCACCGTGTCCTCACAATTTCCTCATCACTCACTGTGAACGTGTCCATCTTACTGTCCGGTGAGTATCACCCTGTCCTCACAATCTCCTCATCCCTCAATGTGAACGTGTCCATCTCACTGTGCGGTGTGTATCACCCTGTCCTCACAATTTCCTCATCACTCACTGTGAACGTCTCCATCTCACTGTACGGTGTGTATCACCCTGTCCTCACAATCTCCTGATCGCTCGCTGTGAACGTCTCCATCTCACTGTCCGGTGTGTATCACCCTGTCCTCACAATTTCCTCATCACTCACTGTGATCGTGTCCATCTCACTGTCCCGTGTGTTTCACCCTAACCTCACAATCTCCTCATTCCTCACGGTGAACTTCTCCAACTCACTGTCCGGTGAGTATCACCCTGTCCTCACAATCTCCTCATCCCTCACTGTGAACGTATCCATCTCACTGTCCGGTGTGTATCGCCCTGTCCTCACAATCTCCACATCCCTCACTGTGAACGTGTCGATCTCACTGTCCGGTGTGTATCACTCTGTCCTCACAATCTCCTCATCACTCACTGTGAACGTGTCCATCTCACTGTCCGGTGTGTATCACCCTGTCCTCACAATTTCCTCATCACTCACTGTGAACATGTCCATCTCACTGTCCGGTGAGTATCACCCTGTCCTCACAATCTCCTCATCCCTCACTGTGAAGGTAGGCATCTCACTGTCCGGTGTGTATCACCCTGTCCTCCCCATCTCCACATACCTCACTGTGATCGTGACCCATCTCACTGTTCGGTGTGTATCACCCAGTCATCCCAATCTCCTCATCAGTCACTCTGAACGTGTCCTTCTCACTCTCCTGTGTGTAACAACATGTCCTCACAATCTCCTCATCCCTCATTGTGAACGTGTCCATCTCACTGTCCGGTGTGTATCACCCTGTCCTCACAATCTCCTCATCCCTCACTGTGAACATGTCCATCTCACTGTCCGGTGTGTATCACCCTGTCCTCACAATCTCCTCATCCCTCACTGTGAACGTATCCTTCTCACTGTCCTGTGTGTAACAACATGTCCTCACGATCTCCTCATCCCTCACTGTGAACGTGTCCATCTAACTGTACGGTGGGTGTCACCCTGTCCTCACGATCTCCTCATCCCTCACTGTGAACGTGTCCATCTAACTGTACTGTGTGTGTCACCCTGTCCTCACGATCTCCTCATCCCTCACTGTGAACGTGTCCATCTAACTGTAAGGTGTGTGTCACCCTGTCCTCACGATCTCCTCATCCCTCACTGTGAACGTGTCCATCTAACTGTACGGTGTGTGCCACCCTGTCCTCACGATCTCCTCATCCCTCACTGTGAACGTGTCCATCTCACTTTGCGGAGTGTATCACCCTGTCCTCACAATCTACTCATCTCTCACTGTGAACGTGTCCATCTCACTGTCCGGTGTGTATCACCCTGTCCTCACAATCTCCTCATCCCTGACTGTGAATGTGTCCATCTCACTGTCCGATGTGTATCACCCTGTCATCCCAATCTCCTCATCCCTCACTGTGAACGTTTCCATCTCACTGTCCGGTGTGTATCACCCTGTTCTCACAATCTCCTCTGCCCACACTGTGATTGTGTCCATCTCACTGTCCGGTGTGTATCACCCTGTCCTCACAATCTCCTCATTCCACACTGTGATCGTGTCCATCGGACTGTCCTGTGTGTATCACTCTGTCCTCACAATTTCCTCATCACTCACTGTGAACGTGTCCATCTCACTGTCCGGTGTTTATCACCCTGTCCTCACAATCTCCTCATACCTCACTGTGAACGTGTTCATCTCACACTCCGGTATGTATCACCCTGTCCTCACAAGCTCCTCATCCCTCACTGTGAACGTGTCCATCTCACTGTCCGGTGTGTATCACCCTGTCCTCACAATCTCCTCATCCCTCACTGTGAACTTGTCCATCTCACTGTCCGGTGTCTATCACCCTGTCCTCACAACCTCGTCATCCCTCACTGTGAACGTGACAATCTCACTGTCCGATGTGTATCACCCTGTCCTCACAGTCTCCTCATCCCTCACTGTGAACGTATCCATCTCACTGTCCGATGTGTATCACCCTGTCCTCCCAATCACCACATCCCTCACTGTGAACGTGTCCATCTCACTGTCCGATGTGTATCACCCTGTCCTCCCAATCTCCTCATACCTCACTGTGATCGTGACCCATCTCACTGTTCGGTGTGTATCACCCAGTCATCCCAATCTCCTCATCAGTCACTCTGAACGTGTCCTTCTCACTCTCCTGTGTGTAACAACATGTCCTCACAATCTCCTCATCCCTCATTGTGAACGTGTCCATCTCACTCTCCGGTGTGTATCACCCTGTCCTCACAATCTCCTCATCCCTCACTGTGAACATGTCCATCTCACTGTCCGGTGTGTATCACCCTGTCCTCACAATCTCCTCATCCCTCACTGTGAACGTATCCTTCTCACTGTCCTGTGTGTAACAACATGTCCTCACGATCTCCTCATCCCTCACTGTGAACGTGTCCATCTAACTGTACGGTGGGTGTCACCCTGTCCTCACGATCTCCTCATCCCTCACTGTGAACGTGTCCATCTAACTGTACTGTGTGTGTCACCCTGTCCTCACGATCTCCTCATCCCTCACTGTGAACGTGTCCATCTAACTGTAAGGTGTGTGTCACCCTGTCCTCACGATCTCCTCATCCCTCACTGTGAACGTGTCCATCTAACTGTACGGTGTGTGCCACCCTGTCCTCACGATCTCCTCATCCCTCACTGTGAACGTGTCCATCTCACTTTGCGGAGTGTATCACCCTGTCCTCACAATCTACTCATCTCTCACTGTGAACGTGTCCATCTCACTGTCCGGTGTGTATCACCCTGTCCTCTCAATTTCCTCATCACTCACTGTGAACGTGTCCATCTCACTTTGCGGAGTGTATCACCCTGTCCTCACAATCTCCTCATCCCTGACTGTGAATGTGTCCATCTCACTGTCCGATGTGTATCACCCTGTCATCCCAATCTCCTCATCCCTCACTGTGAACGTTTCCATCTCACTGTCCGGTGTGTATCACCCTGTTCTCACAATCTCCTCTGCCCACACTGTGATCGTGTCCATCTCACTGTCCGGTGTGTATCACCCTGTTCTCACAATCTCCTCATTCCACACTGTGATCGTGTCCATCGCACTGTCCTGTGTGTATCACTCTGTCCTCACAATCTCCTCATACCTCACTGTGAACGTGTCCAACTCACTGTCCGGTGTGTATCACCTGTCCTCACAATTTCCTCATCACTCACTGTGAACGTGTCCATCTCACTGTCCGGTGTTTATCACCCTGTCCTCACAATCTCCTCATACCTCACTGTGAACGTGTTCATCTCACACTCCGGTATGTATCACCCTGTCCTCACAAGCTCCTCATCCCTCACTGTGAACGTGTCCATCTCACTGTCCGGTGTGTATCACCCTGTCCTCACAATCTCCTCATCCCTCACTGTGAACTTGTCCATCTCACTGTCCGGTGTCTATCACCCTGTCCTCACAACCTCGTCATCCCTCACTGTGAACGTGACAATCTCACTGTCCGATGTGTATCACCCTGTCCTCACAGTCTCCTCATCCCTCACTGTGAACGTATCCATCTCACTGTCCGATGTGTATCACCCTGTCCTCCCAATCACCACATCCCTCACTGTGAACGTGTCCATCTCACTGTCCGATGTGTATCACCCTGTCCTCCCAATCTCCTCATACCTCACTGTGATCGTGACCCATCTCACTGTCCGGTGTGTATCACCCAGTCATCCCAATCTCCTCATCCCTCACTGTGAACGTGTCCATCTCACTGTCCGGTGTATATCACCCTGTCCTCACAATTACCTCATCACTCACTGTGAACGTCTCCATCTCACTGTCCGGTGTGTATCACCCAGTCATCCCAATCTCCTCATCCCTCACTGTGAACGTGTCCATCTCACTGTCCGGTGTATATCACCCTCTCCTCACAATTACCTCATCACTCACTGTGAACGTCTCCATCTCACTGTCTTGTGTGTATCACCCTTTCCTCACAATCTACTCATCCCTCACTGTGAACGTGTCCATCTCACTGTCCGGTGTGTATCACCCTGTCCTCACAATCTCCTCATCCCTCACTGTGAACGTGTCCATCTCACTGTCCAGTGTGTATCACCCTAACCTCACAATTTCTCATCCCTCAATGTGAACGTGTCCATCTCACTTTCCGGTGTGTATCACCCTGTCCTCTCAATTTCCTCATCACTCACAGAGAACGTGTCCATCTCACTCTCCGGTGAGTATCACCCTGTCCTCACAATCTCCTCATCCCTCAATGTGAACGTGTCCATCTC
The DNA here is from genome assembly GCF_048418815.1 of Hemitrygon akajei. Taxonomy (NCBI): domain Eukaryota; kingdom Metazoa; phylum Chordata; class Chondrichthyes; order Myliobatiformes; family Dasyatidae; genus Hemitrygon; species Hemitrygon akajei. Next base: position 861,909 of record NC_133130.1, read on the forward strand.
ACTGTGCGGTGTGTATCACCCTGTCCTCACAAATTCCTCATCACTCACTGTGAACGTGTCCATCTCACTGTCCGGTGTGTATCACCCTGTCCTCACAATCTCCTCATCCCTCACTGTGAATGAGTCCATCTCACTGTCCTGTGTGTATCACCCTGTCCTCACAATCTCCTCATCCCTCACTGTGAACGTGTCCATCTCACTGTCCGGTGTGTATCACCCTGTCCTCACAATCTCCTCATCCCTCACTGTGAACGTGTCCATCTCACTGTCCGGTGTGTATCACCCTGTCCTCTCAATTTCCTCATCACTCACTGTGAACGTGTCCATCTCACTGTCCGGTGTGTATCACCCTGTCCTCACAATTTCCTCATCTCTCACTGTGAACGTGTCCAACTCACTGTCCGGTGAGTATCACCCTGTCCTCACAATCTCCTCATCCCTCAATGTGAACGTGTCCATCTCACTGTGCGGAGTGTATCACCCTGTCCTCACAATCTCCTCATCCCTCACTGTGAACGTGTCCATCTCACTGTCCGGTGTGTATCACCCTGTCCTCTCAATTTCCTCATCACTCACTGTGAACGTGTCCATCTCACTGTCCGGTGTGTATCACCCTGTCCTCACAATTTCCTCATCTCTCACTGTGAACGTGTCCAACTCACTGTCCGGTGAGTATCACCCTGTCCTCACAATCTCCTCATCCCTCAATGTGAACGTGTCCATCTCACTTTGCGGAGTGTATCACCCTGTCCTCACAATCTCCTCATTTCTCACTGTGAACGTGTCCATCTCACTGTCCGGTGTATATCACCCTGTCCTCACAATTACCTCATCACTGACTGTGAACGTCTCCATCTCACTGTACGGTGTGTATCACCCTTTCCTCACAATCTCCTCATCCCTCACTGTGAACGTGTCCATCTCACTGTCCGGTGTGTATCACCCTGTCCTCACAATCTCCTCATCCCTCACAGTGTACGTGTCCATCTCACTTTCCATTTTGTATCACCCTTTCCTCACAATCTCCTCATCCCTCACTGTGAACGTGTCCATCTCACTGTCCTGTGAGTATCAACCTGTCCTCACAATCTCCTCATCCCTCACGGTGTACGTGTCCATCTCACTGTCCGGTGCGTTTCACCCTGTCCTCACAATTTCCTCATCACTCACTGTGAACGTGTCCATCTCACTGTCCGGTGATTATCACCCTGTCCTCACAATCTCCTCATCCCTCACTGTGAACATAGGCATCTCACTGTCCGGTGTGTATCACCCTGTCCTCACAATCTCCTCATCCCTCACTGTGAACGTATCCTTCTCACTGTCCTGTGTGTAACAACATGTCCTCACGATCTCCTCATCCCTCACTGTGAACGTGTCCATCTAACTGTACGGTGGGTGTCACCCTGTCCTCACGATCTCCTCATCCCTCACTGTGAACGTGTCCATCTAACTGTACTGTGTGTGTCACCCTGTCCTCACGATCTCCTCATCCCTCACTGTGAACGTGTCCATCTAACTGTAAGGTGTGTGTCACCCTGTCCTCACGATCTCCTCATCCCTCACTGTGAACGTGTCCATCTAACTGTACGGTGTGTGCCACCCTGTCCTCACGATCTCCTCATCCCTCACTGTGAACGTGTCCATCTCACTTTGCGGAGTGTATCACCCTGTCCTCACAATCTACTCATCTCTCACTGTGAACGTGTCCATCTCACTGTCCGGTGTGTATCACCCTGTCCTCTCAATTTCCTCATCACTCACTGTGAACGTGTCCATCTCACTTTGCGGAGTGTATCACCCTGTCCTCACAATCTCCTCATCCCTGACTGTGAATGTGTCCATCTCACTGTCCGATGTGTATCACCCTGTCATCCCAATCTCCTCATCCCTCACTGTGAACGTTTCCATCTCACTGTCCGGTGTGTATCACCCTGTTCTCACAATCTCCTCATCACTCACTGTGATCGTGTCCATCTCACTGTCCGGTGTGTATCACCCTGTCCTCACAATCTCCTCATTCCACACTGTGATCGTGTCCATCGCACTGTCCTGTGTGTATCACTCTGTCCTCACAATCTCCTCATACCTCACTGTGAACGTGTCCAACTCACTGTCCGGTGTGTATCACCTGTCCTCACAATTTCCTCATCACTCACTGTGAACGTGTCCATCTCACTGTCCGGTGTTTATCACCCTGTCCTCACAATCTCCTCATACCTCACTGTGAACGTGTTCATCTCACACTCCGGTATGTATCACCCTGTCCTCACAAGCTCCTCATCCCTCACTGTGAACGTGTCCATCTCACTGTCCGGTGTCTATCACCCTGTCCTCACAACCTCGTCATCCCTCACTGTGAACGTGACAATCTCACTGTCCGATGTGTATCACCCTGTCCTCACAGTCTCCTCATCCCTCACTGTGAACGTATCCATCTCACTGTCCGATGTGTATCACCCTGTCCTCCCAATCACCACATCCCTCACTGTGAACGTGTCCATCTCACTGTCCGATGTGTATCACCCTGTCCTCCCAATCTCCTCATACCTCACTGTGATCGTGACCCATCTCACGGTCCGGTGTGTATCACCCAGTCATCCCAATCTCCTCATCCCTCACTGTGAACGTGTCCATCTCACTGTCCGGTGTATATCACCCTGTCCTCACAATTACCTCATCACTCACTGTGAACGTCTCCATCTCACTGTCCGGTGTGTATCACCCAGTCATCCCAATCTCCTCATCCCTCACTGTGAACGTGTCCATCTCACTGTCCGGTGTATATCACCCTGTCCTCACAATTACCTCATCACTCACTGTGAACGTCTCCATCTCACTGTCTTGTGTGTATCACCCTTTCCTCACAATCTACTCATCCCTCACTGTGAACGTGTCCATCTCACTGTCCGGTGTGTATCACCCTGTCCTCACAATCTCCTCATCCCTCACTGTGAACGTGTCCATCTCACTGTCCAGTGTGTATCACCCTAACCTCACAATTTCTCATCCCTCAATGTGAACGTGTCCATCTCACTTTCCGGTGTGTATCACCCTGTCCTCTCAATTTCCTCATCACTCACAGAGAACGTGTCCATCTCACTCTCCGGTGAGTATCACCCTGTCCTCACAATCTCCTCATCCCTCAATGTGAACGTGTCCATCTCACTGTGCGGTGTGTATCACCCTGTCCTCACAAATTCCTCATCACTCACTGTGAACCCATCCAACTCACTGTCCGGTGTGTATCACCCTGTCCTCACAATCTCCTCATCACTCACTGTGAACGTGTCCATCTCACTGTCCGGTGTGTATCACCCTGTCCTCACAATTTCCTCATCACTCACAGAGAACGTGTCCATCTCACTCTCCGGTGAGTATCACCCTGTCCTCACAATCTCCTCATCCCTCAATGTGAACGTGTCCATCTCACTGTGCGGTGTGTATCACCCTGTCCTCACAAATTCCTCATCACTCACTGTGAACGTGTCCATCTCACTGTCCGGTGTGTATCACCCTGTCCTCACAATCTCCTCATCCCTCACTGTGAATGAGTCCATCTCACTGTCCTGTGTGTATCACCCTGTCCTCACAATCTCCTCATCCCTCACTGTGAACGTGTCCATCTCACTGTCCGGTGTGTATCACCCTGTCCTCACAATCTCCTCATCCCTCACTGTGAACGTGTCCATCTCACTGTCCGGTGTGTATCACCCTGTCCTCTCAATTTCCTCATCACTCACTGTGAACGTGTCCATCTCACTGTCCGGTGTGTATCACCCTGTCCTCACAATTTCCTCATCTCTCACTGTGAACGTGTCCAACTCACTGTCCGGTGAGTATCACCCTGTCCTCACAATCTCCTCATCCCTCAATGTGAACGTGTCCATCTCACTGTGCGGAGTGTATCACCCTGTCCTCACAATCTCCTCATTTCTCACTGTGAACGTGTCCATCTCACTGTCCGGTGTATATCACCCTGTCCTCACAATTACCTCATCACTGACTGTGAACGTCTCCATCTCACTGTACGGTGTGTATCACCCTTTCCTCACAATCTCCTCATCCCTCACTGTGAACGTGTCCATCTCACTGTCCGGTGTGTATCACCCTGTCCTCACAATCTCCTCATCCCTCACAGTGTACGTGTCCATCTCACTTTCCATTTTGTATCACCCTTTCCTCACAATCTCCTCATCCCTCACTGTGAACGTGTCCATCTCACTGTCCTGTGAGTATCAACCTGTCCTCACAATCTCCTCATCCCTCACGGTGTACGTGTCCATCTCACTGTCCGGTGCGTTTCACCCTGTCCTCACAATTTCCTCATCACTCACTGTGAACGTGTCCATCTCACTGTCCGGTGATTATCACCCTGTCCTCACAATCTCCTCATCCCTCACTGTGAACATAGGCATCTCACTGTCCGGTGTGTATCACCCTGTCCTCCCAATCTCCTCATCCCTCACTGTGAACGTATCCTTCTCACTGTCCAGTGTGTAACAACCTGTCCTCACAATCTCCTCATCCCTCACTGTGAACGTTTCCATCTCACTGTCCGGTGAGTATCACCCTGTCCTCGCAATCTCCTCACCCTCACTGTGAACGTTTCCATCTCACTGTCCGGTGTGTATCACCCTGTCCTCACAATCTCCTCATCTCTCACTGTGAACGTGTACATCTCACTGTCCGGTGTGTATCACCCTGTCCTCTCAATTTCCTCATCACTCACTGTGAACGTGTCCATCTCACTGTCCGGTGTGTATCACCGTGTCCTCACAATTTCCTCATCACTCACTGTGAACGTGTCCATCTTACTGTCCGGTGAGTATCACCCTGTCCTCACAATCTCCTCATCCCTCAATGTGAACGTGTCCATCTCACTGTGCGGTGTGTATCACCCTGTCCTCACAATTTCCTCATCACTCACTGTGAACGTCTCCATCTCACTGTACGGTGTGTATCACCCTGTCCTCACAATCTCCTGATCGCTCGCTGTGAACGTCTCCATCTCACTGTCCGGTGTGTATCACCCTGTCCTCACAATTTCCTCATCACTCACTGTGATCGTGTCCATCTCACTGTCCCGTGTGTTTCACCCTAACCTCACAATCTCCTCATTCCTCACGGTGAACTTCTCCAACTCACTGTCCGGTGAGTATCACCCTGTCCTCACAATCTCCTCATCCCTCACTGTGAACGTGTCCATCTCACTGTCCGGTGTGTATCGCCCTGTCCTCACAATCTCCACATCCCTCACTGTGAACGTGTCGATCTCACTGTCCGGTGTGTATCACTCTGTCCTCACAATCTCCTCATCACTCACTGTGAACGTGTCCATCTCACTGTCCGGTGTGTATCACCCTGTCCTCACAATTTCCTCATCACTCACTGTGAACATGTCCATCTCACTGTCCGGTGAGTATCACCCTGTCCTCACAATCTCCTCATCCCTCACTGTGAAGGTAGGCATCTCACTGTCCGGTGTGTATCACCCTGTCCTCCCAATCTCCTCATACCTCACTGTGATCGTGACCCATCTCACTGTTCGGTGTGTATCACCCAGTCATCCCAATCTCCTCATCAGTCACTCTGAACGTGTCCTCTTCACTCTCCTGTGTGTAACAACATGTCCTCACAATCTCCTCATCCCTCATTGTGAACGTGTCCATCTCACTGTCCGGTGTGTATCACCCTGTCCTCACAATCTCCTCATCCCTCACTGTGAACATGTCCATCTCACTGTCCGGTGTGTATCACCCTGTCCTCACAATCTCCTCATCCCTCACTGTGAACGTATCCTTCTCACTGTCCTGTGTGTAACAACATGTCCTCACGATCTCCTCATCCCTCACTGTGAACGTGTCCATCTAACTGTACGGTGGGTGTCACCCTGTCCTCACGATCTCCTCATCCCTCACTGTGAACGTGTCCATCTAACTGTACTGTGTGTGTCACCCTGTCCTCACGATCTCCTCATCCCTCACTGTGAACGTGTCCATCTAACTGTAAGGTGTGTGTCACCCTGTCCTCACGATCTCCTCATCCCTCACTGTGAACGTGTCCATCTAACTGTACGGTGTGTGCCACCCTGTCCTCACGATCTCCTCATCCCTCACTGTGAACGTGTCCATCTCACTTTGCGGAGTGTATCACCCTGGCCTCACAATCTACTCATCTCTCACTGTGAACGTGTCCATCTCACTGTCCGGTGTGTATCACCCTGTCCTCTCAATTTCCTCATCACTCACTGTGAACGTGTCCATCTCACTTTGCGGAGTGTATCACCCTGTCCTCACAATCTCCTCATCCCTGACTGTGAATGTGTCCATTTCACTGTCCGATGTGTATCACCCTGTCATCCCAATCTCCTCATCCCTCACTGTGAACGTTTCCATCTCACTGTCCGGTGTGTATCACCCTGTTCTCACAATCTCCTCTGCCCACACTGTGATCGTGTCCATCTCACTGTCCGGTGTGTATCACCCTGTCCTCACAATCTCCTCATTCCACACTGTGATCGTGTCCATCGCACTGTCCTGTGTGTATCACTCTGTCCTCACAATTTCCTCATCACTCACTGTGAACGTGTCCATCTCACTGTCCGGTGTTTATCACCCTGTCCTCACAATCTCCTCATACCTCACTGTGAACGTGTTCATCTCACACTCCGGTATGTATCACCCTGTCCTCACAAGCTCCTCATCCCTCACTGTGAACGTGTCCATCTCACTGTCCGGTGTGTATCACCCTGTCCTCACAATCTCCTCATCCCTCACTGTGAACTTGTCCATCTCACTGTCCGGTGTCTATCACCCTGTCCTCACAACCTCGTCATCCCTCACTGTGAACGTGACAATCTCACTGTCCGATGTGTATCACCCTGTCCTCACAGTCTCCTCATCCCTCACTGTGAACGTATCCATCTCACTGTCCGATGTGTATCACCCTGTCCTCCCAATCACCACATCCCTCACTGTGAACGTGTCCATCTCACTGTCCGATGTGTATCACCCTGTCCTCCCAATCTCCTCATACCTCACTGTGATCGTGACCCATCTCACTGTCCGGTGTGTATCACCCAGTCATCCCAATCTCCTCATCCCTCACTGTGAACGTGTCCATCTCACTGTCCGGTGTATATCACCCTGTCCTCACAATTACCTCATCACTCACTGTGAACGTCTCCATCTCACTGTCCGGTGTGTATCACCCAGTCATCCCAATCTCCTCATCCCTCACTGTGAACGTGTCCATCTCACTGTCCGGTGTATATCACCCTGTCCTCACAATTACCTCATCACTCACTGTGAACGTCTCCATCTCACTGTCTTGTGTGTATCACCCTTTCCTCACAATCTACTCATCCCTCACTGTGAACGTGTCCATCTCACTGTCCGGTGTGTATCACCCTGTCCTCACAATCTACTCATCCCTCACTGTGAACGTGTCCATCTCACTGTCCGGTGTGTATCACCCTAACCTCACAATTTCTCATCCCTCAATGTGAACGTGTCCATCTCACTTTCCGGTGTGTATCACCCTGTCCTCTCAATTTCCTCATCACTCACAGAGAACGTGTCCATCTCACTCTCCGGTGAGTATCACCCAGTCCTCACAATCTCCTCATCCCTCAATGTGAACGTGTCCATCTCACTGTGCGGTGTGTATCACCCTGTCCTCACAAATTCCTCATCACTCACTGTGAACCCATCCAACTCACTGTCCGGTGTGTATCACCCTGTCCTCACAATCTCCTCATCACTCACTGTGAACGTGTCCATCTCACTGTCCGGTGTGTATCACCCTGTCCTCACAATTTCCTCATCACTCACAGAGAACGTGTCCATCTCACTCTCCGGTGAGTATCACCCTGTCCTCACAATCTCCTCATCCCTCAATGTGAACGTGTCCATCTCACTGTGCGGTGTGTATCACCCTGTCCTCACAAATTCCTCATCACTCACTGTGAACGTGTCCATCTCACTGTCCGGTGTGTATCACCCTGTCCTCACAATCTCCTCATCCCTCACTGTGAAAGAGTCCATCTCACTGTCCTGTGTGTATCACCCTGTCCTCACAATCTCCTCATCCCTCACTGTGAACGTGTCCATCTCACTGTCCGGTGTGTATCACCCTGTCCTCACAATCTCCTCATCCCTCACTGTGAACGTGTCCATCTCACTGTCCGGTGTGTATCACCCTGTCCTCTCAATTTCCTCATCACTCACTGTGAACGTGTCCATCTCACTGTCCGGTGTGTATCACCCTGTCCTCACAATTTCCTCATCTCTCACTGTGAACGTGTCCAACTCACTGTCCGGTGAGTATCACCCTGTCCTCACAATCTCCTCATCCCTCAATGTGAACGTGTCCATCTCACTGTGCGGAGTGTATCACCCTGTCCTCACAATCTCCTCATTTCTCACTGTGAACGTGTCCATCTCACTGTCCGGTGTATATCACCCTGTCCTCACAATTACCTCATCACTCACTGTGAACGTCTCCATCTCACTGTACGGTGTGTATCACCCTTTCCTCACAATCTCCTCATCCCTCACTGTGAACGTGTCCATCTCACTGTCCGGTGTGTATCACCCTGTCCTCACAATCTCCTCATCCCTCACAGTGTACGTGTCCATCTCACTTTCCATTTTGTATCACCCTTTCCTCACAATCTCCTCATCCCTCACTGTGAACGTGTCCATCTCACTGTCCTGTGAGTATCAACCTGTCCTCACAATCTCCTCATCCCTCACGGTGTACGTGTCCATCTCACTGTCCGGTGCGTTTCACCCTGTCCTCACAATTTCCTCATCACTCACTGTGAACGTGTCCATCTCACTGTCCGGTGATTATCACCCTGTCCTCACAATCTCCTCATCCCTCACTGTGAACATAGGCATCTCACTGTCCGGTGTGTATCACCCTGTCCTCCCAATCTCCTCATCCCTCACTGTGAACGTATCCTTCTCACTGTCCAGTGTGTAACAACCTGTCCTCACAATCTCCTCATCCCTCACTGTGAACGTTTCCATCTCACTGTCCGGTGAGTATCACCCTGTCCTCGCAATCTCCTCACCCTCACTGTGAACGTTTCCATCTCACTGTCCGGTGTGTATCACCCTGTCCTCACAATCTCCTCATCTCTCACTGTGAACGTGTACATCTCACTGTCCGGTGTGTATCACCCTGTCCTCTCAATTTCCTCATCACTCACTGTGAACGTGTCCATCTCACTGTCCGGTGTGTATCACCGTGTCCTCACAATTTCCTCATCACTCACTGTGAACGTGTCCATCTTACTGTCCGGTGAGTATCACCCTGTCCTCACAATCTCCTCATCCCTCACTGTGAACGTTTCCATCTCACTGTCCGGTGTGTATCACCCTGTTCTCACAATCTCCTCTGCCCACACTGTGATCGTGTCCATCTCACTGTCCGGTGTGTATCACCCTGTCCTCACAATCTCCTCATTCCACACTGTGATCGTGTCCATCGCACTGTCCTGTGTGTATCACTCTGTCCTCACAATTTCCTCATCACTCACTGTGAACGTGTCCATCTCACTGTCCGGTGTTTATCACCCTGTCCTCACAATCTCCTCATACCTCACTGTGAACGTGTTCATCTCACACTCCGGTATGTATCACCCTGTCCTCACAAGCTCCTCATCCCTCACTGTGAACGTGTCCATCTCACTGTCCGGTGTGTATCACCCTGTCCTCACAATCTCCTCATCCCTCACTGTGAACTTGTCCATCTCACTGTCCGGTGTCTATCACCCTGTCCTCACAACCTCGTCATCCCTCACTGTGAACGTGACAATCTCACTGTCCGATGTGTATCACCCTGTCCTCACAGTCTCCTCATCCCTCACTGTGAACGTATCCATCTCACTGTCCGATGTGTATCACCCTGTCCTCCCAATCACCACATCCCTCACTGTGAACGTGTCCATCTCACTGTCCGATGTGTATCACCCTGTCCTCCCAATCTCCTCATACCTCACTGTGATCGTGACCCATCTCACTGTCCGGTGTGTATCACCCAGTCATCCCAATCTCCTCATCCCTCACTGTGAACGTGTCCATCTCACTGTCCGGTGTATATCACCCTGTCCTCACAATTACTTCATCACTCACTGTGAACGTCTCCATCTCACTGTCCGGTGTGTATCACCCAGTCATCCCAATCTCCTCATCCCTCACTGTGAACGTGTCCATCTCACTGTCCGGTGTATATCACCCTGTCCTCACAATTACCTCATCACTCACTGTGAACGTCTCCATCTCACTGTCTTGTGTGTATCACCCTTTCCTCACAATCTACTCATCCCTCACTGTGAACGTGTCCATCTCACTGTCGGGTGTGTATCACCCTGTCCTCACAATCTCCTCATCCCTCACCTTGAACGTGTCCATCTCACTGTCCAGTGTGTATCACCCTAACCTCACAATTTCTCATCCCTCAATGTGAACGTGTCCATCTCACTTTCCGGTGTGTATCACCCTGTCCTCTCAATTTCCTCATCACTCACAGAGAACGTGTCCATCTCACTCTCCGGTGAGTATCACCCTGTCCTCACAATCTCCTCATCCCTCAATGTGAACGTGTCCATCTCACTGTGCGGTGTGTATCACCCTGTCCTCACAAATTCCTCATCACTCACTGTGAACCCATCCAACTCACTGTCCGGTGTGTATCACCCTGTCCTCACAATCTCCTCATCACTCACTGTGAACGTGTCCATCTCACTGTCCGGTGTGTATCACCCTGTCCTCACAATTTCCTCATCACTCACAGAGAACGTGTCCATCTCACTCTCCGGTGAGTATCACCCTGTCCTCACAATCTCCTCATCCCTCAATGTGAACGTGTCCATCTCACTGTGCGGTGTGTATCACCCTGTCCTCACAAATTCCTCATCACTCACTGTGAACGTGTCCATCTCACTGTCCGGTGTGTATCACCCTGTCCTCACAATCTCCTCATCCCTCACTGTGAAAGAGTCCATCTCACTGTCCTGTGTGTATCACCCTGTCCTCACAATCTCCTCATCCCTCACTGTGAACGTGTCCATCTCACTGTCCGGTGTGTATCACCCTGTCCTCACAATCTCCTCATCCCTCACTGTGAACGTGTCCATCTCACTGTCCGGTGTGTATCACCCTGTCCTCTCAATTTCCTCATCACTCACTGTGAACGTGTCCATCTCACTGTCCGGTGTGTATCACCCTGTCCTCACAATTTCCTCATCTCTCACTGTGAACGTGTCCAACTCACTGTCCGGTGAGTATCACCCTGTCCTCACAATCTCCTCATCCCTCAATGTGAACGTGTCCATCTCACTGTGCGGAGTGTATCACCCTGTCCTCACAATCTCCTGATTTCTCACTGTGAACGTGTCCATCTCACTGTCCGGTGTATATCACCCTGTCCTCACAATTACCTCATCACTCACTGTGAACGTCTCCATCTCACTGTACGGTGTGTATCACCCTTTCCTCACAATCTCCTCATCCCTCACTGTGAACGTGTCCATCTCACTGTCCGGTGTGTATCACCCTGTCCTCACAATCTCCTCATCCCTCACAGTGTACGTGTCCATCTCACTTTCCATTTTGTATCACCCTTTCCTCACAATCTCCTCATCCCTCACTGTGAACGTGTCCATCTCACTGTCCTGTGAGTATCAACCTGTCCTCACAATCTCCTCATCCCTCACGGTGTACGTGTCCATCTCACTGTCCGGTGCGTTTCACCCTGTCCTCACAATTTCCTCATCACTCACTGTGAACGTGTCCATCTCACTGTCCGGTGATTATCACCCTGTCCTCACAATCTCCTCATCCCTCACTGTGAACATAGGCATCTCACTGTCCGGTGTGTATCACCCTGTCCTCCCAATCTCCTCATCCCTCACTGTGAACGTATCCTTCTCACTGTCCAGTGTGTAACAACCTGTCCTCACAATCTCCTCATCCCTCACTGTGAACGTTTCCATCTCACTGTCCGGTGAGTATCACCCTGTCCTCGCAATCTCCTCACCCTCACTGTGAACGTTTCCATCTCACTGTCCGGTGTGTATCACCCTGTCCTCACAATCTCCTCATCTCTCACTGTGAACGTGTACATCTCACTGTCCGGTGTGTATCACCCTGTCCTCTCAATTTCCTCATCACTCACTGTGAACGTGTCCATCTCACTGTCCGGTGTGTATCACCGTGTCCTCACAATTTCCTCATCACTCACTGTGAACGTGTCCATCTTACTGTCCGGTGAGTATCACCCTGTCCTCACAATCTCCTCATCCCTCAATGTGAACGTGTCCATCTCACTGTGCGGTGTGTATCACCCTGTCCTCACAATTTCCTCATCACTCACTGTGAACGTCTCCATCTCACTGTCCGGTGTGTATCACCCTGTCCTCACAATTTCCTCATCACTCACTGTGATCGTGTCCATCTCACTGACCCGTGTGTTTCACCCTAACCTCACAATCTCCTCATTCCTCACGGTGAACTTCTCCATCTCACTGTCCGGTGAGTATCACCCTGTCCTCACAATCTCCTCATCCCTCACTGTGAACGTGTCCATCTCACTGTCCGGTGTGTATCGCCCTGTCCTCACAATCTCCACATCCCTCACTGTGAACGTGTCGATCTCACTGTCCGGTGTGTATCACTCTGTCCTCACAATCTCCTCATCACTCACTGTGAACGTGTCCATCTCACTGTCCGGTGTGTATCACCCTGTCCTCACAATTTCCTCATCACTCACTGTGAACATGTCCATCTCACTGTCCGGTGAGTATCACCCTGTCCTCACAATCTCCTCATCCCTCACTGTGAAGGTAGGCATCTCACTGTCCGGTGTGTATCACCCTGTCCTCCCAATCTCCTCATACCTCACTGTGATCGTGACCCATCTCACTGTTCGGTGTGTATCACCCAGTCATCCCAATCTCCTCATCACTCACTGTGAACGTGTCCATCTCACTGTCCGGTGTGTATCACCCTGTCCTCACAATCTCCTCATCCCTCACTGTGAACATGTCCATCTCACTGTCCGGTGTGTATCACCCTGTCCTCACAATCTCCTCATCCCTCACTGTGAACGTATCCTTCTCACTGTCCTGTGTGTAACAACATGTCCTCACGATCTCCTCATCCCTCACTGTGAACGTGTCCATCTAACTGTACGGTGTGTGTCACCCTGTCCTCACGATCTCCTCATCCCTCACTGTGAACGTGTCCATCTAACTGTACGGTGTGTGTCACCCTGTCCTCACGATCTCCTCATCCCTCACTGTGAACGTGTCCATCTAACTGTACGGTGTGTGTCACACTCTCCTCACGATCTCCTCATCCCTCACTGTGAACGTGTCCATCTAACTGTACGGTGTGTGTCACCCTGTCCTCACTATCTCCTCATCCCTCACTGAGAACGTGTCCATCTCACTTTGCGGAGTGTATCACCCTGTCCTCACAATCTACTCATCTCTCACTGTGAACGTGTCCATCTCACGGTCCGGTGTGTATCACCCTGTCCTCTCAATTTCCTCATCACTCACTGTGAACGTGTCCATCTCACTTTGCGGAGTGTATCAACATGTCCTCACAATCTCCTCATCCCTGACTGTGAACGTGTCCATCTCACTGTCCAATGTGTATCACCCTGTCATCCCAATCTCCTCATCCCTCACTGTGAACGTGTACATCTCACTGTCCGGTGTGTATCAACCTGTTCTCACAATCTCCTCTGCCCACACTGTGATCGTGTCCATCTCACTGTCCGGTGTGTATCACCCTGTCCTCACAATCTCCTCATTCCACACTGTGATCGTGTCCATCAAACTGTCCCGTGTGTATCACCCTCTCCTCACAATCCCCTCATCCCTCACTGTGAACGTGTCCATCGCACTGTCCTGTGTGTATCACTCTGTCCTCACAATCTCCTCATACCTCACTGTGAACGTGTCCATCTCACTGTCCGGTGTGTATCACCCTGTCCTCTCAATTTCCTCATCCCTCACTGTGAACGTGTCCATCTCACTGTCCCGTGTGTTTCACCCTAACCTCACAATCACCACATCTCTCACTGTGAAAGTGTCCATCTCACTGTCCGGTATGAATCACCTTGTCCTCACAATCTCCTCATCCCTCACTGTGAACGTGTCCATCTCACTGTCCAGTGTGTATCACCCTAACCTCACAATTTCTCATCCCTCAATGTGAACGTGTCCATCTCACTTTCCGGTGTGTATCACCCTGTCCTCTCAATTTCCTCATCACTCACTGTGAACGTGTCCATCTCACTGTCCGGTGTGTATCACCCTGTCCTCACAATTTCCTCATCACTCACAGAGAACGTGTCCATCTCACTCTCCGGTGAGTATCACCCTGTCCTCACAATCTCCTCATCCCTCAATGTGAACGTGTCCATCTCACTGTGCGGTGTGTATCACCCTGTCCTCACAAATTCCTCATCACTCACTGTGAACGTGTCCATCTTACTGTCTGGTGAGTATCACCTTGTCCTCACAATCTCCTCATCACTCACTGTGAACCCATCCAACTCACTGTCCGGTGTGTATCACCCTGTCCTCACAATCTCCTCATCCCTCACTGTGAAAGAGTCCATCTCACTGTCCTGTGTGTATCACCCTGTCCTCACAATCTCCTCATCCCTCACTGTGAACGTGTCCATCTCACTGTCCGGTGTGTATCACCCTGTCCTCACAATCTCCTCATCTCTCACTGTGAACGTGTCCATCTCACTGTCCGGTGTGTATCACCCTGTCCTCACAATTTCCTCATCTCTCACTGTGAACGTGTCCAACTCACTGTCCGGTGAGTATCACCCTGTCCTCACAATCTCCTCATCCCTCAATGTGAACGTGTCCATCTCACTGTGCGGAGTGTATCACCCTGTCCTCACAATCTCCTCATTTCTCACTGTGAACGTGTCCATCTCACTGTCCGGTGTGTATCACCCTGTCCTCTCAATTTCCTCATCACTCACTGTGAACGTGTCCATCTCACTGTCCGGTGTGTATCACCCTGTCCTCACAATTTCCTCATCTCTCACTGTGAACGTGTCCAACTCACTGTCCGGTGTGTATCACCCTGTCCTCTCAATTTCCTCATCACTCACTGTGAACGTGTCCATCTCACTGTCCGGTGTGTATCACCCTGTCCTCACAATTTCCTCATCTCTCACTGTGAACGTGTCCAACTCACTGTCCGGTGAGTATCACCCTGTCCTCACAATCTCCTCATCCCTCAATGTGAACGTGTCCATCTCACTGTGCGGAGTGTATCACCCTGTCCTCACAATCTCCTCATTTCTCACTGTGAACGTGTCCATCTCACAGTCCGGTGTATATCACCCTGTCCTCACAATTACCTCATCACTCACTGTGAACGTGTCCATCTCACTGTACGGTGTGTATCACCCTGTCCTCACAATCTCCTCATCCCTCACAGTGTACGTGTCCATCTCACTTTCCATTTTGTATCACCCTTTCCTCACAATCTCCTCATCCCTCACTGTGAACGTGTCCATCTCACTGTCCTGTGAGTATCAACCTGTCCTCACAATCTCCTCATCCCTCACGGTGTACGTGTCCATCTCACTGTCCGGTGCGTTTCACCCTGTCCTCACAATTTCCTCATCACTCACTGTGAACATAGGCATCTCACTGTCCGGTGTGTATCACCCTGTCCTCCCAATCTCCTCATCCCTCACTGTGAACGTATCCTTCTCACTGTCCAGTGTGTAACAACCTGTCCTCACAATCTCCTCATCCCTCACTGTGAACGTTTCCATCTCACTGTCCGGTGAGTATCACCCTGTCCTCGCAATCTCCTCACCCTCACTGTGAACGTGTCCATCTCACTGTCCGGTGTGTATCACCCTGTCCTCACAATCTCCTCATCTCTCACTGTGAACGTGTACATCTCACTGTCCGGTGTGTATCACCCTGTCCTCTCAATTTCCTCATCACTCACTGTGAACGTGTCCATCTCACTGTCCGGTGTGTATCACCGTGTCCTCACAATTTCCTCATCACTCACTGTGAACGCGTCCATCTTACTGTCCGGTGAGTATCACCCTGTCCTCACAATCTCCTCATCCCTCAATGTGAACGTGTCCATCTCACTGTGCGGTGTGTATCACCCTGTCCTCACAATTTCCTCATCACTCACTGTGAACGTCTCCATCTCACTGTACGGTGTGTATCACCCTGTCCTCACAATCTCCTGATCGCTCGCTGTGAACGTCTCCATCTCACTGTCCGGTGTGTATCACCCTGTCCTCACAATTTCCTCATCACTCACTGTGATCGTGTCCATCTCACTGTCCCGTGTGTTTCACCCTAACCTCACAATCTCCTCATTCCTCACGGTGAACTTCTCCATCTCACTGTCCGGTGAGTATCACCCTGTCCTCACAATCTCCTCATCCCTCACTGTGAACGTGTCCATCTCACTGTCCGGTGTGTATCGCCCTGTCCTCACAATCTCCACATCCCTCACTGTGAACGTGTCGATCTCACTGTCCGGTGTGTATCACTCTGTCCTCACAATCTCCTCATCACTCACTGTGAACGTGTCCATCTCACTGTCCGGTGTGTATCACCCTGTCCTCACAATTTCCTCATCACTCACTGTGAACATGTCCATCTCACTGTCCGGTGAGTATCACCCTGTCCTCACAATCTCCTCATCCCTCACTGTGAAGGTAGGCATCTCACTGTCCGGTGTGTATCACCCTGTCCTCCCAATCTCCTCATACCTCACTGTGATCGTGACCCATCTCACTGTTCGGTGTGTATCACCCAGTCATCCCAATCTCCTCATCACTCACTGTGAACGTGTCCATCTCACTGTCCGGTGTGTATCACCCTGTCCTCACAATCTCCTCATCCCTCACTGTGAACATGTCCATCTCACTGTCCGGTGTGTATCACCCTGTCCTCACAATCTCCTCATCCCTCACTGTGAACGTATCCTTCTCACTGTCCTGTGTGTAACAACATGTCCTCACGATCTCCTCATCCCTCACTGTGAACGTGTCCATCTAACTGTACGGTGTGTGTCACCCTGTCCTCACGATCTCCTCATCCCTCACTGTGAACGTGTCCATCTAACTGTACGGTGTGTGTCACCCTGTCCTCACGATCTCCTCATCCCTCACTGTGAACGTGTCCATCTAACTGTACGGTGTGTGTCACACTCTCCTCACGATCTCCTCATCCCTCACTGTGAACGTGTCCATCTAACTGTACGGTGTGTGTCACCCTGTCCTCACTATCTCCTCATCCCTCACTGAGAACGTGTCCATCTCACTTTGCGGAGTGTATCACCCTGTCCTCACAATCTACTCATCTCTCACTGTGAACGTGTCCATCTCACGGTCCGGTGTGTATCACCCTGTCCTCTCAATTTCCTCATCACTCACTGTGAACGTGTCCATCTCACTTTGCGGAGTGTATCAACATGTCCTCACAATCTCCTCATCCCTGACTGTGAACGTGTCCATCTCACTGTCCAATGTGTATCACCCTGTCATCCCAATCTCCTCATCCCTCACTGTGAACGTGTACATCTCACTGTCCGGTGTGTATCAACCTGTTCTCACAATCTCCTCTGCCCACACTGTGATCGTGTCCATCTCACTGTCCGGTGTGTATCACCCTGTCCTCACAATCTCCTCATTCCACACTGTGATCGTGTCCATCAAACTGTCCCGTGTGTATCACCCTCTCCTCACAATCCCCTCATCCCTCACTGTGAACGTGTCCATCGCACTGTCCTGTGTGTATCACTCTGTCCTCACAATCTCCTCATACCTCACTGTGAACGTGTCCATCTCACTGTCCGGTGTGTATCACCCTGTCCTCTCAATTTCCTCATCCCTCACTGTGAACGTGTCCATCTCACTGTCCCGTGTGTTTCACCCTAACCTCACAATCACCACATCTCTCACTGTGAAAGTGTCCATCTCACTGTCCGGTATGAATCACCTTGTCCTCACAATCTCCTCATCCCTCACTGTGAACGTGTCCATCTCACTGTCCAGTGTGTATCACCCTAACCTCACAATTTCTCATCCCTCAATGTGAACGTGTCCATCTCACTTTCCGGTGTGTATCACCCTGTCCTCTCAATTTCCTCATCACTCACTGTGAACGTGTCCATCTCACTGTCCGGTGTGTATCACCCTGTCCTCACAATTTCCTCATCACTCACAGAGAACGTGTCCATCTCACTCTCCGGTGAGTATCACCCTGTCCTCACAATCTCCTCATCCCTCAATGTGAACGTGTCCATCTCACTGTGCGGTGTGTATCACCCTGTCCTCACAAATTCCTCATCACTCACTGTGAACGTGTCCATCTTACTGTCTGGTGAGTATCACCTTGTCCTCACAATCTCCTCATCACTCACTGTGAACCCATCCAACTCACTGTCCGGTGTGTATCACCCTGTCCTCACAATCTCCTCATCCCTCACTGTGAAAGAGTCCATCTCACTGTCCTGTGAGTATCACCCTGTCCTCACAATCTCCTCATCCCTCACTGTGAACGTGTCCATCTCACTGTCCGGTGTGTATCACCCTGTCCTCACAATCTCCTCATCTCTCACTGTGAACGTGTCCATCTCACTGTCCGGTGTGTATCACCCTGTCCTCACAATTTCCTCATCTCTCACTGTGAACGTGTCCAACTCACTGTCCGGTGAGTATCACCCTGTCCTCACAATCTCCTCATCCCTCAATGTGAACGTGTCCATCTCACTGTGCGGAGTGTATCACCCTGTCCTCACAATCTCCTCATTTCTCACTGTGAACGTGTCCATCTCACTGTCCGGTGTGTATCACCCTGTCCTCTCAATTTCCTCATCACTCACTGTGAACGTGTCCATCTCACTGTCCGGTGTGTATCACCCTGTCCTCACAATTTCCTCATCTCTCACTGTGAACGTGTCCAACTCACTGTCCGGTGTGTATCACCCTGTCCTCTCAATTTCCTCATCACTCACTGTGAACGTGTCCATCTCACTGTCCGGTGTGTATCACCCTGTCCTCACAATTTCCTCATCTCTCACTGTGAACGTGTCCAACTCACTGTCCGGTGAGTATCACCCTGTCCTCACAATCTCCTCATCCCTCAATGTGAACGTGTCCATCTCACTGTGCGGAGTGTATCACCCTGTCCTCACAATCTCCTCATTTCTCACTGTGAACGTGTCCATCTCACAGTCCGGTGTATATCACCCTGTCCTCACAATTACCTCATCACTCACTGTGAACGTGTCCATCTCACTGTACGGTGTGTATCACCCTGTCCTCACAATCTCCTCATCCCTCACAGTGTACGTGTCCATCTCACTTTCCATTTTGTATCACCCTTTCCTCACAATCTCCTCATCCCTCACTGTGAACGTGTCCATCTCACTGTCCTGTGAGTATCAACCTGTCCTCACAATCTCCTCATCCCTCACGGTGTACGTGTCCATCTCACTGTCCGGTGCGTTTCACCCTGTCCTCACAATTTCCTCATCACTCACTGTGAACATAGGCATCTCACTGTCCGGTGTGTATCACCCTGTCCTCCCAATCTCCTCATCCCTCACTGTGAACGTATCCTTCTCACTGTCCAGTGTGTAACAACCTGTCCTCACAATCTCCTCATCCCTCACTGTGAACGTTTCCATCTCACTGTCCGGTGAGTATCACCCTGTCCTCGCAATCTCCTCACCCTCACTGTGAACGTGTCCATCTCACTGTCCGGTGTGTATCACCCTGTCCTCACAATCTCCTCATCTCTCACTGTGAACGTGTACATCTCACTGTCCGGTGTGTATCACCCTGTCCTCTCAATTTCCTCATCACTCACTGTGAACGTGTCCATCTCACTGTCCGGTGTGTATCACCGTGTCCTCACAATTTCCTCATCACTCACTGTGAACGCGTCCATCTTACTGTCCGGTGAGTATCACCCTGTCCTCACAATCTCCTCATCCCTCAATGTGAACGTGTCCATCTCACTGTGCGGTGTGTATCACCCTGTCCTCACAATTTCCTCATCACTCACTGTGAACGTCTCCATCTCACTGTACGGTGTGTATCACCCTGTCCTCACAATCTCCTGATCGCTCGCTGTGAACGTCTCCATCTCACTGTCCGGTGTGTATCACCCTGTCCTCACAATTTCCTCATCACTCACTGTGATCGTGTCCATCTCACTGTCCCGTGTGTTTCACCCTAACCTCACAATCTCCTCATTCCTCACG
Organism: Hemitrygon akajei; assembly: GCF_048418815.1. Taxonomy (NCBI): domain Eukaryota; kingdom Metazoa; phylum Chordata; class Chondrichthyes; order Myliobatiformes; family Dasyatidae; genus Hemitrygon; species Hemitrygon akajei. Next base: position 882,215 of record NC_133130.1, read on the forward strand.
GTGAACTTCTCCATCTCACTGTCCGGTGAGTATCACCCTGTCCTCACAATCTCCTCATCCCTCACTGTGAACGTGTCCATCTCACTGTCCGGTGTGTATCGCCCTGTCCTCACAATCTCCACATCCCTCACTGTGAACGTGTCGATCTCACTGTCCGGTGTGTATCACTCTGTCCTCACAATCTCCTCATCACTCACTGTGAACGTGTCCATCTCACTGTCCGGTGTGTATCACCCTGTCCTCACAATTTCCTCATCACTCACTGTGAACATGTCCATCTCACTGTCCGGTGAGTATCACCCTGTCCTCACAATCTCCTCATCCCTCACTGTGAAGGTAGGCATCTCACTGTCCGGTGTGTATCACCCTGTCCTCCCAATCTCCTCATACCTCACTGTGATCGTGACCCATCTCACTGTTCGGTGTGTATCACCCAGTCATCCCAATCTCCTCATCACTCACTGTGAACGTGTCCATCTCACTGTCCGGTGTGTATCACCCTGTCCTCACAATCTCCTCATCCCTCACTGTGAACATGTCCATCTCACTGTCCGGTGTGTATCACCCTGTCCTCACAATCTCCTCATCCCTCACTGTGAACGTATCCTTCTCACTGTCCTGTGTGTAACAACATGTCCTCACGATCTCCTCATCCCTCACTGTGAACGTGTCCATCTAACTGTACGGTGTGTGTCACCCTGTCCTCACAATCTCCTCATCCCTCACTGTGAACGTGTCCATCTAACTGTACGGTGTGTGTCACCCTGTCCTCACGATCTCCTCATCCCTCACTGTGAACGTGTCCATCTAACTGTACGGTGTGTGTCACCCTGTCCTCACGATCTCCTCATCCCTCACTGAGAACGTGTCCATCTCACTTTGCGGAGTGTATCACCCTGTCCTCACAATCTACTCATCTCTCACTGTGAATGTCTCCATCTCACTGTCCGGTGTGTATCACCCTGTCCTCTCAATTTCCTCATCACTCACTGTGAACGTGTCCATCTCACTTTGCGGAGTGTATCAACATGTCCTCACAATCTCCTCATCCCTGACTGTGAACGTGTCCATCTCACTGTCCAATGTGTATCACCCTGTCATCCCAATCTCCTCATCCCTCACTGTGAACGTTTCCATCTCACTGTCCAGTGTGTATCACCCTGTTCTCACAATCTCCTCTGCCCACACTGTGATCGTGTCCATCTCACTGTCCGGTGTTTATCACCCTGTCCTCACAATCTCCTCATTCCACACTGTGATCGTGTCCATCAAACTGTCCCGTGTGTATCACCCTCTCCTCACAATCCCCTCATCCCTCACTGTGAAGGTGTCCATCGCACTGTCCTGTGTGTATCACTCTGTCCTCACAATCTCCTCATACCTCACTGTGAACGTGTCCATCTCACTGTCCGGTGTGTATCACCTGTCCTCACAATTTCCTCATCACTCACTGTGAACGTGTCCATCTCACACTCCGGTATGTATCACCCTGTCCTCACAAGCTCCTCATCCCTCACTTTGAACGTGTCCATCTAACTGTACGGTGTGTGTCACCCTGTCCTCACGATCTCCTCATCCCTCACTGTGAACGTGTCCATCTAACTGTACGGTGTGTGTCACACTCTCCTCACGATCTCCTCATCCCTCACTGTGAACGTGTCCATCTAACTGTACGGTGTGTGTCACCCTGTCCTCACTATCTCCTCATCCCTCACTGAGAACGTGTCCATCTCACTTTGCGGAGTGTATCACCCTGTCCTCACAATCTACTCATCTCTCACTGTGAACGTGTCCATCTCACGGTCCGGTGTGTATCACCCTGTCCTCTCAATTTCCTCATCACTCACTGTGAACGTGTCCATCTCACTTTGCGGAGTGTATCAACATGTCCTCACAATCTCCTCATCCCTGACTGTGAACGTGTCCATCTCACTGTCCAATGTGTATCACCCTGTCATCCCAATCTCCTCATCCCTCACTGTGAACGTGTACATCTCACTGTCCGGTGTGTATCAACCTGTTCTCACAATCTCCTCTGCCCACACTGTGATCGTGTCCATCTCACTGTCCGGTGTGTATCACCCTGTCCTCACAATCTCCTCATTCCACACTGTGATCGTGTCCATCAAACTGTCCCGTGTGTATCACCCTCTCCTCACAATCCCCTCATCCCTCACTGTGAACGTGTCCATCGCACTGTCCTGTGTGTATCACTCTGTCCTCACAATCTCCTCATACCTCACTGTGAACGTGTCCATCTCACTGTCCGGTGTGTATCACCCTGTCCTCTCAATTTCCTCATCCCTCACTGTGAACGTGTCCATCTCACTGTCCCGTGTGTTTCACCCTAACCTCACAATCACCACATCTCTCACTGTGAAAGTGTCCATCTCACTGTCCGGTATGAATCACCTTGTCCTCACAATCTCCTCATCCCTCACTGTGAACGTGTCCATCTCACTGTCCAGTGTGTATCACCCTAACCTCACAATTTCTCATCCCTCAATGTGAACGTGTCCATCTCACTTTCCGGTGTGTATCACCCTGTCCTCTCAATTTCCTCATCACTCACTGTGAACGTGTCCATCTCACTGTCCGGTGTGTATCACCCTGTCCTCACAATTTCCTCATCACTCACAGAGAACGTGTCCATCTCACTCTCCGGTGAGTATCACCCTGTCCTCACAATCTCCTCATCCCTCAATGTGAACGTGTCCATCTCACTGTGCGGTGTGTATCACCCTGTCCTCACAAATTCCTCATCACTCACTGTGAACGTGTCCATCTTACTGTCTGGTGAGTATCACCTTGTCCTCACAATCTCCTCATCACTCACTGTGAACCCATCCAACTCACTGTCCGGTGTGTATCACCCTGTCCTCACAATCTCCTCATCCCTCACTGTGAAAGAGTCCATCTCACTGTCCTGTGTGTATCACCCTGTCCTCACAATCTCCTCATCCCTCACTGTGAACGTGTCCATCTCACTGTCCGGTGTGTATCACCCTGTCCTCACAATCTCCTCATCTCTCACTGTGAACGTGTCCATCTCACTGTCCGGTGTGTATCACCCTGTCCTCACAATTTCCTCATCTCTCACTGTGAACGTGTCCAACTCACTGTCCGGTGAGTATCACCCTGTCCTCACAATCTCCTCATCCCTCAATGTGAACGTGTCCATCTCACTGTGCGGAGTGTATCACCCTGTCCTCACAATCTCCTCATTTCTCACTGTGAACGTGTCCATCTCACTGTCCGGTGTGTATCACCCTGTCCTCTCAATTTCCTCATCACTCACTGTGAACGTGTCCATCTCACTGTCCGGTGTGTATCACCCTGTCCTCACAATTTCCTCATCTCTCACTGTGAACGTGTCCAACTCACTGTCCGGTGTGTATCACCCTGTCCTCTCAATTTCCTCATCACTCACTGTGAACGTGTCCATCTCACTGTCCGGTGTGTATCACCCTGTCCTCACAATTTCCTCATCTCTCACTGTGAACGTGTCCAACTCACTGTCCGGTGAGTATCACCCTGTCCTCACAATCTCCTCATCCCTCAATGTGAACGTGTCCATCTCACTGTGCGGAGTGTATCACCCTGTCCTCACAATCTCCTCATTTCTCACTGTGAACGTGTCCATCTCACAGTCCGGTGTATATCACCCTGTCCTCACAATTACCTCATCACTCACTGTGAACGTGTCCATCTCACTGTACGGTGTGTATCACCCTGTCCTCACAATCTCCTCATCCCTCACAGTGTACGTGTCCATCTCACTTTCCATTTTGTATCACCCTTTCCTCACAATCTCCTCATCCCTCACTGTGAACGTGTCCATCTCACTGTCCTGTGAGTATCAACCTGTCCTCACAATCTCCTCATCCCTCACGGTGTACGTGTCCATCTCACTGTCCGGTGCGTTTCACCCTGTCCTCACAATTTCCTCATCACTCACTGTGAACATAGGCATCTCACTGTCCGGTGTGTATCACCCTGTCCTCCCAATCTCCTCATCCCTCACTGTGAACGTATCCTTCTCACTGTCCAGTGTGTAACAACCTGTCCTCACAATCTCCTCATCCCTCACTGTGAACGTTTCCATCTCACTGTCCGGTGAGTATCACCCTGTCCTCGCAATCTCCTCACCCTCACTGTGAACGTGTCCATCTCACTGTCCGGTGTGTATCACCCTGTCCTCACAATCTCCTCATCTCTCACTGTGAACGTGTACATCTCACTGTCCGGTGTGTATCACCCTGTCCTCTCAATTTCCTCATCACTCACTGTGAACGTGTCCATCTCACTGTCCGGTGTGTATCACCGTGTCCTCACAATTTCCTCATCACTCACTGTGAACGCGTCCATCTTACTGTCCGGTGAGTATCACCCTGTCCTCACAATCTCCTCATCCCTCAATGTGAACGTGTCCATCTCACTGTGCGGTGTGTATCACCCTGTCCTCACAATTTCCTCATCACTCACTGTGAACGTCTCCATCTCACTGTACGGTGTGTATCACCCTGTCCTCACAATCTCCTGATCGCTCGCTGTGAACGTCTCCATCTCACTGTCCGGTGTGTATCACCCTGTCCTCACAATTTCCTCATCACTCACTGTGATCGTGTCCATCTCACTGTCCCGTTTGTTTCACCCTAACCTCACAATCTCCTCATTCCTCACGGTGAACTTCTCCATCTCACTGTCCGGTGAGTATCACCCTGTCCTCACAATCTCCTCATCCCTCACTGTGAACGTGTCCATCTCACTGTCCGGTGTGTATCGCCCTGTCCTCACAATCTCCACATCCCTCACTGTGAACGTGTCGATCTCACTGTCCGGTGTGTATCACTCTGTCCTCACAATCTCCTCATCACTCACTGTGAACGTGTCCATCTCACTGTCCGGTGTGTATCACCCTGTCCTCACAATTTCCTCATCACTCACTGTGAACATGTCCATCTCACTGTCCGGTGAGTATCACCCTGTCCTCACAATCTCCTCATCCCTCACTGTGAAGGTAGGCATCTCACTGTCCGGTGTGTATCACCCTGTCCTCCCAATCTCCTCATACCTCACTGTGATCGTGACCCATCTCACTGTTCGGTGTGTATCACCCAGTCATCCCAATCTCCTCATCACTCACTGTGAACGTGTCCATCTCACTGTCCGGTGTGTATCACCCTGTCCTCACAATCTCCTCATCCCTCACTGTGAACATGTCCATCTCACTGTCCGGTGTGTATCACCCTGTCCTCACAATCTCCTCATCCCTTAATGTGAACGTATCCTTCTCACTGTCCTGTGTGTAACAACATGTCCTCACGATCTCCTCATCCCTCACTGTGAACGTGTCCATCTAACTGTACGGTGTGTGTCACCCTGTCCTCACAATCTCCTCATCCCTCACTGTGAACGTGTCCATCTAACTGTACGGTGTGTGTCACCCTGTCCTCACGATCTCCTCATCCCTCACTGTGAACGTGTCCATCTAACTGTACGGTGTGTGTCACCCTGTCCTCACGATCTCCTCATCCCTCACTGAGAACGTGTCCATCTCACTTTGCGGAGTGTATCACCCTGTCCTCACAATCTACTCATCTCTCACTGTGAATGTCTCCATCTCACTGTCCGGTGTGTATCACCCTGTCCTCTCAATTTCCTCATCACTCACTGTGAACGTGTCCATCTCACTTTGCGGAGTGTATCAACATGTCCTCACAATCTCCTCATCCCTGACTGTGAACGTGTCCATCTCACTGTCCAATGTGTATCACCCTGTCATCCCAATCTCCTCATCCCTCACTGTGAACGTTTCCATCTCACTGTCCAGTGTGTATCACCCTGTTCTCACAATCTCCTCTGCCCACACTGTGATCGTGTCCATCTCACTGTCCGGTGTGTATCACCCTGTCCTCACAATCTCCTCATTCCACACTGTGATCGTGTCCATCAAACTGTCCCGTGTGTATCACCCTCTCCTCACAATCCCCTCATCCCTCACTGTGAAGGTGTCCATCGCACTGTCCTGTGTGTATCACTCTGTCCTCACAATCTCCTCATACCTCACTGTGAACGTGTCCATCTCACTGTCCGGTGTGTATCACCTGTCCTCACAATTTCCTCATCACTCACTGTGAACGTGTCCATCTCACACTCCGGTATGTATCACCCTGTCCTCACAAGCTCCTCATCCCTCACTTTGAACGTGTCCATCTCACTGTCCGGTGTGTATCACCCTGTCCTCACAATCTCCTCATCCCTCACTGTGAACTTGTCCATCTCACTGTCCGGTGTGTATCACCCTGTCCTCACAGTCTCCTCATCCCTCACTGTGAACGTATCCATCTCACTGTCCGATGTGTATCACCCTGTCCTCCCAATCACCACATCCCTCACTGTGAACGTGTCCATCTCACTGTCCGATGTTTATCACCCTGTCCTCCCAATCTCCTCATACCTCACTGTGATCGTGACCCATCTCACTGTCCGGTGTGTATCACCCAGTCATCCCAATCTCCTCATCCCTCACTGTGAACGTGTCCATCTCACTGTCCGGTGTATATCACCCTGTCCTCACAATTACCTCATCACTCACTGTGAACGTCTCCATCTCACTGTACGGTGTGTATCACCCTTTCCTCACAATCTACTCATCCCTCACTGTGAACGTGTCCATCTCACTGTCCGGTGTGTATCACCCTGTCCTCACAATCTCCTCATCCCTCAATGTGTACGTGTCCATCTCACTGTCCATTTTGTATCACCCTTTCCTCACAATCTCCTCATCCCTCACTGTGAACGTGTCCATCTCACTGTCCTGTGAGTATCAACCTGTCCTCACAATCTCCTCATCTCTCACGGTGTACGTGTCCATCTCACTGTCCGGTGCGTTTCACCCTATCCTCACAATTTCCTCATCACTCACTGTGAACGTGTCCATCTCACTGTCCGGTGAGTATCACCCTGTCCTCCAAATCTCCTCATCCCTCACTGTGAACGTATCCTTCTCACTGTCCAGTGTGTAACAACCTGTCCTCAGAATCTCCTCATCCCTCACTGTGAACGTTTCCATCTCACTGTCCGGTGAGTATCACCCTGTCCTCGCAATCTCCTCATCCCTCACTGTGAACGTGTCCATCTCACTGTCCAGTGTGTATCACCCTGTCCTCACAATCACCTCATCCTTCACTGTGAACGTGTCCATCTCACTGTCCCGTGAGTTTCACCCTAACCTCACAATCACCACATCTCTCACTGTGAAAGTGTCCATCTCACTGTCCGGTGTGTATCACCCTGTCCTCACAATCTCCTCATCTCTCACTGTGAACGTGTCCATCTCACTGTCCGGTGTGTATCACCCTGTCCTCTCAATTTCCTCATCACTCACTGTGAACGTGTCCATCTCACTGTCCGGTGTGTATCACCCTGTCCTCACAATTTCCTCATCTCTCACTGTGAACGTGTCCAACTCACTGTCCGGTGAGTATCACCCTGTCCTCACAATCTCCTCATCCCTCAATGTGAACGTGTCCATCTCACTGTGCGGAGTGTATCACCCTGTCCTCACAATCTCCTCATTTCTCACTGTGAACGTGTCCATCTCACTGTCCGGTGTATATCACCCTATCCTCACAATTACCTCATCACTCACTGTGAACGTGTCCATCTCACTGTCCGGTGTGTATCACCCTGTCCTCACAATCTCCTCATCCCTCACAGTGTACGTGTCCATCTCACTTTCCATTTTGTATCACCCTTTCCTCACAATCTCCTCATCCCTCATTGTGAACGTGTCCATCTCACTGTCCTGTGAGTATCAACCTGTCCTCACAATCTCCTCATCCCTCACGGTGTACGTGTCCATCTCACTGTCCGGTGCGTTTCACCCTGTCCTCACAATTTCCTCATTCCTCACTGTGAACGTGTCTATCTCACTGTCCGGTGTGTATCACCCTGTCCTCACAATTTCCTCATCACTCACTGTGAACGTGTCCATCTCACTGTCCGGTGATTATCACCCTGTCCTCACAATCTCCTCATCCCTCACTGTGAACATAGGCATCTCATTGTCCGGTGTGTATCACCCTGTCCTCCCAATCTCCTCAACCCTCACTGTGAACGTATCCTTCTCACTGTCCAGTGTGTAACAACTTGTCCTCACAATCTCCTCATCCCTCACTGTGAACGTTTCCATCTCACTGTCCGGTGAGTATCACCCTGTCCTCGCAATCTCCTCACCCTCACTGTGAACGTGTCCATCTCACTGTCCGGTGTGTATCACCCTGTCCTCACAATCTCCTCATCTCTCACTGTGAACGTGTACATCTCACTGTCCGGTGTGTATCACCCTGTCCTCTCAATTTCCTCATCACTCACTGTGAACGTGTCCATCTTACTGTCCGGTGAGTATCACCCTGTCCTCACAATCTCCTCATCCCTCAATGTGAACGTGTCCATCTCACTGTGCGGTGTGTATCACCCTGTCCTCACAATTTCCTCATCGCTCGCTGTGAACGTCTCCATCTCACTGTCCGGTGTGTATCACCCTGTCCTCACAATTTCCTCATCACTCACTGTGATCGTGTCCATCTCACTGTCCCGTGTGTTTCACCCTAACCTCACAATCTCCTCATTCCTCACGGTGAACTTCTCCATCTCACTGTCCGGTGAGTATCACCCTGTCCTCACAATCTCCTCATCCCTCACTGTGAACGTGTCCATCTCACTGTCCGGTGTGTATCGCCCTGTCCTCACAATCTCCACATCCCTCACTGTGAACGTGTCGATCTCACTGTCCGGTGTGTATCACTCTGTCCTCACAATCTCCTCATCCCTCACTGTGAACGTTTCCATCTCACTGTCCGGTGTGTATCACCCTGTTCTCACAATCTCCTCTGCCCACACTGTGATCGTGTCCATCTCACTGTCCGGTGTGTATCACCCTGTCCTCACAATCTCCTCATTCCACACTGTGATCGTGTCCATCAAACTGTCCCGTGTGTATCACCCTCTCCTCACAATCCCCTCATCCCTCACTGTGAAGGTGTCCATCGCACTGTCCTGTGTGTATCACTCTGTCCTCACAATCTCCTCATACCTCACTGTGAACGTGTCCATCTCACTGTCCGGTGTGTATCACCTGTCCTCACAATTTCCTCATCACTCACTGTGAACGTGTCCATCTCACACTCCGGTATGTATCACCCTGTCCTCCCAATCTCCTCATACCTCACTGTGATCGTGACCCATCTCACTGTCCGGTGTGTATCACCCAGTCATCCCAATCTCCTCATCCCTCACTGTGAACGTGTCCATCTCACTGTCCGGTGTGTATCGCCCTGTCCTCACAATCTCCACATCCCTCACTGTGAACGTGTCGATCTCACTGTCCGGTGTGTATCACTCTGTCCTCACAATCTCCTCATCACTCACTGTGAACGTGTCCATCTCACTGTCCGGTGTGTATCACCCTGTCCTCACAATTTCCTCATCACTCACTGTGAACATGTCCATCTCACTGTCCGGTGAGTATCACCCTGTCCTCACAATCTCCTCATCCCTCACTGTGAAGGTAGGCATCTCACTGTCCGGTGTGTATCACCCTGCCCTCCCAATCTCCTCATACCTCACTGTGATCGTGACCCATCTCACTGTTCGGTGTGTATCACCCAGTCATCCCAATCTCCTCATCACTCACCGTGAACGTGTCCATCTCACTGTCCGGTGTGTATCACCCTGTCCTCACAATCTCCTCATCCCTCACTGTGAACATGTCCATCTCACTGTCCGGTGTGTATCACCCTGTCCTCACAATCTCCTCATCCCTCACTGTGAACGTATCCTTCTCACTGTCCTGTGTGTAACAACATGTCCTCACGATCTCCTCATCCCTCACTGTGAACGTGTCCATCTAACTGTACGGTGTGTGTCACCCTGTCCTCACGATCTCCTCATCCCTCACTTTGAACGTGTCCATCTAACTGTACGGTGTGTGTCACCCTGTCCTCACGATCTCCTCATCCCTCACTGTGAACGTGTCCATCTAACTGTACGGTGTGTGTCACCCTGTCCTCACGATCTCCTCATCCCTCACTGAGAACGTGTCCATCTCACTTTGCGGAGTGTATCACCCTGTCCTCACAATCTACTCATCTCTCACTGTGAATGTGTCCATCTCACTGTCCGGTGTGTATCACCCTGTCCTCTCAATTTCCTCATCACTCACTGTGAACGTGTCCATCTCACTTTGCGGAGTGTATCAACATGTCCTCACAATCTCCTCATCCCTGACTGTGAACGTGTCCATCTCACTATCCAATGTGTATCACCCTGTCATCCCAATCTCCTCATCCCTCACTGTGAACGTTTCCATCTCACTGTCCAGTGTGTATCACCCTGTTCTCACAATCTCCTCTGCCCACACTGTGATCGTGTCCATCTCACCGTCCGGTGTGTATCACCCTGTCCTCACAATCTCCTCATTCCACACTGTGATCGTGTCCATCAAACTGTCCCGTGTGTATCACCCTCTCCTCACAATCCCCTCATCCCTCACTGTGAAGGTGTCCATCGCACTGTCCTGTGTGTATCACTCTGTCCTCACAATCTCCTCATACCTCACTGTGAACGTGTCCATCTCACTGTCCGGTGTGTATCACCTGTCCTCACAATTTCCTCATCACTCACTGTGAACGTGTCCATCTCACACTCCGGTATGTATCACCCTGTCCTCACAAGCTCCTCATCCCTCACTGTGAACGTGTCCATCTCACTGTCCGGTGTGTATCACCCTGTCCTCACAATCTCCTCATCCCTCACTGTGAACTTGTCCATCTCACTGTCCGGTGTGTATCACCCTGTCCTCACAGTCTCCTCATCCCTCACTGTGAACGTATCCATCTCACTGTCCGATGTGTATCACCCTGTCCTCCCAATCACCACATCCCTCACTGTGAACGTGTCCATCTCACTGTCCGATGTTTATCACCCTGTCCTCCCAATCTCCTCATACCTCACTGAGATCGTGACCCATCTCACTGTCCGGTGTGTATCACCCAGTCATCCCAATCTCCTCATCCCTCACTGTGAACGTGTCCATCTCACTGTCCGGTGTATATCACCCTGTCCTCACAATTACCTCATCACTCACTGTGAACGTCTCCATCTCACTGTACGGTGTGTATCACCCTTTCCTCACAATCTACTCATCCCTCACTGTGAACGTGTCCATCTCACTGTCCGGTGTGTATCACCCTGTCCTCACAATCTCCTCATCCCTCACTGTGTACGTGTCCATCTCACTGTCCATTTTGTATCACCCTTTCCTCACAATCTCCTCATCCCTCACTGTGAACGTGTCCATCTCACTGTCCTGTGAGTATCAACCTGTCCTCACAATCTCCTCATCTCTCACGGTGTACGTGTCCATCTCACTGTCCGGTGCGTTTCACCCTATCCTCACAATTTCCTCATCACTCACTGTGAACGTGTCCATCTCACTGTCCGGTGAGTATCACCCTGTCCTCACAATCTCCTCATCCCTCACTGTGAACGTAGGCATCTCCCTGTCCGGTGTGTATCACCCTGTCCTCACAATCTCCTCATCTCTCACTGTGAACGTGTACATCTCACTGTCCGGTGTGTATCACCCTGTCCTCTCAATTTCCTCATCACTCAATGTGAACCTGTCCATCTCACTGTCCGGTGTGTATCACCGTGTCCTCACAATTTCCTCATCACTCACTGTGAACGTGTCCATCTTACTGTCCGGTGAGTATCACCCTGTCCTCACAATCTCCTCATCCCTCAATGTGAACGTGTCCATCTCACTGTGCGGTGTGTATCACCCTGTCCTCACAATTTCCTCATCACTCACTGTGAACGTCTCCATCTCACTGTACGGTGTGTATCACCCTGTCCTCACAATCTCCTGATCGCTCGCTGTGAACGTCTCCATCTCACTGTCCGGTGTGTATCACCCTGTCCTCACAATTTCCTCATCACTCACTGTGATCGTGTCCATCTCACTGTCCCGTGTGTTTCACCCTAACCTCACAATCTCCTCATTCCTCACGGTGAACTTCTCCATCTCACTGTCCGGTGAGTATCACCCTGTCCTCACAATCTCCTCATCCCCCACTGTGAACGTGTCCATCTCACTGTCCGGTGTGTATCGCCCTGTCCTCACAATCTCCACATCCCTCACTGTGAACGTGTCGATCTCACTGTCCGGTGTGTATCACTCTGTCCTCACAATCTCCTCATCCCTCACTGCGAACGTTTCCATCTCACTGTCCGGTGTGTATCACCCTGTTCTCACAATCTCCTCTGCCCACACTGTGATCGTGTCCATCTCACTGTCCGGTGTGTATCACCCTGTCCTCACAATCTCCTCATTCCACACTGTGATCGTGTCCATCAAACTGTCCCGTGTGTATCACCCTCTCCTCACAATCCCCTCATCCCTCACTGTGAAGGTGTCCATCGCACTGTCCTGTGTGTATCACTCTGTCCTCACAATCTCCTCATACCTCACTGTGAACGTGTCCATCTCACTGTCCGGTGTGTATCACCTGTCCTCACAATTTCCTCATCACTCACTGTGAACGTGTCCATCTCACACTCCGGTATGTATCACCCTGTCCTCACAAGCTCCTCATCCCTCACTGTGAACGTGTCCATCTCACTGTCCGGTGTGTATCACCCTGTCCTCACAATCTCCTCATCCCTCACTGTGAACGTGTCCATCTCACTGTCCGGTGTGTATCACCCTGTCCTCACAATCTCCTCATCCCTCACTGTGAACTTGTCCATCTCACTGTCCGGTGTGTATCACCCTGTCCTCACAGTCTCCTCATCCCTCACTGTGAACGTATCCATCTCACTGTCCGATGTGTATCACCCTGTCTTCCCAATCACCACATCCCTCACTGTGAACGTGTCCATCTCACTGTCCGATGTTTATCACCCTGTCCTCCCAATCTCCTCATACCTCACTGTGATCGTGACCCATCTCACTGTCCGGTGTGTATCACCCAGTCATCCCAATCTCCTCATCCCTCACTGTGAACGTGTCCATCTCACTGTCCGGTGTATATCACCCTGTCCTCACAATTACCTCATCACTCACTGTGAACGTCTCCATCTCACTGTACGGTGTGTATCACCCTGTCCTCCCAATCTCCTCATCCCTCACTGTGAACGTATCCTTCTCACTGTCCAGTGTGTAACAACTTGTCCTCACAATCTCCTCATCCCTCACTGTGAACGTTTCCATCTCACTGTCCGGTGAGTATCACCCTGTCCTCGCAATCTCCTCACCCTCACTGTGAACGTGTCCATCTCACTGTCCGGTGTGTATCACCCTGTCCTCACAATCTCCTCATCTCTCACTGTGAACGTGTCCATCTTACTGTCCGGTGAGTATCACCCTGTCCTCACAATCTCCTCATCCCTCAATGTGAACGTGTCCATCTCACTGTGCGGTGTGTATCACCCTGTCCTCACAATTTCCTCATCACTCACTGTGAACGTCTCCATCTCACTGTACGGTGTGTATCACCCTGTCCTCACAATCTCCTGATCGCTCGCTGTGAACGTCTCCATCTCACTGTCCGGTGTGTATCACCCTGTCCTCACAATTTCCTCATCACTCACTGTGATCGTGTCCATCTCACTGTCCCGTGTGTTTCACCCTAACCTCACAATCTCCTCATTCCTCACGGTGAACTTCTCCATCTCACTGTCCGGTGAGTATCACCCTGTCCTCACAATCTCCTCATCCCCCACTGTGAACGTGTCCATCTCACTGTCCGGTGTGTATCGCCCTGTCCTCACAATCTCCACATCCCTCACTGTGAACGTGTCGATCTCACTGTCCGGTGTGTATCACTCTGTCCTCACAATCTCCTCATCCCTCACTGTGAACGTTTCCATCTCACTGTCCGGTGTGTATCACCCTGTCCTCACAATCTCCTCATTCCACACTGTGATCGTGTCCATCAAACTGTCCCGTGTGTATCACCCTCTCCTCACAATCCCCTCATCCCTCACTGTGAAGGTGTCCATCGCACTGTCCTGTGTGTATCACTCTGTCCTCACAATCTCCTCATACCTCACTGTGAACGTGTCCATCTCACTGTCCGGTGTGTATCACCTGTCCTCACAATTTCCTCATCACTCACTGTGAACGTGTCCATCTCACACTCCGGTATGTATCACCCTGTCCTCACAAGCTCCTCATCCCTCACTGTGAACGTGTCCATCTCACTGTCCGGTGTGTATCACCCTGTCCTCACAATCTCCTCATCCCTCACTGTGAACGTGTCCATCTCACTGTCCGGTGTGTATCACCCTGTCCTCACAATCTCCTCATCCCTCACTGTGAACTTGTCCATCTCACTGTCCGGTGTGTATCACCCTGTCCTCACAGTCTCCTCATCCCTCACTGTGAACGTATCCATCTCACTGTCCGATGTGTATCACCCTGTCCTCCCAATCACCACATCCCTCACTGTGAACGTGTCCATCTCACTGTCCGATGTTTATCACCCTGTCCTCCCAATCTCCTCATACCTCACTGTGATCGTGACCCATCTCACTGTCCGGTGTGTATCACCCAGTCATCCCAATCTCCTCATCCCTCACTGTGAACGTGTCCATCTCACTGTCCGGTGTATATCACCCTGTCCTCACAATTACCTCATCACTCACTGTGAAGGTCTCCATCTCACTGTACGGTGTGTATCACCCTTTCCTCACAATCTACTCATCCCTCACTGTGAACGTGTCCATCTCACTGTCCGGTGTGTATCACCCTGTCCTCACAATCTCCTCATCCCTCACTGTGTACGTGTCCATCTCACTGTCCATTTTGTATCACCCTTTCCTCACAATCTCCTCATCCCTCACTGTGAACGTGTCCATCTCACTGTCCTGTGAGTATCAACCTGTCCTCACAATCTCCTCATCCCTCACGGTGTACGTGTCCATCTCACTGTCCGGTGCGTTTCACCCTATCCTCACAATTTCCTCATCACTCACTGTGAACGTGTCCATCTCACTGTCCGGTGAGTATCACCCTGTCCTCACAATCTCCTCATCCCTCACTGTGAACGTAGGCATCTCCCTGTCCGGTGTGTATCACCCTGTCCTCCAAATCTCCTCATCCCTCACTGTGAACGTATCCTTCTCACTGTCCAGTGTGTAACAACCTGTCCTCACAATCTCCTCATCCCTCACTGTGAACGTTTCCATCTCACTGTCCGGTGAGTATCACCCTGTCCTCGCAATCTCCTCATCCCTCACTGTGAACGTGTCCATCTCACTGTCTTGTGTGTATCACCCTGTCCTCACAATCTCCTCATCCCTCACTGTGAACGTGTCCATCTCACTGTCCAGTGTGTATCACCCTGTCCTCACAATCACCTCATCCTTCACTGTGAACTTGTCCATCTCACTGTCCCGTGTGTTTCACCCTAACCTCACAATCACCACATCTCTCACTGTGAAAGTGTCCATCTCACTGTCCGGTATGAATCACCTTGTCCTCACAATCACCTCATCCCTCACTGTGAACGTGTCCATCTCACTGTCCTGTGTGTATCACCCTAACCTCACAATTTCTCATCCCTCAATGTGAACGTGTCCATCTCACTTTCCGGTGTGTATCACCTTGTCCTCTCAATTTCCTCATCACTCACTGTGAACGTGTCCATCTCACTGTCCGGTGTGTATCACCCTGTCCTCACAATTTCCTCATCACTCACAGAGAACGTGTCCATCTCACTCTCCGGTGAGTATCACCCTGTCCTCACAATCTCCTCATCCCTCAATGTGAACGTGTCCATCTCAATGTCCGGTGTGTATCACCCTGTCCTCAGAATCTCCTCATCACTCACTTTGAACGTTTCCATCTCACTGTCCGGTGTGTATCACACTGTCCTCACAAATTCCTCATCACTCACTGTGAACGTGTCCATCTTACTGTCCGGTGAGTATTACCTTGTCCTCACAATCTCCTCATCACTCACTGTGAACCCATCCAACTCACTGTCCGGTGTGTATCACCCTGTCCTCACAATCTCCTCATCCCTCACTGTGAAAGAGTCCATCTCACTGTCCTGTGTGTATCACCCTGTCCTCACAATCTCCTCATCCCTCACTGTGAACGTGTCCATCTCACAGTCCGGTGTGTATCACCCTGTCCTCACAATCTCCTCATCCCTCACAGTGAAAGAGTCCATCTCACTGTCCGGTGTGTATCACGCTGTCCTCACAATCTCCTCATCTCTCACTGTGAACGTGTCCATCTCACTGTCCGGTGTGTATCACACTGTCCTCAAAATTTCCTCATCACTCACTGTGAACGTGTACAACTCACTGTCCGGTGAGTATCACCCTGTCCTCACAATCTCCTCATCCCTCAATGTGAACGTGTCCATCTCACTGTGCGGAGTGTATCACCCTGTCCTCACAATCTCCTCATCTCTCACTGTGAACGTGTCCATCTCACTGTCCGGTGTATATCACCCTGTCCTCACAATTACCTCATCACTCACTGTGAACGTCTCCATCTCACTGTACGGTGTGTATCACCCTGTCCTCACAATCTCCTCATTTCTCACTGTGAACGTGTCCATCTCACTCTCCGGTGTATATCACCCTGTCCTCACAATTACCTCATCACTCACTGTGAACGTGTCCATCTCACTGTCCGGTGTGTATCACCCTGTCCTCACAATCTCCTCATCCCTCACTGTGTACGTGTCCATCTCACTTTCCATTTTGTATCACCCTTTCCTCACAATCTCCTCATCCCTCACTGTGAACGTGTCCATCTCACTGTCCTGTGAGTATCAACCTGTCCTCACAATCTCCTCATCCCTCACGGTGTACGTGTCCATCTCACTGTCCGGTGCGTTTCACCCTGTCCTCACAATTTCCTCATCACTCACTGTGAACGTGTCCATCTCACTGTCCGGTGATTATCACCCTGTCCTCACAATCTCCTCATCCCTCACTGTGAACATAGGCATCTCACTGTCCGGTGTGTAACAACCTGTCCTCACAATCTCCTCATCCCTCCCTGTGAACGTTTCCATCTCACTGTCCGGTGAGTATCACCCTGTCCTCGCAATCTCCTCACCCTCACTGTGAACGTGTCCATCTCACTGTCCGGTGTGTATCACCCTGTCCTCACAATCTCCTCATCTCTCACTGTGAACGTGTACATCTCACTGTCCGGTGTGTATCACCCTGTCCTCTCAATTTCCTCATCACTCACTGTGAACGTGTCCATCTCACTGTCCGGTGTGTATCACCGTGTCCTCACAATTTCCTCATCACTCACAGAGAACGTGTCCATCTCACTCTCCGGTGAGTATCACCCTGTCCTCACAATCTCCTCATCCCTCAATGTGAACGTGTCCATCTCAATGTCCGGTGTGTATCACCCTGTCCTCAGAATCTCCTCATCACTCACTTTGAACGTTTCCATCTCACTGTCCGGTGTGTATCACCCTGTCCTCACAAATTCCTCATCACTCACTGTGAACGTGTCCATCTTACTGTCCGGTGAGTATTACCTTGTCCTCACAATCTCCTCATCACTCACTGTGAACCCATCCAACACACTGTCCGGTGTGTATCACCCTGTCCTCACAATCTCCTCATCCCTCACTGTGAAAGAGTCCATCTCACTGTCCTGTGTGTATCACCCTGTCCTCACAATCTCCTCATCCCTCACTGTGAACGTGTCCATCTCACTGTCCGGTGTGTATCACCCTGTCCTCACAATCTCCTCATCCCTCACAGTGAAAGAGTCCATCTCACTGTCCGGTGTGTATCACCCTGTCCTCACAATCTCCTCATCTCTCACTGTGAACGTGTCCATCTCACTGTCCGGTGTGTATCACCCTGTCCTCACAATTTCCTCATCACTCACTGTGAACGTGTCCATCTCACTGTCAGGTGTGTATCACCCTGTCCTCACAATTTCCTCATCACTCACTGTGAACGTATCAATATGACTGTCCGGTGTGTATCACCCTGTCATCACAATCTCCTCATCCCTCACTGTGAACGTGTCCATCTCACTGTCCGGTTTGTATCACCCTGTCCTCACAATCTCCTCATCCCTCAATGTGAACGTGTCCATCTCACTGTGCGGTGTGTATCACCCTGTCCTCACAATCTCCTCATCTCTCACTGTGAACGTGTACAACTCACTGTCCTGTGAGTATCAACCTGTCCTCACAATCTCCTCATCCCTCACGGTGTACGTGTCCATCTCACTGTCCGGTGCGTTTCACCCTGTCCTCACAATTTCCTCATCACTCACTGTGAACGTGTCCATCTCACTGTCCGGTGATTATCACCCTGTCCTCACAATCTCCTCATCCCTCACTGTGAACATAGGCATCTCACTGTCTGGTGTGTATCACCCTGTCCTCCCAATCTCCTCATCCCTCACTGTGAACGTATCCTTCTCACTGTCCAGTGTGTAACAACCTGTCCTCACAATCTCCTCATCCCTCCCTGTGAACGTTTCCATCTCACTGTCCGGTGAGTATCACCCTGTCCTCGCAATCTCCTCACCCTCACTGTGAACGTGTCCATCTCACTGTCCGGTGTGTATCACCCTGTCCTCACAATCTCCTCATCTCTCACTGTGAACGTGTACATCTCACTGTCCAGTGTGTATCACCCTGTCCTCTCAATTTCCTCATCACTCACTGTGAACGTGTCCATCTCACTGTCCGGTGTGTATCACCGTGTCCTCACAATTTCCTCATCACTCACTGTGAACGTGTCCATCTTACTGTCCGGTGAGTATCACCCTGTCCTCACAATCTCCTCATCCCTCAATGTGAACGTGTCCATCTCACTGTGCGGTGTGTATCACCCTGTCCTCACAATTTCCTCATCACTCACTGTGAACGTCTCCATCTCACTGTACGGTGTGTATCACCCTGTCCTCACAATCTCCTGATCGCTCGCTGTGAACGTCTCCATCTCACTGTCCGGAGTGTATCACCCTGTCCTCACAATTTCCTCATCACTCACTGTGATCGTGTCCATCTCACTGTCCCTTGTGTTTCACCCTAACCTCACAATCTCCTCATTCCTCACGGTGAACTTCTCCATCTCACTGTCCGGTGAGTATCACCCTGTCCTCACAATCTCCTCATCCCTCACTGTGAACGTGTCCATCTCACTGTCCGGTGTGTATCACCCTGTCCTCACAATCTCCACATCCCTCACTGTGAACGTGTCGATCTCACTGTCCGGTGTGTATCACCCTGTCCTCACAATCTCCTCATCACTCACTGTGAACGTGTCCATCTCACTGTCCGGTGTGTATCACCCTGTCCTCACAATTTCCTCATCACTCACTGTGAACATGTCCATCTCACTGTCCGGTGAGTATCACCCTGTCCTCACAATCTCCTCATCCCTCACTGTGAAGGTAGGCATCTCACTGTCCGGTGTGTATCACCCTGTCTTCCCAATCTCCTCATACCTCACTGTGATCGTGACCCATCTCACTGTCCGGTGTGTATCACCCTGTCCTCACAATCTCCTCATCCCTCATTGTGAACGTGTCCATCTCACTGTCCGGTGTGTATCACCCTGTCCTCACAATCTCCTCATCCCTCACTGTGAACATGTCCATCTCACTGTCCGGTGTGTATCACCCTGTCCTCACAATCTCCTCATCCCTCACTGTGAACGTATCCTTCTCACTGTCCTGTGTGTAACAACATGTCCTCACGATCTCCTCATCCCTCACTGTGAACGTGTCCATCTAACTGTACGGTGTGTGTCACCCTGTCCTCACGATCTCCTCATCCCTCACTGTGAACGTGTCCATCTAACTGTACGGTGTGTGTCACCCTGTCCTCACGATCTCCTCATCCCTCACTGTGAACGTGTCCATCTAACTGTACGGTGTGTGTCACCCTGTCCTCACGATCTCCTCATCCCTCACTGTGAACGTGTCCATCTAACTGTACGGTGTGTGTCACCCTGTCCTCACGATCTCCTCATCCCTCACTGTGAACGTGTCCATCTCACTTTGCGGAGTGTATCACCCTGTCCTCACAATCTACTCATCTCTCACTGTGAACGTGTCCATCTCACTGTCCGGTGTGTATCACCCTGTCCTCACAATCTCCTCATCCCTCCCTGTGAACGTGTCCTTCTCACTGTCCGGTGTGTATCACCCTGTCCTCACAATTTCCTCATCACTCACTGAGAACGTGTCCATCTCACTCTCCGGTGAATATCACCCTGTCCTCACAATCTACTCATCCCTCAATGTGAACGTGTCCATCTCACTGTCCCGTGTGTATCACCCTGTCCTCACAATTTCCTCATCACTCACTGTGAACGTGTCCATCTCACTGTCCGGTGTGTATCACCCTGTCCTCTCAATTTCCTCATCACTCACTGTGAACGTGTCCATCTCACTCTCCGGTGAGTATCACCCTGTCCTCACAATCTCCTCATCCCTCAATGTGAACGTGTCCATCTCACTGTGCGGTGTGTATCACCCTGTCCTCACAATCTCCTCATCTCTCACTGTGAACGTGTCCATCTCACTGTCCGGTGTGTATCACCCTGTCCTCACAAATTCCTCATCACTCACTGTGAACGTGTCCATCTTACTGTCCGGTGAGTATCACCTTGTCCTCACAATCTCCTCATCACTCACTGTGAACCCATCCAACTCACTGTCCAGTGTGTATCACCCTGTCCTCACAATCTCCTCATCCCTCACTGTGAACGTGTCCATCTCACTGTCCTGTGTGTATCACCCCGTCCTCACAATCTCCTCATCCCTCACTGTGAACGTGTCCATCTCACTGTCCGGTGTGTATCACCCTGTCCTCACAAGCTCCTCATCTCTCACTGTGAACGTGTCAATCTCACTGTCCGGTGTGTATCACCCTGTCCTCTCAATTTCCTCATCACTCACTGTGAACGTGTCCATCTCACTGTCCGGTGTGTATCACCCTGTCCTCTCATTTTCCTCATCACTCACTGTGAACGTGTCCATCTCACTGTCCTGTGAGTATCAACCTGTCCTCACAATCTCCTCATCCCTCACGGTGTACGTGTCCATCTCACTGTCCGGTGCGTTTCACCCTGTCCTCACAATTTCCTCATCACTCACTGTGAACGTGTCCATCTCACTGTCCGGTGATTATCACCCTGTCCTCACAATCTCCTCATCCCTCACTGTGAACATAGGCATCTCACTGTCCGGTGTGTATCACCCTGTCCTCCCAATCTCCTCATCCCTCACTGTGAACGTATCCTTCTCACTGTCCAGTGTGTAACAACCTGTCCTCACAATCTCCTCATCCCTCCCTGTGAACGTTTCCATCTCACTGTCCGGTGAGTATCACCCTGTCCTCGCAATCTCCTCACCCTCACTGTGAACGTGTCCATCTCACTGTCCGGTGTGTATCACCCTGTCCTCACAATCTCCTCATCTCTCACTGTGAACGTGTACATCTCACTGTCCGGTGTGTATCACCCTGTCCTCTCAATTTCCTCATCACTCACTGTGAACGTGTCCATCTTACTGTCCGGTGAGTATCACCCTGTCCTCACAATCTCCTCATCCCTCAATGTGAACGTGTCCATCTCACTGTGCGGTGTGTATCACCCTGTCCTCACAATTTCCTCATCACTCACTGTGAACGTCTCCATCTCACTGTACGGTGTGTATCACCCTGTCCTCACAATCTCCTGATCGCTCGCTGTGAACGTCTCCATCTCACTGTCCGGAGTGTATCACCCTGTCCTCACAATTTCCTCATCACTCACTGTGATCGTGTCCATCTCACTGTCCCGTGTGTTTCACCCTAACCTCACAATCTCCTCATTCCTCACGGTGAACTTCTCCATCTCACTGTCCGGTGAGTATCACCCTGTCCTCACAATCTCCTCATCCCTCACTGTGAACGTGTCCATCTCACTGTCCGGTGTGTATCACCCTGTCCTCACAATCTCCACATCCCTCACTGTGAACGTGTCGATCTCACTGTCCGGTGTGTATCACCCTGTCCTCACAATCTCCTCATCACTCACTGTGAACGTGTCCATCTCACTGTCCGGTGTGTATCACCCTGTCCTCACAATTTCCTCATCACTCACTGTGAACATGTCCATCTCACTGTCCGGTGAGTATCACCCTGTCCTCACAATCTCCTCATCCCTCACTGTGAAGGTAGGCATCTCACTGTCCGGTGTGTATCACCCTGTCTTCCCAATCTCCTCATACCTCACTGTGATCGTGACCCATCTCACTGTCCGGTGTGTATCACCCTGTCCTCACAATCTCCTCATCCCTCATTGTGAACGTGTCCATCTCACTGTCCGGTGTGTATCACCCTGTCCTCACAATCTCCTCATCCCTCACTGTGAAAGAGTCCATCTCACTGTCCTGTGTGTATCACCCTGTCCTCACAATCTCCTCATCCCTCACTGTGAACGTGTCCATCTCACTGTCCGGTGTGTATCACCCTGTCCTCACAATCTCCTCATCCCTCACAGTGAAAGAGTCCATCTCACTGTCCGGTGTGTATCACCCTGTCCTCACAATCTCCTCATCTCTCACTGTGAACGTGTCCATCTCACTGTCCGGTGTGTATCACCCTGTCCTCACAATTTCCTCATCACTCACTGTGAACGTGTCCATCTCACTGTCAGGTGTGTATCACCCTGTCCTCACAATTTCCTCATCACTCACTGTGAACGTATCAATATGACTGTCCGGTGTGTATCACCCTGTCATCACAATCTCCTCATCCCTCACTGTGAACGTGTCCATCTCACTGTCCGGTTTGTATCACCCTGTCCTCACAATCTCCTCATCCCTCAATGTGAACGTGTCCATCTCACTGTGCGGTGTGTATCACCCTGTCCTCACAATCTCCTCATCTCTCACTGTGAACGTGTACAACTCACTGTCCTGTGAGTATCAACCTGTCCTCACAATCTCCTCATCCCTCACGGTGTACGTGTCCATCTCACTGTCCGGTGCGTTTCACCCTGTCCTCACAATTTCCTCATCACTCACTGTGAACGTGTCCATCTCACTGTCCGGTGATTATCACCCTGTCCTCACAATCTCCTCATCCCTCACTGTGAACATAGGCATCTCACTGTCTGGTGTGTATCACCCTGTCCTCCCAATCTCCTCATCCCTCACTGTGAACGTATCCTTCTCACTGTCCAGTGTGTAACAACCTGTCCTCACAATCTCCTCATCCCTCCCTGTGAACGTTTCCATCTCACTGTCCGGTGAGTATCACCCTGTCCTCGCAATCTCCTCACCCTCACTGTGAACGTGTCCATCTCACTGTCCGGTGTGTATCACCCTGTCCTCACAATCTCCTCATCTCTCACTGTGAACGTGTACATCTCACTGTCCGGTGTGTATCACCCTGTCCTCTCAATTTCCTCATCACTCACTGTGAACGTGTCCATCTCACTGTCCGGTGTGTATCACCGTGTCCTCACAATTTCCTCATCACTCACTGTGAACGTGTCCATCTTACTGTCCGGTGAGTATCACCCTGTCCTCACAATCTCCTCATCCCTCAATGTGAACGTGTCCATCTCACTGTGCGGTGTGTATCACCCTGTCCTCACAATTTCCTCATCACTCACTGTGAACGTCTCCATCTCACTGTACGGTGTGTATCACCCTGTCCTCACAATCTCCTGATCGCTCGCTGTGAACGTCTCCATCTCACTGTCCGGAGTGTATCACCCTGTCCTCACAATTTCCTCATCACTCACTGTGATCGTGTCCATCTCACTGTCCCTTGTGTTTCACCCTAACCTCACAATCTCCTCATTCCTCACGGTGAACTTCTCCATCTCACTGTCCGGTGAGTATCACCCTGTCCTCACAATCTCCTCATCCCTCACTGTGAACGTGTCCATCTCACTGTCCGGTGTGTATCACCCTGTCCTCACAATCTCCACATCCCTCACTGTGAACGTGTCGATCTCACTGTCCGGTGTGTATCACCCTGTCCTCACAATCTCCTCATCACTCACTGTGAACGTGTCCATCTCACTGTCCGGTGTGTATCACCCTGTCCTCACAATTTCCTCATCACTCACTGTGAACATGTCCATCTCACTGTCCGGTGAGTATCACCCTGTCCTCACAATCTCCTCATCCCTCACTGTGAAGGTAGGCATCTCACTGTCCGGTGTGTATCACCCTGTCTTCCCAATCTCCTCATACCTCACTGTGATCGTGACCCATCTCACTGTCCGGTGTGTATCACCCTGTCCTCACAATCTCCTCATCCCTCATTGTGAACGTGTCCATCTCACTGTCCGGTGTGTATCACCCTGTCCTCACAATCTCCTCATCCCTCACTGTGAACATGTCCATCTCACTGTCCGGTGTGTATCACCCTGTCCTCACAATCTCCTCATCCCTCACTGTGAACGTATCCTTCTCACTGTCCTGTGTGTAACAACATGTCCTCACGATCTCCTCATCCCTCACTGTGAACGTGTCCATCTAACTGTACGGTGTGTGTCACCCTGTCCTCACGATCTCCTCATCCCTCACTGTGAACGTGTCCATCTAACTGTACGGTGTGTGTCACCCTGTCCTCACGATCTCCTCATCCCTCACTGTGAACGTGTCCATCTAACTGTACGGTGTGTGTCACCCTGTCCTCACGATCTCCTCATCCCTCACTGTGAACGTGTCCATCTAACTGTACGGTGTGTGTCACCCTGTCCTCACGATCTCCTCATCCCTCACTGTGAACGTGTCCATCTCACTTTGCGGAGTGTATCACCCTGTCCTCACAATCTACTCATCTCTCACTGTGAACGTGTCCATCTCACTGTCCGGTGTGTATCACCCTGTCCTCACAATCTCCTCATCCCTCCCTGTGAACGTGTCCTTCTCACTGTCCGGTGTGTATCACCCTGTCCTCACAATTTCCTCATCACTCACTGAGAACGTGTCCATCTCACTCTCCGGTGAATATCACCCTGTCCTCACAATCTACTCATCCCTCAATGTGAACGTGTCCATCTCACTGTCCCGTGTGTATCACCCTGTCCTCACAATTTCCTCATCACTCACTGTGAACGTGTCCATCTCACTGTCCGGTGTGTATCACCCTGTCCTCTCAATTTCCTCATCACTCACTGTGAACGTGTCCATCTCACTCTCCGGTGAGTATCACCCTGTCCTCACAATCTCCTCATCCCTCAATGTGAACGTGTCCATCTCACTGTGCGGTGTGTATCACCCTGTCCTCACAATCTCCTCATCTCTCACTGTGAACGTGTCCATCTCACTGTCCGGTGTGTATCACCCTGTCCTCACAAATTCCTCATCACTCACTGTGAACGTGTCCATCTTACTGTCCGGTGAGTATCACCTTGTCCTCACAATCTCCTCATCACTCACTGTGAACCCATCCAACTCACTGTCCAGTGTGTATCACCCTGTCCTCACAATCTCCTCATCCCTCACTGTGAACGTGTCCATCTCACTGTCCTGTGTGTATCACCCCGTCCTCACAATCTCCTCATCCCTCACTGTGAACGTGTCCATCTCACTGTCCGGTGTGTATCACCCTGTCCTCACAAGCTCCTCATCTCTCACTGTGAACGTGTCAATCTCACTGTCCGGTGTGTATCACCCTGTCCTCTCAATTTCCTCATCACTCACTGTGAACGTGTCCATCTCACTGTCCGGTGTGTATCACCCTGTCCTCTCATTTTCCTCATCACTCACTGTGAACGTGTCCATCTCACTGTCCTGTGAGTATCAACCTGTCCTCACAATCTCCTCATCCCTCACGGTGTACGTGTCCATCTCACTGTCCGGTGCGTTTCACCCTGTCCTCACAATTTCCTCATCACTCACTGTGAACGTGTCCATCTCACTGTCCGGTGATTATCACCCTGTCCTCACAATCTCCTCATCCCTCACTGTGAACATAGGCATCTCACTGTCCGGTGTGTATCACCCTGTCCTCCCAATCTCCTCATCCCTCACTGTGAACGTATCCTTCTCACTGTCCAGTGTGTAACAACCTGTCCTCACAATCTCCTCATCCCTCCCTGTGAACGTTTCCATCTCACTGTCCGGTGAGTATCACCCTGTCCTCGCAATCTCCTCACCCTCACTGTGAACGTGTCCATCTCACTGTCCGGTGTGTATCACCCTGTCCTCACAATCTCCTCATCTCTCACTGTGAACGTGTAGATCTCACTGTCCGGTGTGTATCACCCTGTCCTCTCAATTTCCTCATCACTCACTGTGAACGTGTCCATCTTACTGTCCGGTGAGTATCACCCTGTCCTCACAATCTCCTCATCCCTCAATGTGAACGTGTCCATCTCACTGTGCGGTGTGTATCACCCTGTCCTCACAATTTCCTCATCACTCACTGTGAACGTCTCCATCTCACTGTACGGTGTGTATCACCCTGTCCTCACAATCTCCTGATCGCTCGCTGTGAACGTCTCCATCTCACTGTCCGGAGTGTATCACCCTGTCCTCACAATTTCCTCATCACTCACTGTGATCGTGTCCATCTCACTGTCCCGTGTGTTTCACCCTAACCTCACAATCTCCTCATTCCTCACGGTGAACTTCTCCATCTCACTGTCCGGTGAGTATCACCCTGTCCTCACAATCTCCTCATCCCTCACTGTGAACGTGTCCATCTCACTGTCCGGTGTGTATCACCCTGTCCTCACAATCTCCACATCCCTCACTGTGAACGTGTCGATCTCACTGTCCGGTGTGTATCACCCTGTCCTCACAATCTCCTCATCACTCACTGTGAACGTGTCCATCTCACTGTCCGGTGTGTATCACCCTGTCCTCACAATTTCCTCATCACTCACTGTGAACATGTCCATCTCACTGTCCGGTGAGTATCACCCTGTCCTCACAATCTCCTCATCCCTCACTGTGAAGGTAGGCATCTCACTGTCCGGTGTGTATCACCCTGTCTTCCCAATCTCCTCATACCTCACTGTGATCGTGACCCATCTCACTGTCCGGTGTGTATCACCCTGTCCTCACAATCTCCTCATCCCTCATTGTGAACGTGTCCATCTCACTGTCCGGTGTGTATCACCCTGTCCTCACAATCTCCTCATCCCTCACTGTGAACATGTCCATCTCACTGTCCGGTGTGTATCACCCTGTCCTCACAATCTCCTCATCCCTCACTGTGAACGTATCCTTCTCACTGTCCTGTGTGTAACAACATGTCCTCACGATCTCCTCATCCCTCACTGTGAACGTGTCCATCTAACTGTACGGTGTGTGTCACCCTGTCCTCACGATCTCCTCATCCCTCACTGTGAACGTGTCCATCTAACTGTACGGTGTGTGTCACCCTGTCCTCACGATCTCCTCATCCCTCACTGTGAACGTGTCCATCTAACTGTACGGTGTGTCACCCTGTCCTCACGATCTCCTCATCCCTCACTGTGAACGTGTCCATCTAACTGTACGGTGTGTGTCACCCTGTCCTCACGATCTCCTCATCCCTCACTGTGAACGTGTCCTTCTCACTGTCCGGTGTGTATCACCCTGTCCTCACAATTTCCTCATCACTCACTGAGAACGTGTCCATCTCACTCTCCGGTGAATATCACCCTGTCCTCACAATCTACTCATCCCTCAATGTGAACGTGTCCATCTCACTGTCCCGTGTGTATCACCCTGTCCTCACAATCTCCTCATACCTCACTGTGAACGTGTCCATCTCACTGTCCAGTGTGTATCACCCTGTCCTCTCAATTTCCTCATCACTCACTGTGAACGTGTCCATCTCACTGTCCGGTGTGTATCACCCTGTCCTCTCAATTTCCTCATCACTCACTGTGAACGTGTCCATCTCACTCTCCGGTGAGTATCACCCTGTCCTCACAATCTCCTCATCCCTCAATGTGAACGTGTCCATCTCACTGTGCGGTGTGTATCACCCTGTCCTCACAATCTCCTCATCTCTCACTGTGAACGTGTCCATCTCACTGTCCGGTGTGTATCACCCTGTCCTCACAAATTCCTCATCACTCATTGTGAACGTGTCCATCTTACTGTCCGGTGAGTATCACCTTGTCCTCACAATCTCCTCATCACTCACTGTGAACCCATCCAACTCACTGTCCAGTGTGTATCACCCTGTCCTCACAATCTCCTCATCCCTCACTGTGAACGTGTCCATCTCACTGTCCTGTGTGTATCACCCCGTCCTCACAATCTCCTCATCCCTCACTGTGAACGTGTCCATCTCACTGTCCGGTGTGTATCACCCTGTCCTCACAAGCTCCTCATCTCTCACTGTGAACGTGTCAATCTCACTGTCCGGTGTGTATCACCCTGTCCTCTCAATTTCCTCATCACTCACTGTGAACGTGTCCATCTCACTGTCCGGTGTGTATCACCCTGTCCTCTCATTTTCCTCATCACTCACTGTGAACCCATCCAACTCACTGTCCGGTGTGTATCACCCTGTCCTCACAATCTCCTCATCCCTCACTGTGAAAGAGTCCATCTCACTGTCCTGTGTGTATCACCCTGTCCTCACAATCTCCTCATCCCTCACTGTGAACGTGTGCATCTCACTGTCCGGTGTGTATCACCCTGTCCTCACAAGCTCCTCATCTCTCACTGTGAACGTGTCCATCTCACTGTCCGGTGTGTATCACCCTGTCCTCTCAATTTCCTCATCACTCACTGTGAACGTGTCCATCTCACTGTCAGGTGAGTATCACCCTGTCCTCACAATCTCCTCATCTCTCACTGTGAACGTGTCCATCTCACTGTCCGGTGTGTATCACCCTGTCCTGTCAATTTCCTCATCACTCACTGTGAACGTGTCCATCTCTCTGTCCGGTGTATATCACCCTGTCCTCACAATTACCTCATCACTCACTGTGAACGTCTCCATCTCACTGTACGGTGTGTATCACCCTTTCCTCACAATCTCCTCATCCCTCACTGTGAACGTGTCCATCTCACTGTCCGGTGTGTATCACCCTGTCCTCACAATCTCCTCATCACTCACTGTGAACGTCTCCATCTCACTGTACGGTGTGTATCACCCTGTCCTCACAATCTCCTGATCGCTCGCTGTGAACGTGTCCATCTCACTGTACGGTGTGTATCACCCTGTCCTCACAATTTCCTCATCACTCACTGTGATCGTGTCCATCTCACTGTCCCGTTAGTTTCACCCTAACCTCACAATCTCCTCATTCCTCACGGTGAACTTCTCCATCTCACTGTCCGGTGAGTATCACCCTGTCCTCACAATCTCCTCATCCCTCACTGGGAACGTGTCCATCTCACTGTCCGGTGTGTATCACCCTGTCCTCACAATCTCCTCATCACTCACTGTGAACGTGTCCATCTGACTGTCCGGTGAGTATCACCCTGTCCTCACAATCTCCTCATCTCTCACTGTGAACGTGTCCATCTCACTGTCCGGTGTGTATCACCCTGTCCTCACAATCTCCTCATCCCTCACTGTGAACGTGACCATCTCACTGTCAGGTGTGTATCACCCTGTCCTCACAATCTCCTCATCCCTCACTGTGAACGTGTCCATCTCACTGTTCGGTGTGTATCACCCTGTTCTCACAATCTCCTCATCCCTCACTGTGAACGTGTCCATCTCACTATCCCGTGGTGTATCACCCTGTCCTCACAATCTCCTCATCCCTCACTGTGAACGTGTCCATCTCACTGTGCGGTGTGTTTCACCCTGTCCTCACAATCTCCTCATCTCTCACTGTGAACGTGTCCATCTCACTGTCCAGTGTGTATCACCCTGTCCTGTCAATTTCCTCATCACTCACTGTGAACGTGTCCATCTCTCTGTCCGGTGTATATCACCATGTCCTCACAATTACCTCATCACTCACTGTGAACGTCTCCATCTCACTGTACAGTGTGTATCACCCTTTCCTCACAATCTTCTCATCCCTCACGGTGTACGTGTCCATCTCACTTTGCGGAGTGTATCACCCTGTCCTCACAATTTCCTCATCACTCACTGTGAACGTGTCCATCTCACTGTCCCGTGTGTATCACCCTGTCCTCACAATCTCCTCATCCCTCACTGTCAACGTGTCCATCTCACTGTCCGGTGTGTATCACCCTGTCCTCACAATCTCCTCATCCCTCCATGTGAACGTGTCCTTCTCACTGTCCGGTGTGTATCACCCTGTCCTCAAAATTTCCTCATCACTCACTGAGAACGTGTCCATCTCACTCTCCGGTGAGTATCACCCTGTCCTCACAATCTCCTCATCCCTCAATGTGAATGTGTCCATCTCACTGTCCGGTGTGTATCACCCTGTCCTCACAATTTCCTCATCACTCACTGTGAACGTGTCCATCTTACTGTCCGGTGAGTATCACCCTGTCCTCACAATCTCCTCATCCCTCAATGTGAACGTGTCCATCTCACTGTGCGGTGTGTATCACCCTGTCCTCACAATTTCCTCATCACTCACTGTGAACGTCTCCATCTCACTGTACGGTGTGTATCACCCTGTCCTCACAATCTCCTGATCGCTCGCTGTGAACGTGTCCATCTCACTGTCCGATGTGTAGCACCCTGTCCTCACAATTTCCTCATCACTCACTGTGATCGTGTCCATCTCACTGTCCCGTTAGTTTCACCCTAACCTCACAATCTCCTCATTCCTCACGGTGAACTTCTCCATCTCACTGTCCGGTGAGTATCACCCTGTCCTCACAATCTCCTCATCCCTCACTGGGAACGTGTCCATCTCACTGTCCGGTGTGTATCACCCTGTCCTCACAATCTCCTCATCCCTCACTGTGAACGTGTCCATCTCACTGTCCGGTGTGTATCACCCTGTCCTCACAATCTCCTCATCCCTCACTGTGAACGTGTCCATCTCACTGTCCGGTGTGTATCACCCTGTCCTCTCAATTTCCTCATCACTCACTGTGAACGTGCCTATCTCACTGTCCGGTGTGTATCACCCTGTCCTCACAATTTCCTCATCACTCACTGTGAACGTGTCCATCTTACTGTCCGGTGAGTATCACCCTGTCCTCACAATCTCCTCATCCCTCAATGTGAACGTGTCCATCTCACGGTCCGGTGTGTATCACCCTGTCCTCACAAATTCCTCATCACTCACTGTGAACGTGTCCATCTTACTGTCCGGTGAGTATCACCTTGTCCTCACAATCTCCTCATCACTCACTGTGAACCCATCCAACTCACTGTCCAGTGTGTATCACCCTGTCCTCACAATCTCCTCATCCCTCACTGTGAAAGAGTCCATCTCACTGTCCTGTTTGTATCACCCCGTCCTCACAATCTCCTCATCCCTCACTGTGAACGTGTCCATCTCACTGTCCGGTGTGTATCACCCTGTCCTCACAAGCTCCTCATCTCTCACTGTGAACGTGTCCATCTCACTGTCCGGTGTGTATCACCCTGTCCTCTCAATTTCCTCATCACTCACTGTGAACGTGTCCATCTCACTGTCCGGTGTGTATCACCCTGTCCTCTCAATTTCCTCATCACTCACTGTGAACGTGTCCATCTCACTGTCAGGTGTGTATCACCCTGTCTTCACAATCTCCTCATGCCTCACTGTGAACGTGTCCAACTCACTGTCCGGTGTGTATCACCCTGTCCTCACAATTTCCTCATCACTCACTGTGAACGTGTCCATCTCACTGTCCGGTGTGTATCACCCTGTCCTCACAAATTCCTCATCACTCACTGTGAACGTGTCCATCTTACTGTCCGGTGAGTATCACCTTGTCCTCACAATCTCCTCATCACTCACTGTGAACCCATCCAACTCACTGTCCGGTGTGTATCACCCTGTCCTCACAATCTCCTCATCCCTCACTGTGAACGTGTGCATCTCACTGTCCGGTGTGTATCACCCTGTCCTCACAAGCTCCTCATCTCTCACTGTGAACGTGTCCATCTCACTGTCCGGTGTGTATCACCCTGTCCTCTCAATTTCCTCATCACTCACTGTGAACGTGTCCATCTGACTGTCCAGTGAGTATCACCCTGTCCTCACAATCTCCTCATCTCTCACTGTGAACGTGTCCATCTCACTGTCCGGTGTGTATCACACTGTCCTCTCAATTTCCTCATCACTCACTGTGAACGTGTCCATCTCACTGTCAGGTGTGTATCACCCTGTCCTCACAATTTCCTCATCACTCACTGTGAACGTGTCCATCTGACTGTCCGGTGAGTATCACCCTGTCCTCACAATCTCCTCATCCCTCAATGTGAACGTGTCCATCTCACTGTGCGGTGTGTATCACCCTGTACTCACAATCTCCTCAACTCTCACTGTGAACGTGTCCACCTCACTGTCCAGTGTGTATCACCCTGTCCTGTCAATTTCCTCATCACTCACTGTGAACGTGTCCATCTCTCGTTCCGGTGTATATCACCCTGTCCTCACAATTACCTCATCACTCACTGTCAACGTCTCCATCTCACTGTACGGTGTGTATCACCCTGTCCTCACAATCTCCTCATCCCTCACTGTGAACGTGTCCATCTCACTGTCCGGTGTGTATCACCCTGTCCTCACAATCTCCTCATCCCTCACTGTGAACGTGTCCATCTCACTGTCCTGTGAGTATCAACCTGTCCTCAAAATCTCCTCTCCCCTCACGGTGTACGTGTCCATCTCAATTTGCGGAGTGTTTCACCCTGTCCTCACAATTTCCTCATCACTCACTGTGAACGTGTCCATCTCACTGTCCCGTGTGTATCACCCTGTCCTCACAATCTCCTCATGCCTCACTGTGAACGTGTCCATCTCACTGTCCGGTGTGTATCACCCTGTCCTCACAATCTCCTCATCCCTCCATGTGAACGTGTCCTTCTCACTGTCCGGTGTGTATCACCCTGTCCTCACAATTTCCTCATCACTCACTGAGAACGTGTCCATCTCACTCTCCGGTGAGTATCACCCTGTCCTCACAATCTCCTCATCCCTCAATGTGAATGTGTCCATCTCACTGTCCGGTGTGTATCACCCTGTCCTCACAATTTCCTCATCACTCACTGTGAACGTGTCCATCTTACTGTCCGGTGAGTATCACCCTGTCCTCACAATCTCCTCATCCCTCAATGTGAACGTGTCCATCTCACTGTGCGGTGTGTATCACCCTGTCCTCACAATTTCCTCATCACTCACTGTGAACGTCTCCATCTCACTGTACGGTGTGTATCACCCTGTCCTCACAATCTCCTGATCGCTCGCTGTGAACGTGTCCATCTCACTGTCCGGTGTGTAGCACCCTGTCCTCACAATTTCCTCATCACTCACTGTGATCGTGTCCATCTCACTGTCCCGTGTGTTTCACCCTGTCCTCACAATCTCCTCATCCCTCACTGTGAACATGTCCATCTCACTGTCCGGTGAGTATCACCCTGTCCTCACAATCTCCTCATCCCTCACTGTGAACGTGTCCATCTCACTGTCCGGTGTGTATCACCCTGTCCTCACAATGTCCTCATCCCTCACTGTGAACGTGTCCATCTCACTGTCCGGTGTGTATCACCCTGTACTCACAATCTCCTCATCCCTCACTGTGAACGTGTCCATCTCACTATCCAGTGTGTATCACCCTGTCCTCACAATCTCCTCATCCCTCACTGTGAACGTGTCTATCTCACTGTCCGGTGTGTATCACCCTGTCCTCACAATCTCCTCATCCCTCACTGTGAACGTGTCCATCTCACTGTCCGGTGTGTATCACCCTGTCCTCTCAATTTCCTCATCACTCACTGTGAACGTGCCTATCTCACTGTCCGGTGTGTATCACCCTGTCCTCACAATTTCCTCATCACTCACTGTGAACGTGTCCATCTTACTGTCCGGTGAGTATCACCCTGTCCTCACAATCTCCTCATCCCTCAATGTGAACGTGTCCATCTCACTGTGCGGTGTGTATCACCCTGTCCTCACAATTTCCTCATCACTCACTGTGAACGTCTCCATCTTACTGTACGGTGTGTATCACCCTGTCCTCACAATCTCCTCATCCCTCGCTGTGAACGTGTCCATCTCACTGTCCGGTGTGTATCACCCTGTCCTCACAATTTCCTCATCACTCACTGTGATCGTGTCCATCTCACTGTCCCGTGTGTTTCACCCTAACCTCACAATCTCCTCATTCCTCACGGTGAACTTCTCCATCTCACTGTCCGGTGAGTATCACCCTGTCCTCACAATCTCCTCATCCCTCACTGTGAACGTGTCCATCTCACTGTCCGGTGTGTATCACCCTGTCCTCACAATCTCCTCATCCCTCACTGTGAACGTGTCCATCTCACTGTCCGGTGTGTATCACCCTGTCCTCACAATCTCCTCATCCCTCACTGTGAACGTGTCCATCTCACTGTCCGGTGTGTATCACCCTGTACTCACAATTTCATCATCACTCACTGTGAACATGTCCATCTCACTGTCCGGTGAGTATCACCCTGTCCTCACAATCTCCTCATCCCTCACTGGGAACGTAGTCATCTCACTGTCCGGTGTGTATCACCCTGTCCTCCCAATCTCCTCATACCTCACTGTGATCGTGACCCATCTTACTGTTCGGTGTGTATCACCCAGTCATCCCAATCTCCTCATCCCTCACTGTGAACGTATCCTTCTCACTGTCCTGTGTGTAACAACATGTCCTCACAATCTCCTCATCCCTCACTGTGAACGTGCCCATCTCACTGTCCGGTGTGTATCACCCTGTCCTCACAATCTCCTCATCACTCACTGTGAACGTGTCCATCTCACTGTCCGGTGTGAATCACCCTGTCCTCACAATTTCCTCATCCCTCACTGTGAACATGTCCATCTCACTGTCCCGTGAGTTTCACTCTGTCCTCACAATCTCCTCATCACTCACTGTGAACGTGTTCATCTCACTGTCCGGTGTGTATCACCCTGTCCTCACAATCTCCTCATCCCTCACTGTGAACATGTCCATCTCACTGTCCGGTGTGTATCACACTGTCCTCACAATCTCCTCATCCCTCACTGTGAACATGTCCATCTCACTGTCCGGTGTGAATCACCCTGTCCTCACAATTTCCTCATCCCTCACTGTGAACGTGTCCATCTCACTGTCCGGTGTGTATCACCCTGTCTTCACCATCTCCTCATCCCTCACTGTGAACGTGTCCATCTCACTGTCCGGTGTGTATCACCCTGCCCTCACAATCTCCTCATCCCTCACTGTGAACGTGTCCATCTCACTGTCCGGTGTGTTTCACCCTGTCCTAACAATCTTCTCTGCCCATACTGTGATCGTGTCCATCTCACTGACCCGTGTGTATGACCCTGTCCTCACAATCTCCTCATCCCTCACTGTGAACGTTTCCATTTCACTGTCCGGTGTGTAACACCCTGTCCCAACAATCTCCTCATCCCTCACTGTGAACGTGTCCATCTCACTGTCCAGTCTGTATCACCCTGTCCTCACAATCTCCTCATCCCACACTGTGAACGTGTCCATCTCACTGACCAGTGCGTATCACCATGTCCTCACAATCTACTCATCCCTCACTGTAAACGTGTCCATCTCAATCTCCCGTGTGTATCACCCTGTCCTCACAATCTCCTCATCTCTCACTGTGAACGTGTCCATTTCACTGTCCGGTGTGTAACACCCTGTCCCAACAATCTCCTCATCCCTCACTGTGAACGTGTCCATCTCACTGTCCAGTCTGTATCACCCTGTCCTCACAATCTCCTCATCCCTCACTGTGAACGTGTCCATCTCACTGTCCGGTGTGTATCACCCTGTCCACTCAATTTCCTCATCACTCACTGTGAACGTGTCCATCTCACTGTCCGGTGTGTATCACCCTGTCCTCACAATCTCCTCATCACTCACTGTGAACGTGTCCATCTCACTGTCCTGTGAGTATCACCCTGTCCTCACAATCTCCTCATCTCTCACTGTAAACATGTCCATCTCACTGTCCGGTGAGTATCACCCTGTCCTCACTATCTCCTCATCCCTCACTGTGACCGTATCCATCTCACTGTCCGGTGTGTATCACCCTGTCCTCACAATCTCCTCATCTCTCACTGTGAAAGTGTCCATCTCACTGTCCGGTATGAATCACCTTGTCCTCACAATCTCCTCATCTTTCACTGTGAACGTGTCCATCTCACTGTCCAGTGTGTATCACCCTGTCCTCACAATCTCCTCATCTCTCACTGTGAACGTGTCCATCTCACTGTCCGGTGTGTATCACCCTGTCCTCTAAATTTCCTCATCACTCAGTGTGAACGTGTCCATCTCACTGTCCGGTGCGTATCACCCTGTCCTCACAATTTCCTCATCACTCACTGAGAACGTGTCCATCTCACTGTCCGGTGTGTATCACCCTGTCCTCACAATCTCCTCATCCCTCACTGTGAACGTGTCCATCTCACTGTCCGGTGTGTATCACCCTGTCCTCACAATTTCCTCATCACTCACTGAGAACGTGTCCATTTCACTCTCCGGTGAGTATCACCCTGTCATCACAATCTCCTCATCTCTCACTGTGAACGTGTTCATCTCACTGTCCGGTGTGTATCACCCTGTCCTCACAATCTCCTCATCCCTCACTGTGAACATGTCCATCTCACTGTCCGGTGTGTATCACCCTGTCCGCACACTCTCCTCATTCCACACTGTGAACGTGTTCATCTCACTGTCCGGTGTGTATCACCCTGTCCTCGCAATCTCCTCATCCCTCACTGTGAACGTGTCCATCTCACTGTCCGGTGTGTATCACACTGTCCTCACAATCTCCTCATCCCTCACTGTGAACGTGTCCATCTCACTGTCAGGTGTGTATCACATTTTCCTCACAATCTCCTCATCCCTCACTGTGAACATGTCCATCTCACTGTCCGGTGTGAATCACCCTGTCCTCACAATCTCCTCATCCCTCACTGTGAACGTGTTCATCTCACTGTCCGGTGTGAATCACCCTGTCCTCACAATCTCCTCATCCCTCACTGTGAACGTGTCCATCTCACTGTCCTGTGTGTATCACCCTGTCCTCACAATCTCCTCATCCCTCACTGTGAACGTGTCCATCTCACTGTCCTGTGTGTATCACCCTGTCCTCACAAT
Organism: Hemitrygon akajei; assembly: GCF_048418815.1. Classification (NCBI taxonomy): domain Eukaryota; kingdom Metazoa; phylum Chordata; class Chondrichthyes; order Myliobatiformes; family Dasyatidae; genus Hemitrygon; species Hemitrygon akajei. The sequence continues at coordinate 919,419 of NC_133130.1, forward strand.
CTCCTCATCCCTCACTGTGAACGTGTCCATTTCACTGTCCCATGTGTATCACCCTGTCCTCACAATCTCCTCATCCCTCACTGTGAACGTGTCCATCTCACTGTCCCATGTGTATCACCCTGTCCTCACAATCTTCTCATCCCTCACTGTAAACCCGTCCATCTCACTTTCCGGTGTGTATCACCCTGTCCTCACAATCTCCTCATCCCTCACTGTGAACGTGTCCATCTCACTGTCCGGTGTGTTTCACCCTGTCCTCACAATCTTCTCTGCGCATACTGTGAACGTTTCCATTTCACTGACCAGTGCGTATCACCCTGTCCTCACAATCTACTCATCCCACACTGTGAACGTGTCCATCTCACTGACCAGTGCGTATCACCCTGTCCTCACAATCTACTCATCCCTCACTGTAAACGTGTCCATCTCAATCTCCCATGTGTATCACCCTGTCCTCACAATCTCCTCACAATCTCCTCATCCATCACTGTGAACGTGTCCATCTCACTGTCCGGTGTGTATCACCCTTTCCTCACAATCTCCTCATCCCTCACTGTGAACGTGTCCATCTCACTGTCCGGTATGTATCACCTTGTCCTCACAATCTCCTCATCCCTCACTGTGAACGTGTCCATCTCACTAACCGGTGTGTAGCACCTTGTCCTCACAACCTCCTCATCCCTCACTGTGAACGTGTCCATCTCACTGTCCGGTGTGTGTCACCCTGTCTTCACAATCTCCTCATCCCTCACTGTGAACGTGTCCATCTCACTGTCGGGTGTGTGTAACCCTGTCTTCAGAATCTCCTCATCCTTCACTGTGAACGTGTCCATCTCACTGTCCGGTGTGTATCACCCTGTCCTCACAATCTCCTCATCCCTCACTGTGAACGTGACAATCTCACTGTCCTGTGTGTATCACCCTGTCCTCACAATCTCCTCATCCCTCACAGTGCACGTGTCCATTTCACTGTCCCATGTGTATCACCCTGTCCGCACAATCTCCTCATCCCTCACTGTGAACGTATCCATCTCACTGTCCAGTGTGTATCACCCTGTCCTCACAATCTCCTCATCCCTCACTGTGAACGTGTCCATCGCATCTTCCGGTGTGTATCACCCTGTCCTCACAATCTCCTCATCCCTCACTGTGAACCCGTCTATCTCACTGTCCCGTGTGTATCACCCTGTCCTCACAATCTCCTCATACCTCACTGTGAACGTGTCCATCTCACTATCCCGTGTGTATCACCCTGTCCTCACAATCTCCTCATCCCTCACGGTGAACGAGTCTATCTCACTGTCCGGTGTGTATCACCCTGTCCTCACAATCTCCTCATCACTCACTGTGAACGTGACAATCTCACTGTCCTGTGTGTATCACCCTGTCCTCACAATCACCTCATCCTTCACTGTGAACGTGTCCATCTCACTGTCCGGTGTGTATCACCTTGTCCTCACAATCTCCTCATCCCTCACAGTGAACGTGTCCATCTCACTGTCCGGTGTGTATCACCCTGTCCTCACAATCACCTCATCCCTCACTGTGAACGTGTCCATCTCACTGTCCTGTGTGTATCACCCTGTCCTCACAATCTCCTCATCCCTCACTGTGAACGTGTTCTTCTCACTGTCCGGTGTGTATCACCCTGTCCTCACAATCTCCTCATCCCTCACTGTGAACGTGTTCTTCTCACTGTCCGGTGTGTATCACCCTGTCCTCACAATCTCCTCATCCCTCACTGTGAACGTGTTCTTCTCACTGTCCGGTGTGTATCACCCTGTCCTCACAATCACCTCATCCCTCACTGTGAACGTGACAATCTCACTGTCCTGTGTGTATCACCCTGTCCTCACAATCACCTCATCCTTCACTGTGAACGTGTCCATCTCACTGTCCGTTGTGTATCACCCTGTCCTCACAATCTCCTCATCCTTCACTGTGAACGTGTCCATCTCACTGTCCGGTGTCTATCACACTATCCTCACAATCTCCTCATCCCTCCAGTGCACGTGTCCATTTCACTGTCCCGTGTGTATAACCCTGTCCTCACAATCTCCTCATCCCTCACTGTGAACGTGTCCATCTCACTGTCCGGTGTGTATCACCCTGTCCTCACAATCTCCTCATCTCTCACTGTGAACGTGTCCATCTCACTGTCCGGTGTGTATCACCCTGTCCTCTAAATTTCCTCATCACTCAGTGTGAACGTGTCCATCTCACTGTCCGGTGCGTATCACCCTGTCCTCACAATCTCCTCATCCCTCACTGTGAACGTGTCCATCTCACTGTCCGATGTGTGTCACCCTGTCTTCACAATCTCCTCATCCCTCACTGTGAACGTGTCCATCTCACTGTCCGGTGTGTGTCACCCTGTCTTCACAATCACCTCATCCTTCACGGTGAACGTGTCCATCTCACTGTCCAGTGTCTAACACCCTGTCCTCACAATCTGCTCATCCCTCACTGTGAACGTGTCCATCTCACTGTCCCGTGTGTATCACCCTGTCCTCACAATGTCCTCATCCATCACTGTAAACGTGACAATCTCACTGTCCGGTATGTATCACCCTGTCCTCACAATGTCCTCATCCATCACTGTGAACGTGTCCATCTCACTGTCCGGTATGTATCACCCTGTCCTCACAATCTCCTCATCCCTCACTGTGAACGTGTCCATCTCACTTTCCGGTGAGTTTCACCCTGTCCTCTCAATCTCCTCATCCCTCACTGTGAACGTGTCCATCTCACTGTCCGGTGTGTATCACCCTGTCCTAACAATCTCCTCACAATTTCCTCATCCCTCACTGTGAACGTGTCCATCTCACTGTCCTGTGTGTATCACCCGGTCCTCACAATCTCCTCATAACTCACTGTGAACGTGTCCATCTCACTGTCCTGTGTGTATCACCCTGTCCTCACAATTTCCTCATCCCTCACTGTGAACGTGTCCATCTCACTGTCCAGTGTGTATCACCGTGTCCTCACAATCTCCTCATCCCTCACTGTGAACGTGTCCATCGCATCTTCCGGCGTGTATCACCCTGTCCTCACAATCTCCTCATCCCTCACTGTGAACGTGTCCATCGCATCTTCCAGTGTGTATCACCCTGTCCTCACAATCTCCTCATCCCTCACTGTGAACGTGTCCATCGCATCTTCCGGTGTGTATCACCCTGTCCTCACAATCTCCTCATCCCTCACTGTGAATGTGTCCATCTCATTGTCCGGTATGAATCACCCTGTCCTCAGAATCTCCTCATCTCTCACTGTGAAAGTGTCCATCTCACTGTCCGGTATGAATCACCTTGTCCTCACAATCTCCTCATCCCTCACTGTGAACGTGTCCATCTCACTGTCCAGTGTGTATCACCCTGTCCTCACAATTTCTCATCCCTCACTGTGAACGTGTCCATCTCACTTTCCGGTGTGTATCACCCTGTCCTCACAATCTCCTCATCCCTCACTGCGAAAGTGTCCATCTCACTGTGCGGTGTGTATCACCCTGTCCTCACAATCTCCTGATCCCTCACTGTGAACGTGTCCATCTCACCGTCCGGTGTGTATCACCCTGTCCTCACAATCTCCTCATCTCTCACTGTGAACGTGTCCATCTCACTGTCCGGTGTGTATCACCCTGTCCTCTAAATTTCCTCATCACTCAGTGTGAACGTGTCCATCTCACTGTCCGGTGCGTATCACCCTTTCCTCACAATCTCCTCATACCTCACTGTGAACGTGTTCATCTCACTGTCCGGTGTGTATCACCCTGTCCTCGCAATCTCCTCATCCCTCACAGTGAACATGTCCATCTCACTGTCCGGTGTGTATCACACTGTCCTCACAATCTCCTCATCCCTCACTGTGAACTTGTCCATCTCACTGTCCGGTATGAATCACCTTGTGCTCACAATTTCCTCATCACTCACTGTGAACGTCTCCATCTCACTGTACGGTGTGTATCACCCTGTCCTCACAATCTCCTCATCCCTCACTGTGAACGTGTCCATCTCACTGTCCGGTGTGTATCACCCTGTACTCACAATTTCATCATCACTCACTGTGAACATGTCCATCTCACTGTCCGGTGAGTATCACCCTGTCCTCACAATCTCCTCATCCCTCACTGTGAACGTAGTCATCTCACTGTCCGGTGTGTATCACCCTGTCCTCCCAATCTCCTCATACCTCACTGTGATCGTGACCCATCTCACTGTTCTGTGTGTATCACCCTGACATCACAATCTCCTCATCCCTCACTGTGAACATGTCCATCTCACTGTCCGGTGTGTATCACCCAGTCCTCACAATCTCCTCATCCCTCACTGTGAACGTATCCTTCTCACTGTCCTGTGTGTAACAACATGTCCTCACAATCTCCTCATCCCTCACTGTGAACATGTCCATCTCACTGTCCCGTGTGTTTCACCCTGTCCTCACAATCTCCTCATCCCTCACTGTGAACGTGTCCATCTCACTGTCAGGTGTGTATCACACTTTCCTCACAATCTCCTCATCCCTCACTGTGAACATGTCCATCTCACTGTCCGGTGTGTATCACCCTGTCCTCGCAATCACCCCATCCCTCACTGTGAACGTGTCCATCTCACTGTCCGGTGTGTATCACACTGTCCTCACAATCTCCTCATCCCTCACTGTGAACGTGTCCATCTCACTGTCCGGTATGAATCACCCTGTCCTCATAATCTCCTCATCCCTCACTGTGAACGTGTCCATCTCACTGTCCGGTGTGAATCACCCTGTCCTCACAATTTCCTCATCCCTCACTGTGAACATGTCCATCTCACTGTCCCGTGAGTTTCACTCTGTCCTCACAATCTCCTCATCACTCACGGTGAACGTGTTCATCTCACTGTCCGGTGTGTATCACCCTGTCCTCGCAATCACCTCATCGCTCACTGTGAACGTGTCCATCTCACTGTCAGGTGTCTATCACACTTTCCTCACAATCTCCTCATCCCTCACTGTGAACATGTCCATCTCACTGTCCGGTGTGTATCACACTGTCCTCACAATCTCCTCATCCCTCACTGTGAACATGACCATCTCACTGTCCGGTGTGAATCACCCTGTCCTCACAATTTCCTCATCCCTCACTGTGAACGTGTCCATCTCACTGTCCGGTGTGTATCACCCTGTCTTCACAATCTCCTCATCCCTCACTGTGAACGTGTCCATCTCACTGTCCGGTGTGTATCACCCTGCCCTCACAATCTCCTCATCCCTCACTGTGAACGTGTCCATCTCACTGTCCGGTGTGTTTCACCCTGTCCTAACAATCTTCTCTGCCCATACTGTGATCGTATCCATCTCACTGACCCGTGTGTATGACCCTGTCCTCACAATCTCCTCATCCCTCACTGTGAACGTGTCCATCTCACTGACCAGTGCGTATCACCATGTCCTCACAATCTACTCATCCCTCACTGTAAACGTGTCCATCTCAATCTCCCGTGTGTATCACCCTGTCCTCACAATCTCCTCATCTCTCACTGTGAACGTGTCCATCTCACTGTCCGGTGTGTATCACCCTGTCCTCACAATCTCCTCATCCCTCACTGTGAACGTCTCCATCTCACTGTCCGGTGTGTATCACCCTGTCCTCACAATCACATCATCCCTCACTGTGAACGTGTCCATCTCTCTGTCCGGTGTGTATCACCCTGTCCTCACAATCTCCTCATCCCTCACTGTGAACGTGTCCATCTCACTGTCCGGTGTGTATCACCCTGTCCACTCAATTTCCTCATCACTCACTGTGAACGTGTCCATCTCACTGTCCGGTGTGTATCACCCTGTCCTCACAATCTCCTCATCACTCACTGTGAACGTGTCCATCTCACTGTCCTGTGAGTATCACCCTGTCCTCACAATCTCCTCATCTCTCACTGTAAACATGTCCATCTCACTGTCCGGTGAGTATCACCCTGTCCTCACTATCTCCTCATCCCTCACTGTGACCGTATCCATCTCACTGTCCGGTGTGTATCACCCTGTCCTCCCAATCTACTCATACCTCACTGTGATCGTGACCCATCTCACTGTTCGGTGTGTATCACCGAGTCATCCCAAGCTCCTCATCCCACACTGTGATCGTGTCCATCTCACTGTCCGGTGTGTATCACCCTAACCTCACAATCTCCTCATCTCTCACTGTGAAAGTGTCCATCTCACTGTCCGGTATGAATCACCTTGTCCTCACAATCTCCTCATCCCTCACTGTGAACGTGTCCATCTCACTGTCCGGTGTGTATCACTCTGTCCACACAATCTCCTCATCCCTCACTGTGAACGTGACAATCTAAATGTCCTGTGTGTATCACCCTGTCCTCACAATCTCCTCATCTATCACTGTGAAAGTGTCCATCTCACTGTCCGGTATGAATCACCTTGTCCTCACAATCTCCTCATCCCTCACTGTGAACGTGTCCATCTCACTGTCCAGTGTGTATCACCCTGTCCTCACAATCTCCTCATCTCTCACTGTGAACGTGTCCATCTCACTGTCCGGTGTGTATCACCCTGTCCTCTAAATTTCCTCATCACTCAGTGTGAACGTGTCCATCTCACTGTCCGGTGCGTATCACCCTGTCCTCACAATTTCCTCATCACTCACTGAGAACGTGTCCATCTCACTGTCCGGTGTGTATCACCCTGTCATCACAATCTCCTCATCTCTCACTGTGAACGTGTCCATCTCACTGTCCGGTGTGTATCACCCTGTCCTCACAATTTCCTCATCACTCACTGAGAACGTGTCCATTTCACTCTCCGGTGAGTATCACCCTGTCATCACAATCTCCTCATCTCTCACTGTGAACGTGTTCATCTCACTGTCCGGTGTGTATCACCCTGTCCTCACAATCTCCTCATCCCTCACTGTGAACATGTCCATCTCACTGTCCGGTGTGTATCACCCTGTCCGCACACTCTCCTCATTCCACACTGTGAACGTGTTCATCTCACTGTCCGGTGTGTATCACCCTGTCCTCGCAATCTCCTCATCCCTCACTGTGAACGTGTCCATCTCACTGTCCGGTGTGTATCACACTGTCCTCACAATCTCCTCATCCCTCACTGTGAACGTGTCCATCTCACTGTCAGGTGTGTATCACACTTTCCTCACAATCTCCTCATCCCTCACTGTGAACGTGTCCATCTCACTGCCCGGTGTGTATCACCCTGTCCTCACAATCTCCTCATCCCTCACTGTGAACGGGTCCATCTCACTGTCCGGTGTGTATCACCCTGTCCTCACAATCTCCTCATACCTCACTGTGAACGTGACAATCTCACTGTCCGGTGTGTATCACCCTGTCCTCCCAATCTACTCATACCTCACTGTGATCGTGACCCATCTCACTGTTCGGTGTGTATCACCGAGTCATCCCAAGCTCCTCATCCCACACTGTGATCGTGTCCATCTCACTGTCCGGTGTGTATCACCCTAACCTCACAATCTCCTCATCTCTCACTGTGAAAGTGTCCATCTCACTGTCTGGTGTGTATCACCCTGTCCTCACAATCTCCTCATCCCTCACTGTGAACGTGTCCATCTCACTGTCCGGTGTGTTTCACCCTGTCCTCACAATCTTCTCTGCGCATACTGTGAACGTTTCCATTTCACTGACCAGTGCGTATCACCCTGTCCTCACAATCTACTCATCCCACACTGTGAACGTGTCCATCTCACTGACCAGTGCGTATCACCCTGTCCTCACAATCTACTCATCCCTCACTGTAAACGTGTCCATCTCAATCTCCCGTGTGTATCACCCTGTCCTCACAATCTCCTCACAATCTCCTCATCTCTCACTTTGAACGTGTCCATCTCACTGTCCGGTGTGTATCACCCTGTCCTAACAATCTCCTCACAATTTCCTCATCCCTCACTGTGAACGTGTCCATCTCACTGTCCTGTGTGTATCACCCGGTCCTCACAATCTCCTCATAACTCACTGTGAACGTGTCCATCTCACTGTCCTGTGTGTATCACCCTGTCCTCACAATTTCCTCATCCCTCACTGTGAACGTGTCCATCTCACTGTCCAGTGTGTATCACCGTGTCCTCACAATCTCCTCATCCCTCACTGTGAACGTGTCCATCGCATCTTCCGGCGTGTATCACCCTGTCCTCACAATCTCCTCATCCCTCACTGTGAACGTGTCCATCGCATCTTCCAGTGTGTATCACCCTGTCCTCACAATCTCCTCATCCCTCACTGTGAACGTGTCCATCGCATCTTCCGGTGTGTATCACCCTGTCCTCACAATCTCCTCATCCCTCACTGTGAATGTGTCCATCTCATTGTCCGGTGTGTATCACACTTTCAACACAATCTCCTCATCCATCACTGTGAACGTGTCCATCTCACTGTCCGGTGTGTATCACCCTTTCCTCACAATCTCCTCATCCCTCACTGTGAACGTGTCCATCTCACTGTCCGGTATGTATCACCTTGTCCTCACAATCTCCTCATCCCTCACTGTGAACGTGTCCATCTCACTAACCGGTGTGTAGCACCTTGTCCTCACAACCTCCTCATCCCTCACTGTGAACGTGTCCATCTCACTGTCCGGTGTGTGTCACCCTGTCTTCACAATCTCCTCATCCCTCACTGTGAACGTGTCCATCTCACTGTCGGGTGTGTGTAACCCTGTCTTCAGAATCTCCTCATCCTTCACTGTGAACGTGTCCATCTCACTGTCCGGTGTGTATCACCCTGTCCTCACAATCTCCTCATCCCTCACTGTGAACGTGACAATCTCACTGTCCTGTGTGTATCACCCTGTCCTCACAATCTCCTCATCCCTCACAGTGCACGTGTCCATTTCACTGTCCCATGTGTATCACCCTGTCCGCACAATCTCCTCATCCCTCACTGTGAACGTATCCATCTCACTGTCCAGTGTGTATCACACTTTCAACACAATCTCCTGATCCCTCATTGTGAACGTGTCCATCTCACTGTCCGGTGTGTATCACCCTGTCCTCACAATTTCCTCATCCCTCACTGTGAACGTGTCCATCGCATCTTCCGGTGTGTATCACCCTGTCCTCACAATCTCCTCATCCCTCACTGTGAACCCGTCTATCTCACTGTCCCGTGTGTATCACCCTGTCCTCACAATCTCCTCATCCCTCACTGTGAACGTGTCCATCTCACTATCCCGTGTGTATCACCCTGTCCTCACAATCTCCTCATCCCTCACGGTGAACGAGTCTATCTCACTGTCCGGTGTGTATCACCCTGTCCTCACAATCTCCTCATCACTCACTGTGAACGTGACAATCTCACTGTCCTGTGTGTATCACCCTGTCCTCACAATCACCTCATCCTTCACTGTGAACGTGTCCATCTCACTGTCCGGTGTGTATCACCTTGTCCTCACAATCTCCTCATCCCTCACAGTGAACGTGTCCATCTCACTGTCCGGTGTGTATCACCCTGTCCTCACAATCACCTCATCCCTCACTGTGAACGTGTCCATCTCACTGTCCTGTGTGTATCACCCTGTCCTCACAATCTCCTCATCCCTCACTGTGAACGTGTTCTTCTCACTGTCCGGTGTGTATCACCCTGTCCTCACAATCTCCTCATCCCTCACTGTGAACGTGTTCTTCTGACTGTCCGGTGTGTATCACCCTGTCCTCACAATCTCCTCATCCCTCACTGTGAACGTGTTCTTCTCACTGTCCGGTGTGTATCACCCTGTCCTCACAATCACCTCATCCCTCACTCTGAACGTGACAATCTCACTGTCCTGTGTGTATCACCCTGTCCTCACAATCACCTCATCCTTCACTGTGAACGTGTCCATCTCACTGTCCGTTGTGTATCACCCTGTCCTCACAATCTCCTCATCCCTCACTGTGAACGTGACAATCTCACTGTCCTGTGTGTATCACCCTGTCCTCACAATCTCCTCATCCCTCACAGTGCACGTGTCCATTTCACTGTCCCATGTGTATCACCCTGTCCGCACAATCTCCTCATCCCTCACTGTGAACGTATCCATCTCACTGTCCAGTGTGTATCACACTTTCAACACAATCTCCTGATCCCTCATTGTGAACGTGTCCATCTCACTGTCCGGTGTGTATCACCCTGTCCTCACAATTTCCTCATCCCTCACTGTGAACGTGTCCATCGCATCTTCCGGTGTGTATCACCCTGTCCTCACAATCTCCTCATCCCTCACTGTGAACCCGTCTATCTCACTGTCCCGTGTGTATCACCCTGTCCTCACAATCTCCTCATCCCTCACTGTGAACGTGTCCATCTCACTATCCCGTGTGTATCACCCTGTCCTCACAATCTCCTCATCCCTCACGGTGAACGAGTCTATCTCACTGTCCGGTGTGTATCACCCTGTCCTCACAATCTCCTCATCACTCACTGTGAACGTGACAATCTCACTGTCCTGTGTGTATCACCCTGTCCTCACAATCACCTCATCCTTCACTGTGAACGTGTCCATCTCACTGTCCGGTGTGTATCACCTTGTCCTCACAATCTCCTCATCCCTCACAGTGAACGTGTCCATCTCACTGTCCGGTGTGTATCACCCTGTCCTCACAATCACCTCATCCCTCACTGTGAACGTGTCCATCTCACTGTCCTGTGTGTATCACCCTGTCCTCACAATCTCCTCATCCCTCACTGTGAACGTGTTCTTCTCACTGTCCGGTGTGTATCACCCTGTCCTCACAATCTCCTCATCCCTCACTGTGAACGTGTTCTTCTGACTGTCCGGTGTGTATCACCCTGTCCTCACAATCTCCTCATCCCTCACTGTGAACGTGTTCTTCTGACTGTCCGGTGTGTATCACCCTGTCCTCACAATCACCTCATCCCTCACTGTGAACGTGACAATCTCACTGTCCTGTGTGTATCACCCTGTCCTCACAATCACCTCATCCTTCACTGTGAACGTGTCCATCTCACTGTCCGTTGTGTATCACCCTGTCCTCACAATCTCCTCATCCCTCACTGTGAACGTGTCCATCTCACTGTCCGGTGTCTATCACACTATCCTCACAATCTCCTCATCCCTCCAGTGCACGTGTCCATTTCACTGTCCCGTGTGTATAACCCTGTCCTCACAATCTCCTCATCCCTCACTGTGAACGTGTTCATCTCACTGTCCGGTGTGTATCAACCTGTCCTCACAATCTCATCACACCACACTGGAAACCCGTCCATCTCACTGTCCGGTGTGTATCACCCTGTCCTCACAATCTCCTCATCCCTCACTGTGAACGTGTCCATCTCACTGTCCGATGTGTGTCACCCTGTCTTCACAATCTCCTCATCCCTCACTGTGAACGTGTCCATCTCACTGTCCGGTGTGTGTCACCCTGTCTTCACAATCACCTCATCCTTCACGGTGAACGTGTCCATCTCACTGTCCAGTGTCTAACACCCTGTCCTCACAATCTGCTCATCCCTCACTGTGAACGTGTCCATCTCACTCTCCCGTGTGTATCACCCTGTCCTCACAATGTCCTCATCCATCACTGTAAACGTGACAATCTCACTGTCCGGTATGTATCACCCTGTCCTCACAATGTCCTCATCCATCACTGTGAACGTGTCCATCTCACTGTCCGGTATGTATCACCCTGTCCTCACAATCTCCTCATCCCTCACTGTGAACGTGTCCATCTCACTTTCCGGTGAGTTTCACCCTGTCCTCTCAATCTCCTCATCCCTCACTGTGAACGTGTCCACCTCACTGTCTGGTGTGTATCACCCTGTTCTCACAATTTCCTCATCACTCACTGTGAACGTGTCCATCTCACTGTCCGGTGAGTATCACCCTGTCCTCACAATCTCCTCATCCCTCACTGTAAACGTGTCCATCTCAATCTCCCGTGTGTATCACCCTGTCCTCACAATCTCCTCACAATCTCCTCATCTCTCACTTTGAACGTGTCCATCTCACTGTCCGGTGTGTATCACCCTGTCCTAACAATCTCCTCACAATTTCCTCATCCCTCACTGTGAACGTGTCCATCTCACTGTCCTGTGTGTATCACCCGGTCCTCACAATCTCCTCATAACTCACTGTGAACGTGTCCATCTCACTGTCCTGTGTGTATCACCCTGTCCTCACAATTTCCTCATCCCTCACTGTGAACGTGTCCATCTCACTGTCCAGTGTGTATCACCGTGTCCTCACAATCTCCTCATCCCTCACTGTGAACGTGTCCATCGCATCTTCCGGCGTGTATCACCCTGTCCTCACAATCTCCTCATCCCTCACTGTGAACGTGTCCATCGCATCTTCCAGTGTGTATCACCCTGTCCTCAAAATCTCCTCATCCCTCACTGTGAACGTGTCCATCGCATCTTCCGGTGTGTATCACCCTGTCCTCACAATCTCCTCATCCCTCACTGTGAACGTGTCCATCGCACTGTCCGGTGTGTATCACCGTGTCCTCACAATCTCCTCATCCCTCACTGTGAACGTGTCCATCTCACTGTCCGGTATGTATCACCTTGTCCTCACAATCTCCTCATCCCTCACTGTGAACGTGTCCATCTCACTAACCGGTGTGTAGCACCTTGTCCTCACAACCTCCTCATCCCTCACTGTGAACGTGTCCATCTCACTGTCCGGTGTGTGTCACCCTGTCTTCACAATCTCCTCATCCCTCACTGTGAACGTGTCCATCTCACTGTCGGGTGTGTGTAACCCTGTCTTCAGAATCTCCTCATCCTTCACTGTGAACGTGTCCATCTCACTGTCCGGTGTGTATCACCCTGTCCTCACAATCTCCTCATCCCTCACTGTGAACGTGACAATCTCACTGTCCTGTGTGTATCACCCTGTCCTCACAATCTCCTCATCCCTCACAGTGCACGTATCCATCTCACTGTCCAGTGTGTATCACACTTTCAACACAATCTCCTCATCCCTCACTGTGAATGTGTCCATCTCACTGTCCCGTGTGTATCACCCTGTCCTCACAATCTCCTCATCCCTCACTGTGAACGTGTCCATCTCACTGTCCGGTGTGTATCACCCTGTCCTCACAATCTCCTCATCCCTCACTGTGAACGTGTCCATCTCACTGTCCGGTGTGTATCACCCTGTCCTCACAATCTCCTCATCCCTCACTGTGAACGTGTCCATCGCATCTTCCGGTGTGTATCACCCTGTCCTCACAATCTCCTCATCCCTCACTGTGAACCCGTCTATCTCACTGTCCCGTGTGTATCACCCTGTCCTCACAATCTCCTCATCCCTCACTGTGAACCCGTCTATCTCACTGTCCCGTGTGTATCACCCTGTCCTCACAATCTCCTCATCCCTCACTGTGAACGTGTCCATCTCACTATCCCGTGTGTATCACCCTGTCCTCACAATCTCCTCATCCCTCACGGTGAACGAGTCTATCTCACTGTCCGGTGTGTATCACCCTGTCCTCACAATCTCCTCATCACTCACTGTGAACGTGACAATCTCACTGTCCTGTGTGTATCACCGTGTCCTCACAATCACCTCATCCTTCACTGTGAACGTGTCCATCTCACTGTCCGGTGTGTATCACCTTGTCCTCACAATCTCCTCATCCCTCACAGTGAACGTGTCCATCTCACTGTCCGGTGTGTATCACCCTGTCCTCACAATCACCTCATCCCTCACTGTGAACGTGTCCATCTCACTGTCCTGTGTGTATCACCCTGTCCTCACAATCTCCTCATCCCTCACTGTGAACGTGTTCTTCTCACTGTCCGGTGTGTATCACCCTGTCCTCACAATCTCCTCATCCCTCACTGTGAACGTGTTCTTCTCACTGTCCGGTGTGTATCACCCTGTCCTCACAATCTCCTCATCCCTCACTGTGAACGTGTTCTTCTCACTGTCCGGTGTGTATCACCCTGTCCTCACAATCACCTCATCCCTCACTGTGAACGTGACAATCTCACTGTCCTGTGTGTATCACCCTGTCCTCACAATCACCTCATCCTTCACTGTGAACGTGTCCATCTCACTGTCCGTTGTGTATCACCCTGTCCTCACAATCTCCTCATCCCTCACTGTGAACGTGTCCATCTCACTGTCCGGTGTCTATCACACTATCCTCACAATCTCCTCATCCCTCCAGTGCACGTGTCCATTTCACTGTCCCGTGTGTATAACCCTGTCCTCACAATCTCCTCATCCCTCACTGTGAACGTGTTCATCTCACTGTCCGGTGTGTATCAACCTGTCCTCACAATCTCATCACACCACACTGGAAACCCGTCCATCTCACTGTCCGGTGTGTATCACCCTGTCCTCACAATCTCCTCATCCCTCACTGTGAACGTGTCCATCTCACTGTCCGATGTGTGTCACCCTGTCTTCACAATCTCCTCATCCCTCACTGTGAACGTGTCCATCTCACTGTCCGGTGTGTGTCACCCTGTCTTCACAATCACCTCATCCTTCACGGTGAACGTGTCCATCTCACTGTCCAGTGTCTAACACCCTGTCCTCACAATCTGCTCATCCCTCACTGTGAACGTGTCCATCTCACTGTCCCGTGTGTATCACCCTGTCCTCACAATGTCCTCATCCATCACTGTAAACGTGACAATCTCACTGTCCGGTATGTATCACCCTGTCCTCACAATGTCCTCATCCATCACTGTGAACGTGTCCATCTCACTGTCCGGTATGTATCACCCTGTCCTCACAATCTCCTCATCCCTCACTGTGAACGTGTCCATCTCACTTTCCGGTGAGTTTCACCCTGTCCTCTCAATCTCCTCATCCCTCACTGTGAACGTGTCCACCTCACTGTCTGGTGTGTATCACCCTGTTCTCACAATTTCCTCATCACTCACTGTGAACGTGTCCATCTCACTGTCCGGTGAGTATCACCCTGTCCTCACAATCTCCTCATCCCTCACTGTAAACGTGTCCATCTCAATCTCCCGTGTGTATCACCCTGTCCTCACAATCTCCTCACAATCTCCTCATCTCTCACTTTGAACGTGTCCATCTCACTGTCCGGTGTGTATCACCCTGTCCTAACAATCTCCTCACAATTTCCTCATCCCTCACTGTGAACGTGTCCATCTCACTGTCCTGTGTGTATCACCCGGTCCTCACAATCTCCTCATAACTCACTGTGAACGTGTCCATCTCACTGTCCTGTGTGTATCACCCTGTCCTCACAATTTCCTCATCCCTCACTGTGAACGTGTCCATCTCACTGTCCAGTGTGTATCACCGTGTCCTCACAATCTCCTCATCCCTCACTGTGAACGTGTCCATCGCATCTTCCGGCGTGTATCACCCTGTCCTCACAATCTCCTCATCCCTCACTGTGAACGTGTCCATCGCATCTTCCAGTGTGTATCACCCTGTCCTCAAAATCTCCTCATCCCTCACTGTGAACGTGTCCATCGCATCTTCCGGTGTGTATCACCCTGTCCTCACAATCTCCTCATCCCTCACTGTGAACGTGTCCATCGCACTGTCCGGTGTGTATCACCGTGTCCTCACAATCTCCTCATCCCTCACTGTGAACGTGTCCATCTCACTGTCCGGTATGTATCACCTTGTCCTCACAATCTCCTCATCCCTCACTGTGAACGTGTCCATCTCACTAACCGGTGTGTAGCACCTTGTCCTCACAACCTCCTCATCCCTCACTGTGAACGTGTCCATCTCACTGTCCGGTGTGTGTCACCCTGTCTTCACAATCTCCTCATCCCTCACTGTGAACGTGTCCATCTCACTGTCGGGTGTGTGTAACCCTGTCTTCAGAATCTCCTCATCCTTCACTGTGAACGTGTCCATCTCACTGTCCGGTGTGTATCACCCTGTCCTCACAATCTCCTCATCCCTCACTGTGAACGTGACAATCTCACTGTCCTGTGTGTATCACCCTGTCCTCACAATCTCCTCATCCCTCACAGTGCACGTATCCATCTCACTGTCCAGTGTGTATCACACTTTCAACACAATCTCCTCATCCCTCACTGTGAATGTGTCCATCTCACTGTCCCGTGTGTATCACCCTGTCCTCACAATCTCCTCATCCCTCACTGTGAACGTGTCCATCGCATCTTCCGGTGTGTATCACCCTGTCCTCACAATCTCCTCATCCCTCACTGTGAACCCGTCTATCTCACTGTCCCGTGTGTATCACCCTGTCCTCACAATCTCCTCATCCCTCACTGTGAACCCGTCTATCTCACTGTCCCGTGTGTATCACCCTGTCCTCACAATCTCCTCATCCCTCACTGTGAACGTGTCCATCTCACTATCCCGTGTGTATCACCCTGTCCTCACAATCTCCTCATCCCTCACGGTGAACGAGTCTATCTCACTGTCCGGTGTGTATCACCCTGTCCTCACAATCTCCTCATCACTCACTGTGAACGTGACAATCTCACTGTCCTGTGTGTATCACCCTGTCTTCACAATCACCTCATCCTTCACTGTGAACGTGTCCATCTCACTGTCCGGTGTGTATCACCTTGTCCTCACAATCTCCTCATCCCTCACAGTGAACGTGTCCATCTCACTGTCCGGTGTGTATCACCCTGTCCTCACAATCACCTCATCCCTCACTGTGAACGTGTCCATCTCACTGTCCTGTGTGTATCACCCTGTCCTCACAATCTCCTCATCCCTCACTGTGAACGTGTTCTTCTCACTGTCCGGTGTGTATCACCCTGTCCTCACAATCTCCTCATCCCTCACTGTGAACGTGTTCTTCTCACTGTCCGGTGTGTATCACCCTGTCCTCACAATCTCCTCATCCCTCACTGTGAACGTGTCCATCTCACTAACCGGTGTGTAGCACCTTGTCCTCACAACCTCCTCATCCCTCACTGTGAACGTGTCCATCTCACTGTCCGGTGTGTGTCACCCTGTCTTCACAATCTCCTCATCCCTCACTGTGAACGTGTCCATCTCACTGTCGGGTGTGTGTAACCCTGTCTTCAGAATCTCCTCATCCTTCACTGTGAACGTGTCCATCTCACTGTCCGGTGTGTATCACCCTGTCCTCACAATCTCCTCATCCCTCACTGTGAACGTGACAATCTCACTGTCCTGTGTGTATCACCCTGTCCTCACAATCTCCTCATCCCTCACAGTGCACGTATCCATCTCACTGTCCAGTGTGTATCACACTTTCAACACAATCTCCTCATCCCTCACTGTGAATGTGTCCATCTCACTGTCCCGTGTGTATCACCCTGTCCTCACAATCTCCTCATCCCTCACTGTGAACGTGTCCATCGCATCTTCCGGTGTGTATCACCCTGTCCTCACAATCTCCTCATCCCTCACTGTGAACCCGTCTATCTCACTGTCCCGTGTGTATCACCCTGTCCTCACAATCTCCTCATCCCTCACTGTGAACCCGTCTATCTCACTGTCCCGTGTGTATCACCCTGTCCTCACAATCTCCTCATCCCTCACTGTGAACGTGTCCATCTCACTATCCCGTGTGTATCACCCTGTCCTCACAATCTCCTCATCCCTCACGGTGAACGAGTCTATCTCACTGTCCGGTGTGTATCACCCTGTCCTCACAATCTCCTCATCACTCACTGTGAACGTGACAATCTCACTGTCCTGTGTGTATCACCCTGTCCTCACAATCACCTCATCCTTCACTGTGAACGTGTCCATCTCACTGTCCGGTGTGTATCACCTTGTCCTCACAATCTCCTCATCCCTCACAGTGAACGTGTCCATCTCACTGTCCGGTGTGTATCACCCTGTCCTCACAATCACCTCATCCCTCACTGTGAACGTGTCCATCTCACTGTCCTGTGTGTATCACCCTGTCCTCACAATCTCCTCATCCCTCACTGTGAACGTGTTCTTCTCACTGTCCGGTGTGTATCACCCTGTCCTCACAATCTCCTCATCCCTCACTGTGAACGTGTTCTTCTCACTGTCCGGTGTGTATCACCCTGTCCTCACAATCTCCTCATCCCTCACTGTGAACGTGTTCTTCTCACTGTCCGGTGTGTATCACCCTGTCCTCACAATCACCTCATCCCTCACTGTGAACGTGACAATCTCACTGTCCTGTGTGTATCACCCTGTCCTCACAATCACCTCATCCTTCACTGTGAACGTGTCCATCTCACTGTCCGTTGTGTATCACCCTGTCCTCACAATCTCCTCATCCCTCACTGTGAACGTGTCCATCTCACTGTCCGGTGTCTATCACACTATCCTCACAATCTCCTCATCCCTCCAGTGCACGTGTCCATTTCACTGTCCCGTGTGTATAACCCTGTCCTCACAATCTCCTCATCCCTCACTGTGAACGTGTTCATCTCACTGTCCGGTGTGTATCAACCTGTCCTCACAATCTCATCACACCACACTGGAAACCCGTCCATCTCACTGTCCGGTGTGTATCACCCTGTCCTCACAATCTCCTCATCCCTCACTGTGAACGTGTCCATCTCACTGTCCGATGTGTGTCACCCTGTCTTCACAATCTCCTCATCCCTCACTGTGAACGTGTCCATCTCACTGTCCGGTGTGTGTCACCCTGTCTTCACAATCACCTCATCCTTCACGGTGAACGTGTCCATCTCACTGTCCAGTGTCTAACACCCTGTCCTCACAATCTGCTCATCCCTCACTGTGAACGTGTCCATCTCACTGTCCCGTGTGTATCACCCTGTCCTCACAATGTCCTCATCCATCACTGTAAACGTGACAATCTCACTGTCCGGTATGTATCACCCTGTCCTCACAATGTCCTCATCCATCACTGTGAACGTGTCCATCTCACTGTCCGGTATGTATCACCCTGTCCTCACAATCTCCTCATCCCTCACTGTGAACGTGTCCATCTCACTTTCCGGTGAGTTTCACCCTGTCCTCTCAATCTCCTCATCCCTCACTGTGAACGTGTCCACCTCACTGTCTGGTGTGTATCACCCTGTTCTCACAATTTCCTCATCACTCACTGTGAACGTGTCCATCTCACTGTCCGGTGAGTATCACCCTGTCCTCACAATCTCCTCATCCCTCACTGTAAACGTGTCCATCTCAATCTCCCGTGTGTATCACCCTGTCCTCACAATCTCCTCACAATCTCCTCATCTCTCACTTTGAACGTGTCCATCTCACTGTCCGGTGTGTATCACCCTGTCCTAACAATCTCCTCACAATTTCCTCATCCCTCACTGTGAACGTGTCCATCTCACTGTCCTGTGTGTATCACCCGGTCCTCACAATCTCCTCATAACTCACTGTGAACGTGTCCATCTCACTGTCCTGTGTGTATCACCCTGTCCTCACAATTTCCTCATCCCTCACTGTGAACGTGTCCATCTCACTGTCCAGTGTGTATCACCGTGTCCTCACAATCTCCTCATCCCTCACTGTGAACGTGTCCATCGCATCTTCCGGCGTGTATCACCCTGTCCTCACAATCTCCTCATCCCTCACTGTGAACGTGTCCATCGCATCTTCCAGTGTGTATCACCCTGTCCTCAAAATCTCCTCATCCCTCACTGTGAACGTGTCCATCGCATCTTCCGGTGTGTATCACCCTGTCCTCACAATCTCCTCATCCCTCACTGTGAACGTGTCCATCGCACTGTCCGGTGTGTATCACCGTGTCCTCACAATCTCCTCATCCCTCACTGTGAACGTGTCCATCTCACTGTCCGGTATGTATCACCTTGTCCTCACAATCTCCTCATCCCTCACTGTGAACGTGTCCATCTCACTAACCGGTGTGTAGCACCTTGTCCTCACAACCTCCTCATCCCTCACTGTGAACGTGTCCATCTCACTGTCCGGTGTGTGTCACCCTGTCTTCACAATCTCCTCATCCCTCACTGTGAACGTGTCCATCTCACTGTCGGGTGTGTGTAACCCTGTCTTCAGAATCTCCTCATCCTTCACTGTGAACGTGTCCATCTCACTGTCCGGTGTGTATCACCCTGTCCTCACAATCTCCTCATCCCTCACTGTGAACGTGACAATCTCACTGTCCTGTGTGTATCACCCTGTCCTCACAATCTCCTCATCCCTCACAGTGCACGTATCCATCTCACTGTCCAGTGTGTATCACACTTTCAACACAATCTCCTCATCCCTCACTGTGAATGTGTCCATCTCACTGTCCCGTGTGTATCACCCTGTCCTCACAATCTCCTCATCCCTCACTGTGAACGTGTCCATCGCATCTTCCGGTGTGTATCACCCTGTCCTCACAATCTCCTCATCCCTCACTGTGAACCCGTCTATCTCACTGTCCCGTGTGTATCACCCTGTCCTCACAATCTCCTCATCCCTCACTGTGAACGTGTCCATCTCACTATCCCGTGTGTATCACCCTGTCCTCACAATCTCCTCATCTCTCACTGTAAACATGTCCATCTCACTGTCCGGTGAGTATCACCCTGTCCTCACTATCTCCTCATCCCTCACTGTGACCGTATCCATCTCACTGTCCGGTGTGTATCACCCTGTCCTCCCAATCTACTCATACCTCACTGTGATCGTGACCCATCTCACTGTTCGGTGTGTATCACCGAGTCATCCCAAGCTCCTCATCCCACACTGTGATCGTGTCCATCTCACTGTCCGGTGTGTATCACCCTAACCTCACAATCTCCTCATCTCTCACTGTGAACGTGTCCATCTCACTGTCCGGTATGAATCACCTTGTCCTCACAATCTCCTCATCCCTCACTGTGAACGTGTCCATCTCACTGTCCGGTGTGTATCACTCTGTCCACACAATCTCCTCATCCCTCACTGTGAACGTGACAATCTAAATGTCCTGTGTGTATCACCCTGTCCTCACAATCTCCTCATCTCTCACTGTGAAAGTGTCCATCTCACTGTCCGGTATGAATCACCTTGTCCTCACAATCTCCTCATCCCTCACTGTGAACGTGTCCATCTCACTGTCCAGTGTGTATCACCCTGTCCTCACAATCTCCTCATCTCTCACTGTGAACGTGTCCATCTCACTGTCCGGTGTGTATCACCCTGTCCTCTAAATTTCCTCATCACTCAGTGTGAACGTGTCCATCTCACTGTCCGGTGCGTATCACCCTGTCCTCACAATTTCCTCATCACTCACTGAGAACGTGTCCATCTCACTGTCCGGTGTGTATCACCCTGTCATCACAATCTCCTCATCTCTCACTGTGAACGTGTCCATCTCACTGTCCGGTGTGTATCACCCTGTCCTCACAATTTCCTCATCACTCACTGAGAACGTGTCCATTTCACTCTCCGGTGAGTATCACCCTGTCATCACAATCTCCTCATCTCTCACTGTGAACGTGTTCATCTCACTGTCCGGTGTGTATCACCCTGTCCTCACAATCTCCTCATCCCTCACTGTGAACGTGTCCATCTCACTGTCCGGTGTGTAAAACCCTGTCCGCACACTCTCCTCATCCCTCACTGTGAACGTGTTCATCTCACTGTCCGGTGTGTATCACCCTGTCCTCGCAATCTCCTCATCCCTCACTGTGAACGTGTCCATCTCACTGTCCGGTGTGTATCACACTGTCCTCACAATTTCCTCATCCCTCACTGTGAACGTGTCCATCTCACTGTCCAGTGTGTATCACCGTGTCCTCACAATCTCCTCATCCCTCACTGTGAACGTGTCCATCGCATCTTCCGGCGTGTATCACCCTGTCCTCACAATCTCCTCATCCCTCACTGTGAACGTGTCCATCGCATCTTCCAGTGTGTATCACCCTGTCCTCACAATCTCCTCATCCCTCACTGTGAACGTGTCCATCGCATCTTCCGGTGTGTATCACCCTGTCCTCACAATCTCCTCATCCCTCACTGTGAATGTGTCCATCTCATTGTCCGGTGTGTATCACACTTTCAACACAATCTCCTCATCCATCACTGTGAACGTGTCCATCTCACTGTCCGGTGTGTATCACCCTTTCCTCACAATCTCCTCATCCCTCACTGTGAACGTGTCCATCTCACTGTCCGGTATGTATCACCTTGTCCTCACAATCTCCTCATCCCTCACTGTGAACGTGTCCATCTCACTAACCAGTGTGTAGCACCTTGTCCTCACAACCTCCTCATCCCTCACTGTGAACGTGTCCATCTCACTGTCCGGTGTGTGTCACCCTGTCTTCACAATCTCCTCATCCCTCACTGTGAACGTGTCCATCTCACTGTCGGGTGTGTGTAACCCTGTCTTCAGAATCTCCTCATCCTTCACTGTGAACGTGTCCATCTCACTGTCCGGTGTGTATCACCCTGTCCTCACAATCTCCTCATCCCTCACTGTGAACGTGACAATCTCACTGTCCTGTGTGTATCACCCTGTCCTCACAATCTCCTCATCCCTCACAGTGCACGTGTCCATTTCACTGTCCCATGTGTATCACCCTGTCCGCACAATCTCCTCATCCCTCACTGTGAACGTATCCATCTCACTGTCCAGTGTGTATCACACTTTCAACACAATCTCCTCATCCCTCACTGTGAATGTGTCCATCTCACTGTCCCGTGTGTATCACCCTGTCCTCACAATTTCCTCATCCCTCACTGTGAACGTGTCCATCGCATCTTCCGGTGTGTATCACCCTGTCCTCACAATCTCCTCATCCCTCACTGTGAACCCGTCTATCTCACTGTCCCGTGTGTATCACCCTGTCCTCACAATCTCCTCATCCCTCACTGTGAACGTGTCCATCTCACTATCCCGTGTGTATCACCCTGTCCTCACAATCTCCTCATCCCTCACGGTGAACGAGTCTATCTCACTGTCCGGTGTGTATCACCCTGTCCTCACAATCTCCTCATCACTCACTGTGAACGTGACAATCTCACTGTCCTGTGTGTATCACCCTGTCCTCACAATCACCTCATCCTTCACTGTGAACGTGTCCATCTCACTGTCCGGTGTGTATCACCTTGTCCTCACAATCTCCTCATCCCTCACAGTGAACGTGTCCATCTCACTGTCCGGTGTGTATCACCCTGTCCTCACAATCACCTCATCCCTCACTGTGAAGGTGTCCATCTCACTGTCCTGTGTGTATCACCCTGTCCTCACAATCTCCTCATCCCTCACTGTGAACGTGTTCTTCTCACTGTCCGGTGTGTATCACCCTGTCCTCACAATCTCCTCATCCCTCACTGTGAACGTGTTCTTCTCACTGTCCGGTGTGTATCACCCTGTCCTCACAATCTCCTCATCCCTCACTGTGAACGTGTTCTTCTCACTGTCCGGTGTGTATCACCCTGTCCTCACAATCACCTCATCCCTCACTGTGAACGTGACAATCTCACTGTCCTGTGTGTATCACCCTGTCCTCACAATCACCTCATCCTTCACTGTGAACGTGTCCATCTCACTGTCCGTTGTGTATCACCCTGTCCTCACAATCTCCTCATCCCTCACTGTGAACGTGTCCATCTCACTGTCCGGTGTCTATCACACTATCCTCACAATCTCCTCATCCCTCCAGTGCACGTGTCCATTTCACTGTCCCGTGTGTATAACCCTGTCCTCACAATCTCCTCATCCCTCACTGTGAACGTGTTCATCTCACTGTCCGGTGTGTATCAACCTGTCCTCACAATCTCATCACACCACACTGGAAACCCGTCCATCTCACTGTCCGGTGTGTATCACCCTGTCCTCACAATCTCCTCATCCCTCACTGTGAACGTGTCCATCTCACTGTCCGATGTGTGTCACCCTGTCTTCACAATCTCCTCATCCCTCACTGTGAACGTGTCCATCTCACTGTCCGGTGTGTGTCACCCTGTCTTCACAATCACCTCATCCTTCACGGTGAACGTGTCCATCTCACTGTCCAGTGTCTAACACCCTGTCCTCACAATCTGCTCATCCCTCACTGTGAACGTGTCCATCTCACTGTCCCGTGTGTATCACCCTGTCCTCACAATGTCCTCATCCATCACTGTAAACGTGACAATCTCACTGTCCGGTATGTATCACCCTGTCCTCACAATGTCCTCATCCATCACTGTGAACGTGTCCATCTCACTGTCCGGTATGTATCACCCTGTCCTCACAATCTCCTCATCCCTCACTGTGAACGTGTCCACCTCACTGTCTGGTGTGTATCACCCTGTTCTCACAATTTCCTCATCACTCACTGTGAACGTGTCCATCTCACTGTCCGGTGAGTATCACCCTGTCCTCACAATCTCCTCATCCCTCACTGTAAACGTGTCCATCTCAATCTCCCGTGTGTATCACCCTGTCCTCACAATCTCCTCACAATCTCCTCATCTCTCACTTTGAACGTGTCCATCTCACTGTCCGGTGTGTATCACCCTGTCCCAACAATCTCCTCACAATTTCCTCATCCCTCACTGTGAACGTGTCCATCTCACTGTCCTGTGTGTATCACCCGGTCCTCACAATCTCCTCATAACTCACTGTGAACGTGTCCATCTCACTGTCCTGTGTGTATCACCCTGTCCTCACAATTTCCTCATCCCTCACTGTGAACGTGTCCATCTCACTGTCCAGTGTGTATCACCGTGTCCTCACAATCTCCTCATCCCTCACTGTGAACGTGTCCATCGCATCTTCCGGCGTGTATCACCCTGTCCTCACAATCTCCTCATCCCTCACTGTGAACGTGTCCATCGCATCTTCCAGTGTGTATCACCCTGTCCTCACAATCTCCTCATCCCTCACTGTGAACGTGTCCATCGCATCTTCCGGTGTGTATCACCCTGTCCTCACAATCTCCTCATCCCTCACTGTGAATGTGTCCATCTCATTGTCCGGTGTGTATCACACTTTCAACACAATCTCCTCATCCATCACTGTGAACGTGTCCATCTCACTGTCCGGTGTGTATCACCCTTTCCTCACAATCTCCTCATCCCTCACTGTGAACGTGTCCATCTCACTGTCCGGTATGCATCACCTTGTCCTCACAATCTCCTCATCCCTCACTGTGAACGTGTCCATCTCACTAACCGGTGTGTAGCACCTTGTCCTCACAACCTCCTCATCCCTCACTGTGAACGTGTCCATCTCACTGTCCGGTGTGTGTCACCCTGTCTTCACAATCTCCTCATCCCTCACTGTGAACGTGTCCATCTCACTGTCGGGTGTGTGTAACCCTGTCTTCAGAATCTCCTCATCCTTCACTGTGAACGTGTCCATCTCACTGTCCGGTGTGTATCACCCTGTCCTCACAATCTCCTCATCCCTCACTGTGAACGTGACAATCTCACTGTCCTGTGTGTATCACCCTGTCCTCACAATCTCCTCATCCCTCACAGTGCACGTGTCCATTTCACTGTCCCATGTGTATCACCCTGTCCGCACAATCTCCTCATCCCTCACTGTGAACGTATCCATCTCACTGTCCAGTGTGTATCACACTTTCAACACAATCTCCTCATCCCTCACTGTGAATGTGTCCATCTCACTGTCCCGTGTGTATCACCCTGTCCTCACAATCTCCTCATCCCTCACTGTGAACGTGTCCATCGCATCTTCCGGTGTGTATCACCCTGTCCTCACAATCTCCTCATCCCTCACTGTGAACCCGTCTATCTCACTGTCCCGTGTGTATCACCCTGTCCTCACAATCTCCTCATCCCTCACTGTGAACGTGTCCATCTCACTATCCCGTGTGTATCACCCTGTCCTCACAATCTCCTCATCTCTCACTGTAAACATGTCCATCTCACTGTCCGGTGAGTATCACCCTGTCCTCACTATCTCCTCATCCCTCACTGTGACCGTATCCATCTCACTGTCCGGTGTGTATCACCCTGTCCTCCCAATCTACTCATACCTCACTGTGATCGTGACCCATCTCACTGTTCGGTGTGTATCACCGAGTCATCCCAAGCTCCTCATCCCACACTGTGATCGTGTCCATCTCACTGTCCGGTGTGTATCACCCTAACCTCACAATCTCCTCATCTCTCACTGTGAAAGTGTCCATCTCACTGTCCGGTATGAATCACCTTGTCCTCACAATCTCCTCATCCCTCACTGTGAACGTGTCCATCTCACTGTCCGGTGTGTATCACTCTGTCCACACAATCTCCTCATCCCTCACTGTGAACGTGACAATCTAAATGTCCTGTGTGTATCACCCTGTCCTCACAATCTCCTCATCTCTCACTGTGAAAGTGTCCATCTCACTGTCCGGTATGAATCACCTTGTCCTCACAATCTCCTCATCCCTCACTGTGAACGTGTCCATCTCACTGTCCAGTGTGTATCACCCTGTCCTCACAATCTCCTCATCTCTCACTGTGAACGTGTCCATCTCACTGTCCGGTGTGTATCACCCTGTCCTCTAAATTTCCTCATCACTCAGTGTGAACGTGTCCATCTCACTGTCCGGTGCGTATCACCCTGTCCTCACAATTTCCTCATCACTCACTGAGAACGTGTCCATCTCACTGTCCGGTGTGTATCACCCTGTCATCACAATCTCCTCATCTCTCACTGTGAACGTGTCCATCTCACTGTCCGGTGTGTATCACCCTGTCCTCACAATTTCCTCATCACTCACTGAGAACGTGTCCATTTCACTCTCCGGTGAGTATCACCCTGTCATCACAATCTCCTCATCTCTCACTGTGAACGTGTTCATCTCACTGTCCGGTGTGTATCACCCTGTCCTCACAATCTCCTCATCCCTCACTGTGAACATGTCCATCTCACTGTCCGGTGTGTATCACCCTGTCCGCACACTCTCCTCATTCCACACTGTGAACGTGTTCATCTCACTGTCCGGTGTGTATCACCCTGTCCTCGCAATCTCCTCATCCCTCACTGTGAACGTGTCCATCTCACTGTCCGGTGTGTATCACACTGTCCTCACAATCTCCTCATCCCTCACTGTGAACGTGTCCATCTCACTGTCAGGTGTGTATCACACTTTCCTCACAATCTCCTCATCCCTCACTGTGAACATGTCCATCTCACTGTCCGGTGTGTATCACACTTTCCTCACAATCTCCTCATCCCTCACTGTGAACATGTCCATCTCACTGTCCGGTGTGTATCACCCTGTCCGCACACTCTCCTCATTCCACACTGTGAACGTGTTCATCTCACTGTCCGGTGTGTATCACCCTGTCCTCGCAATCTCCTCATCCCTCACTGTGAACGTGTCCATCTCACTGTCCGGTGTGAATCACCCTGTCCTCACAATTTCCTCATCCCTCACTGTGAACGTGTCCATCTCACTGTCCGGTATGTTTCACCCTGTCCTCACAATCTTCTCTGCGCATACTGTGAACGTTTCCATTTCACTGACCAGTGCGTATCACCCTGTCCTCACAATCTACTCATCCCACACTGTGAACGTGTCCATCTCACTGACCAGTGCGTATCACCCTGTCCTCACAATCTACTCATCCCTCACTGTAAACGTGTCCATCTCAATCTCCCGTGTGTATCACCCTGTCCTCACAATCTCCTCACAATCTCCTCATCTCTCACTTTGAACGTGTCCATCTCACTGTCCGGTGTGTATCACCCTGTCCTAACAATCTCCTCACAATTTCCTCATCCCTCACTGTGAACGTGTCCATCTCACTGTCCTGTGTGTATCACCCGGTCCTCACAATCTCCTCATAACTCACTGTGAACGTGTCCATCTCACTGTCCTGTGTGTATCACCCTGTCCTCACAATTTCCTCATCCCTCACTGTGAACGTGTCCATCTCACTGTCCAGTGTGTATCACCGTGTCTCCACAATCTCCTCATCCCTCACTGTGAACGTGTCCATCGCATCTTCCGGCGTGTATCACCCTGTCCTCACAATCTCCTCATCCCTCACTGTGAACGTGTCCATCGCATCTTCCAGTGTGTATCACCCTGTCCTCACAATCTCCTCATCCCTCACTGTGAACGTGTCCATCGCATCTTCCGGTGTGTATCACCCTGTCCTCACAATCTCCTCATCCCTCACTGTGAATGTGTCCATCTCATTGTCCGGTGTGTATCACACTTTCAACACAATCTCCTCATCCATCACTGTGAACGTGTCCATCTCACTGTCCGGTGTGTATCACCCTTTCCTCACAATCTCCTCATCCCTCACTGTGAACGTGTCCATCTCACTGTCCGGTATGTATCACCTTGTCCTCACAATCTCCTCATCCCTCACTGTGAACGTGTCCATCTCACTAACCGGTGTGTAGCACCTTGTCCTCACAACCTCCTCATCCCTCACTGTGAACGTGTCCATCTCACTGTCCGGTGTGTGTCACCCTGTCTTCACAATCTCCTCATCCCTCACTGTGAACGTGTCCATCTCACTGTCGGGTGTGTGTAACCCTGTCTTCAGAATCTCCTCATCCTTCACTGTGAACGTGTCCATCTCACTGTCCGGTGTGTATCACCCTGTCCTCACAATCTCCTCATCCCTCACTGTGAACGTGACAATCTCACTGTCCTGTGTGTATCACCCTGTCCTCACAATCTCCTCATCCCTCACAGTGCACGTGTCCATTTCACTGTCCCATGTGTATCACCCTGTCCGCACAATCTCCTCATCCATCACTGTGAACGTATCCATCTCACTGTCCAGTGTGTATCACACTTTCAACACAATCTCCTCATCCCTCACTGTGAATGTGTCCATCTCACTGTCCCGTGTGTATCACCCTGTCCTCACAATTTCCTCATCCCTCACTGTGAACGTGTCCATCGCATCTTCCGGTGTGTATCACCCTGTCCTCACAATCTCCTCATCCCTCACTGTGAACCCGTCTATCTCACTGTCCCGTGTGTATCACCCTGTCCTCACAATCTCCTCATCCCTCACTGTGAACGTGTCCATCTCACTATCCCGTGTGTATCACCCTGTCCTCACAATCTCCTCATCCCTCACGGTGAACGAGTCTATCTCAATGTCCGGTGTGTATCACCCTGTCCTCACAATCTCCTCATCACTCACTGTGAACGTGACAATCTCACTGTCCTGTGTGTATCACCCTGTCCTCACAATCACCTCATCCTTCACTGTGAACGTGTCCATCTCACTGTCCGGTGTGTATCACCTTGTCCTCACAATCTCCTCATCCCTCACAGTGAACGTGTCCATCTCACTGTCCTGTGTGTATCACCCTGTCCTCACAATCTCCTCATCCCTCACTGTGAACGTGTTCTTCTCACTGTCCGGTGTGTATCACCCTGTCCTCACAATCTCCTCATCCCTCACTGTGAACGTGTTCTTCTCACTGTCCGGTGTGTATCACCCTGTCCTCACAATCTCCTCATCCCTCACTGTGAACGTGTTCTTCTCACTGTCCGGTGTGTATCACCCTGTCCTCACAATCTCCTCATCCCTCACTGTGAACGTGTTCTTCTCACTGTCCGGTGTGTATCACCCTGTCCTCACAATCTCCTCATCCCTCACTGTGAACGTGTCCATCTCACTGTCCGGTGTCTATCACACTATCCTCACAATCTCCTCATCCCTCCAGTGCACGTGTCCATTTCACTGTCCCGTGTGTATAACCCTGTCCTCACAATCTCCTCATCCCTCACTGTGAACGTGTTCATCTCACTGTCCGGTGTGTATCAACCTGTCCTCACAATCTCATCATCCCTCACTGTGAACGTGTCCATCTCACTGTCCGATGTGTGTCACCCTGTCTTCACAATCTCCTCATCCCTCACTGTGAACGTGTCCATCTCACTGTCCGGTGTGTGTCACCCTGTCTTCACAATCACCTCATCCTTCACGGTGAACGTGTCCATCTCACTGTCCAGTGTCTAACACCCTGTCCTCACAATCTGCTCATCCCTCACTGTGAACGTGTCCATCTCACTGTCCGGTGTGTATCACCCTGTCCTCACAATGTCCTCATCCATCACTGTAAACGTGACAATCTCACTGTCCGGTATGTATCACCCTGTCCTCACAATGTCCTCATCCATCACTGTGAACGTGTCCATCTCACTGTCCGGTATGTATCACCCTGTCCTCACAATGTCCTCATCCATCACTGTAAACGTGACAATCTCACTGTCCGGTATGTATCACCCTGTCCTCACAATGTCCTCATCCCTCACTGTGAACGTGTCCATCTCACTGTCCCGTGTGTATCACCCTGTCCTCACAATGTCCTCATCCATCACTGTAAACGTGACAATCTCACTGTCCGGTATGTATCACCCTGTCCTCACAATGTCCTCATCCATCACTGTGAACGTGTCCATCTCACTGTCCGGTATGTATCACCCTGTCCTCACAATCTCCTCATCCCTCACTGTGAACGTGTCCATCTCACTTTCCGGTGAGTTTCACCCTGTCCTCTCAATCTCCTCATCCCTCACTGTGAACGTGTCCACCTCACTGTCTGGTGTGTATCACCCTGTTCTCACAATTTCCTCATCACTCACTGTGAACGTGTCCATCTCACTGTCCGGTGAGTATCACCCTGTCCTCACAATCTCCTCATCCCTCACTGTAAACGTGTCCATCTCAATCTCCCGTGTGTATCACCCTGTCCTCACAATCTCCTCACAATCTCCTCATCTCTCACTTTGAACGTGTCCATCTCACTGTCCGGTGTGTATCACCCTGTCCTAACAATCTCCTCACAATTTCCTCATCCCTCACTGTGAACGTGTCCATCTCACTGTCCTGTGTGTATCACCCGGTCCTCACAATCTCCTCATAACTCACTGTGAACGTGTCCATCTCACTGTCCTGTGTGTATCACCCTGTCCTCACAATTTCCTCATCCCTCACTGTGAACGTGTCCATCTCACTGTCCAGTGTGTATCACCCTGTCCTCACAATCTCCTGATCCCTCTCTGTGAACGTGTCCATCTCACTGTCTGGTGTGTATCACCGTGTCCTCACAATCTCCTCATCCCTCACTGTGAACGTGTCCATCGCATCTTCCGGCGTGTATCACCCTGTCCTCACAATCTCCTCATCCCTCACTGTGAACGTGTCCATCGCATCTTCCAGTGTGTATCACCCTGTCCTCACAATCTCCTCATCCCTCACTGTGAACGTGTCCATCGCATCTTCCGGTGTGTATCACCCTGTCCTCACAATCTCCTCATCCCTCACTGTGAATGTGTCCATCTCATTGTCCGGTGTGTATCACACTTTCAACACAATCTCCTCATCCATCACTGTGAACGTGTCCATCTCACTGTCCGGTGTGTATCACCCTTTCCTCACAATCTCCTCATCCCTCACTGTGAACGTGTCCATCTCACTGTCCGGTATGTATCACCTTGTCCTCACAATCTCCTCATCCCTCACTGTGAACGTGTCCATCTCACTAACCGGTGTGTAGCACCTTGTCCTCACAACCTCCTCATCCCTCACTGTGAACGTGTCCATCTCACTGTCCGGTGTGTGTCACCCTGTCTTCACAATCTCCTCATCCCTCACTGTGAACGTGTCCATCTCACTGTCGGGTGTGTGTAACCCTGTCTTCAGAATCTCCTCATCCTTCACTGTGAACGTGTCCATCTCACTGTCCGGTGTGTATCACCCTGTCCTCACAATCTCCTCATCCCTCACTGTGAACGTGACAATCTCACTGTCCTGTGTGTATCACCCTGTCCTCACAATCTCCTCATCCCTCACAGTGCACGTGTCCATTTCACTGTCCCATGTGTATCACCCTGTCCGCACAATCTCCTCATCCCTCACTGTGAACGTATCCATCTCACTGTCCAGTGTGTATCACACTTTCAACACAATCTCCTCATCCCTCACTGTGAATGTGTCCATCTCACTGTCCCGTGTGTATCACCCTGTCCTCACAATCTCCTCATCCCTCACTGTGAACGTGTCCATCGCATCTTCCGGTGTGTATCACCCTGTCCTCACAATCTCCTCATCCCTCACTGTGAACCCGTCTATCTCACTGCCCCGTGTGTATCACCCTGTCCTCACAATCTCCTCATCCCTCACTGTGAACGTGTCCATCTCACTATCCCGTGTGTATCACCCTGTCCTCACAATCTCCTCATCCCTCACGGTGGACGAGTCTATCTCACTGTCCGGTGTGTATCACCCTGTCCTCACAATCTCCTCATCACTCACTGTGAACGTGACAATCTCACTGTCCTGTGTGTATCACCCTGTCCTCACAATCACCTCATCCTTCACTGTGAACGTGTCCATCTCACTGTCCGGTGTGTATCACCTTGTCCTCACAATCTCCTCATCCCTCACAGTGAACGTGTCCATCTCACTGTCCGGTGTGTATCACCCTGTCCTCACAATCACCTCATCCCTCACTGTGAACGTGTCCATCTCACTGTCCTGTGTGTATCACCCTGTCCTCACAATCTCCTCATCCCTCACTGTGAACGTGTTCTTCTCACTGTCCGGTGTGTATCACCCTGTCCTCACAATCTCCTCATCCCTCACTGTGAACGTGTTCTTCTCACTGTCCGGTGTGTATCACCCTGTCCTCACAATCTCCTCATCCCTCACTGTGAACGTGTTCTTCTCACTGTCCGGTGTGTATCACCCTGTCCTCACAATCACCTCATCCCTCACTGTGAACGTGACAATCTCACTGTCCTGTGTGTATCACCCTGTCCTCACAATCACCTCATCCTTCACTGTGAACGTGTCCATCTCACTGTCCGTTGTGTATCACCCTGTCCTCACAATCTCCTCATCCCTCACTGTGAACGTGTCCATCTCACTGTCCGGTGTCTATCACACTATCCTCACAATCTCCTCATCCCTCCAGTGCACGTGTCCATTTCACTGTCCCGTGTGTATAACCCTGTCCTCACAATCTCCTCATCCCTCACTGTGAACGTGTTCATCTCACTGTCCGGTGTGTATCAACCTGTCCTCACAATCTCATCACACCACACTGTAAACCCGTCCATCTCACTGTCCGGTGTGTATCACCCTGTCCTCACAATCTCCTCATCCCTCACTGTGAACGTGTCCATCTCACTGTCCGATGTGTCTCACCCTGTCTTCACAATCTCCTCATCCCTCACAGTGCACGTGTCCATTTCACTGTCCCATGTGTATCACCCTGTCCGCACAATCTCCTCATCCCTCACTGTGAACGTATCCATCTCACTGTCCAGTGTGTATCACACTTTCAACACAATCTCCTCATCCCTCACTGTGAATGTGTCCATCTCACTGTCCCGTGTGTATCACCCTGTCCTCACAATCTCCTCATCCCTCACTGTGAACGTGTCCATCGCATCTTCCGGTGTGTATCACCCTGTCCTCACAATCTCCTCATCCCTCACTGTGAACCCGTCTATCTCACTGTCCCGTGTGTATCACCCTGTCCTCACAATCTCCTCATCCCTCACTGTGAACGTGTCCATCTCACTATCCCGTGTGTATCACCCTGTCCTCACAATCTCCTCATCTCTCACTGTAAACATGTCCATCTCACTGTCCGGTGAGTATCACCCTGTCCTCACTATCTCCTCATCCCTCACTGTGACCGTATCCATCTCACTGTCCGGTGTGTATCACCCTGTCCTCCCAATCTACTCATACCTCACTGTGATCGTGACCCATCTCACTGTTCGGTGTGTATCACCGAGTCATCCCAAGCTCCTCATCCCACACTGTGATCGTGTCCATCTCACTGTCCGGTGTGTATCACCCTAACCTCACAATCTCCTCATCTCTCACTGTGAAAGTGTCCATCTCACTGTCCGGTATGAATCACCTTGTCCTCACAATCTCCTCATCCCTCACTGTGAACGTGTCCATCTCACTGTCCGGTGTGTATCACTCTGTCCACACAATCTCCTCATCCCTCACTGTGAACGTGACAATCTAAATGTCCTGTGTGTATCACCCTGTCCTCACAATCTCCTCATCTCTCACTGTGAAAGTGTCCATCTCACTGTCCGGTATGAATCACCTTGTCCTCACAATCTCCTCATCCCTCACTGTGAACGTGTCCATCTCACTGTCCAGTGTGTATCACCCTGTCCTCACAATCTCCTCATCTCTCACTGTGAACGTGTCCATCTCACTGTCCGGTGTGTATCACCCTGTCCTCTAAATTTCCTCATCACTCAGTGTGAACGTGTCCATCTCACTGTCCGGTGCGTATCACCCTGTCCTCACAATTTCCTCATCACTCACTGAGAACGTGTCCATCTCACTGTCCGGTGTGTATCACCCTGTCATCACAATCTCCTCATCTCTCACTGTGAACGTGTCCATCTCACTGTCCGGTGTGTATCACCCTGTCCTCACAATTTCCTCATCACTCACTGAGAACGTGTCCATTTCACTCTCCGGTGAGTATCACCCTGTCATCACAATCTCCTCATCTCTCACTGTGAACGTGTTCATCTCACTGTCCGGTGTGTATCACCCTGTCCTCACAATCTCCTCATCCCTCACTGTGAACATGTCCATCTCACTGTCCGGTGTGTATCACCCTGTCCGCACACTCTCCTCATTCCACACTGTGAACGTGTTCATCTCACTGTCCGGTGTGTATCACCCTGTCCTCGCAATCTCCTCATCCCTCACTGTGAACGTGTCCATCTCACTGTCCGGTGTGTATCACACTGTCCTCACAATCTCCTCATCCCTCACTGTGAACGTGTCCATCTCACTGTCAGGTGTGTATCACACTTTCCTCACAATCTCCTCATCCCTCACTGTGAACATGTCCATCTCACTGTCCGGTGTGTATCACACTTTCCTCACAATCTCCTCATCCCTCACTGTGAACATGTCCATCTCACTGTCCGGTGT
Organism: Hemitrygon akajei; assembly: GCF_048418815.1. NCBI lineage: Eukaryota > Metazoa > Chordata > Chondrichthyes > Myliobatiformes > Dasyatidae > Hemitrygon > Hemitrygon akajei. The sequence continues at coordinate 954,156 of NC_133130.1, forward strand.
GTATCACCCTGTCCGCACACTCTCCTCATTCCACACTGTGAACGTGTTCATCTCACTGTCCGGTGTGTATCACCCTGTCCTCGCAATCTCCTCATCCCTCACTGTGAACGTGTCCATCTCACTGTCCGGTGTGAATCACCCTGTCCTCACAATTTCCTCATCCCTCACTGTGAACGTGTCCATCTCACTGTCCGGTATGTTTCACCCTGTCCTCACAATCTTCTCTGCGCATACTGTGAACGTTTCCATTTCACTGACCAGTGCGTATCACCCTGTCCTCACAATCTACTCATCCCACACTGTGAACGTGTCCATCTCACTGACCAGTGCGTATCACCCTGTCCTCACAATCTACTCATCCCTCACTGTAAACGTGTCCATCTCAATCTCCCGTGTGTATCACCCTGTCCTCACAATCTCCTCACAATCTCCTCATCTCTCACTTTGAACGTGTCCATCTCACTGTCCGGTGTGTATCACCCTGTCCTAACAATCTCCTCACAATTTCCTCATCCCTCACTGTGAACGTGTCCATCTCACTGTCCTGTGTGTATCACCCGGTCCTCACAATCTCCTCATAACTCACTGTGAACGTGTCCATCTCACTGTCCTGTGTGTATCACCCTGTCCTCACAATTTCCTCATCCCTCACTGTGAACGTGTCCATCTCACTGTCCAGTGTGTATCACCGTGTCTCCACAATCTCCTCATCCCTCACTGTGAACGTGTCCATCGCATCTTCCGGCGTGTATCACCCTGTCCTCACAATCTCCTCATCCCTCACTGTGAACGTGTCCATCGCATCTTCCAGTGTGTATCACCCTGTCCTCACAATCTCCTCATCCCTCACTGTGAACGTGTCCATCGCATCTTCCGGTGTGTATCACCCTGTCCTCACAATCTCCTCATCCCTCACTGTGAATGTGTCCATCTCATTGTCCGGTGTGTATCACACTTTCAACACAATCTCCTCATCCATCACTGTGAACGTGTCCATCTCACTGTCCGGTGTGTATCACCCTTTCCTCACAATCTCCTCATCCCTCACTGTGAACGTGTCCATCTCACTGTCCGGTATGTATCACCTTGTCCTCACAATCTCCTCATCCCTCACTGTGAACGTGTCCATCTCACTAACCGGTGTGTAGCACCTTGTCCTCACAACCTCCTCATCCCTCACTGTGAACGTGTCCATCTCACTGTCCGGTGTGTGTCACCCTGTCTTCACAATCTCCTCATCCCTCACTGTGAACGTGTCCATCTCACTGTCGGGTGTGTGTAACCCTGTCTTCAGAATCTCCTCATCCTTCACTGTGAACGTGTCCATCTCACTGTCCGGTGTGTATCACCCTGTCCTCACAATCTCCTCATCCCTCACTGTGAACGTGACAATCTCACTGTCCTGTGTGTATCACCCTGTCCTCACAATCTCCTCATCCCTCACAGTGCACGTGTCCATTTCACTGTCCCATGTGTATCACCCTGTCCGCACAATCTCCTCATCCATCACTGTGAACGTATCCATCTCACTGTCCAGTGTGTATCACACTTTCAACACAATCTCCTCATCCCTCACTGTGAATGTGTCCATCTCACTGTCCCGTGTGTATCACCCTGTCCTCACAATTTCCTCATCCCTCACTGTGAACGTGTCCATCGCATCTTCCGGTGTGTATCACCCTGTCCTCACAATCTCCTCATCCCTCACTGTGAACCCGTCTATCTCACTGTCCCGTGTGTATCACCCTGTCCTCACAATCTCCTCATCCCTCACTGTGAACGTGTCCATCTCACTATCCCGTGTGTATCACCCTGTCCTCACAATCTCCTCATCCCTCACGGTGAACGAGTCTATCTCAATGTCCGGTGTGTATCACCCTGTCCTCACAATCTCCTCATCACTCACTGTGAACGTGACAATCTCACTGTCCTGTGTGTATCACCCTGTCCTCACAATCACCTCATCCTTCACTGTGAACGTGTCCATCTCACTGTCCGGTGTGTATCACCTTGTCCTCACAATCTCCTCATCCCTCACAGTGAACGTGTCCATCTCACTGTCCTGTGTGTATCACCCTGTCCTCACAATCTCCTCATCCCTCACTGTGAACGTGTTCTTCTCACTGTCCGGTGTGTATCACCCTGTCCTCACAATCTCCTCATCCCTCACTGTGAACGTGTTCTTCTCACTGTCCGGTGTGTATCACCCTGTCCTCACAATCTCCTCATCCCTCACTGTGAACGTGTTCTTCTCACTGTCCGGTGTGTATCACCCTGTCCTCACAATCTCCTCATCCCTCACTGTGAACGTGTTCTTCTCACTGTCCGGTGTGTATCACCCTGTCCTCACAATCTCCTCATCCCTCACTGTGAACGTGTCCATCTCACTGTCCGGTGTCTATCACACTATCCTCACAATCTCCTCATCCCTCCAGTGCACGTGTCCATTTCACTGTCCCGTGTGTATAACCCTGTCCTCACAATCTCCTCATCCCTCACTGTGAACGTGTTCATCTCACTGTCCGGTGTGTATCAACCTGTCCTCACAATCTCATCATCCCTCACTGTGAACGTGTCCATCTCACTGTCCGATGTGTGTCACCCTGTCTTCACAATCTCCTCATCCCTCACTGTGAACGTGTCCATCTCACTGTCCGGTGTGTGTCACCCTGTCTTCACAATCACCTCATCCTTCACGGTGAACGTGTCCATCTCACTGTCCAGTGTCTAACACCCTGTCCTCACAATCTGCTCATCCCTCACTGTGAACGTGTCCATCTCACTGTCCGGTGTGTATCACCCTGTCCTCACAATGTCCTCATCCATCACTGTAAACGTGACAATCTCACTGTCCGGTATGTATCACCCTGTCCTCACAATGTCCTCATCCATCACTGTGAACGTGTCCATCTCACTGTCCGGTATGTATCACCCTGTCCTCACAATGTCCTCATCCATCACTGTAAACGTGACAATCTCACTGTCCGGTATGTATCACCCTGTCCTCACAATGTCCTCATCCCTCACTGTGAACGTGTCCATCTCACTGTCCCGTGTGTATCACCCTGTCCTCACAATGTCCTCATCCATCACTGTAAACGTGACAATCTCACTGTCCGGTATGTATCACCCTGTCCTCACAATGTCCTCATCCATCACTGTGAACGTGTCCATCTCACTGTCCGGTATGTATCACCCTGTCCTCACAATCTCCTCATCCCTCACTGTGAACGTGTCCATCTCACTTTCCGGTGAGTTTCACCCTGTCCTCTCAATCTCCTCATCCCTCACTGTGAACGTGTCCACCTCACTGTCTGGTGTGTATCACCCTGTTCTCACAATTTCCTCATCACTCACTGTGAACGTGTCCATCTCACTGTCCGGTGAGTATCACCCTGTCCTCACAATCTCCTCATCCCTCACTGTAAACGTGTCCATCTCAATCTCCCGTGTGTATCACCCTGTCCTCACAATCTCCTCACAATCTCCTCATCTCTCACTTTGAACGTGTCCATCTCACTGTCCGGTGTGTATCACCCTGTCCTAACAATCTCCTCACAATTTCCTCATCCCTCACTGTGAACGTGTCCATCTCACTGTCCTGTGTGTATCACCCGGTCCTCACAATCTCCTCATAACTCACTGTGAACGTGTCCATCTCACTGTCCTGTGTGTATCACCCTGTCCTCACAATTTCCTCATCCCTCACTGTGAACGTGTCCATCTCACTGTCCAGTGTGTATCACCCTGTCCTCACAATCTCCTGATCCCTCTCTGTGAACGTGTCCATCTCACTGTCTGGTGTGTATCACCGTGTCCTCACAATCTCCTCATCCCTCACTGTGAACGTGTCCATCGCATCTTCCGGCGTGTATCACCCTGTCCTCACAATCTCCTCATCCCTCACTGTGAACGTGTCCATCGCATCTTCCAGTGTGTATCACCCTGTCCTCACAATCTCCTCATCCCTCACTGTGAACGTGTCCATCGCATCTTCCGGTGTGTATCACCCTGTCCTCACAATCTCCTCATCCCTCACTGTGAATGTGTCCATCTCATTGTCCGGTGTGTATCACACTTTCAACACAATCTCCTCATCCATCACTGTGAACGTGTCCATCTCACTGTCCGGTGTGTATCACCCTTTCCTCACAATCTCCTCATCCCTCACTGTGAACGTGTCCATCTCACTGTCCGGTATGTATCACCTTGTCCTCACAATCTCCTCATCCCTCACTGTGAACGTGTCCATCTCACTAACCGGTGTGTAGCACCTTGTCCTCACAACCTCCTCATCCCTCACTGTGAACGTGTCCATCTCACTGTCCGGTGTGTGTCACCCTGTCTTCACAATCTCCTCATCCCTCACTGTGAACGTGTCCATCTCACTGTCGGGTGTGTGTAACCCTGTCTTCAGAATCTCCTCATCCTTCACTGTGAACGTGTCCATCTCACTGTCCGGTGTGTATCACCCTGTCCTCACAATCTCCTCATCCCTCACTGTGAACGTGACAATCTCACTGTCCTGTGTGTATCACCCTGTCCTCACAATCTCCTCATCCCTCACAGTGCACGTGTCCATTTCACTGTCCCATGTGTATCACCCTGTCCGCACAATCTCCTCATCCCTCACTGTGAACGTATCCATCTCACTGTCCAGTGTGTATCACACTTTCAACACAATCTCCTCATCCCTCACTGTGAATGTGTCCATCTCACTGTCCCGTGTGTATCACCCTGTCCTCACAATCTCCTCATCCCTCACTGTGAACGTGTCCATCGCATCTTCCGGTGTGTATCACCCTGTCCTCACAATCTCCTCATCCCTCACTGTGAACCCGTCTATCTCACTGCCCCGTGTGTATCACCCTGTCCTCACAATCTCCTCATCCCTCACTGTGAACGTGTCCATCTCACTATCCCGTGTGTATCACCCTGTCCTCACAATCTCCTCATCCCTCACGGTGGACGAGTCTATCTCACTGTCCGGTGTGTATCACCCTGTCCTCACAATCTCCTCATCACTCACTGTGAACGTGACAATCTCACTGTCCTGTGTGTATCACCCTGTCCTCACAATCACCTCATCCTTCACTGTGAACGTGTCCATCTCACTGTCCGGTGTGTATCACCTTGTCCTCACAATCTCCTCATCCCTCACAGTGAACGTGTCCATCTCACTGTCCGGTGTGTATCACCCTGTCCTCACAATCACCTCATCCCTCACTGTGAACGTGTCCATCTCACTGTCCTGTGTGTATCACCCTGTCCTCACAATCTCCTCATCCCTCACTGTGAACGTGTTCTTCTCACTGTCCGGTGTGTATCACCCTGTCCTCACAATCTCCTCATCCCTCACTGTGAACGTGTTCTTCTCACTGTCCGGTGTGTATCACCCTGTCCTCACAATCTCCTCATCCCTCACTGTGAACGTGTTCTTCTCACTGTCCGGTGTGTATCACCCTGTCCTCACAATCACCTCATCCCTCACTGTGAACGTGACAATCTCACTGTCCTGTGTGTATCACCCTGTCCTCACAATCACCTCATCCTTCACTGTGAACGTGTCCATCTCACTGTCCGTTGTGTATCACCCTGTCCTCACAATCTCCTCATCCCTCACTGTGAACGTGTCCATCTCACTGTCCGGTGTCTATCACACTATCCTCACAATCTCCTCATCCCTCCAGTGCACGTGTCCATTTCACTGTCCCGTGTGTATAACCCTGTCCTCACAATCTCCTCATCCCTCACTGTGAACGTGTTCATCTCACTGTCCGGTGTGTATCAACCTGTCCTCACAATCTCATCACACCACACTGTAAACCCGTCCATCTCACTGTCCGGTGTGTATCACCCTGTCCTCACAATCTCCTCATCCCTCACTGTGAACGTGTCCATCTCACTGTCCGATGTGTCTCACCCTGTCTTCACAATCTCCTCATCCCTCACTGTGAACGTGTCCATCTCACTGTCCGGTGTGTGTCACCCTGTCTTCACAATCACCTCATCCTTCACGGTGAACGTGTCCATCTCACTGTCCAGTGTCTAACACCCTGTCCTCACAATCTGCTCATCCCTCACTGTGAACGTGTCCATCGCACTGTCCGGTGTGTATCACCCTGTCCTCACAATCTCCTCATCCCTCACTGTGAACGTATCCTTCTCACTGTCCTGTGTGTATCACCCTGTGCTCACAATTACCTCATCCCTCACTGTGAATGTGTTCATCTCACTGTCCGGTGTGTATCACCCTGTCCTCACAATTTCCTCATCCCGCACTGTGAAAGTGTCCATCTCACTGTCCGGTGTGTATCACCCTGTCCTCACAATTTCCTCATCCCTCACTGTGAACATGTCCATCTCACTGTCCCGTGTGTATCAGCCTGTCCGCACAATCTCCGCATCCCTCACTGTGAACGTGTCCATCTCACTATCCAGTGTGTATCACCCTGTCCTCACAATCTCCTCATCCCTCACTGTGAATGTGTCCATCTCATTGTCCGGTGTGTATCACACTTTCAACACAATCTCCTCATCCATCACTGTGAACGTGTCCATCTCACTGTCCGGTGTGTATCACCCTTTCCTCACAATCTCCTCATCCCTCACTGTGAACGTGTCCATCTCACTGTCCGGTATGTATCACCTTGTCCTCACAATCTCCTCATCCCTCACTGTGAACGTGTCCATCTCACTAACCGGTGTGTAGCACCTTGTCCTCACAACCTCCTCATCCCTCACTGTGAACGTGTCCATCTCACTGTCCGGTGTGTGTCACCCTGTCTTCACAATCTCCTCATCCCTCACTGTGAACGTGTCCATCTCACTGTCGGGTGTGTGTAACCCTGTCTTCAGAATCTCCTCATCCTTCACGGTGAACGTGTCCATCTCACTGTCCAGTGTCTAACACCCTGTCCTCACAATCTCCTCATCCCTCACTGTGAACGTGTCCATCGCACTGTCCCGTGTGTATCACCCTGTCCTCACAATGTCCTCATCCCTCACTGTGAACGTGTCCATCTCACTGTCCGGTATGTAACACCCTGTCCTCACAATCTCCTCATCACTCACTGTGAACGTGACAATCTCAGTGTCCTGTGTGTATCACCCTGTCCTCACAATCACCTCATCCTTCACTGTGAACGTGTCCATCTCACTGTCCGGTGTGTATCACCTTGTCCTCACAATCTCCTCCTCCCTCACAGTGAACGTGTCCATCTCACTGTCCGGTGTGTATCACCCTGTCCTCACAATCACCTCATCCCTCACTGTGAACGTGTCCATCTCACTGTCCTGTGTGTATCACCCTGTCCTCACAATCTCCTCATCCCTCACTGTGAACGTGTCCATCTCACTGTCCTGTGTGTATCACCCTGTCCTCACAATCTCCTCATCCCTCACTGTGAACGTGTCCATCTCACTGTCCGGTGTGTATCACCCTGTCCTCACAATCTCCTCATCCCTCACTGTGAACGTGTTCTTCTCACTTTCCGGTGTGTATCACCCTGTCCTCACAATCTCCTCATCCCTCACTGTGAACGTGTTCATCTCACTGTCCGGTGTGTATCACCTTGTCCTCACAATCTCCTCATCCCTCACTGTGAACGTGTTCTTCTCACTGTCCGGTGTGTATCACCCTGTCCTCACAATCTCCTCATCCCTCACTGTGAACGTGACAATCTCACTGTCCTGTGTGTATCACCCTGTCCTCACAATCACCTCATCCTTCACTGTGAACGTGTCCATCTCACTGTCCGTTGTGTATCACCCTGTCCTCACAATCTCCTCATCCCTCACTGTGAACGTGTCCATCTCACTGTCCGGTGTCTATCACACTATCCTCACAATCTCCTCATCCCTCCAGTGCACGTGTCCATTTCACTGTCCCGTGTGTATAACCCTGTCCTCACAATCTCCTCATCCTTCACGGTGAACGTATCCATCTCACTGTCCGGTGTGTGTCAGCCTGTCTTCACAATCTCCTCATCCTTCACGGTGAACGTGTCCATCTCACTGTCCAGTGTCTAACACCCTGTCCTCACAATCTCCTCATCCCTCACTGTAAACGTTTCCATCTCACTGTCCGGTATGTATCACCCTGTCCTCACAATCTCCTCATCCCTCACTGTGAACGTGTCCATCTAACTTTCCGGTGAGTATCACCCTGTCCTCTCAATCTCCTCATCCCTCACTGTGAACGTGTCCACCTCACTGTCTGGTGTGTATCACCCTGTCGTCACAATTTCCTCATCACTCACTGTGAATGTGTCCATCTCACTTTCCGGTGTGTATCACCCTGTTCTCACAATTTCCTCATCACTCACTGTGAACGTGTCCATCTCACTGTCCGGTGAGTATCACCCTGTCCTCACAATCTCCTCATCCCTCACTGTGATGGTGACCCATCTTACTGTTCTGTGTTTATCATCCTGTCATCCCAATCTCCTCATCCCTCACTGTGAACGTGTCAATCTCACTGTCCGGTGTGTATCACCCTGTCCTCACAATCTCCTCATCCCTCACTGTGAAAGTGTTCATCTCACTGTCCGGTGTGTATCACCCTGTCCTCACAATGTCCTCATCCCTCACTGTGAACGTGTCCATCGCACTGTCCGGTGTGTATCACCCTGTCCTCACAATCTCCTCATCCCTCACTGTGAACGTATCCTTCTCACTGTCCTGTGTGTATCACCCTGTCCTCACAATCTCCTCATCCCTCACTGTGAATGTGTCCATCTCCCTGTCCCGTGTGTATCAGCCTGTCCTCACATTCTCCTCATCCCTCACTGTGAACGTGTCCATCTCACTGTCTGGTGTGTATCACCCTGTGCTCACAATCACCTCATCCCTCACTGTGAATGTGTTCATCTCACTATCCGGTGTGTATCACCCTGTTCTCACAAACTCCTCATCCCTCACTGTGAACGTGTCCATCTCACTGTCCGGTGTGTATCACCCTGTGCTCACAATCACCTCATCCCCCACTGTGAACGTGTCCATCTCACTGTCCGGTGTGTATCACCCTGTCCTCACAATTTCCTCATCCCGCACTGTGAAAGTGTCCATCTCACTGTCCGGTGTGTATCACCCTGTCCTCAAATTTCCTCATCCCTCACTCTGAACATGTCCATCTCACTGTCCGGTGTGTATCACCTTGTCCTCACAACCTCCTCATCCCTCACTGTGAACGTGTCCATCTCACTGTCCGGTGTGTGTCACCCTGTCTTCACAATCTCCTCATCCCTCACTGTGAACGTGTCCATCTCACTGTCGGGTGTGTGTAACCCTGTCTTCAGAATCTCCTCATCCTTCACGGTGAACGTGTCCATCTCACTGTCCAGTGTCTAACACCCTGTCCTCACAATCTCCTCATCCCTCACTGTGAACGTGTCCATCGCACTGTCCCGTGTGTAACACCCTGTCCTCACAATGTCCTCATTACTCACTGTGAACGTGTCCATCTCACTGTCCGGTATGTATCACCCTGTCCTCACAATGTCCTCATCCATCACTGTAAACGTGACAATCTCACTGTCCGGTATGTATCACCCTGTCCTCACAATGTCCTCATCCATCACTGTGAACGTGTCCATCTCACTGTCCGGTATGTATCACCCTGTCCTCACAATCTCCTCATCCCTCACTGTGAACGTGTCCATCTCACTTTCCGGTGAGTATCACCCTGTCCTCTCAATCTCCTCATCCCTCACTGTGAACGTGTCCACCTCACTGTCTGGTGTGTATCACCCTGTTCTCACAATTTCCTCATCACTCACTGTGAACGTGTCCATCTCACTGTCCGGTGAGTATCACCCTGTCCTCACAATCTCCTCATCCCTCACTGTGATGGTGACCCATCTTACTGTTCGTTGTTTATCACCCTGTCATCCCAATCTCCTCATCCCTCACTGTGAACGTGTCCATCTCACTGTCCGGTGTGTATCACCCTGTCCTCACAATCACCTCATCCTTCACTGTGAACGTGTCCATCTCACTGTCCGGTGTGTATCACCTTGTCCTCACAATCTCCTCCTCCCTCACAGTGAACGTGTCCATCTCACTCTCCGGTGTGTATCACCCTGTCCTCACAATCACCTCATCCCTCACTGTGAACGTGTCCATCTCACTGTCCTGTGTGTATCACCCTGTCCTCACAATCTCCTCATCCCTCACTGTGAACGTGTCCATCTCACTGTCCTGTGTGTATCACACTGTCCTCACAATCTCCTCATCCCTCACTGTGAACGTGTCCATCTCACTGTCCGGTGTGTATCACCCTGTCCTCACAATCTCCTCATCCCTCACTGTGAACGTGTTCTTCTCACTGTCCGGTGTGTATCACCCTGTCCTCACAATCTCCTCATCCCTCACTGTGAACGTGTTCTTCTCACTGTCCGGTGTGTATCACCCTGTCCTCACAATCTCCTCATCCCTCACTGTGAACGTGTTCATCTCACTGTCCGGTGTGTATCACCTTGTCCTCACAATCTCCTCATCCCTCACTGTGAACGTGTTCTTCTCACTGTCCGGTGTGTATCACCCTGTCCTCACAATCTCCTCATCCCTCACTGTGAACGTGACAATCTCACTGTCCTGTGTGTATCACCCTGTCCTCACAATCACCTCATCCTTCACTGTGAACGTGTCCATCTCACTGTCCGTTGTGTATCACCCTGTCCTCACAATCTCCTCATCCCTCACTGTGAACGTGTCCATCTCACAGTCCGGTGTCTATCACACTATCCTCACAATCTCCTCATCCCTCCAGTGCACGTGTCCATTTCACTGTCCCGTGTGTATAACCCTGTCCTCACAATCTCCTCATCCTTCACGGTGAACGTATCCATCTCACTGTCCGGTGTGTGTCAGCCTGTCTTCACAATCTCCTCATCCTTCACGGTGAACGTGTCCATCTCACTGTCCAGTGTCTAACACCCTGTCCTCACAATCTCCTCATCCCTCACTGTAAACGATTCCATCTCACTGTCCGGTATGTATCACCCTGTCCTCACAATCTCCTCATCCCTCACTGTGAACGTGTCCATCTAACTTTCCGGTGAGTATCACCCTGTCCTCTCAATCTCCTCATCCCTCACTGTGAACGTGTCCACCTCACTGTCTGGTGTGTATCACCCTGTCGTCACAATTTCCTCATCACTCACTGTGAATGTGTCCATCTCACTTTCCGGTGTGTATCACCCTGTTCTCACAATTTCCTCATCACTCACTGTGAACGTGTCCATCTCACTGTCCGGTGAGTATCACCCTGTCCTCACAATCTCCTCATCCCTCACTGTGATGGTGACCCATCTTACTGTTCTGTGTTTATCACCCTGTCATCCCAATCTCCTCATCCCTCACTGTGAACGTGTCAATCTCACTGTCCGGTGTGTATCACCCTGTCCTCACAATCTCCTCATCCCTCACTGTGAACGTATCCTTCTCACTGTCCTGTGTGTATCACCCTGTCCTCACAATCTCCTCATCCCTCACTGTGAATGTGTCCATCTCCCTGTCCCGTGTGTATCAGCCTGTCCTCACATTCTCCTCATCCCTCACTGTGAACGTGTCCATCTCACTGTCTGGTGTGTATCACCCTGTGCTCACAATCACCTCATCCCTCACTGTGAATGTGTTCATCTCACTATCCGGTGTGTATCACCCTGTTCTCACAAACTCCTCATCCCTCACTGTGAACGTGTCCATCTCACTGTCCGTTGTGTATCACCCTGTGCTCACAATCACCTCATCCCCCACTGTGAACGTGTCCATCTCACTGTCCGGTGTGTATCACCCTGTCCTCACAATTTCCTCATCCCGCACTGTGAAAGTGTCCATCTCACTGTCCGGTGTGTATCACCCTGTCCTCAAAATTTCCTCATCCCTCACTGTGAACATGTCCATCTCACTGTCCCGTGTGTATCACCCTGTCCTCACAATCTCCTCATCCCTCACTGTGAAAGTGTTCATCTCACTATCCAGTGTGTATCACCCGGTCCTCACAATCTCCTCATCCCTCACTCTGAACGTATCCATCTCACTGTCCAGTGTGTATCACACTTTCAACACAATCTCCTCATCCCTCACTGTGAATGTGTCCATCTCACTGTCCCGTGAGTATCACCCTTTCCTCACAATCTCCTCATCCCTCACTGTGAACGTGTCCATCTCACTGTCCGGTGTGTATCACCTTGTCCTCACAACCTCCTCATCCCTCACTGTGAACGTGTCCATCTCACTGTCCGGTGTGTGTCACCCTGTCTTCACAATCTCCTCATCCCTCACTGTGAACGTGTCCATCTCACTGTCGGGTGTGTGTAACCCTGTCTTCAGAATCTCCTCATCCTTCACGGTGAACGTGTCCATCTCACTGTCCAGTGTCTAACACCCTGTCCTCACAATCTCCTCATCCCTCACTGTGAACGTGTCCATCGCACTGTCCCGTGTGTAACACCCTGTCCTCACAATGTCCTCATCACTCACTGTGAACGTGTCCATCTCACTGTCCGGTATGTATCACCCTGTCCTCACAATGTCCTCATCCATCACTGTAAACGTGTCCATCTCACTGTCCGGTGTGTATCACCCTGTCCTCACAATCTCCTCATCACTCACTGTGAAAGTGTTCATCTCACTGTCCGGTGTGTATCACCCTGTCCTCACAATCTCCTCATTCCTCACTGTGAACGTGTCCATCGCACTGTCCGGTGTGTATCACCCTGTCCTCACAATCTCCTCATCCCTCACTGTGAACGTATCCTTCTCACCGTCCTGTGTGTATCACCCTGTGCTCACAATTACCTCATCCCTCACTGTGAATGTGTTCATCTCACTGTCCGGTGTGTATCACCCTGTCCTCACAATTTCCTCATCCCGCACTGTGAAAGTGTCCATCTCACTGTCCGGTGTGTATCACCCTGTCCTCACAATTTCCTCATCCCTCACTGTGAACATGTCCATCTCACTGTCCCGTGTGTATCAGCCTGTCCTCACAATCTCCGCATCCCTCACTGTGAACGTGTCCATCTCACTATCCAGTGTGTATCACCCTGTCCTCACAATCTCCTCATCCCTCACTGTGAATGTGTCCATCTCATTGTCCGGTGTGTATCACACTTTCAACACAATCTCCTCATCCATCACTGTGAACGTGTCCATCTCACTGTCCGGTGTGTATCACCCTTTCCTCACAATCTCCTCATCCCTCACTGTGAACGTGTCCATCTCACTGTCCGGTATGTATCACCTTGTCCTCACAATCTCCTCATCCCTCACTGTGAACGTGTCCATCTCACTAACCGGTGTGTAGCACCTTGTCCTCACAACCTCCTCATCCCTCACTGTGAACGTGTCCATCTCACTGTCCGGTGTGTGTCACCCTGTCTTCACAATCTCCTCATCCCTCACTGTGAACGTATCCATCTCACTGTCGGGTGTGTGTAACCCTGTCTTCAGAATCTCCTCATCCTTCACGGTGAACGTGTCCATCTCACTGTCCAGTGTCTAACACCCTGTCCTCACAATCTCCTCATCCCTCACTGTGAACGTGTCCATCGCACTGTCCCGTGTGTATCACCCTGTCCTCACAATGTCCTCATCCCTCACTGTGAACGTGTCCATCTCACTGTCCGGTATGTAACACCCTGTCCTCACAATCTCCTCATCACTCACTGTGAACGTGACAATCTCACTGTCCTGTGTGTATCACCCTGTCCTCACAATCACCTCATCCTTCACTGTGAACGTGTCCATCTCACTGTCCGGTGTGTATCACCTTGTCCTCACAATCTCCTCCTCCCTCACAGTGAACGTGTCCATCTCACTGTCCGGTGTGTATCACCCTGTCCTCACAATCACCTCATCCCTCACTGTGAACGTGTCCATTTCACTGTCCTGTGTGTATCACCCTGTCCTCACAATCTCCTCATCCCTCACTGTGAACGTGTCCATCTCACTGTCCTGTGTGTATCACCCTGTCCTCACAATCTCCTCATCCCTCACTGTGAACGTGTCCATCTCACTGTCCGGTGTGTATCACCCTGTCCTCACAATCTCCTCATCCCTCACTGTGAACGTGTTCTTCTCACTGTCCGGTGTGTATCACTCTGTCCTCACAATCTCCTCATCCCTCACTGTGAACGTGTTCTTCTCACTGTCCGGTGTGTATCACCCTGTCCTCACAATCTCCTCATCCCTCACTGTGAACGTGTTCATCTCACTGTCCGGTGTGTATCACCTTGTCCTCACAATCTCCTCATCCCTCACTGTGAACGTGTTCTTCTCACTGTCCGGTGTGTATCACCCTGTCCTCACAATCTCCTCATCCCTCACTGTGAACGTGACAATCTCACTGTCCTGTGTGTATCACCCTGTCCTCACAATCACCTCATCCTTCACTGTGAACGTGTCCATCTCACTGTCCGTTGTGTATCACCCTGTCCTCACAATCTCCTCATCCCTCACTGTGAACGTGTCCATCTCACTGTCCGGTGTCTATCACACTATCCTCACAATCTCCTCATCCCTCCAGTGCACGTGTCCATTTCACTGTCCCGTGTGTATAACCCTGTCCTCACAATCTCCTCATCCTTCACGGTGAACGTATCCTTCTCACTGTCCGGTGTGTGTCAGCCTGTCTTCACAATCTCCTCATCCTTCACGGTGAACGTGTCCATCTCACTGTCCAGTGTCTAACACCCTGTCCTCACAATCTCCTCATCCCTCACTGTAAACGTTTCCATCTCACTGTCCGGTATGTATCACCCTGTCCTCACAATCTCCTCATCCCTCACTGTGAACGTGTCCATCTAACTTTCCGGTGAGTATCACCCTGTCCTCTCAATCTCCTCATCCCTCACTGTGAACGTGTCCACCTCACTGTCTGGTGTGTATCACCCTGTCGTCACAATTTCCTCATCACTCACTGTGAATGTGTCCATCTCACTTTCCGGTGTGTATCACCCTGTTCTCACAATTTCCTCATCACTCACTGTGAACGTGTCCATCTCACTGTCCGGTGAGTATCACCCTGTCCTCACAATCTCCTCATCCCTCACTGTGAAAGTGTTCATCTCACTGTCCGGTGTGTATCACCCTGTCCTCACAATGTCCTCATCCCTCACTGTGAACGTGTCCATCGCACTGTCCGGTGTGTATCACCCTGTCCTCACAATGTCCTCATCCCTCACTGTGAACGTGTCCATCGCACTGTCCGGTGTGTATCACCCTGTCCTCACAATCTCCTCATCCCTCACTGTGAACGTATCCTTCTCACTGTCCTGTGTGTATCACCCTGTCCTCACAATCTCCTCATCCCTCACTGTGAATGTGTCCATCTCCCTGTCCCGTGTGTATCAGCCTGTCCTCACATTCTCCTCATCCCTCACTGTGAACGTGTCCATCTCACTGTCTGGTGTGTATCACCCTGTGCTCACAATCACCTCATCCCTCACTGTGAATGTGTTCATCTCACTATCCGGTGTGTATCACCCTGTTCTCACAAACTCCTCATCCCTCACTGTGAACGTGTCCATCTCACTGTCCGGTGTGTATCACCCTGTCCTCACAATTTCCTCATCCCGCACTGTGAAAGTGTCCATCTCACTGTCCGGTGTGTATCACCCTGTCCTCAAAATTTCCTCATCCCTCACTCTGAACATGTCCATCTCACTGTCCCGTGTGTATCACCCTGTCCTCACAATCTCCTCATCCCTCACTGTGAAAGTGTTCATCTCACTATCCAGTGTGTATCACCCGGTCCTCACAATCTCCTCATCCCTCACTCTGAACGTATCCATCTCACTGTCCAGTGTGTATCACCCTTTCCTCACAATCTCCTCATCCCTTACTGTGAACGTGTCCATCTCACTGTCCGGTGTGTATCACCTTGTCCTCACAACCTCCTCATCCCTCACTGTGAACGTGTCCATCTCACTGTCCGGTGTGTGTCACCCTGTCTTCACAATCTCCTCATCCCTCACTGTGAACGTGTCCATCTCACTGTCGGGTGTGTGTAACCCTGTCTTCAGAATCTCCTCATCCTTCACGGTGAACGTGTCCATCTCACTGTCCAGTGTCTAACACCCTGTCCTCACAATCTCCTCATCCCTCACTGTGAACGTGTCCATCGCACTGTCCCGTGTGTAACACCCTGTCCTCACAATGTCCTCATCACTCACTGTGAACGTGTCCATCTCACTGTCCGGTATGTATCACCCTGTCCTCACAATGTCCTCATCCATCACTGTAAACGTGACAATCTCACTGTCCGGTATGTATCACCCTGTCCTCACAATGTCCTCATCCATCACTGTGAACGTGTCCATCTCACTGTCCGGTATGTATCACCCTGTCCTCACAATCTCCTCATCCCTCACTGTGAACGTGTCCATCTCACTTTCCGGTGAGTATCACCCTGTCCTCTCAATCTCCTCATCCCTCACTGTGAACGTGTCCACCTCACTGTCTGGTGTGTATCACCCTGTTCTCACAATTTCCTCATCACTCACTGTGAACGTGTCCATCTCACTTTCCGGTGAGTATCACCCTGTCCTCACAATCTCCTCATCCCTCACTGTGATGGTGACCCATCTTACTGTTCGTTGTTTATCACCCTGTCATCCCAATCTCCTCATCCCTCACTGTGAACGTGTCCATCTCACTGTCCGGTGTGTATCACCCTGTCCTCACAATCTCCTCATCACTCACTGTGAAAGTGTTCATCTCACTGTCCGGTGTGTATCACCCTGTCCTCACAATCTCCTCATTCCTCACTGTGAACGTGTCCATCGCACTGTCCGGTGTGTATCACCCTGTCCTCACAATCTCCTCATCCCTCACTGTGAACGTATCCTTCTCACTGTCCTGTGTGTATCACCCTGTGCTCACAATTACCTCATCCCTCACTGTGAATGTGTTCATCTCACTGTCCGGTGTGTATCACCCTGTCCTCACAATTTCCTCATCCCGCAGTGTGAAAGTGTCCATCTCACTGTCCGGTGTGTATCACCCTGTCCTCACAATCTCCTCATCCCTCACTGTGAACGTGACAATCTCACTGTCCTGTGTGTATCACCCTGTCCTCACAATCACCTCATCCTTCACTGTGAACGTGTCCATCTCACTGTCCGGTGTGTATCACCTTGTCCTCACAATCTCCTCCTCCCTCACAGTGAACGTGTCCATCTCACTCTCCGGTGTGTATCACCCTGTCCTCACAATCACCTCATCCCTCACTGTGAACGTGTCCATCTCACTGTCCTGTGTGTATCACCCTGTCCTCACAATCTCCTCATCCCTCACTGTGAACGTGTCCATCTCACTGTCCTGTGTGTATCACACTGTCCTCACAATCTCCTCATCCCTCACTGTGAACGTGTCCATCTCACTGTCCGGTGTGTATCACCCTGTCCTCACAATCTCCTCATCCCTCACTGTGAACGTGTTCTTCTCACTGTCCGGTGTGTATCACCCTGTCCTCACAATCTCCTCATCCCTCACTGTGAACGTGTTCTTCTCACTGTCCGGTGTGTATCACCCTGTCCTCACAATCTCCTCATCCCTCACTGTGAACGTGTTCATCTCACTGTCCGGTGTGTATCACCTTGTCCTCACAATCTCCTCATCCCTCACTGTGAACGTGTTCTTCTCACTGTCCGGTGTGTATCACCCTGTCCTCACAATCTCCTCATCCCTCACTGTGAACGTGACAATCTCACTGTCCTGTGTGTATCACCCTGTCCTCACAATCACCTCATCCTTCACTGTGAACGTGTCCATCTCACTGTCCGTTGTGTATCACCCTGTCCTCACAATCTCCTCATCCCTCACTGTGAACGTGTCCATCTCACAGTCCGGTGTCTATCACACTATCCTCACAATCTCCTCATCCCTCCAGTGCACGTGTCCATTTCACTGTCCCGTGTGTATAACCCTGTCCTCACAATGTCCTCATCCTTCACGGTGAACGTATCCATCTCACTGTCCGGTGTGTGTCAGCCTGTCTTCACAATCTCCTCATCCTTCACGGTGAACGTGTCCATCTCACTGTCCAGTGTCTAACACCCTGTCCTCACAATCTCCTCATCCCTCACTGTAAACGATTCCATCTCACTGTCCGGTATGTATCACCCTGTCCTCACAATCTCCTCATCCCTCACTGTGAACGTGTCCATCTAACTTTCCGGTGAGTATCACCCTGTCCTCTCAATCTCCTCATCCCTCACTGTGAACGTGTCCACCTCACTGTCTGGTGTGTATCACCCTGTCGTCACAATTTCCTCATCACTCACTGTGAATGTGTCCATCTCACTTTCCGGTGTGTATCACCCTGTTCTCACAATTTCCTCATCACTCACTGTGAACGTGTCCATCTCACTGTCCGGTGAGTATCACCCTGTCCTCACAATCTCCTCATCCCTCACTGTGATGGTGACCCATCTTACTGTTCTGTGTTTATCACCCTGTCATCCCAATCTCCTCATCCCTCACTGTGAACGTGTCAATCTCACTGTCCGGTGTGTATCACCCTGTCCTCACAATCTCCTCATCCCTCACTGTGAACGTATCCTTCTCACTGTCCTGTGTGTATCACCCTGTCCTCACAATCTCCTCATCCCTCACTGTGAATGTGTCCATCTCCCTGTCCCGTGTGTATCAGCCTGTCCTCACATTCTCCTCATCCCTCACTGTGAACGTGTCCATCTCACTGTCTGGTGTGTATCACCCTGTGCTCACAATCACCTCATCCCTCACTGTGAATGTGTTCATCTCACTATCCGGTGTGTATCACCCTGTTCTCACAAACTCCTCATCCCTCACTGTGAACGTGTCCATCTCACTGTCCGTTGTGTATCACCCTGTGCTCACAATCACCTCATCCCCCACTGTGAACGTGTCCATCTCACTGTCCGGTGTGTATCACCCTGTCCTCACAATTTCCTCATCCCGCACTGTGAAAGTGTCCATCTCACTGTCCGGTGTGTATCACCCTGTCCTCAAAATTTCCTCATCCCTCACTGTGAACATGTCCATCTCACTGTCCCGTGTGTATCACCCTGTCCTCACAATCTCCTCATCCCTCACTGTGAAAGTGTTCATCTCACTATCCAGTGTGTATCACCCGGTCCTCACAATCTCCTCATCCCTCACTCTGAACGTATCCATCTCACTGTCCAGTGTGTATCACACTTTCAACACAATCTCCTCATCCCTCACTGTGAACGTGTCCATCTCACTGTCCGGTGTGTATCACCCTGTCCTCACAATCTCCTCATCCCTCACTGTGAACGTGTTCTTCTCACTGTCCGGTGTGTATCACTCTGTCCTCACAATCTCCTCATCCCTCACTGTGAACGTGTTCTTCTCACTGTCCGGTGTGTATCACCCTGTCCTCACAATCTCCTCATCCCTCACTGTGAACGTGTTCATCTCACTGTCCGGTGTGTATCACCTTGTCCTCACAATCTCCTCATCCCTCACTGTGAACGTGTTCTTCTCACTGTCCGGTGTGTATCACCCTGTCCTCACAATCTCCTCATCCCTCACTGTGAACGTGACAATCTCACTGTCCTGTGTGTATCACCCTGTCCTCACAATCACCTCATCCTTCACTGTGAACGTGTCCATCTCACTGTCCGTTGTGTATCACCCTGTCCTCACAATCTCCTCATCCCTCACTGTGAACGTGTCCATCTCACTGTCCGGTGTCTATCACACTATCCTCACAATCTCCTCATCCCTCCAGTGCACGTGTCCATTTCACTGTCCCGTGTGTATAACCCTGTCCTCACAATCTCCTCATCCTTCACGGTGAACGTATCCATCTCACTGTCCGGTGTGTGTCAGCCTGTCTTCACAATCTCCTCATCCTTCACGGTGAACGTGTCCATCTCACTGTCCAGTGTCTAACACCCTGTCCTCACAATCTCCTCATCCCTCACTGTAAACGTTTCCATCTCACTGTCCGGTATGTATCACCCTGTCCTCACAATCTCCTCATCCCTCACTGTGAACGTGTCCATCTAACTTTCCGGTGAGTATCACCCTGTCCTCTCAATCTCCTCATCCCTCACTGTGAACGTGTCCACCTCACTGTCTGGTGTGTATCACCCTGTCCTCACAATCACCTCATCCCTCACTGTGAACGTGTCCATCGCACTGTCCGGTGTGTATCACCCTGTTCTCACAATTTCCTCATCACTCACTGTGAACGTGTCCATCTCACTGTCCGGTGAGTATCACCCTGTCCTCACAATCTCCTCATCCCTCACTGTGAAAGTGTTCATCTCACTGTCCGGTGTGTATCACCCTGTCCTCACAATGTCCTCATCCCTCACTGTGAACGTGTCCATCGCACTGTCCGGTGTGTATCACCCTGTCCTCACAATGTCCTCATCCCTCACTGTGAACGTGTCCATCGCACTGTCCGGTGTGTATCACCCTGTCCTCACAATCTCCTCATCCCTCACTGTGAACGTATCCTTCTCACTGTCCTGTGTGTATCACCCTGTCCTCACAATCTCCTCATCCCTCACTGTGAATGTGTCCATCTCCCTGTCCCGTGTGTATCAGCCTGTCCTCACATTCTCCTCATCCCTCACTGTGAACGTGTCCATCTCACTGTCTGGTGTGTATCACCCTGTGCTCACAATCACCTCATCCCTCACTGTGAATGTGTTCATCTCACTATCCGGTGTGTATCACCCTGTTCTCACAAACTCCTCATCCCTCACTGTGAACGTGTCCATCTCACTGTCCGGTGTGTATCACCCTGTCCTCACAATTTCCTCATCCCGCACTGTGAAAGTGTCCATCTCACTGTCCGGTGTGTATCACCCTGTCCTCAAAATTTCCTCATCCCTCACTCTGAACATGTCCATCTCACTGTCCCGTGTGTATCACCCTGTCCTCACAATCTCCTCATCCCTCACTGTGAAAGTGTTCATCTCACTATCCAGTGTGTATCACCCGGTCCTCACAATCTCCTCATCCCTCACTCTGAACGTATCCATCTCACTGTCCAGTGTGTATCACCCTTTCCTCACAATCTCCTCATCCCTTACTGTGAACGTGTCCATCTCACTGTCCGGTGTGTATCACCTTGTCCTCACAACCTCCTCATCCCTCACTGTGAACGTGTCCATCTCACTGTCCGGTGTGTGTCACCCTGTCTTCACAATCTCCTCATCCCTCACTGTGAACGTGTCCATCTCACTGTCGGGTGTGTGTAACCCTGTCTTCAGAATCTCCTCATCCTTCACGGTGAACGTGTCCATCTCACTGTCCAGTGTCTAACACCCTGTCCTCACAATCTCCTCATCCCTCACTGTGAACGTGTCCATCGCACTGTCCCGTGTGTAACACCCTGTCCTCACAATGTCCTCATCACTCACTGTGAACGTGTCCATCTCACTGTCCGGTATGTATCACCCTGTCCTCACAATGTCCTCATCCATCACTGTAAACGTGACAATCTCACTGTCCGGTATGTATCACCCTGTCCTCACAATGTCCTCATCCATCACTGTGAACGTGTCCATCTCACTGTCCGGTATGTATCACCCTGTCCTCACAATCTCCTCATCCCTCACTGTGAACGTGTCCATCTCACTTTCCGGTGAGTATCACCCTGTCCTCTCAATCTCCTCATCCCTCACTGTGAACGTGTCCACCTCACTGTCTGGTGTGTATCACCCTGTTCTCACAATTTCCTCATCACTCACTGTGAACGTGTCCATCTCACTTTCCGGTGAGTATCACCCTGTCCTCACAATCTCCTCATCCCTCACTGTGATGGTGACCCATCTTACTGTTCGTTGTTTATCACCCTGTCATCCCAATCTCCTCATCCCTCACTGTGAACGTGTCCATCTCACTGTCCGGTGTGTATCACCCTGTCCTCACAATCTCCTCATCACTCACTGTGAAAGTGTTCATCTCACTGTCCGGTGTGTATCACCCTGTCCTCACAATCTCCTCATTCCTCACTGTGAACGTGTCCATCGCACTGTCCGGTGTGTATCACCCTGTCCTCACAATCTCCTCATCCCTCACTGTGAACGTATCCTTCTCACTGTCCTGTGTGTATCACCCTGTGCTCACAATTACCTCATCCCTCACTGTGAATGTGTTCATCTCACTGTCCGGTGTGTATCACCCTGTCCTCACAATTTCCTCATCCCGCAGTGTGAAAGTGTCCATCTCACTGTCCGGTGTGTATCACCCTGTCCTCACAATCTCCTCATCCCTCACTGTGAACGTGACAATCTCACTGTCCTGTGTGTATCACCCTGTCCTCACAATCACCTCATCCTTCACTGTGAACGTGTCCATCTCACTGTCCGGTGTGTATCACCTTGTCCTCACAATCTCCTCCTCCCTCACAGTGAACGTGTCCATCTCACTCTCCGGTGTGTATCACCCTGTCCTCACAATCACCTCATCCCTCACTGTGAACGTGTCCATCTCACTGTCCTGTGTGTATCACCCTGTCCTCACAATCTCCTCATCCCTCACTGTGAACGTGTCCATCTCACTGTCCTGTGTGTATCACACTGTCCTCACAATCTCCTCATCCCTCACTGTGAACGTGTCCATCTCACTGTCCGGTGTGTATCACCCTGTCCTCACAATCTCCTCATCCCTCACTGTGAACGTGTTCTTCTCACTGTCCGGTGTGTATCACCCTGTCCTCACAATCTCCTCATCCCTCACTGTGAACGTGTTCTTCTCACTGTCCGGTGTGTATCACCCTGTCCTCACAATCTCCTCATCCCTCACTGTGAACGTGTTCATCTCACTGTCCGGTGTGTATCACCTTGTCCTCACAATCTCCTCATCCCTCACTGTGAACGTGTTCTTCTCACTGTCCGGTGTGTATCACCCTGTCCTCACAATCTCCTCATCCCTCACTGTGAACGTGACAATCTCACTGTCCTGTGTGTATCACCCTGTCCTCACAATCACCTCATCCTTCACTGTGAACGTGTCCATCTCACTGTCCGTTGTGTATCACCCTGTCCTCACAATCTCCTCATCCCTCACTGTGAACGTGTCCATCTCACAGTCCGGTGTCTATCACACTATCCTCACAATCTCCTCATCCCTCCAGTGCACGTGTCCATTTCACTGTCCCGTGTGTATAACCCTGTCCTCACAATCTCCTCATCCTTCACGGTGAACGTATCCATCTCACTGTCCGGTGTGTGTCAGCCTGTCTTCACAATCTCCTCATCCTTCACGGTGAACGTGTCCATCTCACTGTCCAGTGTCTAACACCCTGTCCTCACAATCTCCTCATCCCTCACTGTAAACGATTCCATCTCACTGTCCGGTATGTATCACCCTGTCCTCACAATCTCCTCATCCCTCACTGTGAACGTGTCCATCTAACTTTCCGGTGAGTATCACCCTGTCCTCTCAATCTCCTCATCCCTCACTGTGAACGTGTCCACCTCACTGTCTGGTGTGTATCACCCTGTCGTCACAATTTCCTCATCACTCACTGTGAATGTGTCCATCTCACTTTCCGGTGTGTATCACCCTGTTCTCACAATTTCCTCATCACTCACTGTGAACGTGTCCATCTCACTGTCCGGTGAGTATCACCCTGTCCTCACAATCTCCTCATCCCTCACTGTGATGGTGACCCATCTTACTGTTCTGTGTTTATCACCCTGTCATCCCAATCTCCTCATCCCTCACTGTGAACGTGTCAATCTCACTGTCCGGTGTGTATCACCCTGTCCTCACAATCTCCTCATCCCTCACTGTGAACGTATCCTTCTCACTGTCCTGTGTGTATCACCCTGTCCTCACAATCTCCTCATCCCTCACTGTGAATGTGTCCATCTCCCTGTCCCGTGTGTATCAGCCTGTCCTCACATTCTCCTCATCCCTCACTGTGAACGTGTCCATCTCACTGTCTGGTGTGTATCACCCTGTGCTCACAATCACCTCATCCCTCACTGTGAATGTGTTCATCTCACTATCCGGTGTGTATCACCCTGTTCTCACAAACTCCTCATCCCTCACTGTGAACGTGTCCATCTCACTGTCCGTTGTGTATCACCCTGTGCTCACAATCACCTCATCCCCCACTGTGAACGTGTCCATCTCACTGTCCGGTGTGTATCACCCTGTCCTCACAATTTCCTCATCCCGCACTGTGAAAGTGTCCATCTCACTGTCCGGTGTGTATCACCCTGTCCTCAAAATTTCCTCATCCCTCACTGTGAACATGTCCATCTCACTGTCCCGTGTGTATCACCCTGTCCTCACAATCTCCTCATCCCTCACTGTGAAAGTGTTCATCTCACTATCCAGTGTGTATCACCCGGTCCTCACAATCTCCTCATCCCTCACTCTGAACGTATCCATCTCACTGTCCAGTGTGTATCACACTTTCAACACAATCTCCTCATCCCTCACTGTGAATGTGTCCATCTCACTGTCCCGTGAGTATCACCCTTTCCTCACAATCTCCTCATCCCTCACTGTGAACGTGTCCATCTCACTGTCCGGTGTGTATCACCTTGTCCTCACAACCTCCTCATCCCTCACTGTGAACGTGTCCATCTCACTGTCCGGTGTGTGTCACCCTGTCTTCACAATCTCCTCATCCCTCACTGTGAACGTGTCCATCTCACTGTCGGGTGTGTGTAACCCTGTCTTCAGAATCTCCTCATCCTTCACGGTGAACGTGTCCATCTCACTGTCCAGTGTCTAACACCCTGTCCTCACAATCTCCTCATCCCTCACTGTGAACGTGTCCATCGCACTGTCCCGTGTGTAACACCCTGTCCTCACAATGTCCTCATCACTCACTGTGAACGTGTCCATCTCACTGTCCGGTATGTATCACCCTGTCCTCACAATGTCCTCATCCATCACTGTAAACGTGACAATCTCACTGTCCGGTATGTATCACCCTGTCCTCACAATGTCCTCATCCATCACTGTGAACGTGTCCATCTCACTGTCCGGTATGTATCACCCTGTCCTCACAATCTCCTCATCCCTCACTGTGAACGTGTCCATCTCACTTTCCGGTGAGTATCACCCTGTCCTCTCAATCTCCTCATCCCTCACTGTGAACGTGTCCACCTCACTGTCTGGTGTGTATCACCCTGTTCTCACAATTTCCTCATCACTCACTGTGAACGTGTCCATCTCACTGTCCGGTGAGTATCACCCTGTCCTCACAATCTCCTCATCCCTCACTGTGATGGTGACCCATCTTACTGTTCGTTGTTTATCACCCTGTCATCCCAATCTCCTCATCCCTCACTGTGAACGTGTCCATCTCACTGTCCGGTGTGTATCACCCTGTCCTCACAATCTCCTCATCACTCACTGTGAAAGTGTTCATCTCACTGTCCGGTGTGTATCACCCTGTCCTCACAATCTCCTCATTCCTCACTGTGAACGTGTCCATCGCACTGTCCGGTGTGTATCACCCTGTCCTCACAATCTCCTCATCCCTCACTGTGAACGTATCCTTCTCACCGTCCTGTGTGTATCACCCTGTGCTCACAATTACCTCATCCCTCACTGTGAATGTGTTCATCTCACTGTCCGGTGTGTATCACCCTGTCCTCACAATTTCCTCATCCCGCACTGTGAAAGTGTCCATCTCACTGTCCGGTGTGTATCACCCTGTCCTCACAATTTCCTCATCCCTCACTGTGAACATGTCCATCTCACTGTCCCGTGTGTATCAGCCTGTCCTCACAATCTCCGCATCCCTCACTGTGAACGTGTCCATCTCACTATCCAGTGTGTATCACCCTGTCCTCACAATCTCCTCATCCCTCACTGTGAATGTGTCCATCTCATTGTCCGGTGTGTATCACACTTTCAACACAATCTCCTCATCCATCACTGTGAACGTGTCCATCTCACTGTCCGGTGTGTATCACCCTTTCCTCACAATCTCCTCATCCCTCACTGTGAACGTGTCCATCTCACTGTCCGGTATGTATCACCTTGTCCTCACAATCTCCTCATCCCTCACTGTGAACGTGTCCATCTCACTAACCGGTGTGTAGCACCTTGTCCTCACAACCTCCTCATCCCTCACTGTGAACGTGTCCATCTCACTGTCCGGTGTGTGTCACCCTGTCTTCACAATCTCCTCATCCCTCACTGTGAACGTATCCATCTCACTGTCGGGTGTGTGTAACCCTGTCTTCAGAATCTCCTCATCCTTCACGGTGAACGTGTCCATCTCACTGTCCAGTGTCTAACACCCTGTCCTCACAATCTCCTCATCCCTCACTGTGAACGTGTCCATCGCACTGTCCCGTGTGTATCACCCTGTCCTCACAATGTCCTCATCCCTCACTGTGAACGTGTCCATCTCACTGTCCGGTATGTAACACCCTGTCCTCACAATCTCCTCATCACTCACTGTGAACGTGACAATCTCACTGTCCTGTGTGTATCACCCTGTCCTCACAATCACCTCATCCTTCACTGTGAACGTGTCCATCTCACTGTCCGGTGTGTATCACCTTGTCCTCACAATCTCCTCCTCCCTCACAGTGAACGTGTCCATCTCACTGTCCGGTGTGTATCACCCTGTCCTCACAATCACCTCATCCCTCACTGTGAACGTGTCCATTTCACTGTCCTGTGTGTATCACCCTGTCCTCACAATCTCCTCATCCCTCACTGTGAACGTGTCCATCTCACTGTCCTGTGTGTATCACCCTGTCCTCACAATCTCCTCATCCCTCACTGTGAACGTGTCCATCTCACTGTCCGGTGTGTATCACCCTGTCCTCACAATCTCCTCATCCCTCACTGTGAACGTGTTCTTCTCACTGTCCGGTGTGTATCACTCTGTCCTCACAATCTCCTCATCCCTCACTGTGAACGTGTTCTTCTCACTGTCCGGTGTGTATCACCCTGTCCTCACAATCTCCTCATCCCTCACTGTGAACGTGTTCATCTCACTGTCCGGTGTGTATCACCTTGTCCTCACAATCTCCTCATCCCTCACTGTGAACGTGTTCTTCTCACTGTCCGGTGTGTATCACCCTGTCCTCACAATCTCCTCATCCCTCACTGTGAACGTGACAATCTCACTGTCCTGTGTGTATCACCCTGTCCTCACAATCACCTCATCCTTCACTGTGAACGTGTCCATCTCACTGTCCGTTGTGTATCACCCTGTCCTCACAATCTCCTCATCCCTCACTGTGAACGTGTCCATCTCACTGTCCGGTGTCTATCACACTATCCTCACAATCTCCTCATCCCTCCAGTGCACGTGTCCATTTCACTGTCCCGTGTGTATAACCCTGTCCTCACAATCTCCTCATCCTTCACGGTGAACGTATCCATCTCACTGTCCGGTGTGTGTCAGCCTGTCTTCACAATCTCCTCATCCTTCACGGTGAACGTGTCCATCTCACTGTCCAGTGTCTAACACCCTGTCCTCACAATCTCCTCATCCCTCACTGTAAACGTTTCCATCTCACTGTCCGGTATGTATCACCCTGTCCTCACAATCTCCTCATCCCTCACTGTGAACGTGTCCATCTAACTTTCCGGTGAGTATCACCCTGTCCTCTCAATCTCCTCATCCCTCACTGTGAACGTGTCCACCTCACTGTCTGGTGTGTATCACCCTGTCGTCACAATTTCCTCATCACTCACTGTGAATGTGTCCATCTCACTTTCCGGTGTGTATCACCCTGTTCTCACAATTTCCTCATCACTCACTGTGAACGTGTCCATCTCACTGTCCGGTGAGTATCACCCTGTCCTCACAATCTCCTCATCCCTCACTGTGAAAGTGTTCATCTCACTGTCCGGTGTGTATCACCCTGTCCTCACAATGTCCTCATCCCTCACTGTGAACGTGTCCATCGCACTGTCCGGTGTGTATCACCCTGTCCTCACAATGTCCTCATCCCTCACTGTGAACGTGTCCATCGCACTGTCCGCTGTGTATCACCCTGTCCTCACAATCTCCTCATCCCTCACTGTGAACGTATCCTTCTCACTGTCCTGTGTGTATCACCCTGTCCTCACAATCTCCTCATCCCTCACTGTGAATGTGTCCATCTCCCTGTCCCGTGTGTATCAGCCTGTCCTCACATTCTCCTCATCCCTCACTGTGAACGTGTCCATCTCACTGTCTGGTGTGTATCACCCTGTGCTCACAATCACCTCATCCCTCACTGTGAATGTGTTCATCTCACTATCCGGTGTGTATCACCCTGTTCTCACAAACTCCTCATCCCTCACTGTGAACGTGTCCATCTCACTGTCCGGTGTGTATCACCCTGTCCTCACAATTTCCTCATCCCGCACTGTGAAAGTGTCCATCTCACTGTCCGGTGTGTATCACCCTGTCCTCACAATCTCCTCATCCCTCACTGTGAACGTGTTCATCTCACTGTCCGGTGTGTATCACCTTGTCCTCACAATCTCCTCATCCCTCACTGTGAACGTGTTCTTCTCACTGTCCGGTGTGTATCACCCTGTCCTCACAATCTCCTCATCCCTCACTGTGAACGTGACAATCTCACTGTCCTGTGTGTATCACCCTGTCCTCACAATCACCTCATCCTTCACTGTGAACGTGTCCATCTCACTGTCCGTTGTGTATCACCCTGTCCTCACAATCTCCTCATCCCTCACTGTGAACGTGTCCATCTCACTGTCCGGTGTCTATCACACTATCCTCACAATCTCCTCATCCCTCCAGTGCACGTGTCCATTTCACTGTCCCGTGTGTATAACCCTGTCCTCACAATCTCCTCATCCTTCACGGTGAACGTATCCATCTCACTGTCCGGTGTGTGTCAGCCTGTCTTCACAATCTCCTCATCCTTCACGGTGAACGTGTCCATCTCACTGTCCAGTGTCTAACACCCTGTCCTCACAATCTCCTCATCCCTCACTGTAAACGTTTCCATCTCACTGTCCGGTATGTATCACCCTGTCCTCACAATCTCCTCATCCCTCACTGTGAACGTGTCCATCTAACTTTCCGGTGAGTATCACCCTGTCCTCTCAATCTCCTCATCCCTCACTGTGAACGTGTCCACCTCACTGTCTGGTGTGTATCACCCTGTCCTCACAATTTCCTCATCACTCACTGTAAATGTGTCCATCTCACTTTCCGGTGTGTATCACCCTGTTCTCACAATTTCCTCATCACTCACTGTGAACGTGTCCATCTCACTGTCCGGTGAGTATCACCCTGTCCTCACAATCTCCTCATCCCTCACTGTGAAAGTGTTCATCTCACTGTCCGGTGTGTATCACCCTGTCCTCACAATGTCCTCATCCCTCACTGTGAACGTGTCCATCGCACTGTCCGGTGTGTATCACCCTGTCCTCACAATGTCCTCATCCCTCACTGTGAACGTGTCCATCGCACTGTCCGGTGTGTATCACCCTGTCCTCACAATCTCCTCATCCCTCACTGTGAACGTATCCTTCTCACTGTCCTGTGTGTATCACCCTGTCCTCACAATCTCCTCATCCCTCACTGTGAATGTGTCCATCTCCCTGTCCCGTGTGTATCAGCCTGTCCTCACATTCTCCTCATCCCTCACTGTGAACGTGTCCATCTCACTGTCTGGTGTGTATCACCCTGTGCTCACAATCACCTCATCCCTCACTGTGAATGTGTTCATCTCACTATCCGGTGTGTATCACCCTGTTCTCACAAACTCCTCATCCCTCACTGTGAACGTGTCCATCTCACTGTCCGGTGTGTATCACCCTGTCCTCACAATTTCCTCATCCCGCACTGTGAAAGTGTCCATCTCACTGTCCGGTGTGTATCACCCTGTCCTCAAAATTTCCTCATCCCTCACTCTGAACATGTCCATCTCACTGTCCCGTGTGTATCACCCTGTCCTCACAATCTCCTCATCCCTCACTGTGAAAGTGTTCATCTCACTATCCAGTGTGTATCACCCGGTCCTCACAATCTCCTCATCCCTCACTCTGAACGTATCCATCTCACTGTCCAGTGTGTATCACCCTTTCCTCACAATCTCCTCATCCCTTACTGTGAACGTGTCCATCTCACTGTCCGGTGTGTATCACCTTGTCCTCACAACCTCCTCATCCCTCACTGTGAACGTGTCCATCTGACTGTCCGGTGTGTGTCACCCTGTCTTCACAATCTCCTCATCCCTCACTGTGAACGTGTCCATCTCACTGTCGGGTGTGTGTAACCCTGTCTTCAGAATCTCCTCATCCTTCACGGTGAACGTGTCCATCTCACTGTCCAGTGTCTAACACCCTGTCCTCACAATCTCCTCATCCCTCACTGTGAACGTGTCCATCGCACTGTCCAGTGTGTAACACCCTGTCCTCACAATGTCCTCATCACTCACTGTGAACGTGTCCATCTCACTGTCCGGTATGTATCACCCTGTCCTCACAATGTCCTCATCCATCACTGTAAACGTGACAATCTCACTGTCCGGTATGTATCACCCTGTCCTCACAATGTCCTCATCCATCACTGTGAACGTGTCCATCTCACTGTCCGGTATGTATCACCCTGTCCTCACAATCTCCTCATCCCTCACTGTGAACGTGTCCATCTCACTTTCCGGTGAGTATCACCCTGTCCTCTCAATCTCCTCATCCCTCACTGTGAACGTGTCCACCTCACTGTCTGGTGTGTATCACCCTGTTCTCACAATTTCCTCATCACTCACTGTGAACGTGTCCATCTCACTTTCCGGTGAGTATCACCCTGTCCTCACAATCTCCTCATCCCTCACTGTGATGGTGACCCATCTTACTGTTCGTTGTTTATCACCCTGTCATCCCAATCTCCTCATCCCTCACTGTGAACGTGTCCATCTCACTGTCCGGTGTGTATCACCCTGTCCTCACAATCTCCTCATCACTCACTGTGAAAGTGTTCATCTCACTGTCCGGTGTGTATCACCCTGTCCTCACAATCTCCTCATTCCTCACTGTGAACGTGTCCATCGCACTGTCCGGTGTGTATCACCCTGTCCTCACAATCTCCTCATCCCTCACTGTGAACGTATCCTTCTCACTGTCCTGTGTGTATCACCCTGTGCTCACAATTACCTCATCCCTCACTGTGAATGTGTTCATCTCACTGTCCGGTGTGTATCACCCTGTCCTCACAATCTCCTCATCCCTCACTGTGAACGTGTTCTTCTCACTGTCCGGTGTGTATCACCCTGTCCTCACAATCACCTCATCCCTCACTGTGAACGTGACAATCTCACTCTCCTGTGTGTATCACCCTGTCCTCACAATCACCTCATCCTTCACTGTGAACGTGTCCATCTCACTGTCCGTTGTGTATCACCCTGTCCTCACAATCTCCTCATCCCTCACTGTGAACGTGTCCATCTCACTGTCCGGTGTCTATCACACTATCCTCACAATCTCCTCATCCCTCCAGTGCACGTGTCCATTTCACTGTCCCGTGTGTATAACCCTGTCCTCACAATCTCATCACACCACACTGTAAACCCGTCCATCTCACTGTCCGGTGTGTATCACCCTGTCCTCACGATCTCCTCATCCCTCACTGTGAACGTGTCCATCTCACTGTCCGATGTGTGTCACCCAGTCTTCACAATCTCCTCATCCCTCACTGTGAACGTGTCCATCTCACTGTCCTGTGTGTCACCCTGTCTTCACAATCACCTCATCCTTCACGGTGAACATGTCCATCTCACTGTCCAGTGTCTAACACCCTGTCCTCACAATCTGCTCATCCCTCACTGTGAACGTGTCCATCTCACTGTCCCGTGTGTATCACCCTGTCCTCACAATGTCCTCATCCATCACTGTAAACGTGACAATCTCACTGTCCGGTATGTATCACCCTGTCCTCACAATGTCCTCATCCATCACTGTGAACGTGTCCATCTCACTGTCCGGTATGTATCACCCTGTCCTCACAATCTCCTCATCCCTCACTGTGAACGTGTCCATCTCACTTTCCGGTGAGTTTCACCCTGTCCTCTCAATCTCCTCATCCCTCACTGTGAACGTGTCCACCTCACTGTCTGGTGTGTATCACCCTGTTCTCACAATTTCCTCATCACTCACTGTGAACGTGTCCATCTCACTGTCCGGTGAGTATCACCCTGTCCTCACAATCTCCTCATCCCTCACTGTGATGGTGACCCATCTTACTGTTCGTTGTTTATCACCCTGTCATCCCAATCTCATCATCCCTCACTGTGAACGTGTCCATCTCACTGTCCGGTGTGTATCACCCTGTCCTCACAATCTCCTCATCCCTCACTGTGAACGTGTCCATCTCACTGTCCGGTGTGTATCACCCTGTCATCACAATCTCCTCATCACTCACTGTGAAAGTGTTCATCTCACTGTCCGGTGTGTATCACCCTGTCCTCACAATCTCCTCATTCCTCACTGTGAACGTGTCCATCGCACTGTCCGGTGTGTATCACCCTGTCCTCACAATCTCCTCATCCCTCACTGTGAACGTATCCTTCTCACTGTCCTGTGTGTATCACCCTGTGCTCACAATTACCTCATCCCTCACTGTGAATGTGTTCATCTCACTGTCCGGTGTGTATCACCCTGTCCTCACAATTTCCTCATCCCGCAGTGTGAAAGTGTCCATCTCACTGTCCGGTGTGTATCACCCTGTCCTCACAATTTCCTCATCCCTCACTGTGAACATGTCCATCTCACTGTCCCGTGTGTATCAGCCTGTCCTCACAATCTCCGCATCCCTCACTGTGAACGTGTCCATCTCACTATCCAGTGTGTATCACCCTGTCCTCACAATCTCCTCATCCCTCACTGTGAATGTGTCCATCTCATTGTCCGGTGTGTATCACACTTTCAACACAATCTCCTCATCCATCACTGTGAACGTGTCCATCTCACTGTCCGGTATGTATCACCCTTTCCTCACAATCTCCTCATCCCTCACTGTGAACGTGTCCATCTCACTGTCCGGTATGTATCACCTTGTCCTCACAATCTCCTCATCCCTCACTGTGAACGTGTCCATCTCACTAACCGGTGTGTAGCACCTTGTCCTCACAACCTCCTCATCCCTCACTGTGAACGTGTCCATCTCACTGTCCGGTGTGTGTCACCCTGTCTTCACAATCTCCTCATCCCTCACTGTGAACGTGTCCATCTCACTGTCGGGTGTGTGTAACCCTGTCTTCAGAATCTCCTCATCCTTCACGGTGAACGTGTCCATCTCACTGTCCAGTGTCTAACACCCTGTCCTCACAATCTCCTCATCCCTCACTGTGAACGTGTCCATCGCACTGTCCCGTGTGTATCACCCTGTCCTCACAATGTCCTCATCCCTCACTGTGAACGTGTCCATCTCACTGTCCGGTATGTATCACCCTGTCCTCACAATCTCCTCATCACTCACTGTGAACGTGACAATCTCACTGTCCTGTGTGTATCACCCTGTCCTCACAATCACCTCATCCTTCACTGTGAACGTGTCCATCTCACTGTCCGGTGTGTATCACCTTGTCCTCACAATCTCCTCCTCCCTCACAGTGAACGTGTCCATCTCACTGTCCGGTGTGTATCACCCTGTCCTCACAATCACCTCATCCCTCACTGTGAACGTGTCCATCTCACTGTCCTGTGTGTATCACCCTGTCCTCACAATCTCCTCATCCCTCACTGTGAACGTGTCCATCTCACTGTCCTGTGTGTATCACCCTGTCCTCACAATCTCCTCATCCCTCACTGTGAACGTGTCCATCTCACTGTCCGGTGTGTATCACCCTGTCCTCACAATCTCCTCATCCCTCACTGTGAACGTGTTCTTCTCACTGTCCGGTGTGTATCACCCTGTCCTCACAATCTCCTCATCCCTCACTGTGAACGTGTTCTTCTCACTGTCCGGTGTGTATCACCCTGTCCTCACAATCTCCTCATCCCTCACTGTGAACGTGTTCATCTCACTGTCCGGTGTGTATCACCTTGTCCTCACAATCTCCTCATCCCTCACTGTGAACGTGTTCTTCTCACTGTCCGGTGTGTATCACCCTGTCCTCACAATCTCCTCATCCCTCACTGTGAACGTGACAATCTCACTGTCCTGTGTGAATCACCCTGTCCTCACAATCACCTCATCCTTCACTGTGAACGTGTCTATCTCACTGTCCGTTGTGTATCACCCTGTCCTCACAATCTCCTCATCCCTCACTTTGAACGTGTCCATCTCACTGTCCGGTGTCTATCACACTATCCTCACAATCTCCTCATCTCTCCAGTGCACGTGTCCATTTCACTGTCCCGTGTGTATAACCCTGTCCTCACAATCTCCTCATCCTTCACGGTGAACGTATCCATCTCACTGTCCGGTGTGTGTCAGCCTGTCTTCACAATCTCCTCATCCTTCACGGTGAACGTGTCCATCTCACTATCCAGTGTGTATCACCCTGTCCTCACAATCTCCTCATCCCTCACTGTGAATGTGTCCATCTCATTGTCCGGTGTGTATCACACTTTCAACACAATCTCCTCATCCATCACTGTGAACGTGTCCATCTCACTGTCCGGTGTGTATCACCCTTTCCTCACAATCTCCTCATCCCTCACTGTGAACGTGTCCATCTCACTGTCCGGTATGTATCACCTTGTCCTCACAATCTCCTCATCCCTCACTGTGAACGTGTCCATCTCACTAACCGGTGTGTAGCACCTTGTCCTCACAACCTCCTCATCCCTCACTGTGAACGTGTCCATCTCACTGTCCGGTGTGTGTCACCCTGTCTTCACAATCTCCTCATCCCTCACTGTGAACGTGTCCATCTCACTGTCGGGTGTGTGTAACCCTGTCTTCAGAATCTCCTCATCCTTCACGGTGAACGTGTCCATCTCACTGTCCAGTGTCTAACACCCTGTCCTCACAATCTCCTCATCCCTCACTGTGAACGTGTCCATCGCACTGTCCCGTGTGTATCACCCTGTCCTCACAATGTCCTCATCCCTCACTGTGAACGTGTCCATCTCACTGTCCGGTATGTATCACCCTGTCCTCACAATCTCCTCATCACTCACTGTGAACGTGACAATCTCACTGTCCTGTGTGTATCACCCTGTCCTCACAATCACCTCATCCTTCACTGTGAACGTGTCCATCTCACTGTCCGGTGTGTATCACCTTGTCCTCACAATCTCCTCCTCCCTCACAGTGAACGTGTCCATCTCACTGTCCGGTGTGTATCACCCTGTCCTCACAATCACCTCATCCCTCACTGTGAACGTGTCCATCTCACTGTCCTGTGTGTATCACCCTGTCCTCACAATCTCCTCATCCCTCACTGTGAACGTGTCCATCTCACTGTCCTGTGTGTATCACCCTGTCCTCACAATCTCCTCATCCCTCACTGTGAACGTGTCCATCTCACTGTCCGGTGTGTATCACCCTGTCCTCACAATCTCCTCATCCCTCACTGTGAACGTGTTCTTCTCACTGTCCGGTGTGTATCACCCTGTCCTCACAATCTCCTCATCCCTCACTGTGAACGTGTTCTTCTCACTGTCCGGTGTGTATCACCCTGTCCTCACAATCTCCTCATCCCTCACTGTGAACGTGTTCATCTCACTGTCCGGTGTGTATCACCTTGTCCTCACAATCTCCTCATCCCTCACTGTGAACGTGTTCTTCTCACTGTCCGGTGTGTATCACCCTGTCCTCACAATCTCCTCATCCCTCACTGTGAACGTGACAATCTCACTGTCCTGTGTGTATCACCCTGTCCTCACAATCACCTCATCCTTCACTGTGAACGTGTCTATCTCACTGTCCGTTGTGTATCACCCTGTCCTCACAATCTCCTCATCCCTCACTGTGAACGTGTCCATCTCACTGTCCGGTGTCTATCACACTATCCTCACAATCTCCTCATCCCTCCAGTGCACGTGTCCATTTCACTGTCCCGTGTGTATAACCCTGTCCTCACAATCTCCTCATCCTTCACGGTGAACGTATCCATCTCACTGTCCGGTGTGTGTCAGCCTGTCTTCACAATCTCCTCATCCTTCACGGTGAACGTGTCCATCTCACTGTCCAGTGTCTAACACCCTGTCCTCACAATCTCCTCATCCCTCACTGTAAACGATTCCATCTCACTGTCCGGTATGTATCACCCTGTCCTCACAATCTCCTCATCCCTCACTGTGAACGTGTCCATCTAACTTTCCGGTGAGTATCACCCTGTCCTCTCAATCTCCTCATCCCTCACTGTGAACATGTCCACCTCACTGTCTGGTGTGTATCACCCTGTCGTCACAATTTCCTCATCACTCACTGTGAATGTGTCCATCTCACTTTCCGGTGTGTATCAACCTGTTCTCACAATTTCCTCATCACTCACTGTGAACGTGTCCATCTCACTGTCCGGTGAGTATCACCCTGTCCTCACAATCTCCTCATCCCTCACTGTGATGGTGACCCATCTTACTGTTCTGTGTTTATCACCCTGTCATCCCAATCTCCTCATCCCTCACTGTGAAAGTGTCCATCGCACTGTCCGGTGTGTATCACCCTGTCCTCACAATTTCCTCATCCCGCACTGTGAAAGTGTCCATCTCACTGTCCGGTGTGTATCACCCTGTCCTCAAAATTTCCTCATCCCTCACTGTGAACATGTCCATCTCACTGTCCCGTGTGTATCACCCTGTCCTCACAATCTCCTCATCCCTCACTGTGAAAGTGTCCATCGCACTGTCCGGTGTGTATCACCCTGTCCTCACAATCTCCTCATCCCTCACTGTGAACGTATCCTTCTCACTGTCCTGTGTGTATCACCCTGTCCTCACAATCTCCTCATCCCTCACTGTGAATGTGTCCATCTCCCTGTCCCGTGTGTATCACCCTGTCCTCACAATCTCCTCATCCCTCACTGTGAACGTGTCCATCTCACTGTCCGGTGTCTATCACACTATCCTCACAATCTCCTCATCCCTCCAGTGCACGTGTCCATTTCACTGTCCCGTGTGTATAACCCTGTCCTCACAATCTCCTCATCCTTCACGGTGAACGTATCCATCTCACTGTCCGGTGTGTGTCAGCCTGTCTTCACAATCTCCTCATCCTTCACGGTGAACGTGTCCATCTCACTGTCCAGTGTCTAACACCCTGTCCTCACAATCTCCTCATCCCTCACTGTAAACGATTCCATCTCACTGTCCGGTATGTATCACCCTGTCCTCACAATCTCCTCATCCCTCACTGTGAACGTGTCCATCTAACTTTCCGGTGAGTATCACCCTGTCCTCTCAATCTCCTCATCCCTCACTGTGAAAGTGTCCATCGCACTGTCCGGTGTGTATCACCCTGTCC
Organism: Hemitrygon akajei; assembly: GCF_048418815.1. Classification (NCBI taxonomy): domain Eukaryota; kingdom Metazoa; phylum Chordata; class Chondrichthyes; order Myliobatiformes; family Dasyatidae; genus Hemitrygon; species Hemitrygon akajei. The sequence continues at coordinate 991,498 of NC_133130.1, forward strand.
TCACAATTTCCTCATCCCGCACTGTGAAAGTGTCCATCTCACTGTCCGGTGTGTATCACCCTGTCCTCAAAATTTCCTCATCCCTCACTGTGAACATGTCCATCTCACTGTCCCGTGTGTATCACCCTGTCCTCACAATCTCCTCATCCCTCACTGTGAAAGTGTCCATCGCACTGTCCGGTGTGTATCACCCTGTCCTCACAATCTCCTCATCCCTCACTGTGAACGTATCCTTCTCACTGTCCTGTGTGTATCACCCTGTCCTCACAATCTCCTCATCCCTCACTGTGAATGTGTCCATCTCCCTGTCCCGTGTGTATCAGCCTGTCCTCACATTCTCCTCATCCCTCACTGTGAATGTGTTCATCTCACTATCCGGTGTGTATCACCCTGTTCTCACAAACTCCTCATCCCTCCAGTGCACGTGTCCATTTCACTGTCCCGTGTGTATAACCCTGTCCTCACAATCTCCTCATCCTTCACGGTGAACGTATCCATCTCACTGTCCGGTGTGTGTCAGCCTGTCTTCACAATCTCCTCATCCTTCACGGTGAACGTGTCCATCTCACTGTCCAGTGTCTAACACCCTGTCCTCACAATCTCCTCATCCCTCACTGTAAACGATTCCATCTCACTGTCCGGTATGTATCACCCTGTCCTCACAATCTCCTCATCCCTCACTGTGAACGTGTCCATCTAACTTTCCGGTGAGTATCACCCTGTCCTCACAATCACCTCATCCTTCACTGTGAACGTGTCTATCTCACTGTCCGTTGTGTATCACCCTGTCCTCACAATCTCCTCATCCCTCACTGTGAACGTGTCCATCTCACTGTCCGGTGTCTATCACACTATCCTCACAATCTCCTCATCCCTCCAGTGCACGTGTCCATTTCACTGTCCCGTGTGTATAACCCTGTCCTCACAATCTCCTCATCCTTCACGGTGAACGTATCCATCTCACTGTCCGGTGTGTGTCAGCCTGTCTTCACAATCTCCTCATCCTTCACGGTGAACGTGTCCATCTCACTGTCCAGTGTCTAACACCCTGTCCTCACAATCTCCTCATCCCTCACTGTAAACGATTCCATCTCACTGTCCGGTATGTATCACCCTGTCCTCACAATCTCCTCATCCCTCACTGTGAACGTGTCCATCTAACTTTCCGGTGAGTATCACCCTGTCCTCTCAATCTCCTCATCCCTCACTGTGAAAGTGTCCATCGCACTGTCCGGTGTGTATCACCCTGTCCTCACAATTTCCTCATCCCGCACTGTGAAAGTGTCCATCTCACTGTCCGGTGTGTATCACCCTGTCCTCAAAATTTCCTCATCCCTCACTGTGAACATGTCCATCTCACTGTCCCGTGTGTATCACCCTGTCCTCACAATCTCCTCATCCCTCACTGTGAAAGTGTCCATCGCACTGTCCGGTGTGTATCACCCTGTCCTCACAATCTCCTCATCCCTCACTGTGAACGTATCCATCTCACTGTCCGGTATGTATCACCCTGTCCTCACAATCTCCTCATCCCTCACTGTGAACGTGTCCATCTAACTTTCCGGTGAGTATCACCCTGTCCTCTCAATCTCCTCATCCCTCACTGTGAAAGTGTCCATCGCACTGTCCGGTGTGTATCACCCTGTCCTCACAATTTCCTCATCCCGCACTGTGAAAGTGTCCATCTCACTGTCCGGTGTGTATCACCCTGTCCTCAAAATTTCCTCATCCCTCACTGTGAACATGTCCATCTCACTGTCCCGTGTGTATCACCCTGTCCTCACAATCTCCTCATCCCTCACTGTGAAAGTGTCCATCGCACTGTCCGGTGTGTATCACCCTGTCCTCACAATCTCCTCATCCCTCACTGTGAACGTATCCTTCTCACTGTCCTGTGTGTATCACCCTGTCCTCACAATCTCCTCATCCCTCACTGTGAATGTGTCCATCTCCCTGTCCCGTGTGTATCAGCCTGTCCTCACATTCTCCTCATCCCTCACTGTGAATGTGTTCATCTCACTATCCGGTGTGTATCACCCTGTTCTCACAAACTCCTCATCCCTCACTGTGAACGTGTCCATCTCACTGTCCGGTGTGTATCACCCTGTGCTCACAATCACCTCATCCCCCACTGTGAACGTGTCCATCTCACTGTCCGGTGTGTATCACCCTGTCCTCACAATTTCCTCATCCCGCACTGTGAAAGTGTCCATCTCACTGTCCGGTGTGTATCACCCTGTCCTCAAAATTTCCTCATCCCTCACTGTGAACGTGTCCATCTCACTGTCCGTTGTGTATCACCCTGTGCTCACAATCACCTCATCCCCCACTGTGAACATGTGCATCTCACTGTCCCGTGTGTATCACCCTGTCCTCACAATCTCCTCATCCCTCACTGTGAAAGTGTTCATCTCACTATCCAGTGTGTATCACCCGGTCCTCACAATCTCCTCATCCCTCACTCTGAACGTATCCATCTCACTGTCCAGTGTGTATCACACTTTCAACACAATCTCCTCATCCCTCACTGTGAATGTGTCCATCTCACTGTCCCGTGAGTATCACCCTTTCCTCACAATCTCCTCATCCCTCACTGTGAACGTGTCCATCTCACTGTCCGGTGTGTATCACCTTGTCCTCACAACCTCCTCATCCCTCACTGTGAACGTGTCCATCTCACTGTCCGGTGTGTGTCACCCTGTCTTCACAATCTCCTCATCCCTCACTGTGAACGTGTCCATCTCACTGTCGGGTGTGTGTAACCCTGTCTTCAGAATCTCCTCATCCTTCACGGTGAACGTGTCCATCTCACTGTCCAGTGTCTAACACCCTGTCCTCACAATCTCCTCATCCCTCACTGTGAACGTGTCCATCGCACTGTCCCGTGTGTAACACCCTGTCCTCACAATGTCCTCATCACTCACTGTGAACGTGTCCATCTCACTGTCCGGTATGTATCACCCTGTCCTCACAATGTCCTCATCCATCACTGTAAACGTGACAATCTCACTGTCCGGTATGTATCACCCTGTCCTCACAATGTCCTCATCCATCACTGTGAACGTGTCCATCTCACTGTCCGGTATGTATCACCCTGTCCTCACAATCTCCTCATCCCTCACTGTGAACGTGTCCATCTCACTTTCCGGTGAGTATCACCCTGTCCTCTCAATCTCCTCATCCCTCACTGTGAACGTGTCCACCTCACTGTCTGGTGTGTATCACCCTGTTCTCACAATTTCCTCATCACTCACTGTGAACGTGTCCATCTCACTGTCCGGTGAGTATCACCCTGTCCTCACAATCTCCTCATCCCTCACTGTGATGGTGACCCATCTTACTGTTCGTTGTTTATCACCCTGTCATCCCAATCTCCTCATCCCTCACTGTGAACGTGTCCATCTCACTGTCCGGTGTGTATCACCCTGTCCTCACAATCTCCTCATCACTCACTGTGAAAGTGTTCATCTCACTGTCCGGTGTGTATCACCCTGTCCTCACAATCTCCTCATTCCTCACTGTGAACGTGTCCATCGCACTGTCCGGTGTGTATCACCCTGTCCTCACAATCTCCTCATCCCTCACTGTGAACGTATCCTTCTCACTGTCCTGTGTGTATCACCCTGTGCTCACAATTACCTCATCCCTCACTGTGAATGTGTTCATCTCACTGTCCGGTGTGTATCACCCTGTCCTCACAATTTCCTCATCCCGCACTGTGAAAGTGTCCATCTCACTGTCCGGTGTGTATCACCCTGTCCTCACAATTTCCTCATCCCTCACTGTGAACATGTCCATCTCACTGTCCCGTGTGTATCAGCCTGTCCTCACAATCTCCGCATCCCTCACTGTGAACGTGTCCATCTCACTATCCAGTGTGTATCACCCTGTCCTCACAATCTCCTCATCCCTCACTGTGAATGTGTCCATCTCATTGTCCGATGTGTATCACACTTTCAACACAATCTCCTTATCCATCACTGTGAACGTGTCCATCTCACTGTCCGGTGTGTATCACCCTTTCCTCACAATCTCCTCATCCCTCACTGTGAACGTGTCCATCTCACTGTCCGGTATGTATCACCTTGTCCTCACAATCTCCTCATCCCTCACTGTGAACGTGTCCATCTCACTAACCGGTGTGTAGCACCTTGTCCTCACAACCTCCTCATCCCTCACTGTGAACGTGTCCATCTCACTGTCCGGTGTGTGTCACCCTGTCTTCACAATCTCCTCATCCCTCACTGTGAACGTATCCATCTCACTGTCGGGTGTGTGTAACCCTGTCTTCAGAATCTCCTCATCCTTCACGGTGAACGTGTCCATCTCACTGTCCAGTGTCTAACACCCTGTCCTCACAATCTCCTCATCCCTCACTGTGAACGTGTCCATCGCACTGTCCCGTGTGTATCACCCTGTCCTCACAATCTCCTCATCACTCACTGTGAACGTGAAAATCTCACTGTCCTGTGTGTATCACCCTGTCCTCACAATCACCTCATCCTTCACTGTGAACGTGTCCATCTCACTGTCCGGTGTGTATCACCTTGTCCTCACAATCTCCTCCTCCCTCACAGTGAACGTGTCCATCTCACTGTCCGGTGTGTATCACCCTGTCCTCACAATCACCTCATCCCTCACTGTGAACGTGTCCATCTCACTGTCCCGTGTGTATCACCCTGTCCTCACAATCTCCTCATCCCTCACTGTGAACGTGTCCATCTCACTGTCCTGTGTGTATCACCCTGTCCTCACAATCTCCTCATCCCTCACTGTGAACGTGTCCATCTCACTGTCCGGTGTGTATCACCCTGTCCTCACAATCTCCTCATCCCTCACTGTGAACGTGTTCTTCTCACTGTCCGGTGTGTATCACCCTGTCCTCACAATCTCCTCATCCCTCACTGTGAACGTGTTCTTCTCACTGTCCGGTGTGTATCACCCTGTCCTCACAATCTCCTCATCCCTCACTGTGAACGTGTTCATCTCACTGTCCGGTGTGTATCACCTTGTCCTCACAATCTCCTCATCCCTCACTGTGAACGTGTTTTTCTCACTGTCCGGTGTGTATCACCCTGTCCTCACAATCTCCTCATCCCTCACTGTGAACGTGACAATCTCACTGTCCTGTGTGTATCACCCTGTCCTCACAATCACCTCATCCTTCACTGTGAACGTGTCCATCTCACTGTCCGTTGTGTATCACCCTGTCCTCACAATCTCCTCATCCCTCACTGTGAACGTGTCCATCTCACTGTCCGGTGTCTATCACACTATCCTCACAATCTCCTCATCCCTCCAGTGCACGTGTCCATTTCACTGTCCCGTGTGTATAACCCTGTCCTCACAATCTCCTCATCCTTCACGGTGAACGTGTCCATCTCACTGTCCGGTGTGTGTCACCCTGTCTTCACAATCTCCTCATCCTTCACGGTGAACGTGTCCATCTCACTGTCCAGTGTCTAACACCCTGTCCTCACAATCTCCTCATCCCTCACTGTAAACGTTTCCATCTCACTGTCCGGTATGTATCACCCTGTCCTCACAATCTCCTCATCCCTCACTGTGAACGTGTCCATCTAACTTTCCGGTGAGTATCACCCTGTCCTCTCAATCTCCTCATCCCTCACTGTGAACGTGTCCACCTCACTGTCTGGTGTGTATCACCCTGTCGTCACAATTTCCTCATCACTCACTGTGAATGTGTCCATCTCACTTTCCGGTGTGTATCACCCGGTTCTCACAATTTCCTCATCACTCACTGTGAACGTGTCCATCTCACTGTCCGGTGAGTATCACCCTGTCCTCACAATCTCCTCATCCCTCACTGTGATGGTGACCCATCTTACTGTTCTGTGTTTATCACCCTGTCATCCCAATCTCCTCATCCCTCACTGTGAACGTGTCAATCTCACTGTCCGGTGTGTATCACCCTGTCCTCACAATCTCCTCATCCCTCACTGTGAAAGTGTTCATCTCACTGTCCGGTGTGTATCACCCTGTCCTCACAATGTCCTCATCCCTCACTGTGAACGTGTCCATCGCACTGTCCGGTGTGTATCACCCTGTCCTCACAATCTCCTCATCCCTCACTGTGAACGTATCCTTCTCACTGTCCTGTGTGTATCACCCTGTCCTCACAATCTCCTCATCCCTCACTGTGAATGTGTCCATCTCCCTGTCCCGTGTGTATCAGCCTGTCCTCACATTCTCCTCATCCCTCACTGTGAATGTGTTCATCTCACTATCCGGTGTGTATCACCCTGTTCTCACAAACTCCTCATCCCTCACTGTGAACGTGTCCATCTCACTGTCCGGTGTGTATCACCCTGTGCTCACAATCACCTCATCCCCCACTGTGAACGTGTCCATCTCACTGTCCGGTGTGTATCACCCTGTCCTCACAATTTCCTCATCCCGCACTGTGAAAGTGTCCATCTCACTGTCCGGTGTGTATCACCCTGTCCTCAAAATTTCCTCATCCCTCACTGTGAACGTGTCCATCTCACTGTCCGTTGTGTATCACCCTGTGCTCACAATCTCCTCATCCCTCACTGTGAACGTGTCCATCTCACTGTCCTGTGTGTATCACCCTGTCCTCACAATCTCCTCATCCCTCACTGTGAACGTGTCCATCTCACTGTCCGGTGTGTATCACCCTGTCCTCACAATCTCCTCATCCCTCACTGTGAACGTGTTCTTCTCACTGTCCGGTGTGTATCACCCTGTCCTCACAATCTCCTCATCCCTCACTGTGAACGTGTTCTTCTCACTGTCCGGTGTGTATCACCCTGTCCTCACAATCTCCTCATCCCTCACTGTGAACGTGTTCATCTCACTGTCCGGTGTGTATCACCTTGTCCTCACAATCTCCTCATCCCTCACTGTGAACGTGTTCTTCTCACTGTCCGGTGTGTATCACCCTGTCCTCACAATCTCCTCATCCCTCACTGTGAACGTGACAATCTCACTGTCCTGTGTGTATCACCCTGTCCTCACAATCACCTCATCCTTCACTGTGAACGTGTCTATCTCACTGTCCGTTGTGTATCACCCTGTCCTCACAATCTCCTCATCCCTCACTGTGAACGTGTCCATCTCACTGTCCGGTGTCTATCACACTATCCTCACAATCTCCTCATCCCTCCAGTGCACGTGTCCATTTCACTGTCCCGTGTGTATAACCCTGTCCTCACAATCTCCTCATCCTTCACGGTGAACGTATCCATCTCACTGTCCGGTGTGTGTCAGCCTGTCTTCACAATCTCCACATCCTTCACGGTGAACGTGTCCATCTCACTATCCAGTGTGTATCACCCTGTCCTCACAATCTCCTCATCCCTCACTGTGAATGTGTCCATCTCATTGTCCGGTGTGTATCACACTTTCAACACAATCTCCTCATCCATCACTGTGAACGTGTCCATCTCACTGTCCGGTGTGTATCACCCTTTCCTCACAATCTCCTCATCCCTCACTGTGAACGTGTCCATCTCACTGTCCGGTATGTATCACCTTGTCCTCACAATCTCCTCATCCCTCACTGTGAACGTGTCCATCTCACTAACCGGTGTGTAGCACCTTGTCCTCACAACCTCCTCATCCCTCACTGTGAACGTGTCCATCTCACTGTCCGGTGTGTCACCCTGTCTTCACAATCTCCTCATCCCTCACTGTGAACGTGTCCATCTCACTGTCGGGTGTGTGTAACCCTGTCTTCAGAATCTCCTCATCCTTCACGGTGAACGTGTCCATCTCACTGTCCAGTGTCTAACACCCTGTCCTCACAATCTACTCATCCCTCACTGTGAACGTGTCCATCGCACTGTCCCGTGTGTATCACCCTGTCCTCACAATGTCCTCATCCCTCACTGTGAACGTGTCCATCTCACTGTCCGGTATGTATCACCCTGTCCTCACAATCTCCTCATCACTCACTGTGAACGTGACAATCTCACTGTCCTGTGTGTATCACCCTGTCCTCACAATCACCTCATCCTTCACTGTGAACGTGTCCATCTCACTGTCCGGTGTGTATCACCTTGTCCTCACAATCTCCTCCTCCCTCACAGTGAACGTGTCCATCTCACTGTCCGGTGTGTATCACCCTGTCCTCACAATCACCACATCCCTCACTGTGAACGTGTCCATCTCACTGTCCTGTGTGTATCACCCTGTCCTCACAATCTCCTCATCCCTCACTGTGAACGTGTCCATCTCACTGTCCTGTGTGTATCACCCTGTCCTCACAATCTCCTCATCCCTCACTGTGAACGTGTCCATCTCACTGTCCGGTGTGTATCACCCTGTCCTCACAATCTCCTCATCCCTCACTGTGAACGTGTTCTTCTCACTGTCCGGTGTGTATCACCCTGTCCTCACAATCTCCTCATCCCTCACTGTGAACGTGTTCTTCTCACTGTCCGATGTGTATCAACCTGTCCTCACAATCTCCTCATCCCTCACTGTGAACGTGTTCATCTCACTGTCCGGTGTGTATCACCTTGTCCTCACAATCTCCTCATCCCTCACTGTGAACGTGTTCTTCTCACTGTCCGGTGTGTATCACCCTGTCCTCACAATCTCCTCATCCCTCACTGTGAACGTGACAATCTCACTGTCCTGTGTGTATCACCCTGTCCTCACAATCACCTCAGCCTTCACTGTGAACGTGTCTATCTCACTGTCCGTTGTGTATCACCCTGTCCTCACAATCTCCTCATCCCTCACTGTGAACGTGTCCATCTCACTGTCCGGTGTCTATCACACTATCCTCACAATCTCCTCATCCCTCCAGTGCACGTGTCCATTTCACTGTCCCGTGTGTATAACCCTGTCCTCACAATCTCCTCATCCTTCACGGTGAACGTATCCATCTCACTGTCCGGTGTGTGTCAGCCTGTCTTCACAATCTCCTCATCCTTCACGGTGAACGTGTCCATCTCACTGTCCAGTGACTAACACCCTGTCCTCACAATCTCCTCATCCCTCACTGTAAACGATTCCATCTCACTGTCCGGTATGTATCACCCTGTCCTCACAATCTCCTCATCCCTCACTGTGAACGTGTCCATCTAACTTTCCGGTGAGTATCACCCTGTCCTCTCAATCTCCTCATCCCTCACTGTGAACGTGTCCACCTCACTGTCTGGTGTGTATCACCCTGTCGTCACAATTTCCTCATCACTCACTGTGAATGTGTCCATCTCACTTTCCGGTGTGTATCAACCTGTTCTCACAATTTCCTCATCACTCACTGTGAACGTGTCCATCTCACTGTCCGGTGAGTATCACCCTGTCCTCACAATCTCCTCATCCCTCACTGTGATGGTGACCCATCTTACTGTTCTGTGTTTATCACCCTGTCATCCCAATCTCCTCATCCCTCACTGTGAACGTGTCAATCTCACTGTCCAGTGTGTATCACCCTGTCCTCACAATCTCCTCATCCCTCACTGTGAACGTATCCTTCTCACTGTCCTGTGTGTATCACCCTGTCCTCACAATCTCCTCATCCCTCACTGTGAATGTGTCCATCTCCCTGTCCCGTGTGTATCAGCCTGTCCTCACATTCTCCTCATCCCTCACTGTGAACGTGTCCATCTCACTGTCTGGTGTGTATCACCCTGTGCTCACAATCACCTCATCCCTCACTGTGAATGTGTTCATCTCACTATCCGGTGTGTATCACCCTGTTCTCACAAACTCCTCATCCCTCACTGTGAACGTGTCCATCTCACTGTCCGTTGTGTATCACCCTGTGCTCACAATCACCTCATCCCCCACTGTGAACGTGTCCATCTCACTGTCCGGTGTGTATCACCCTGTCCTCACAATTTCCTCATCCCGCACTGTGAAAGTGTCCATCTCACTGTCCGGTGTGTATCACCCTGTCCTCAAAATTTCCTCATCCCTCACTGTGAAAGTGTCCATCGCACTGTCCGGTGTGTATCACCCTGTCCTCACAATCTCCTCATCCCTCACTGTGAACGTATCCTTCTCACTGTCCTGTGTGTATCACCCTGTCCTCACAATCTCCTCATCCCTCACTGTGAATGTGTCCATCTCCCTGTCCCGTGTGTATCAGCCTGTCCTCACATTCTCCTCATCCCTCACTGTGAATGTGTTCATCTCACTATCCGGTGTGTATCACCCTGTTCTCACAAACTCCTCATCCCTCACTGTGAACGTGTCCATCTCACTGTCCGGTGTGTATCACCCTGTGCTCACAATCACCTCATCCCCCACTGTGAACGTGTCCATCTCACTGTCCGGTGTGTATCACCCTGTCCTCACAATTTCCTCATCCCGCACTGTGAAAGTGTCCATCTCACTGTCCGGTGTGTATCACCCTGTCCTCAAAATTTCCTCATCCCTCACTGTGAACGTGTCCATCTCACTGTCCGTTGTGTATCACCCTGTGCTCACAATCACCTCATCCCCCACTGTGAACATGTCCATCTCACTGTCCCGTGTGTATCACCCTGTCCTCACAATCTCCTCATCCCTCACTGTGAAAGTGTTCATCTCACTATCCAGTGTGTATCACCCGGTCCTCACAATCTCCTCATCCCTCACTCTGAACGTATCCATCTCACTGTCCAGTGTGTATCACACTTTCAACACAATCTCCTCATCCCTCACTGTGAATGTGTCCATCTCACTGTCCCGTGAGTATCACCCTTTCCTCACAATCTCCTCATCCCTCACTGTGAACGTGTCCATCTCACTGTCCGGTGTGTATCACCTTGTCCTCACAACCTCCTCATCCCTCACTGTGAACGTGTCCATCTCACTGTCCGGTGTGTGTCACCCTGTCTTCACAATCTCCTCATCCCTCACTGTGAACGTGTCCATCTCACTGTCGGGTGTGTGTAACCCTGTCTTCAGAATCTCCTCATCCTTCACGGTGAACGTGTCCATCTCACTGTCCAGTGTCTAACACCCTGTCCTCACAATCTCCTCATCCCTCACTGTGAACGTGTCCATCGCACTGTCCCGTGTGTAACACCCTGTCCTCACAATGTCCTCATCACTCACTGTGAACGTGTCCATCTCACTGTCCGGTATGTATCACCCTGTCCTCACAATGTCCTCATCCATCACTGTAAACGTGACAATCTCACTGTCCGGTATGTATCACCCTGTCCTCACAATGTCCTCATCCATCACTGTGAACGTGTCCATCTCACTGTCCGGTATGTATCACCCTGTCCTCACAATCTCCTCATCCCTCACTGTGAACGTGTCCATCTCACTTTCCGGTGAGTATCACCCTGTCCTCTCAATCTCCTCATCCCTCACTGTGAACGTGTCCACCTCACTGTCTGGTGTGTATCACCCTGTTCTCACAATTTCCTCATCACTCACTGTGAACGTGTCCATCTCACTGTCCGGTGAGTATCACCCTGTCCTCACAATCTCCTCATCCCTCACTGTGATGGTGACCCATCTTACTGTTCGTTGTTTATCACCCTGTCATCCCAATCTCCTCATCCCTCACTGTGAACGTGTCCATCTCACTGTCCGGTGTGTATCACCCTGTCCTCACAATCTCCTCATCACTCACTGTGAAAGTGTTCATCTCACTGTCCGGTGTGTATCACCCTGTCCTCACAATCACCTCATTCCTCACTGTGAACGTGTCCATCGCACTGTCCGGTGTGTATCACCCTGTCCTCACAATCTCCTCATCCCTCACTGTGAACGTATCCTTCTCACTGTCCTGTGTGTATCACCCTGTGCTCACAATTACCTCATCCCTCACTGTGAATGTGTTCATCTCACTGTCCGGTGTGTATCACCCTGTCCTCACAATTTCCTCATCCCGCACTGTGAAAGTGTCCATCTCACTGTCCCGTGTGTATCAGCCTGTCCTCACAATCTCCGCATCCCTCACTGTGAACGTGTCCATCTCACTATCCAGTGTGTATCACCCTGTCCTCACAATCTCCTCATCCCTCACTGTGAATGTGTCCATCTCATTGTCCGGTGTGTATCACACTTTCAACACAATCTCCTCATCCATCACTGTGAACGTGTCCATCTCACTGTCCGGTGTGTATCACCCTTTCCTCACAATCTCCTCATACCTCACTGTGAACGTGTCCATCTCACTGTCCGGTATGTATCACCTTGTCCTCACAATCTCCTCATCCCTCACTGTGAACGTGTCCATCTCACTAACCGGTGTGTAGCACCTTGTCCTCACAACCTCCTCATCCCTCACTGTGAACGTGTCCATCTCACTGTCCGGTGTGTGTCACCCTGTCTTCACAATCTCCTCATCCCTCACTGTGAACGTATCCATCTCACTGTCGGGTGTGTGTAACCCTGTCTTCAGAATCTCCTCATCCTTCACGGTGAACGTGTCCATCTCACTGTCCAGTGTCTAACACCCTGTCCTCACAATCTCCTCATCCCTCACTGTGAACGTGTCCATCGCACTGTCCCGTGTGTATCACCCTGTCCTCACAATCTCCTCATCACTCACTGTGAACGTGAAAATCTCACTGTCCTGTGTGTATCACCCTGTCCTCACAATCACCTCATCCTTCACTGTGAACGTGTCCATCTCACTGTCCGGTGTGTATCACCTTGTCCTCACAATCTCCTCCTCCCTCACAGTGAACGTGTCCATCTCACTGTCCGGTGTGTATCACCCTGTCCTCACAATCACCTCATCCCTCACTGTGAACGTGTCCATCTCACTGTCCCGTGTGTATCACCCTGTCCTCACAATCTCCTCATCCCTCACTGTGAACGTGACCATCTCACTGTCCTGTGTGTATCACCCTGTCCTCACAATCTCCTCATCCCTCACTGTGAACGTGTCCATCTCACTGTCCGGTGTGTATCACCCTGTCCTCACAATCTCCTCATCCCTCACTGTGAACGTGTTCTTCTCACTGTCCGGTGTGTATCACCCTGTCCTCACAATCTCCTCATCCCTCACTGTGAACGTGTTCTTCTCACTGTCCGGTGTGTATCACCCTGTCCTCACAATCTCCTCATCCCTCACTGTGAACGTGTTCATCTCACTGTCCGGTGTGTATCACCTTGTCCTCACAATCTCCTCATCCCTCACTGTGAACGTGTTTTTCTCACTGTCCGGTGTGTATCACCCTGTCCTCACAATCTCCTCATCCCTCACTGTGAACGTGACAATCTCACTGTCCTGTGTGTATCACCCTGTCCTCACAATCACCTCATCCTTCACTGTGAACGTGTCCATCTCACTGTCCGTTGTGTATCACCCTGTCCTCACAATCTCCTCATCCCTCACTGTGAACGTGTCCATCTCACTGTCCGGTGTCTATCACACTATCCTCACAATCTCCTCATCCCTCCAGTGCACGTGTCCATTTCACTGTCCCGTGTGTATAACCCTGTCCTCACAATCTCCTCATCCTTCACGGTGAACGTGTCCATCTCACTGTCCGGTGTGTGTCACCCTGTCCTCACAATCACCTCATCCTTCACTGTGAACGTGTCCATCTCACTGTCCGTTGTGTATCACCCTGTCCTCACAATCTCCTCATCCCTCACTGTAAACGTTTCCATCTCACTGTCCGGTATGTATCACCCTGTCCTCACAATCTCCTCATCCCTCACTGTGAACGTGTCCATCTAACTTTCCGGTGAGTATCACCCTGTCCTCTCAATCTCCTCATCCCTCACTGTGAACGTGTCCACCTCACTGTCTGGTGTGTATCACCCTGTCGTCACAATTTCCTCATCACTCACTGTGAATGTGTCCATCTCACTTTCCGGTGTGTATCACCCGGTTCTCACAATTTCCTCATCACTCACTGTGAACGTGTCCATCTCACTGTCCGGTGAGTATCACCCTGTCCTCACAATCTCCTCATCCCTCACTGTGATGGTGACCCATCTTACTGTTCTGTGTTTATCACCCTGTCATCCCAATCTCCTCATCCCTCACTGTGAACGTGTCAATCTCACTGTCCGGTGTGTATCACCCTGTCCTCACAATCTCCTCATCCCTCACTGTGAAAGTGTTCATCTCACTGTCCGGTGTGTATCACCCTGTCCTCACAATGTCCTCATCCCTCACTGTGAACGTGTCCATCGCACTGTCCGGTGTGTATCACCCTGTCCTCACAATCTCCTCATCCCTCACTGTGAACGTATCCTTCTCACTGTCCTGTGTGTATCACCCTGTCCTCACAATCTCCTCATCCCTCACTGTGAATGTGTCCATCTCCCTGTCCCGTGTGTATCAGCCTGTCCTCACATTCTCCTCATCCCTCACTGTGAATGTGTTCATCTCACTATCCGGTGTGTATCACCCTGTTCTCACAAACTCCTCATCCCTCACTGTGAACGTGTCCATCTCACTGTCCGGTGTGTATCACCCTGTGCTCACAATCACCTCATCCCCCACTGTGAACGTGTCCATCTCACTGTCCGGTGTGTATCACCCTTTCCTCACAATCTCCTCATCCCTCACTGTGAACGTGTCCATCTCACTGTCCGGTGTGTATCACCTTGTCCTCACAACCTCCTCATCCCTCACTGTGAACGTGTCCATCTCACTGTCCGGTGTGTGTCACCCTGTCTTCACAATCTCCTCATCCCTCACGGTGAACGTGTCAATCTCACTGCCCGGTGTGTATCACCCTGTCCTCACAATCTCCTCATCCCTCACTGTGAAAGTGTTCATCTCACTGTCCGGTGTGTATCACCCTGTCCTCACAATGTCCTCATCCCTCACTGTGAACGTGTCCATCGCACTGTCCGGTGTGTATCACCCTGTCCTCACAATCTCCTCATCCCTCACTGTGAACGTGTCCATCTCACTGTCCGGTGTGTATCACCCTGTGCTCACAATCACCTCATCCCTCACTGTGAATGTGTTCATCTCACTATCCGGTGTGTATCACCCTGTTCTCACAAACTCCTCATCCCTCACTGTGAACGTGTCCATCTCCCTGTCCCGTGTGTATCAGCCTGTCCTCACATTCTCCTCATCCCTCACTGTGAATGTGTTCATCTCACTATCCGGTGTGTATCACCCTGTTCTCACAAACTCCTCATCCCTCACTGTGAACGTGTCCATCCCACTGTCCGGTGTGTATCACCCTGTGCTCACAATCACCTCATCCCCCACTGTGAACGTGTCCATCTCACTGTCCGGTGTGTATCACCCTGTCCTCACAATTTCCTCATCCCGCACTGTGAAAGTGTCCATCTCACTGTCCGGTGTGTATCACCCTGTCCTCAAAATTTCCTCATCCCTCACTGTGAACATGTCCATCTCACTGTCCGGTGTGTATCACCCTGTCTTCAGAATCTCCTCATCCCTCACTGTGAACATGTCCATCTCACTGTCCGGTGTGTATCACCCTGTCTTCAGAATCTCCTCATCCCTCACTGTGAACGTGTCCATCTCACTGTCCCGTGTGTATCACCCTGTCCTCACAATCTCCTCATCCCTCACTGTGAAAGAGTTCATCTCACTATCCAGTGTGTATCACCCGGTCCTCACAATCTCCTCATCCCTCACTCTGAACGAATCCATCTCACTGTCCAGTGTGTATCACCCTTTCCTCACAATCTCCTCATCCCTCACTGTGAACGTGTCCATCTCACTGTCCGGTGTGTGTCACCTTGTCCTCACAACCTCCTCATCCCTCACTGTGAACGTGTCCATCTCACTGTCCGGTGTGTGTCACCCTGTCTTCACAATCTCCTCATCCCTCACGGTGAACGTGTCAATCTCACTGCCCGGTGTGTATCACCCTGTCCTCACAATCTCCTCATCCCTCACTGTGAAAGTGTTCATCTCACTGTCCGGTGTGTATCACCCTGTCCTCACAATGTCCTCATCCCTCACTGTGAACGTGTCCATCGCACTGTCCGGTGTGTATCACCCTGTGCTCACAATCACCTCATCCCTCACTGTGAATGTGTTCATCTCACTATCCGGTGTGTATCACCCTGTTCTCACAAACTCCTCATCCCTCACTGTGAACGTGTCCATCTCACTCTCCCGTGTGTATCACCCTGTCCTCACATTCTCCTCATCCCTCACTGTGAAAGTGTCCATCTCACTGTCCGGTGTGTATCACCCTGTCCTCAAAATTTCCTCATCCCTCACTGTGAACATGTCCATCTCACTATCCAGTGTGTATCACCCGGTCCTCACAATCTCCTCATCCCTCACTGTGAAAGTGTTCATCTCACTATCCAGTGTGTATCACCCGGTCCTCACAATCTCCTCATCCCTCACTCTGAACGTATCCATCTCACTGTCCAGTGTGTATCACCCTGTCCTCACAATCTCCTCATCCGTCACTGTGAACGTGTCCATCTCACTGTCCGGTGTGTATCACCCTGTCCTCACAATCTCCTCATCCCTCACTGTGAACATGTCCATCTCACTGTCCGGTGTGTATCACCCTGTCCTCACAATCTCCTCATCCCTCACTGTGAACGTGTCCATCTCACTGTCCGGTATGTATCACCTTGTCCTCACAATCTCCTCATCCCTCACTGTGAACGTGTCCATCTCACTAACCGGTGTGTAGCACCTTGTCCTCACAACCTCCTCATCCCTCACTGTGAACGTGTCCATCTCACTGTCCGGTGTGTGTCACCCTGTCTTCACAATCTCCTCATCCCTGACTGTGAACGTGTCCATCTCACTGTCGGGTGTGTGTAACCCTGTCTTCAGAATCTCCTCATCCTTCACGGTGAACGTGTGCATCTCACTGTCCAGTGTCTAACACCCTGTCCTCACAATCTCCTCATCCCTCACTGTGAACGTGTCCATCGCACTGTCCCGTGTGTATCACCCTGTTCTCACAATCTCCTCATCCCTCACTGTGAACGTGTCCATCTCACTGTCCGATGTGTATCACCCTGTCCGCACAATGTCCTCATCACTCACTGTGAACGTGTCCATCTCACTTTCCGGTGTTTATCACCCTGTCATCCCAATCTCCTCATCCCTCACTGTGAACGTATCCTTCTCACTGTCCTGTGTGTATCACCCTGTGCTCACAATCTCCTCATCCCTCACTGTGAATGTGTTCATCTCACTGTCCTGTGTGTATTACCCTGTGCTCACAATCTCCTCATCCCTCACTGTGAACGTGTCCATCTCACTGTCCCTTGTGTATCACCCTGTCCTCACAATCTCCTCATCCCTCACTGTGAACGTGTCCATCTCACTGTCCCGTGTCTATCACACTATCCTCACAATCTCCTCATCCCTCACAGTGCACGTGTCCATTTCACTGTCCCATGTGTATCACCCTGTCCTCACAATCTCCTCATCCCTCACTGTGAACCCGTCTATCTCACTGTCCGGTGTGTATCACCCTGTCATCCCAATCTCCTCATCCCTCACTGTGAACGAGTCCATCTCACTGTCCCGTGTGTATCACCCTGTCCTCACAATCTCCTCATCCCTCACTGTGAACGTGTCCATCTCACTATCCCGTGTGAATCACCCTGTCCTCACAATCTCCTCATCCCTCACTGTGAACGTGACAATCTCACTGTCCTGTGTGTATCACCCTGTCCTCACAATCACCTCATCCTTCACTGTGAACGTGTCCATCTCACTGTCCGTTGTGTATCACCCTGTCCTCACAATCTCCTCATCCCTCACTGTGAACGTGTCCATCTCACTGTCCGGTGTCTATCACACTATCCTCACAATCTCCTCATCCCTCCAGTGCACGTGTCCATTTCACTGTCCCGTGTGTATAACCCTGTCCTCACAATCTCCTCATCCTTCACGGTGAACGTGTCCATCTCACTGTCCGGTGTGTGTCACCCTGTCCTCACAATCACCTCATCCTTCACTGTGAACGTGTCCATCTCACTGTCCGTTGTGTATCACCCTGTCCTCACAATCTCCTCATCCCTCACTGTAAACGTTTCCATCTCACTGTCCGGTATGTATCACCCTGTCCTCACAATCTCCTCATCCCTCACTGTGAACGTGTCCATCTAACTTTCCGGTGAGTATCACCCTGTCCTCTCAATCTCCTCATCCCTCACTGTGAACGTGTCCACCTCACTGTCTGGTGTGTATCACCCTGTCGTCACAATTTCCTCATCACTCACTGTGAATGTGTCCATCTCACTTTCCGGTGTGTATCACCCGGTTCTCACAATTTCCTCATCACTCACTGTGAACGTGTCCATCTCACTGTCCGGTGAGTATCACCCTGTCCTCACAATCTCCTCATCCCTCACTGTGATGGTGACCCATCTTACTGTTCTGTGTTTATCACCCTGTCATCCCAATCTCCTCATCCCTCACTGTGAACGTGTCAATCTCACTGTCCGGTGTGTATCACCCTGTCCTCACAATCTCCTCATCCCTCACTGTGAAAGTGTTCATCTCACTGTCCGGTGTGTATCACCCTGTCCTCACAATGTCCTCATCCCTCACTGTGAACGTGTCCATCGCACTGTCCGGTGTGTATCACCCTGTCCTCACAATCTCCTCATCCCTCACTGTGAACGTATCCTTCTCACTGTCCTGTGTGTATCACCCTGTCCTCACAATCTCCTCATCCCTCACTGTGAATGTGTCCATCTCCCTGTCCCGTGTGTATCAGCCTGTCCTCACATTCTCCTCATCCCTCACTGTGAATGTGTTCATCTCACTATCCGGTGTGTATCACCCTGTTCTCACAAACTCCTCATCCCTCACTGTGAACGTGTCCATCTCACTGTCCGGTGTGTATCACCCTGTGCTCACAATCACCTCATCCCCCACTGTGAACGTGTCCATCTCACTGTCCGGTGTGTATCACCCTTTCCTCACAATCTCCTCATCCCTCACTGTGAACGTGTCCATCTCACTGTCCGGTGTGTATCACCTTGTCCTCACAACCTCCTCATCCCTCACTGTGAACGTGTCCATCTCACTGTCCGGTGTGTGTCACCCTGTCTTCACAATCTCCTCATCCCTCACGGTGAACGTGTCAATCTCACTGCCCGGTGTGTATCACCCTGTCCTCACAATCTCCTCATCCCTCACTGTGAAAGTGTTCATCTCACTGTCCGGTGTGTATCACCCTGTCCTCACAATGTCCTCATCCCTCACTGTGAACGTGTCCATCGCACTGTCCGGTGTGTATCACCCTGTCCTCACAATCTCCTCATCCCTCACTGTGAACGTGTCCATCTCACTGTCCGGTGTGTATCACCCTGTGCTCACAATCTCCTCATCACTCACTGTGAACGTGTCCATCTCACTGTCCTGTGTGTATCACCCTGTCCTCACAATCTCCTCATCCCTCACTGTGAACGTGTCCATCGCACTGTCCGGTGTGTATCACCCTGTCCTCACAATCTCCTCATCCCTCACTGTGAACGTGTCCATCGCACTGTCCGGTGTGTATCACCCTGTCCTCACAATCTCCTCATCCCTCACTGTGAACGTGTCCATCTCACTGTCCTGTGTGTATCACCCTGTCCTCACAATCTCCTCATCCCTCACTGTGAACGTGTCCATCGCACTGTCCGGTGTGTATCACCCTGTCCTCACAATCTCCTCATCCCTCACTGTGAACGTGTCCATCTCACTGTCCGGTGTGTATCACCCTGTGCTCACAATCACCTCATCCCTCACTGTGAATGTGTTCATCTCACTATCCGGTGTGTATCACCCTGTTCTCACAAACTCCTCATCCCTCACTGTGAACGTGTCCATCTCCCTGTCCCGTGTGTATCAGCCTGTCCTCACATTCTCCTCATCCCTCACTGTGAATGTGTTCATCTCACTATCCGGTGTGTATCACCCTGTTCTCACAAACTCCTCATCCCTCACTGTGAACGTGTCCATCCCACTGTCCGGTGTGTATCACCCTGTGCTCACAATCACCTCATCCCCCACTGTGAACGTGTCCATCTCACTGTCCGGTGTGTATCACCCTGTCCTCACAATTTCCTCATCCCGCACTGTGAAAGTGTCCATCTCACTGTCCGGTGTGTATCACCCTGTCCTCAAAATTTCCTCATCCCTCACTGTGAACATGTCCATCTCACTGTCCCGTGTGTATCACCCTGTCCTCACAATCTCCTCATCCCTCACTGTGAAAGAGTTCATCTCACTATCCAGTGTGTATCACCCGGTCCTCACAATCTCCTCATCCCTCACTCTGAACGAATCCATCTCACTGTCCAGTGTGTATCACCCTTTCCTCACAATCTCCTCATCCCTCACTGTGAACGTGTCCATCTCACTGTCCGGTGTGTGTCACCTTGTCCTCACAACCTCCTCATCCCTCACTGTGAACGTGTCCATCTCACTGTCCGGTGTGTGTCACCCTGTCTTCACAATCTCCTCATCCCTCACGGTGAACGTGTCAATCTCACTGCCCGGTGTGTATCACCCTGTCCTCACAATCTCCTCATCCCTCACTGTGAAAGTGTTCATCTCACTGTCCGGTGTGTATCACCCTGTCCTCACAATGTCCTCATCCCTCACTGTGAACGTGTCCATCGCACTGTCCGGTGTGTATCACCCTGTGCTCACAATCACCTCATCCCTCACTGTGAATGTGTTCATCTCACTATCCGGTGTGTATCACCCTGTTCTCACAAACTCCTCATCCCTCACTGTGAACGTGTCCATCTCACTCTCCCGTGTGTATCACCCTGTCCTCACATTCTCCTCATCCCTCACTGTGAACGTGTCCATCTCACTGTCCGGTGTGTATCACCCTGTCCTCACAATCTCCTCATCCGTCACTGTGAAAGTGTTCATCTCACTATCCAGTGTGTATCACCCGGTCCTCACAATCTCCTCATCCCTCACTCTGAACGTATCCATCTCACTGTCCAGTGTGTATCACCCTGTCCTCAAAATTTCCTCATCCCTCACTGTGAACATGTCCATCTCACTATCCAGTGTGTATCACCCGGTCCTCACAATCTCCTCATCCCTCACTGTGAAAGTGTTCATCTCACTATCCAGTGTGTATCACCCGGTCCTCACAATCTCCTCATCCCTCACTCTGAACGTATCCATCTCACTGTCCAGTGTGTATCACCCTGTCCTCACAATCTCCTCATCCGTCACTGTGAACGTGTCCATCTCACTGTCCGGTGTGTATCACCCTGTCCTCACAATCTCCTCATCCCTCACTGTGAACATGTCCATCTCACTGTCCGGTGTGTATCACCCTGTCCTCACAATCTCCTCATCCCTCACTGTGAACGTGTCCATCTCACTGTCCGGTATGTATCACCTTGTCCTCACAATCTCCTCATCCCTCACTGTGAACGTGTCCATCTCACTAACCGGTGTGTAGCACCTTGTCCTCACAACCTCCTCATCCCTCACTGTGAACGTGTCCATCTCACTGTCCGGTGTGTGTCACCCTGTCTTCACAATCTCCTCATCCCTCACTGTGAACGTGTCCATCTCACTGTCGGGTGTGTGTAACCCTGTCTTCAGAATCTCCTCATCCTTCACGGTGAACGTGTGCATCTCACTGTCCAGTGTCTAACACCCTGTCCTCACAATCTCCTCATCCCTCACTGTGAACGTGTCCATCGCACTGTCCCGTGTGTATCACCCTGTTCTCACAATCTCCTCATCCCTCACTGTGAACGTGTCCATCTCACTGTCCGATGTGTATCACCCTGTCCGCACAATGTCCTCATCACTCACTGTGAACGTGTCCATCTCACTTTCCGGTGTTTATCACCCTGTCATCCCAATCTCCTCATCCCTCACTGTGAATGTATCCTTCTCACTGTCCTGTGTGTATCACCCTGTGCTCACAATCTCCTCATCCCTCACTGTGAATGTGTTCATCTCACTGTCCTGTGTGTATTACCCTGTGCTCACAATCTCCTCATCCCTCACTGTGAACGTGTCCATCTCACTGTCCCTTGTGTATCACCCTGTCCTCACAATCTCCTCATCCCTCACTGTGAACGTGTCCATCTCACTGTCCCGTGTCTATCACACTATCCTCACAATCTCCTCATCCCTCACAGTGCACGTGTCCATTTCACTGTCCCATGTGTATCACCCTGTCCTCACAATCTCCTCATCCCTCACTGTGAACCCGTCTATCTCACTGTCCGGTGTGTATCACCCTGTCATCCCAATCTCCTCATCCCTCACTGTGAACGAGTCCATCTCACTGTCCCGTGTGTATCACCCTGTCCTCACAATCTCCTCATCCCTCACTGTGAACGTGTCCATCTCACTATCCCGTGTGAATCACCCTGTCCTCACAATCTCCTCATCCCTCACGGTGAACGAGTCTATCTCACTGTCCGGTGTGTATCACCCTGTCCTCACAATCTCCTCATCACTCACTGTGAACGTGACAATCTCACTGTCCTGTGTGTATCACCCTGTCCTCACAATCACCTCATCCTTCACTGTGAACGTGTCCATCTCACTGTCCGGTGTGTATCACCTTGTCCTCACAATCTCCTCATCCCTCACTGTGAACGTGTTCATCTCACTGTCCGGTGTGTATCACCCTGTCCTCACAATCTCCTCATCCCTCACTGAGAACGTGTCCATCTCACTGTCTGGTGTGTATCACCTTGTCCTCACAATCTCCTCATCCCTCACAGTGAACGTGTCCATCTCACTGTCCGGTGTGTATCACCCTGTCCTCACAATCAGCTCATCCCTCACTGTGAATGTGTCCATCTCCCTGTCCCGTGTGTATCAGCCTGTCCTCACATTCTCCTCATCCCTCACTGTGAATGTGTTCATCTCACTATCCGGTGTGTATCACCCTGTTCTCACAAACTCCTCATCCCTCACTGTGAACGTGTCCATCTCACTGTCCGGTGTGTATCACCCTGTGCTCACAATCACCTCATCCCCCACTGTGAACGTGTCCATCTCACTGTCCGGTGTGTATCACCCTTTCCTCACAATCTCCTCATCCCTCACTGTGAACGTGTCCATCTCACTGTCCGGTGTGTATCACCTTGTCCTCACAACCTCCTCATCCCTCACTGTGAACGTGTCCATCTCACTGTCCGGTGTGTGTCACCCTGTCTTCACAATCTCCTCATCCCTCACGGTGAACGTGTCAATCTCACTGCCCGGTGTGTATCACCCTGTCCTCACAATCTCCTCATCCCTCACTGTGAAAGTGTTCATCTCACTGTCCGGTGTGTATCACCCTGTCCTCACAATGTCCTCATCCCTCACTGTGAACGTGTCCATCGCACTGTCCGGTGTGTATCACCCTGTCCTCACAATCTCCTCATCCCTCACTGTGAACGTGTCCATCTCACTGTCCGGTGTGTATCACCCTGTGCTCACAATCACCTCATCCCTCACTGTGAATGTGTTCATCTCACTATCCGGTGTGTATCACCCTGTTCTCACAAACTCCTCATCCCTCACTGTGAACGTGTCCATCTCCCTGTCCCGTGTGTATCAGCCTGTCCTCACATTCTCCTCATCCCTCACTGTGAATGTGTTCATCTCACTATCCGGTGTGTATCACCCTGTTCTCACAAACTCCTCATCCCTCACTGTGAACGTGTCCATCCCACTGTCCGGTGTGTATCACCCTGTGCTCACAATCACCTCATCCCCCACTGTGAACGTGTCCATCTCACTGTCCGGTGTGTATCACCCTGTCCTCACAATTTCCTCATCCCGCACTGTGAAAGTGTCCATCTCACTGTCCGGTGTGTATCACCCTGTCCTCAAAATTTCCTCATCCCTCACTGTGAACATGTCCATCTCACTGTCCCGTGTGTATCACCCTGTCCTCACAATCTCCTCATCCCTCACTGTGAAAGAGTTCATCTCACTATCCAGTGTGTATCACCCGGTCCTCACAATCTCCTCATCCCTCACTCTGAACGAATCCATCTCACTGTCCAGTGTGTATCACCCTTTCCTCACAATCTCCTCATCCCTCACTGTGAACGTGTCCATCTCACTGTCCGGTGTGTGTCACCTTGTCCTCACAACCTCCTCATCCCTCACTGTGAACGTGTCCATCTCACTGTCCGGTGTGTGTCACCCTGTCTTCACAATCTCCTCATCCCTCACGGTGAACGTGTCAATCTCACTGCCCGGTGTGTATCACCCTGTCCTCACAATCTCCTCATCCCTCACTGTGAAAGTGTTCATCTCACTGTCCGGTGTGTATCACCCTGTCCTCACAATGTCCTCATCCCTCACTGTGAACGTGTCCATCGCACTGTCCGGTGTGTATCACCCTGTGCTCACAATCACCTCATCCCTCACTGTGAATGTGTTCATCTCACTATCCGGTGTGTATCACCCTGTTCTCACAAACTCCTCATCCCTCACTGTGAACGTGTCCATCTCACTCTCCCGTGTGTATCACCCTGTCCTCACATTCTCCTCATCCCTCACTGTGAACGTGTCCATCTCACTGTCCGGTGTGTATCACCCTGTCCTCACAATCTCCTCATCCGTCACTGTGAAAGTGTTCATCTCACTATCCAGTGTGTATCACCCGGTCCTCACAATCTCCTCATCCCTCACTCTGAACGTATCCATCTCACTGTCCAGTGTGTATCACCCTGTCCTCAAAATTTCCTCATCCCTCACTGTGAACATGTCCATCTCACTATCCAGTGTGTATCACCCGGTCCTCACAATCTCCTCATCCCTCACTGTGAAAGTGTTCATCTCACTATCCAGTGTGTATCACCCGGTCCTCACAATCTCCTCATCCCTCACTCTGAACGTATCCATCTCACTGTCCAGTGTGTATCACCCTGTCCTCACAATCTCCTCATCCGTCACTGTGAACGTGTCCATCTCACTGTCCGGTGTGTATCACCCTGTCCTCACAATCTCCTCATCCCTCACTGTGAACATGTCCATCTCACTGTCCGGTGTGTATCACCCTGTCCTCACAATCTCCTCATCCCTCACTGTGAACGTGTCCATCTCACTGTCCGGTATGTATCACCTTGTCCTCACAATCTCCTCATCCCTCACTGTGAACGTGTCCATCTCACTAACCGGTGTGTAGCACCTTGTCCTCACAACCTCCTCATCCCTCACTGTGAACGTGTCCATCTCACTGTCCGGTGTGTGTCACCCTGTCTTCACAATCTCCTCATCCCTCACTGTGAACGTGTCCATCTCACTGTCGGGTGTGTGTAACCCTGTCTTCAGAATCTCCTCATCCTTCACGGTGAACGTGTGCATCTCACTGTCCAGTGTCTAACACCCTGTCCTCACAATCTCCTCATCCCTCACTGTGAACGTGTCCATCGCACTGTCCCGTGTGTATCACCCTGTTCTCACAATCTCCTCATCCCTCACTGTGAACGTGTCCATCTCACTGTCCGATGTGTATCACCCTGTCCGCACAATGTCCTCATCACTCACTGTGAACGTGTCCATCTCACTTTCCGGTGTTTATCACCCTGTCATCCCAATCTCCTCATCCCTCACTGTGAATGTATCCTTCTCACTGTCCTGTGTGTATCACCCTGTGCTCACAATCTCCTCATCCCTCACTGTGAATGTGTTCATCTCACTGTCCTGTGTGTATCACCCTGTGCTCACAATCTCCTCATCCCTCACTGTGAACGTGTCCATCTCACTGTCCCTTGTGTATCACCCTGTCCTCACAATCTCCTCATCCCTCACAGTGCACGTGTCCATTTCACTGTCCCATGTGTATCACCCTGTCCTCACAATCTCCTCATCCCTCACTGTGAACCCGTCTATCTCACTGTCCGGTGTGTATCACCCTGTCATCCCAATCTCCTCATCCCTCACTGTGAACGAGTCCATCTCACTGTCCCGTGTGTATCACCCTGTCCTCACAATCTCCTCATCCCTCACTGTGAACGTGTCCATCTCACTATCCCGTGTGAATCACCCTGTCCTCACAATCTCCTCATCCCTCACGGTGAACGAGTCTATCTCACTGTCCGGTGTGTATCACCCTGTCCTCACAATCTCCTCATCACTCACTGTGAACGTGACAATCTCACTGTCCTGTGTGTATCACCCTGTCCTCACAATCACCTCATCCTTCACTGTGAACGTGTCCATCTCACTGTCCGGTGTGTATCACCTTGTCCTCACAATCTCCTCATCCCTCACAGTGAACGTGTCCATCTCACTGTCCGGTGTGTATCACCCTGTCCTCACAATCAGCTCATCCCTCACTGTGAACGTGTCCATCTCACTGTCCTGTGTGTATCACCCTGTCCTCACAATCACCTCATCCTTCACTGTGAACGTGTCCATCTCACTGTCCGGTGTGTATCACCTTGTCCTCACAATCTCCTCATCCCTCACTGTGAACGTGTTCATCTCACTGTCCGGTGTGTATCACCCTGTCCTCACAATCTCCTCATCCCTCACTGTGAACGTGTTCTTCTCACTGTCCGGTGTGTATCACCCTGTCCTCACAATCTCCTCATCCCTCACTGTGAACGTGTTCTTCTCACTGTCCGGTGTGTATCACCCTGTCCTCACAATCTCCTCATCCCTCACTGTGAACGTGACAATCTCACTGTCCTGTGTGTATCACCCTGTCCTCACAATCACCTCATTCTTCACTGTGAATGTGTCCATCTCACTGTCCGTTGTGTATCACCCTGTCCTCACAATCACCTCATCCCTCACTGTGAACGTGTCCATCTCACTGTCCTGTGTGTATCACCCTGTCCTCACAATCTCCTCATCCCTCACTGTGAACGTGTCCATCTCACTGTCCGGTGTGTATCACCCTGTCCTCACAATCTCCTCATCCCTCACTGTGAACGTGTTCTTCTCACTGTCCGGTGTGTATCACCCTGTCCTCACAATCTCCTCATCCCTCACTGTGAAAGTGTTCATCTCACTGTCCGGTGTGTATCACCTTGTCCTCACAATCTCCTCATCCCTCACTGTGAACGTGTTCTTCTCACTGTCCGGTGTGTATCACCCTGTCCTCACAATCTCCTCATCCCTCACTGTGAACGTGACAATCTCACTGTCCTGTGTGTATCACCCTGTCCTCACAATCACCTCATCCTTCACTGTGAACGTGTCCATCTCACTGTCCGTTGTGTATCACCCTGTCCTCACAATCTCCTCATCCCTCACTGTGAACGTGTCCATCTCACTGTCCGTTGTGTATAACCCTGTCCTCACAATCTCCTCATCCCTCACTGTGAACGTGTCCATCTCACTGTCCGATGTGTGTCACCCTGTCTTCACAATCCCCTCATCCCTCACTGTGAACGTGTCCATCTCACTGTCCGGTGTGTGTAACCCTGTCTTCACAATCTCCTCAACGCTCACTGTGAACGTGTCCATCTCACTGTCCGGTGTGTGTCACCCTGTCTTCACAATCTCCTCATCCTTCACGGTGAACGTGTCCATCTCACTGTCCAGTGTCTAACAACCTGTCCTCACAATCTCCTCATCACTCACTGTGAAAGTGTTCATCTCACTGTCCGGTGTGTATCACCCTCTCCTCACAATCTCCTCATTCCTCACTGTGAACGTGTCCATCGCACTGTCCGGTGTGTATCACCCTGTCCTCACAATCTCCTCATCCCTCACTGTGAACGTATCCTTCTCACTGTCCTGTGTGTATCACCCTGTGCTCACAATTAACTCATCCCTCACTGTGAATGTGTTCATCTCACTGTCCGGTGTGTATCACCCTGTCCTCACAATCTCCTCATCCCTCACTGTGAACGTGTTCTTCTCACTGTCCGGTGTGTATCACCCTGTCCTCACAATCACCTCATCCCTCACTGTGAACGTGACAATCTCACTGTCCTGTGTGTATCACCCTGTCCTCACAATCACCTCATCCTTCACTGTGAACGTGTCCATCTCACTGTCCGTTGTGTATCACCCTGTCCTCACAATCTCCTCATCCCTCACTGTGAACGTGTCCATCTCACTGTCCGGTGTCTATCACACTATCCTCACAATCTCCTCATCCCTCCAGTGCACGTGTCCATTTCACTGTCCCGTGTGTATAACCCTGTCCTCACAATCTCCTCATCCCTCACTGTGAACGTGTTCATCTCACTGTCCGGTGTGTATCAACCTGTCCTCACAATCTCATCACACCACACTGTAAACCCGTCCATCTCACTGTCCGGTGTGTATCACCCTGTCCTCACAATCTCCTCATCCCTCACTGTGAACGTGTCCATCTCACTGTCCGATGTGTGTCACCCAGTCTTCACAATCTCCTCATCCCTCACTGTGAACGTGTCCATCTCACTGTCCTGTGTGTCACCCTGTCTTCACAATCACCTCATCCTTCACGGTGAACATGTCCATCTCACTGTCCAGTGTCTAACACCCTGTCCTCACAATCTGCTCATCCCTCACTGTGAACGTGTCCATCTCACTGTCCCGTGTGTATCACCCTGTCCTCACAATGTCCTCATCCATCACTGTAAACGTGACAATCTCACTGTCCGGTATGTATCACCCTGTCCTCACAATGTCCTCATCCATCACTGTGAACGTGTCCATCTCACTGTCCGGTATGTATCACCCTGTCCTCACAATCTCCTCATCCCTCACTGTGAACGTGTCCATCTCACTTTCCGGTGAGTTTCACCCTGTCCTCTCAATCTCCTCATCCCTCACTGTGAACGTGTCCACCTCACTGTCTGGTGTGTATCACCCTGTTCTTACAATTTCCTCATCACTCACTGTGAACGTGTCCATCTCACTGTCCGGTGAGTATCACCCTGTCCTCACAATCTCCTCATCCCTCACTGTGATGGTGACCCATCTTACTGTTCGTTGTTTATCACCCTGTCATCCCAATCTCATCATCCCTCACTGTGAACGTGTCCATCTCACTGTCCGGTGTGTATCACCCTGTCATCACAATCTCCTCATCACTCACTGTGAAAGTGTTCATCTCACTGTCCGGTGTGTATCACCCTGTCCTCACAATCTCCTCATTCCTCACTGTGAACGTGTCCATCGCACTGTCCGGTGTGTATCACCCTGTCCTCACAATCTCCTCATCCCTCACTGTGAACGTATCCTTCTCACTGTCCTGTGTGTATCACCCTGTGCTCACAATTACCTCATCCCTCACTGTGAATGTGTTCATCTCACTGTCCGGTGTGTATCACCCTGTCCTCACAATTTCCTCATCCCGCAGTGTGAAAGTGTCCATCTCACTGTCCGGTGTGTATCACCCTGTCCTCACAATTTCCTCATCCCTCACTGTGAACATGTCCATCTCACTGTCCCGTGTGTATCAGCCTGTCCTCACAATCTCCGCATCCCTCACTGTGAACGTGTCCATCTCACTATCCAGTGTGTATCACCCTGTCCTCACAATCTCCTCATCCCTCACTGTGAATGTGTCCATCTCATTGTCCGGTGTGTATCACACTTTCAACACAATCTCCTCATCCATCACTGTGAACGTGTCCATCTCACTGTCCGGTGTGTATCACCCTTTCCTCACAATCTCCTCATCCCTCACTGTGAACGAGTCCATCTCACTGTCCGGTATGTATCACCTTGTCCTCACAATCTCCTCATCCCTCACTGTGAACGTGTCCATCTCACTAACCGGTGTGTAGCACCTTGTCCTCACAACCTCCTCATCCCTCACTGTGAACGTGTCCATCTCACTGTCCGGTGTGTGTCACCCTGTCTTCACAATCTCCTCATCCCTCACTGTGAACGTGTCCATCTCACTGTCGGGTGTGTGTAACCCTGTCTTCAGAATCTCCTCATCCTTCACGGTGAACGTGTCCATCTCACTGTCCAGTGTCTAACACCCTGTCCTCACAATCTCCTCATCCCTCACTGTGAACGTGTCCATCGCACTGTCCCGTGTGTATCACCCTGTCCTCACAATGTCCTCATCCCTCACTGTGAACGTGTCCATCTCACTGTCCGGTATGTATCACCCTGTCCTCACAATCTCCTCATCACTCACTGTGAACGTGACAATCTCACTGTCCTGTGTGTATCACCCTGTCCTCACAATCACCTCATCCTTCACTGTGAACGTGTCCATCTCACTGTCCGGTGTGTATCACCTTGTCCTCACAATCTCCTCCTCCCTCACAGTGAACGTGTCCATCTCACTGTCCGGTGTGTATCACCCTGTCCTCACAATCACCTCATCCCTCACTGTGAACGTGTCCATCTCACTGTCCTGTGTGTATCACCCTGTCCTCACAATCTCCTCATCCCTCACTGTGAACGTGTCCATCTCACTGTCCTGTGTGTATCACCCTGTCCTCACAATCTCCTCATCCCTCACTGTGAACGTGTCCATCTCACTGTCCGGTGTGTATCACCCTGTCCTCACAATCTCCTCATCCCTCACTGTGAACGTGTTCTTCTCACTGTCCGGTGTGTATCACCCTGTCCTCACAATCTCCTCATCCCTCACTGTGAACGTGTTCTTCTCACTGTCCGGTGTGTATCACCCTGTCCTCACAATCTCCTCATCCCTCACTGTGAACGTGTTCATCTCACTGTCCGGTGTGTATCACCTTGTCCTCACAATCTCCTCATCCCTCACTGTGAACGTGTTCTTCTCACTGTCCGGTGTGTATCACCCTGTCCTCACAATCTCCTCATCCCTCACTGTGAACGTGACAATCTCACTGTCCTGTGTGTATCACCCTGTCCTCACAATCACCTCATCCTTCACTGTGAACGTGTCTATCTCACTGTCCGTTGTGTATCACCCTGTCCTCACAATCTCCTCATCCCTCACTGTGAACGTGTCCATCTCACTGTCCGGTGTCTATCACACTATCCTCACAATCTCCTCATCCCTCCAGTGCACGTGTCCATTTCACTGTCCCGTGTGTATAACCCAGTCCTCACAATCTCCTCATCCTTCACGGTGAACGTATCCATCTCACTGTCCGGTGTGTGTCAGCCTGTCTTCACAATCTCCTCATCCTTCACGGTGAACGTGTCCATCTCACTGTCCAGTGTCTAACACCCTGTCCTCACAATCTCCTCATCCCTCACTGTAAACGATTCCATCTCACTGTCCGGTATGTATCACCCTGTCCTCACAATCTGCTCATCCCTCACTGTGAACGTGTCCATCTAACTTTCCGGTGAGTATCACCCTGTCCTCTCAATCTCCTCATCCCTCACTGTGAACGTGTCCACCTCACTGTCTGGTGTGTATCACCCTGTCGTCACAATTTCCTCATCACTCACTGTGAATGTGTCCATCTCACTTTCCGGTGTGTATCAACCTGTTCTCACAATTTCCTCATCACTCACTGTGAACGTGTCCATCTCACTGTCCGGTGAGTATCACCCTGTCCTCACAATCTCCTCATCCCTCACTGTGATGGTGACCCATCTTACTGTTCTGTGTTTATCACCCTGTCATCCCAATCTCCTCATCCCTCACTGTGAACGTGTCAATCTCACTGTCCAGTGTGTATCACCCTGTCCTCACAATCTCCTCATCCCTCACTGTGAACGTATCCTTCTCACTGTCCTGTGTGTATCACCCTGTCCTCACAATCTCCTCATCCCTCACTGTGAATGTGTCCATCTCCCTGTCCCGTGTGTATCAGCCTGTCCTCACATTCTCCTCATCCCTCACTGTGAACGTGTCCATCTCACTGTCTGGTGTGTATCACCCTGTGCTCACAATCACCTCATCCCTCACTGTGAATGTGTTCATCTCACTATCCGGTGTGTATCACCCTGTTCTCACAAACTCCTCATCCCTCACTGTGAACGTGTCCATCTCACTGTCCGTTGTGTATCACCCTGTGCTCACAATCACCTCATCCCCCACTGTGAACGTGTCCATCTCACTGTCCGGTGTGTATCACCCTGTCCTCACAATTTCCTCATCCCGCACTGTGAAAGTGTCCATCTCACTGTCCGGTGTGTATCACCCTGTCCTCAAAATTTCCTCATCCCTCACTGTGAACATGTCCATCTCACTGTCCCGTGTGTATCACCCTGTCCTCACTATCTCCTCATCCTTCACTGTGAACGTGTCCATCTCACTGTCCGGTGTGTATCACCCTGTCCTCACAATCTCCTCATCCCTCACTGTGAAAGTGTCCATCGCACTGTCCGGTGTGTATCACCCTGTCCTCACAATCTCCTCATCCCTCACTGTGAACGTATCCTTCTCACTGTCCTGTGTGTATCACCCTGTCCTCACAATCTCCTCATCCCTCACTGTGAATGTGTCCATCTCCCTGTCCCGTGTGTATCAGCCTGTCCTCACATTCTCCTCATCCCTCACTGTGAATGTGTTCATCTCACTATCCGGTGTGTATCACCCTGTTCTCACAAACTCCTCATCCCTCACTGTGAACGTGTCCATCTCACTGTCCGGTGTGTATCACCCTGTGCTCACAATCACTTCATCCCCCACTGTGAACGTGTCCATCTCACTGTCCGGTGTGTATCACCCTGTCCTCACAATTTCCTCATCCCGCACTGAGAAAGTGTCCATCTCACTGTCCGGTGTGTATCACCCTGTCCTCAAAATTTCCTCATCCCTCACTGTGAACGTGTCCATCTCACTGTCCGTTGTGTATCACCCTGTGCTCACAATCACCTCATCCCCCACTGTGAACATGTCCATCTCACTGTCCCGTGTGTATCACCCTGTCCTCACAATCTCCTCATCCCTCACTGTGAAAGTGTTCATCTCACTATCCAGTGTGTATCACCCGGTCCTCACAATCTCCTCATCCCTCACTCTGAACGTATCCATCTCACTGTCCAGTGTGTATCACACTTTCAACACAATCTCCTCATCCCTCACTGTGAATGTGTCCATCTCACTGTCCCGTGAGTATCACCCTTTCCTCACAATCTCCTCATCCCTCACTGTGAACGTGTCCATCTCACTGTCCGGTGTGTATCACCTTGTCCTCACAACCTCCTCATCCCTCACTGTGAACGTGTCCATCTCACTGTCCGGTGTGTGTCACCCTGTCTTCACAATCTCCTCATCCCTCACTGTGAACGTGTCCATCTCACTGTCGGGTGTGTGTAACCCTGTCTTCAGAATCTCCTCATCCTTCACGGTGAACGTGTCCATCTCACTGTCCAGTGTCTAACACCCTGTCCTCACAATCTCCTCATCCCTCACTGTGAACGTGTCCATCGCACTGTCCCGTGTGTAACACCCTGTCCTCACAATGTCCTCATCACTCACTGTGAACGTGTCCATCTCACTGTCCGGTATGTATCACCCTGTCCTCACAATGTCCTCATCCATCACTGTAAACGTGACAATCTCACTGTCCGGTATGTATCACCCTGTCCTCACAATGTCCTCATCCATCACTGTGAACGTGTCCATCTCACTGTCCGGTATGTATCACCCTGTCCTCACAATCTCCTCATCCCTCACTGTGAACGTGTCCATCTCACTTTCCGGTGAGTATCACCCTGTCCTCTCAATCTCCTCATCCCTCACTGTGAACGTGTCCACCTCACTGTCTGGTGTGTATCACCCTGTTCTCACAATTTCCTCATCACTCACTGTGAACGTGTCCATCTCACTGTCCGGTGAGTATCAACCTGTCCTCACAATCTCCTCATCCCTCACTGTGATGGTGACCCATCTTACTGTTCGTTGTTTATCACCCTGTCATCCCAATCTCCTCATCCCTCACTGTGAACGTGTCCATCTCACTGTCCGGTGTGTATCACCCTGTCCTCACAATCTCCTCATCACTCACTGTGAAAGTGTTCATCTCACTGTCCGGTGTGTATCACCCTGTCCTCACAATCTCCTCATTCCTCACTGTGAACGTGTCCATCGCACTGTCCGGTGTGTATCACCCTGTCCTCACAATCTCCTCATCCCTCACTGTGAACGTATCCTTCTCACTGTCCTGTGTGTATCACCCTGTGCTCACAATTACCTCATCCCTCACTGTGAATGTGTTCATCTCACTGTCCGGTGTGTATCACCCTGTCTCACAATCTCCTCATCCCTCACTGTGAACGTATCCTTCTCACTGTCCTGTGTGTATCACCAGTCCTCAGAATCTCCTCATCCCTCACTGTGAATGTGTCCATCTCCCTGTCCCGTGTGTATCAGCCTGTCCTCACATTCTCCTCATCCCTCACTGTGAATGTGTTCATCTCACTATCCGGTGTGTATCACCCTGTTCTCACAAGCTCCTCATCCCTCACTGTGAACGTGTCCATCTCACTGTCCGGTGTGTATCACCCTGTGCTCACAATCACCTCATCCCCCACTGTGAACGTGTCCATCTCACTGTCCGGTGTGTATCACCCTGTCCTCACAATTTCCTCATCCCGCACTGTGAAAGTGTCCATCTCACTGTCCGGTGTGTATCACCCTGTCCTCAAAATTTCCTCATCCCTCACTGTGAACGTGTCCATCTCACTGTCCGTTGTGTATCACCCTGTGCTCACAATCACCTCATCCCCCACTGTGAACATGTCCATCTCACTGTCCCGTGTGTATCACCCTGTCCTCACAATCTCCTCATCCCTCACTGTGAAAGTGTTCATCTCACTATCCAGTGTGTATCACCCGGTCCTCACAATCTCCTCATCCCTCACTCTGAACGTATCCATCTCACTGTCCAGTGTGTATCACACTTTCAACACAATCTCCTCATCCCTCACTGTGAATGTGTCCATCTCACTGTCCCGTGAGTATCACCCTTTCCTCACAATCTCCTCATCCCTCACTGTGAACGTGTCCATCTCACTGTCCGGTGTGTATCACCTTGTCCTCACAACCTCCTCATCCCTCACTGTGAACGTGTCCATCTCACTGTCCGGTGTGTGTCACCCTGTCTTCACAATCTCCTCATCCCTCACTGTGAACGTGTCCATCTCACTGTCGGGTGTGTGTAACCCTGTCTTCAGAATCTCCTCATCCTTCACGGTGAACGTGTCCATCTCACTGTCCAGTGTCTAACACCCTGTCCTCACAATCTCCTCATCCCTCACTGTGAACGTGTCCATCGCACTGTCCCGTGTGTAACACCCTGTCCTCACAATGTCCTCATCACTCACTGTGAACGTGTCCATCTCACTGTCCGGTATGTATCACCCTGTCCTCACAATGTCCTCATCCATCACTGTAAACGTGACAATCTCACTGTCCGGTATGTATCACCCTGTCCTCACAATGTCCTCATCCATCACTGTGAACGTGTCCATCTCACTGTCCGGTATGTATCACCCTGTCCTCACAATCTCCTCATCCCTCACTGTGAACGTGTCCATCTCACTTTCCGGTGAGTAGCACCCTGTCCTCTCAATCTCCTCATCCCTCACTGTGAACGTGTCCACCTCACTGTCTGGTGTGTATCACCCTGTTCTCACAATTTCCTCATCACTCACTGTGAACGTGTCCACCTCACTGTCTGGTGTGTATCACCCTGTCCTCACAATCTCCTCATCCCTCACTGTGATGGTGACCCATCTTACTGTTCGTTGTTTATCACCCTGTCATCCCAATCTCCTCATCCCTCACTGTGAACGTGTCCATCTCACTGTCCGGTGTGTATCACCCTGTCCTCACAATCTCCTCATCACTCACTGTGAAAGTGTTCATCTCACTGTCCGGTGTGTATCACCCTGTCCTCACAATCTCCTCATTCCTCACTGTGAACGTGTCCATCGCACTGTCCGGTGTGTATCACCCTGTCCTCACAATCTCCTCATCCCTCACTGTGAACGTATCCTTCTCACTGTCCTGTGTGTATCACCCTGTGCTCACAATTACCTCATCCCTCACTGTGAATGTGTTCATCTCACTGTCCGGTGTGTATCACCCTGTCCTCACAATTTCCTCATCCCGCACTGTGAAAGTGTCCATCTCACTGTCCGGTGTGTATCACCCTGTCCTCACAATTTCCTCATCCCTCACTGTGAACATGTCCATCTCACTGTCCCGTGTGTATCAGCCTGTCCTCACAATCTCCGCATCCCTCACTGTGAACGTGTCCATCTCACTATCCAGTGTGTATCACCCTGTCCTCACAATCTCCTCATCCCTCACTGTGAATGTGTCCATCTCATTGTCCGGTGTGTATCACACTTTCAACACAATCTCCTCATCCATCACTGTGAACGTGTCCATCTCACTGTCCGGTGTGTATCACCCTTTCCTCACAATCTCCTCATCCCTCACTGTGAACGTGTCCATCTCACTGTCCGGTATGTATCACCTTGTCCTCACAATCTCCTCATCCCTCACTGTGAACGTGTCCATCTCACTAACCGGTGTGTAGCACCTTGTCCTCACAACCTCCTCATCCCTCACTGTGAACGTGTCCATCTCACTGTCCGGTGTGTGTCACCCTGTCTTCACAATCTCCTCATCCCTCACTGTGAACGTATCCATCTCACTGTCGGGTGTGTGTAACCCTGTCTTCAGAATCTCCTCATCCTTCACGGTGAACGTGTCCATCTCACTGTCCAGTGTCTAACACCCTGTCCTCACAATCTCCTCATCCCTCACTGTGAACGTGTCCATCGCACTGTCCCGTGTGTATCACCCTGTCCTCACAATCTCCTCATCACTCACTGTGAACGTGAAAATCTCACTGTCCTGTGTGTATCACCCTGTCCTCACAATCACCTCATCCTTCACTGTGAACGTGTCCATCTCACTGTCCGGTGTGTATCACCTTGTCCTCACAATCTCCTCCTCCCTCACAGTGAACGTGTCCATCTCACTGTCCGGTGTGTATCACCCTGTCCTCACAATCACCTCATCCCTCACTGTGAACGTGTCCATCTCACTGTCCCGTGTGTATCACCCTGTCCTCACAATCTCCTCATCCCTCACTGTGAACGTGTCCATCTCACTGTCCTGTGTGTATCACCCTGTCCTCACAATCTCCTCATCCCTCACTGTGAACGTGTCCATCTCACTGTCCGGTGTGTATCACCCTGTCCTCACAATCTCCTCATCCCTCACTGTGAACGTGTTCTTCTCACTGTCCGGTGTGTATCACCCTGTCCTCACAATCTCCTCATCCCTCACTGTGAACGTGTTCTTCTCACTGTCCGGTGTGTATCACCCTGTCCTCACAATCTCCTCATCCCTCACTGTGAACGTGTTCATCTCACTGTCCGGTGTGTATCACCTTGTCCTCACAATCTCCTCATCCCTCACTGTGAACGTGTTTTTCTCACTGTCCGGTGTGTATCACCCTGTCCTCACAATCTCCTCATCCCTCACTGTGAACGTGACAATCTCACTGTCCTGTGTGTATCACCCTGTCCTCACAATCACCTCATCCTTCACTGTGAACGTGTCCATCTCACTGTCCGTTGTGTATCACCCTGTCCTCACAATCTCCTCATCCCTCACTGTGAACGTGTCCATCTCACTGTCCGGTGTCTATCACACTATCCTCACAATCTCCTCATCCCTCCAGTGCACGTGTCCATTTCACTGTCCCGTGTGTATAACCCTGTCCTCACAATCTCCTCATCCTTCACGGTGAACGTGTCCATCTCACTGTCCGGTGTGTGTCACCCTGTCTTCACAATCTCCTCATCCTTCACGGTGAACGTGTCCATCTCACTATCCAGTGTCTAACACCCTGTCCTCACAATCTCCTCATCCCTCACTGTAAACGTTTCCATCTCACTGTCCGGTATGTATCACCCTGTCCTCACAATCTCCTCATCCCTCACTGTGAACGTGTCCATCTAACTTTCCGGTGAGTATCACCCTGTCCTCTCAATCTCCTCATCCCTCACTGTGAACGTGTCCACCTCACTGTCTGGTGTGTATCACCCTGTCGTCACAATTTCCTCATCACTCACTGTGAATGTGTCCATCTCACTTTCCGGTGTGTATCACCCGGTTCTCACAATTTCCTCATCCCTCACTGTGAACGTGTCCATCTCACTGTCCGTTGTGTATCACCCTGTGCTCACAATCACCTCATCCCCCACTGTGAACATGTCCATCTCACTGTCCCGTGTGTATCACCCTGTCCTCACAATCTCCTCATCCCTCACTGTGAAAGTGTTCATCTCACTATCCAGTGTGTATCACCCGGTCCTCACAATCTCCTCATCCCTCACTCTGAACGTATCCATCTCACTGTCCAGTGTGTATCACACTTTCAACACAATCTCCTCATCCCTCACTGTGAATGTGTCCATCTCACTGTCCCGTGAGTATCACCCTTTCCTCACAATCTCCTCATCCCTCACTGTGAACGTGTCCATCTCACTGTCCGGTGTGTATCACCTTGTCCTCACAACCTCCTCATCCCTCACTGTGAACGTGTCCATCTCACTGTCCGGTGTGTGTCACCCTGTCTTCACAATCTCCTCATCCCTCACTGTGAACGTGTCCATCTCACTGTCGGGTGTGTGTAACCCTGTCTTCAGAATCTCCTCATCCCTCACTGTGAACGTGTCCATCTCACTGTCCGTTGTGTATCACCCTGTGCTCACAATCACCTCATCCCCCACTGTGAACATGTCCATCTCACTGTCCCGTGTGTATCACCCTGTCCTCACAATCTCCTCATCCCTCACTGTGAAAGTGTTCATCTCACTATCCAGTGTGTATCACCCGGTCCTCACAATCTCCTCATCCCTCACTCTGAACGTATCCATCTCACTGTCCAGTGTGTATCACACTTTCAACACAATCTCCTCATCCCTCACTGTGAATGTGTCCATCTCACTGTCCCGTGAGTATCACCCTTTCCTCACAATCTCCTCATCCCTCACTGTGAACGTGTCCATCTCACTGTCCGGTGTGTATCACCTTGTCCTCACAACCTCCTCATCCCTCACTGTGAACGTGTCCATCTCACTGTCCGGTGTGTGTCACCCTGTCTTCACAATCTCCTCATCCCTCACTGTGAACGTGTCCATCTCACTGTCGGGTGTGTGTAACCCTGTCTTCAGAATCTCCTCATCCTTCACGGTGAACGTGTCCATCTCACTGTCCAGTGTCT
Organism: Hemitrygon akajei; assembly: GCF_048418815.1. Classification (NCBI taxonomy): domain Eukaryota; kingdom Metazoa; phylum Chordata; class Chondrichthyes; order Myliobatiformes; family Dasyatidae; genus Hemitrygon; species Hemitrygon akajei. Next base: position 1,030,420 of record NC_133130.1, read on the forward strand.
AACACCCTGTCCTCACAATCTCCTCATCCCTCACTGTGAACGTGTCCATCGCACTGTCCCGTGTGTAACACCCTGTCCTCACAATGTCCTCATCACTCACTGTGAACGTGTCCATCTCACTGTCCGGTATGTATCACCCTGTCCTCACAATGTCCTCATCCATCACTGTAAACGTGACAATCTCACTGTCCGGTATGTATCACCCTGTCCTCACAATGTCCTCATCCATCACTGTGAACGTGTCCATCTCACTGTCCGGTATGTATCACCCTGTCCTCACAATCTCCTCATCCCTCACTGTGAACGTGTCCATCTCACTTTCCGGTGAGTATCACCCTGTCCTCTCAATCTCCTCATCCCTCACTGTGAACGTGTCCACCTCACTGTCTGGTGTGTATCACCCTGTTCTCACAATTTCCTCATCACTCACTGTGAACGTGTCCATCTCACTGTCCGGTGAGTATCACCCTGTCCTCACAATCTCCTCATCCCTCACTGTGATGGTGACCCATCTTACTGTTCGTTGTTTATCACCCTGTCATCCCAATCTCCTCATCCCTCACTGTGAACGTGTCCATCTCACTGTCCGGTGTGTATCACCCTGTCCTCACAATCTCCTCATCACTCACTGTGAAAGTGTTCATCTCACTGTCCGGTGTGTATCACCCTGTCCTCACAATCTCCTCATTCCTCACTGTGAACGTGTCCATCGCACTGTCCGGTGTGTATCACCCTGTCCTCACAATCTCCTCATCCCTCACTGTGAACGTATCCTTCTCACTGTCCTGTGTGTATCACCCTGTGCTCACAATTACCTCATCCCTCACTGTGAATGTGTTCATCTCACTGTCCGGTGTGTATCACCCTGTCCTCACAATTTCCTCATCCCGCACTGTGAAAGTGTCCATCTCACTGTCCGGTGTGTATCACCCTGTCCTCACAATTTCCTCATCCCTCACTGTGAACATGTCCATCTCACTGTCCCGTGTGTATCAGCCTGTCCTCACAATCTCCGCATCCCTCACTGTGAACGTGTCCATCTCACTATCCAGTGTGTATCACCCTGTCCTCACAATCTCCTCATCCCTCACTGTGAATGTGTCCATCTCATTGTCCGGTGTGTATCACACTTTCAACACAATCTCCTCATCCATCACTGTGAACGTGTCCATCTCACTGTCCGGTGTGTATCACCCTTTCCTCACAATCTCCTCATCCCTCACTGTGAACGTGTCCATCTCACTGTCCGGTATGTATCACCTTGTCCTCACAATCTCCTCATCCCTCACTGTGAACGTGTCCATCTCACTAACCGGTGTGTAGCACCTTGTCCTCACAACCTCCTCATCCCTCACTGTGAACGTGTCCATCTCACTGTCCGGTGTGTGTCACCCTGTCTTCACAATCTCCTCATCCCTCACTGTGAACGTATCCATCTCACTGTCGGGTGTGTGTAACCCTGTCTTCAGAATCTCCTCATCCTTCACGGTGAACGTGTCCATCTCACTGTCCAGTGTCTAACACCCTGTCCTCACAATCTCCTCATCCCTCACTGTGAACGTGTCCATCGCACTGTCCCGTGTGTATCACCCTGTCCTCACAATCTCCTCATCACTCACTGTGAACGTGAAAATCTCACTGTCCTGTGTGTATCACCCTGTCCTCACAATCACCTCATCCTTCACTGTGAACGTGTCCATCTCACTGTCCGGTGTGTATCACCTTGTCCTCACAATCTCCTCCTCCCTCACAGTGAACGTGTCCATCTCACTGTCCGGTGTGTATCACCCTGTCCTCACAATCACCTCATCCCTCACTGTGAACGTGTCCATCTCACTGTCCCGTGTGTATCACCCTGTCCTCACAATCTCCTCATCCCTCACTGTGAACGTGTCCATCTCACTGTCCTGTGTGTATCACCCTGTCCTCACAATCTCCTCATCCCTCACTGTGAACGTGTCCATCTCACTGTCCGGTGTGTATCACCCTGTCCTCACAATCTCCTCATCCCTCACTGTGAACGTGTTCTTCTCACTGTCCGGTGTGTATCACCCTGTCCTCACAATCTCCTCATCCCTCACTGTGAACGTGTTCTTCTCACTGTCCGGTGTGTATCACCCTGTCCTCACAATCTCCTCATCCCTCACTGTGAACGTGTTCATCTCACTGTCCGGTGTGTATCACCTTGTCCTCACAATCTCCTCATCCCTCACTGTGAACGTGTTTTTCTCACTGTCCGGTGTGTATCACCCTGTCCTCACAATCTCCTCATCCCTCACTGTGAACGTGACAATCTCACTGTCCTGTGTGTATCACCCTGTCCTCACAATCACCTCATCCTTCACTGTGAACGTGTCCATCTCACTGTCCGTTGTGTATCACCCTGTCCTCACAATCTCCTCATCCCTCACTGTGAACGTGTCCATCTCACTGTCCGGTGTCTATCACACTATCCTCACAATCTCCTCATCCCTCCAGTGCACGTGTCCATTTCACTGTCCCGTGTGTATAACCCTGTCCTCACAATCTCCTCATCCTTCACGGTGAACGTGTCCATCTCACTGTCCGGTGTGTGTCACCCTGTCTTCACAATCTCCTCATCCTTCACGGTGAACGTGTCCATCTCACTATCCAGTGTCTAACACCCTGTCCTCACAATCTCCTCATCCCTCACTGTAAACGTTTCCATCTCACTGTCCGGTATGTATCACCCTGTCCTCACAATCTCCTCATCCCTCACTGTGAACGTGTCCATCTAACTTTCCGGTGAGTATCACCCTGTCCTCTCAATCTCCTCATCCCTCACTGTGAACGTGTCCACCTCACTGTCTGGTGTGTATCACCCTGTCGTCACAATTTCCTCATCACTCACTGTGAATGTGTCCATCTCACTTTCCGGTGTGTATCACCCGGTTCTCACAATTTCCTCATCACTCACTGTGAACGTGTCCATCTCACTGTCCGGTGAGTATCACCCTGTCCTCACAATCTCCTCATCCCTCACTGTGATGGTGACCCATCTTACTGTTCTGTGTTTATCACCCTGTCATCCCAATCTCCTCATCCCTCACTGTGAACGTGTCAATCTCACTGTCCGGTGTGTATCACCCTGTCCTCACAATCTCCTCATCCCTCACTGTGAAAGTGTTCATCTCACTGTCCGGTGTGTATCACCCTGTCCTCACAATGTCCTCATCCCTCACTGTGAACGTGTCCATCGCACTGTCCGGTGTGTATCACCCTGTCCTCACAATCTCCTCATCCCTCACTGTGAACGTATCCTTCTCACTGTCCGGTGTCTATCACACTATCCTCACAATCTCCTCATCCCTCCAGTGCACGTGTCCATTTCACTGTCCCGTGTGTATAACCCTGTCCTCACAATCTCCTCATCCTTCACGGTGAACGTGTCCATCTCACTGTCCGGTGTGTGTCACCCTGTCTTCACAATCTCCTCATCCTTCACGGTGAACGTGTCCATCTCACTATCCAGTGTCTAACACCCTGTCCTCACAATCTCCTCATCCCTCACTGTAAACGTTTCCATCTCACTGTCCGGTATGTATCACCCTGTCCTCACAATCTCCTCATCCCTCACTGTGAACGTGTCCATCTAACTTTCCGGTGAGTATCACCCTGTCCTCTCAATCTCCTCATCCCTCACTGTGAACGTGTCCACCTCACTGTCTGGTGTGTATCACCCTGTCGTCACAATTTCCTCATCACTCACTGTGAATGTGTCCATCTCACTTTCCGGTGTGTATCACCCGGTTCTCACAATTTCCTCATCACTCACTGTGAACGTGTCCATCTCACTGTCCGGTGAGTATCACCCTGTCCTCACAATCTCCTCATCCCTCACTGTGATGGTGACCCATCTTACTGTTCTGTGTTTATCACCCTGTCATCCCAATCTCCTCATCCCTCACTGTGAACGTGTCAATCTCACTGTCCGGTGTGTATCACCCTGTCCTCACAATCTCCTCATCCCTCACTGTGAACGTGTTCATCTCACTGTCCGGTGTGTATCACCTTGTCCTCACAATCTCCTCATCCCTCACTGTGAACGTGTTTTTCTCACTGTCCGGTGTGTATCACCCTGTCCTCACAATCTCCTCATCCCTCACTGTGAACGTGACAATCTCACTGTCCTGTGTGTATCACCCTGTCCTCACAATCACCTCATCCTTCACTGTGAACGTGTCCATCTCACTGTCCGTTGTGTATCACCCTGTCCTCACAATCTCCTCATCCCTCACTGTGAACGTGTCCATCTCACTGTCCGGTGTCTATCACACTATCCTCACAATCTCCTCATCCCTCCAGTGCACGTGTCCATTTCACTGTCCCGTGTGTATAACCCTGTCCTCACAATCTCCTCATCCTTCACGGTGAACGTGTCCATCTCACTGTCCGGTGTGTGTCACCCTGTCTTCACAATCTCCTCATCCTTCACGGTGAACGTGTCCATCTCACTATCCAGTGTCTAACACCCTGTCCTCACAATCTCCTCATCCCTCACTGTAAACGTTTCCATCTCACTGTCCGGTATGTATCACCCTGTCCTCACAATCTCCTCATCCCTCACTGTGAACGTGTCCATCTAACTTTCCGGTGAGTATCACCCTGTCCTCTCAATCTCCTCATCCCTCACTGTGAACGTGTCCACCTCACTGTCTGGTGTGTATCACCCTGTCGTCACAATTTCCTCATCACTCACTGTGAATGTGTCCATCTCACTTTCCGGTGTGTATCACCCGGTTCTCACAATTTCCTCATCACTCACTGTGAACGTGTCCATCTCACTGTCCGGTGAGTATCACCCTGTCCTCACAATCTCCTCATCCCTCACTGTGATGGTGACCCATCTTACTGTTCTGTGTTTATCACCCTGTCATCCCAATCTCCTCATCCCTCACTGTGAACGTGTCAATCTCACTGTCCGGTGTGTATCACCCTGTCCTCACAATCTCCTCATCCCTCACTGTGAAAGTGTTCATCTCACTGTCCGGTGTGTATCACCCTGTCCTCACAATGTCCTCATCCCTCACTGTGAACGTGTCCATCGCACTGTCCGGTGTGTATCACCCTGTCCTCACAATCTCCTCATCCCTCACTGTGAACGTATCCTTCTCACTGTCCGGTGTCTATCACACTATCCTCACAATCTCCTCATCCCTCCAGTGCACGTGTCCATTTCACTGTCCCGTGTGTATAACCCTGTCCTCACAATCTCCTCATCCTTCACGGTGAACGTGTCCATCTCACTGTCCGGTGTGTGTCACCCTGTCTTCACAATCTCCTCATCCTTCACGGTGAACGTGTCCATCTCACTATCCAGTGTCTAACACCCTGTCCTCACAATCTCCTCATCCCTCACTGTAAACGTTTCCATCTCACTGTCCGGTATGTATCACCCTGTCCTCACAATCTCCTCATCCCTCACTGTGAACGTGTCCATCTAACTTTCCGGTGAGTATCACCCTGTCCTCTCAATCTCCTCATCCCTCACTGTGAACGTGTCCACCTCACTGTCTGGTGTGTATCACCCTGTCGTCACAATTTCCTCATCACTCACTGTGAATGTGTCCATCTCACTTTCCGGTGTGTATCACCCGGTTCTCACAATTTCCTCATCACTCACTGTGAACGTGTCCATCTCACTGTCCGGTGAGTATCACCCTGTCCTCACAATCTCCTCATCCCTCACTGTGATGGTGACCCATCTTACTGTTCTGTGTTTATCACCCTGTCATCCCAATCTCCTCATCCCTCACTGTGAACGTGTCAATCTCACTGTCCGGTGTGTATCACCCTGTCCTCACAATCTCCTCATCCCTCACTGTGAAAGTGTTCATCTCACTGTCCGGTGTGTATCACCCTGTCCTCACAATGTCCTCATCCCTCACTGTGAACGTGTCCATCGCACTGTCCGGTGTGTATCACCCTGTCCTCACAATCTCCTCATCCCTCACTGTGAACGTATCCTTCTCACTGTCCTGTGTGTATCACCCTGTCCTCACAATCTCCTCATCCCTCACTGTGAATGTGTCCATCTCCCTGTCCCGTGTGTATCAGCCTGTCCTCACATTCTCCTCATCCCTCACTGTGAATGTGTTCATCTCACTATCCGGTGTGTATCACCCTGTTCTCACAAACTCCTCATCCCTCACTGTGAACGTGTCCATCTCACTGTCCGGTGTGTATCACCCTGTGCTCACAATCACCTCATCCCCCACTGTGAACGTGTCCATCTCACTGTCCGGTGTGTATCACCCTTTCCTCACAATCTCCTCATCCCTCACTGTGAACGTGTCCATCTCACTGTCCGGTGTGTATCACCTTGTCCTCACAACCTCCTCATCCCTCACTGTGAACGTGTCCATCTCACTGTCCGGTGTGTGTCACCCTGTCTTCACAATCTCCTCTTCCCTCACGGTGAACGTGTCAATCTCACTGCCCGGTGTGTATCACCCTGTCCTCACAATCTCCTCATCCCTCACTGTGAAAGTGTTCATCTCACTGTCCGGTGTGTATCACCCTGTCCTCACAATGTCCTCATCCCTCACTGTGAACGTGTCCATCGCACTGTCCGGTGTGTATCACCCTGTCCTCACAATCTCCTCATCCCTCACTGTGAACGTGTCCATCTCACTGTCCGGTGTGTATCACCCTGTGCTCACAATCACCTCATCCCTCACTGTGAATGTGTTCATCTCACTATCCGGTGTGTATCACCCTGTTCTCACAAACTCCTCATCCCTCACTGTGAACGTGTCCATCTCACTCTCCCGTGTGTATCACCCTGTCCTCACAATCTCCTCATCCCTCACTGTGAATGTGTCCATCTCCCTGTCCCGTGTGTATCAGCCTGTCCTCACATTCTCCTCATCCCTCACTGTGAATGTGTTCATCTCACTATCCGGTGTGTATCACCCTGTTCTCACAAACTCCTCATCCCTCACTGTGAACGTGTCCATCTCACTGTCCGGTGTGTATCACCCTGTGCTCACAATCACCTCTTCCCCCACTGTGAACGTGTCCATCTCACTGTCCGGTGTGTATCACCCTGTCCTCACAATTTCCTCATCCCGCACTCTGAAAGTGTCCATCTCACTGTCCGGTGTGTATCACCCTGTCCTCACAATCTCCTCATCCCTCACTGTGAAAGAGTTCATCTCACTATCCAGTGTGTATCACCCGGTCCTCACAATCTCCTCATCCCTCACTCTGAACGAATCCATCTCACTGTCCAGTGTGTATCACCCTTTCCTCACAATCTCCTCATCCCTCACTGTGAACGTGTCCATCTCACTGTCCGGTGTGTATCACCTTGTCCTCACAACCTCCTCATCCCTCACTGTGAACGTGTCCATCTCACTGTCCGGTGTGTGTCACCCTGTCTTCACAATCTCCTCATCCCTCACGGTGAACGTGTCAATCTCACTGCCCGGTGTGTATCACCCTGTCCTCACAATCTCCTCATCCCTCACTGTGAAAGTGTTCATCTCACTGTCCGGTGTGTAACACCCCGTCCTCACAATCTCCTCATCCCTCACTGTGAACGTGGCCATCGCACTGTCCGGTGTGTATCACCCTGTCCTCACAATCTCCTCATCCCTCACTGTGAACGTGTCCATCTCACTGTCCGGTGTGTATCACCCTGTGCTCACAATCACCTCGTCCCTCACTGTGAATGTGTTCATCTCACTATCCGGTGTGTATCACCCTGTTCTCACAAACTCCTCATCCCTCACTGTGAACGTGTCCATCTCACTCTCCCGTGTGTATCACCCTGTCCTCACATTCTCCTCATCCCTCACTGTGAACGTGTCCATCTCACTGTCCGGTGTGTATCACCCTGTCCTCACATTCTCCTCATCCCTCACTGTGAACATGTCCATCTCACTATCCAGTGTGTATCACCCGGTCCTCACAATCTCCTCATCCCTCACTGTGAAAGTGTTCATCTCACTATCCAGTGTGTATCACCCGGTCCTCACAATCTCCTCATCCCTCACTCTGAACGTATCCATCTCACTGTCCAGTGTGTATCACCCTGTCCTCACAATCTCCTCATCCGTCACTGTGAACGTGTCCATCTCACTGTCCGGTGTGTATCACCCTGTCCTCACAATCTCCTCATCCCTCACTGTGAACATGTCCATCTCACTGTCCGGTGTGTATCACCCTGTCCTCACAATCTCCTCATCCCTCACTGTGAACGTGTCCATCTCACTGTCCGGTATGTATCACCTTGTCCTCACAATCTCCTCATCCCTCACTGTGAACGTGTCCATCTCACTAACCGGTGTGTAGCACCTTGTCCTCACAACCTCCTCATCCCTCACTGTGAACGTGTCCATCTCACTGTCCGATGTGTGTCACCCTGTCTTCACAATCTCCTATTCCCTCACTGTGAACGTGTCCATCTCACTGTCGGGTGTGTGTAACCCTGTCTTCAGAATCTCCTCATCCGTCACGGTGAACGTGTGCATCTCACTGTCCAGTGTCTAACACCCTGTCCTCACAATCTCCTCATCCCTCACTGTGAACGTGTCCATCGCACTGTCCCGTGTGTATCACCCTGTTCTCACAATCTCCTCATCCCTCACTGTGAACGTGTTCTTCTCACTGTCCGGTGTGTATCACCCTGTCCTCACAATCTCCTCATCCCTCACTGTGAACGTGTTCTTCTCACTGTCCGGTGTGTATCACCCTGTCCTCACAATCTCCTCATCCCTCACTGTGAACGTGTTCATCTCACTGTCCGGTGTGTATCACCTTGTCCTCACAATCTCCTCATCCCTCACTGTGAACGTGTTTTTCTCACTGTCCGGTGTGTATCACCCTGTCCTCACAATCTCCTCATCCCTCACTGTGAACGTGACAATCTCACTGTCCTGTGTGTATCACCCTGTCCTCACAATCACCTCATCCTTCACTGTGAACGTGTCCATCTCACTGTCCGTTGTGTATCACCCTGTCCTCACAATCTCCTCATCCCTCACTGTGAACGTGTCCATCTCACTGTCCGGTGTCTATCACACTATCCTCACAATCTCCTCATCCCTCCAGTGCACGTGTCCATTTCACTGTCCCGTGTGTATAACCCTGTCCTCACAATCTCCTCATCCTTCACGGTGAACGTGTCCATCTCACTGTCCGGTGTGTGTCACCCTGTCTTCACAATCTCCTCATCCTTCACGGTGAACGTGTCCATCTCACTATCCAGTGTCTAACACCCTGTCCTCACAATCTCCTCATCCCTCACTGTAAACGTTTCCATCTCACTGTCCGGTATGTATCACCCTGTCCTCACAATCTCCTCATCCCTCACTGTGAACGTGTCCATCTAACTTTCCGGTGAGTATCACCCTGTCCTCTCAATCTCCTCATCCCTCACTGTGAACGTGTCCACCTCACTGTCTGGTGTGTATCACCCTGTCGTCACAATTTCCTCATCACTCACTGTGAATGTGTCCATCTCACTTTCCGGTGTGTATCACCCGGTTCTCACAATTTCCTCATCACTCACTGTGAACGTGTCCATCTCACTGTCCGGTGAGTATCACCCTGTCCTCACAATCTCCTCATCCCTCACTGTGATGGTGACCCATCTTACTGTTCTGTGTTTATCACCCTGTCATCCCAATCTCCTCATCCCTCACTGTGAACGTGTCAATCTCACTGTCCGGTGTGTATCACCCTGTCCTCACAATCTCCTCATCCCTCACTGTGAAAGTGTTCATCTCACTGTCCGGTGTGTATCACCCTGTCCTCACAATGTCCTCATCCCTCACTGTGAACGTGTCCATCGCACTGTCCGGTGTGTATCACCCTGTCCTCACAATCTCCTCATCCCTCACTGTGAACGTATCCTTCTCACTGTCCTGTGTGTATCACCCTGTCCTCACAATCTCCTCATCCCTCACTGTGAATGTGTCCATCTCCCTGTCCCGTGTGTATCAGCCTGTCCTCACATTCTCCTCATCCCTCACTGTGAATGTGTTCATCTCACTATCCGGTGTGTATCACCCTGTTCTCACAAACTCCTCATCCCTCACTGTGAACGTGTCCATCTCACTGTCCGGTGTGTATCACCCTGTGCTCACAATCACCTCATCCCCCACTGTGAACGTGTCCATCTCACTGTCCGGTGTGTATCACCCTTTCCTCACAATCTCCTCATCCCTCACTGTGAACGTGTCCATCTCACTGTCCGGTGTGTATCACCTTGTCCTCACAACCTCCTCATCCCTCACTGTGAACGTGTCCATCTCACTGTCCGGTGTGTGTCACCCTGTCTTCACAATCTCCTCATCCCTCACGGTGAACGTGTCAATCTCACTGCCCGGTGTGTATCACCCTGTCCTCACAATCTCCTCATCCCTCACTGTGAAAGTGTTCATCTCACTGTCCGGTGTGTATCACCCTGTCCTCACAATGTCCTCATCCCTCACTGTGAACGTGTCCATCGCACTGTCCGGTGTGTATCACCCTGTCCTCACAATCTCCTCATCCCTCACTGTGAACGTGTCCATCTCACTGTCCGGTGTGTATCACCCTGTGCTCACAATCACCTCATCCCTCACTGTGAATGTGTTCATCTCACTATCCGGTGTGTATCACCCTGTTCTCACAAACTCCTCATCCCTCACTGTGAACGTGTCCATCTCACTCTCCCGTGTGTATCACCCTGTCCTCACAATCTCCTCATCCCTCACTGTGAATGTGTCCATCTCCCTGTCCCGTGTGTATCAGCCTGTCCTCACATTCTCCTCATCCCTCACTGTGAATGTGTTCATCTCACTATCCGGTGTGTATCACCCTGTTCTCACAAACTCCTCATCCCTCACTGTGAACGTGTCCATCTCACTGTCCGGTGTGTATCACCCTGTGCTCACAATCACCTCTTCCCCCACTGTGAACGTGTCCATCTCACTGTCCGGTGTGTATCACCCTGTCCTCACAATTTCCTCATCCCGCACTCTGAAAGTGTCCATCTCACTGTCCGGTGTGTATCACCCTGTCCTCACAATCTCCTCATCCCTCACTCTGAACGAATCCATCTCACTGTCCAGTGTGTATCACCCTTTCCTCACAATCTCCTCATCCCTCACTGTGAACGTGTCCATCTCACTGTCCGGTGTGTATCACCTTGTCCTCACAACCTCCTCATCCCTCACTGTGAACGTGTCCATCTCACTGTCCGGTGTGTGTCACCCTGTCTTCACAATCTCCTCATCCCTCACGGTGAACGTGTCAATCTCACTGCCCGGTGTGTATCACCCTGTCCTCACAATCTCCTCATCCCTCACTGTGAAAGTGTTCATCTCACTGTCCGGTGTGTAACACCCCGTCCTCACAATCTCCTCATCCCTCACTGTGAACGTGGCCATCGCACTGTCCGGTGTGTATCACCCTGTCCTCACAATCTCCTCATCCCTCACTGTGAACGTGTCCATCTCACTGTCCGGTGTGTATCACCCTGTGCTCACAATCACCTCGTCCCTCACTGTGAATGTGTTCATCTCACTATCCGGTGTGTATCACCCTGTTCTCACAAACTCCTCATCCCTCACTGTGAACGTGTCCATCTCACTCTCCCGTGTGTATCACCCTGTCCTCACATTCTCCTCATCCCTCACTGTGAACGTGTCCATCTCACTGTCCGGTGTGTATCACCCTGTCCTCACATTCTCCTCATCCCTCACTGTGAACATGTCCATCTCACTATCCAGTGTGTATCACCCGGTCCTCACAATCTCCTCATCCCTCACTGTGAAAGTGTTCATCTCACTATCCAGTGTGTATCACCCGGTCCTCACAATCTCCTCATCCCTCACTCTGAACGTATCCATCTCACTGTCCAGTGTGTATCACCCTGTCCTCACAATCTCCTCATCCGTCACTGTGAACGTGTCCATCTCACTGTCCGGTGTGTATCACCCTGTCCTCACAATCTCCTCATCCCTCACTGTGAACATGTCCATCTCACTGTCCGGTGTGTATCACCCTGTCCTCACAATCTCCTCATCCCTCACTGTGAACGTGTCCATCTCACTGTCCGGTATGTATCACCTTGTCCTCACAATCTCCTCATCCCTCACTGTGAACGTGTCCATCTCACTAACCGGTGTGTAGCACCTTGTCCTCACAACCTCCTCATCCCTCACTGTGAACGTGTCCATCTCACTGTCCGATGTGTGTCACCCTGTCTTCACAATCTCCTATTCCCTCACTGTGAACGTGTCCATCTCACTGTCGGGTGTGTGTAACCCTGTCTTCAGAATCTCCTCATCCGTCACGGTGAACGTGTGCATCTCACTGTCCAGTGTCTAACACCCTGTCCTCACAATCTCCTCATCCCTCACTGTGAACGTGTCCATCTCACTGTCCGATGTGTATCACCCTGTCCGCACAATGTCCTCATCACTCACTGTGAACGTGTCCATCTCACTTTCCGGTGTTTATCACCCTGTCATCCCAATCTCCTCATCCCTCACTGTGAACGTATCCTTCTCACTGTCCTGTGTGTATCACCCTGTGCTCACAATCTCCTCATCCCTCACTGTGAATGTGTTCATCTCACTGTCCTGTGTGTATTACCCTGTGCTCACAATCTCCTCATCCCTCACTGTGAACATGTCCATCTCACTGTCCGATGTGTATCACCTTGTCCTCACAATCACCTCATCCTTCACTGTGAACGTGTCCATCTCACTGTCCCGTGTGTATCACCCTGTCCTCACAATCTCCTCATCCCTCACTGTGAACGTGTCCATCTCACTGTCCCGTGTCTATCACACTATCCTCACAATCTCCTCATCCCTCACAGTGCACGTGTCCATTTCACTGTCCCATGTGTATCACCCTGTCCTCACAATCTCCTCATCCCTCACTGTGAACCCGTCTATCTCACTGTCCGGTGTGTATCACCCTGTCATCCCAATCTCCTCATCCCTCACTGTGAACGAGTCCATCTCACTGTCCCGTGTGTATCACCCTGTCCTCAGAATCTCCTCATCCCTCACTGTGAACGTGTCCATCTCACTGTCCGGTGTGTATCACCTTGTCCTCACAACCTCCTCATCCCTCACTGTGAACGTGTCCATCTCACTGTCCGGTGTGTATCACCTTGTCCTCACAACCTCCTCATCCCTCACTGTGAACGTGTCCATCTCACTGTCCGGTGTGTGTCACCCTGTCTTCACAATCTCCTCATCCCTCACGGTGAACGTGTCAATCTCACTGCCCGGTGTGTATCACCCTGTCCTCACAATCTCCTCATCCCTCACTGTGAAAGTGTTCATCTCACTGTCCGGTGTGTATCACCCTGTCCTCACAATGTCCTCATCCCTCACTGTGAACGTGTCCATCGCACTGTCCGGTGTGTATCACCCTGTCCTCACAATCTCCTCATCCCTCACTGTGAACGTGTCCATCTCACTGTCCTGTGTGTATCACCCTGTGCTCACAATCACCTCATCCCTCACTGTGAATGTGTTCATCTCACTATCCGGTGTGTATCACCCTGTTCTCACAAACTCCTCATCCCTCACTGTGAACGTGTCCATCTCACTCTCCCGTGTGTATCACCCTGTCCTCACAATCTCCTCATCCCTCACTGTGAATGTGTCCATCTCCCTGTCCCGTGTGTATCAGCCTGTCCTCACATTCTCCTCATCCCTCACTGTGAACGTGTCCATCTCACTATCCGGTGTGTATCACCCTGTTCTCACAAACTCCTCATCCCTCACTGTGAACGTGTCCATCTCACTGTCCGGTGTGTATCACCCTGTGCTCACAATCACCTCATCCCCCACTGTGAACGTGTCCATCTCACTGTCCGGTGTGTATCACCCTGTCCTCACAATTTCCTCATCCCGCACTGTGAAAGTGTCCATCTCACTGTCCGGTGTGTATCACCCTGTCCTCAAAATTTCCTCATCCCTCACTGTGAACGTGACAATCTCACTGTCCGGTGTGTATCACCCTGTCCTCACAATCTCCTCATCCCTCACTGTGAAAGAGTTCATCTCACTATCCAGTGTGTATCACCCGGTCCTCACAATCTCCTCATCCCTCACTCTGAACGAATCCATCTCACTGTCCAGTGTGTATCACCCTTTCCTCACAATCTCCTCATCCCTCACTGTGAACGTGTCCATCTCACTGTCCGGTGTGTATCTCCTTGTCCTCACAACCTCCTCATCCCTCACTGTGAACGTGTCCATCTCACTGTCCGGTGTGTGTCACCCTGTCTTCACAATCTCCTCATCCCTCACGGTGAACGTGTCAATCTCACTGCCCGGTGTGTATCACCCTGTCCTCACAATCTCCTCATCCCTCACTGTGAAAGTGTTCATCTCACTGTCCGGTGTGTATCACCCTGTCCTCACAATGTCCTCATCCCTCACTGTGAACGTGTCCATCGCACTGTCCGGTGTGTATCACCCTGTCCTCACAATCTTCTCATCCCTCACTGTGAACGTGTCCATCTCACTGTCCGGTGTGTATCACCCTGTGCTCACAATCACCTCATCCCTCACTGTGAATGTGTTCATCTCACTATCCGGTGTGTATCACCCTGTTCTCACAAACTCCTCATCCCTCACTGTGAACGTGTCCATCTCACTCTCCCGTGTGTATCACCCTGTCCTCACATTCTCCTCATCCCTCACTGTGAACGTGTCCATCTCACTGTCCGGTGTGTATCACCCTGTCCTCACAATTTCCTGATCCCTCACTGTGAACTTGTCCATCTCACTGTCCGATGTGTATCACCCTGTCCGCACAATGTCCTCATCAATCACTGTGAACGTGTCCATCTCACTTTCCGGTGTTTATCACCCTGTCATCCCAATCTCCTCATCCCTCACTGTGAACGTATCCTTCTCACTGTCCTGTGTGTATCACCCTGTGCTCACAATCTCCTCATCCCTCACTGTGAACGTGTCCATCTCACTGTCCCTTGTGTATCACCCTGTCCTCACAATCTCCTCATCCCTCACTGTGAACGTGTCCATCTCACTGTCCCGTGTCTATCACACTATCCTCACAATCTCCTCATCCCTCACAGTGCACGTGTCCATTTCACTGTCCCATGTGTATCACCCTGTCCTCACAATCTCCTCATCCCTCACTGTGAACCCGTCTATCTCACTGTCCGGTGTGTATCACCCTGTCATCCCAATCTCCTCATCCCTCACTGTGAACGAGTCCATCTCACTGTCCCGTGTGTATCACCCTGTCCTCACAATCTCCTCATCCCTCACTGTGAACGTGTCCATCTCACTATCCCGTGTGAATCACCCTGTCCTCACAATCTCCTCATCCCTCACGGTGAACGAGTCTATCTCACTGTCCGGTGTGTATCACCCTGTCCTCACAATCTCCTCATCACTCACTGTGAACGTGACAATCTCACTGTCCTGTGTGTATCACCCTGTCCTCACAATCACCTCATCCTTCACTGTGAACGTGTCCATCTCACTGTCCGGTGTGTATCACCTTGTCCTCACAATCTCCTCATCCCTCACAGTGAACGTGTCCATCTCACTGTCCGGTGTGTATCACCCTGTCCTCACAATCACCTCATCCCTCACTGTGAACGTGTCCATCTCACTGTCCTGTGTGTATCACCCTGTCCTCACAATCACCTCATCCTTCACTGTGAACGTGTCCATCTCACTGTCCGGTGTGTATCACCTTGTCCTCACAATCTCCTCATCCCTCACTGTGAACGTGTTCATCTCACTGTCCGGTGTGTATCACCCTGTCCTCACAATCTCCTCATCCCTCACTGTGAACGTGTTCTTCTCACTGTCCGGTGTGTATCACCCTGTCCTCACAATCTCCTCATCCCTCACTGTGAACGTGTTCTTCTCACTGTCCGGTGTGTATCACCCTGTCCTCACAATCTCCTCATCCCTCACAGTGAACGTGACAATCTCACTGTCCTGTGTGTATCACCCTGTCCTCACAATCACCTCATTCTTCACTGTGAATGTGTCCATCTCACTGTCCGTTGTGTATCACCCTGTCCTCACAATCACCTCATCCCTCACTGTGAACGTGTCCATCTCACTGTCCTGTGTGTATCACCCTGTCCTCACAATCTCCTCATCCCTCACTGTGAACGTGTCCATCTCACTGTCCGGTGTGTATCACCCTGTCCTCACAATCTCCTCATCCCTCACTGTGAACGTGTTCTTCTCACTGTCCGGTGTGTATCACCCTGTCCTCACAATCTCCTCATCCCTCACTGTGAACGTGTTCATCTCACTGTCCGGTGTGTATCACCTTGTCCTCACAATCTCCTCATCCCTCACTGTGAACGTGTTCTTCTCACTGTCCGGTGTGTATCACCCTGTCCTCACAATCTCCTCATCCCTCACTGTGAACGTGACAATCTCACTGTCCTGTGTGTATCACCCTGTCCTCACAATCACCTCATCCTTCACTGTGAACGTGTCCATCTCACTGTCCGTTGTGTATCACCCTGTCCTCACAATCTCCTCATCCCTCACTGTGAACGTGTCCATCTCACTGTCCGGTGTCTATCACACTATCCTCACAATCTCCTCATCCCTCCAGTGCACGTGTCCATTTCACTGTCACGTGTGTATAACCCTGTCCTCACAATCTCCTCATCCCTCACTGTGAACGTGTTCATCTCACTGTCCGGTGTGTATCAACCTGTCCTCACAATCTTATCACACCACACTGTAAACCCGTCCATCTCACTGTCCGGTGTGTATCACCCTGTCCTCACAATCTCCTCATCCCTCACTGTGAACGTGACAATCTCACTGTCCTGTGTGTATCACCCTGTCCTCACAATCACCTCATCCTTCACTGTGAACGTGTCCATCTCACTGTCCGTTGTCTATCACACTATCCTCACAATCTCCTCATCCCTCCAGTGCACGTGTCCATTTCACTGTCACGTGTGTATAACCCTGTCCTCACAATCTCCTCATCCCTCACTGTGAACGTGTTCATCTCACTGTCCGGTGTGTATCAACCTGTCCTCACAATCTCCTCATCCCTCACTGTGAACGTGTCCATCTCACTGTCCGATGTGTGTCACCCTGTCTTCACAATCCCCTCATCCCTCACTGTGAACGTGTCCATCTCACTGTCCGGTGTGTGTAACCCTGTCTTCACAATCTCCTCAACGCTCACTGTGAACGTGTCCATCTCACTGTTGGTGTGTGTCACCCTGTCTTCACAATCTCCTCATCCTTCACGGTGAACGTGTCCATCTCACTGTCCAGTGTCTAACAACCTGTCCTCACAATCTCCTCATCCCTCACTGTAAACGTGTCCATCTCACTGTCCGGTATGTATCACCCTGTCCTCACAATCTCCTCATCCCTCACTGTGAACGTGTCCATCTCACTTTCCGGTGAGTATCACCCTGTCGTCACAATTTCCTCATCACTCACTGTGAATGTGTCCATCTCACTTTCCGGTGTGTATCACCCTGTTCTCACAATTTCCTCATCACTCACTGTGAACGTGTCAATCTCACTGTCCGGTGTGTATCACCCTGTCCTCACAATCTCCTCATCCCTCACTGTGAACGTGTTCTTCTCACTGTCCGGTGTGTATCACCCTGTCCTCACAATCTCCTCATCCCTCACTGTGAACGTGTTCATCTCACTGTCCGGTGTGTATCACCCTGTCCTCACAATCTCCTCATCCCTCACTGTGAACGTGTTCTTCTCACTGTCCGGTGTGTATCACCCTGTCGTCACAATCACCTCATCCCTCACTGTGAACGTGTCCATCTCACGGTCCGGTGTGTATCACCCTGTCCTCACAATGTCCTCATCCCTCACTGTGAACGTGTCCATCGCACTATCCGGTGTGTATCACCCTGTTCTCACAAACTCCTCATCCCTCACTGTGAACGTGTCCATCTCACTCTCCCGTGTGTATCACCCTGTCCTCACAATCTCCTCATCCCTCACTGTGAACGTGTCCATCTCACTGTCCGGTGTGTATCACCCTGTCCTCACAATTTCCTCATCCCGCACTATGAAAGTGTCCATCTCACTGTCCGGTGTGTATCACCCTGTCCTCAAACTTTCCTCATCCCTCACTGTGAACATGTCCATCTCACTGTCCGGTGTGTATCACCCTGTCCTCACAATCTCCTCATCACTCACTGTGAACGTGTCCATTTCACTGTCCCGTGTGTATCACCCTGCCCTCACAATCTCCTCATCCCACACTGTGAACGTGTCCATCTCACTGACCAGTGCGTATCACCCTGTCCTCACAATCTACTCATCCCTCAATGTAAACGTGTCCATCTCAATCTCCCGTGTGTATCACCCTGTCCTCACAATCTCCTCATCTCTCACTGTGAACGTGTCCATCTCACTGTCCGGTGTGTATCACCCTGTCCTCACAATCTCCTCATCTCTCACTGTGAACGTGTCCATCTCACTGTCCGGTGTGTATCACCCTGTCCTCACAATCTCCTCATCTCTCACTGTGAACGTGTCCATCTCACTGTCCGGTGTGTATCACCCTGTCCTCACAATCTCCTCATCCCTCACTGTGAACGTGTTCTTCTCACTGTCCGGTGTGTATCACCCTGTCCTCACAATCTCCTCATCCCTCACTGTGAACGTGTTCATCTCACTGTCCGGTGTGTATCACCCTGTCCTCACAATCTCCTCATCCCTCACTGTAAACGTGTTCTTCTCACTGTCCGGTGTGTATCACCCTGTCCTCACAATCTCCTCATCCCTCACTGTGAACGTGTTCTTCTCACTGTCCGGTGTGTATCACCCTGTCCTCACAATATCCTCATCCCTCACTGTGAACGTGACAATCTCACTGTCCTGTGTGTATCACCCTGTCCTCACAATCACCTCATTCTTCACTGTGAATGTGTTCATCTCACTGTCCGGTGTGTATCACCTTGTCCTCACAATCTCCTCATCCCTCACTGTGAACGTGTTCTTCTCACTGTCCGGTGTGTATCACCCTGTCCTCACAATCTCCTCATCCCTCACTGTGAACGTGACAATCTCACTGTCCTGTGTGTATCACCCTGTCCTCACAATCACCTCATCCTTCACTGTGAACGTGTCCATCTCACTTTCCGTTGTGTATCACCCTGTCCTCACAATCTCCTCATCCCTCACTGTGAACGTGTCCATCTCACTGTCCGGTGTCTATCACACTATCCTCACAATCACCTCATCCCTCCAGTGCACGTGTCCATTTCACTGTCACGTGTGTATAACCCTGTCCTCACAATCTCCTCATCCCTCACTGTGAACGTGTTCATCTCACTGTCCGGTGTGTATCAACCTGTCCTCACAATCTTATCACACCACACTGTAAACCCGTCCATCTCACTGTCCGGTGTGTATCACCCTGTCCTCACAATCTCCTCATCCCTCACTGTGAACGTGTCCATCTCACTGTCCGATGTGTGTCACCCTGTCTTCACAATCCCCTCATCCCTCACTGTGAACGTGTCCATCTCACTGTCCGGTGTGTGTAACCCTGTCTTCACAATCTCCTCAACCCTCACTGTGAACGTGTCCATCTCACTGTCCGGTGTGTATCACCCTGTCCTCACAATCTCCTCATCCCTCACTGTGAACGTGTTCATCTCACTGTCCGGTGTGTATCACCCTGTCCTCACAATCTCCTCATCCCTCACTGTGAACGTGTTCTTCTCACTGTCCGGTGTGTATCACCCTGTCCTCACAATCTCCTCATCCCTCACTGTGAACGTGTTCTTCTCACTGTCCGGTGTGTATCACCCTGTCCTCACAATCTCCTCATCCCTCACTGTGAACGTGACAATCTCACTGTCCTGTGTGTATCACCCTGTCCTCACAATCACCTCATTCTTCACTGTGAATGTGTCCATCTCACTGTCCGTTGTGTATCACCCTGTCCTCACAATCACCTCATCCCTCACTGTGAACGTGTCCATCTCACTGTCCTGTGTGTATCACCCTGTCCTCACAATCTCCTCATCCCTCACTGTGAACGTGTCCATCTCACTGTCCGGTGTGTATCACCCTGTCCTCACAATCTCCTCATCCCTCACTGTGAACGTGTTCTTCTCACTGTCCGGTGTGTATCACCCTGTCCTCACAATCTCCTCATCCCTCACTGTGAACGTGTTCATCTCACTGTCCGGTGTGTATCACCTTGTCCTCACAATCTCCTCATCCCTCACTGTGAACGTGTTCTTCTCACTGTCCGGTGTGTATCACCCTGTCCTCACAATCTCCTCATCCCTCACTGTGAACGTGACAATCTCACTGTCCTGTGTGTATCACCCTGTCCTCACAATCACCTCATCCTTCACTGTGAACGTGTCCATCTCACTGTCCGTTGTGTATCACCCTGTCCTCACAATCTCCTCATCCCTCACTGTGAACGTGTCCATCTCACTGTCCGTTGTGTATCACACTATCCTCACAATCTCCTCATCCCTCCAGTGCACGTGTCCATTTCACTGTCACGTGTGTATAACCCTGTCCTCACAATCTCCTCATCCCTCACTGTGAACGTGTTCATCTCACTGTCCGGTGTGTATCAACCTGTCCTCACAATCTTATCACACCACACTGTAAACCCGTCCATCTCACTGTCCGGTGTGTATCACCCTGTCCTCACAATCTCCTCATCCCTCACTGTGAACGTGTCCATCTCACTGTCCGATGTGTGTCACCCTGTCTTCACAATCCCCTCATCCCTCACTGTGAACGTGTCCATCTCACTGTCCGGTGTGTGTAACCCTGTCTTCACAGTCTCCTCAACCCTCACTGTGAACGTGTCCATCTCACTGTCCGGTGTGTGTCACCCTGTCTTCACAATCTCCTCATCCTTCACGGTGAACGTGTCCATCTCACTGTCCAGTGTCTAACAACCTGTCCTCACAATCTCCTCATCCCTCACTGTAAACGTGTCCATCTCACTGTCCGGTATGTATCACCCTGTCCTCACAATCTCCTCATCCCTCACTGTGAACGTGTCCATCTCACTTTCCGGTGAGTATCACCCTGTCCTCTCAATCTCCTCATCCCTCACTGTGAACGTGTCCACCTCACTGTCTGGTGTGTATCACCCTGTCGTCACAATTTCCTCATCCCTCACAGTGAACGTGTCCATCTCACTGTCCGGTGTGTATCACCCTGTCCTCACAATCACCTCATCCCTCACTGTGAACGTGTCCATCTCACTGTCCTGTGTGTATCACCCTGTCCTCACAATCACCTCATCCTTCACTGTGAACGTGTCCATCTCACTGTCCGGTGTGTATCACCTTGTCCTCACAATCTCCTCATCCCTCACTGTGAACGTGTTCATCTCACTGTCCGGTGTGTATCACCCTGTCCTCACAATCTCCTCATCCCTCACTGTGAACGTGTTCTTCTCACTGTCCGGTGTGTATCACCCTGTCCTCACAATCTCCTCATCCCTCACTGTGAACGTGTTCTTCTCACTGTCCGGTGTGTATCACCCTGTCCTCACAATCTCCTCATCCCTCACTGTGAACGTGACAATCTCACTGTCCTGTGTGTATCACCCTGTCCTCACAATCACCTCATTCTTCACTGTGAATGTGTCCATCTCACTGTCCGTTGTGTATCACCCTGTCCTCACAATCACCTCATCCCTCACTGTGAACGTGTCCATCTCACTGTCCTGTGTGTATCACCCTGTCCTCACAATCTCCTCATCCCTCACTGTGAACGTGTCCATCTCACTGTCCGGTGTGTATCACCCTGTCCTCACAATCTCCTCATCCCTCACTGTGAACGTGTTCTTCTCACTGTCCGGTGTGTATCACCCTGTCCTCACAATCTCCTCATCCCTCACTGTGAACGTGTTCATCTCACTGTCCGGTGTGTATCACCTTGTCCTCACAATCTCCTCATCCCTCACTGTGAACGTGTTCTTCTCACTGTCCGGTGTGTATCACCCTGTCCTCACAATCTCCTCATCCCTCACTGTGAACGTGACAATCTCACTGTCCTGTGTGTATCACCCTGTCCTCACAATCACCTCATCCTTCACTGTGAACGTGTCCATCTCACTGTCCGTTGTGTATCACCCTGTCCTCACAATCTCCTCATCCCTCACTGTGAACGTGTCCATCTCACTGTCCGGTGTCTATCACACTATCCTCACAATCTCCTCATCCCTCCAGTGCACGTGTCCATTTCACTGTCACGTGTGTATAACCCTGTCCTCACAATCTCCTCATCCCTCACTGTGAACGTGTTCATCTCACTGTCCGGTGTGTATCAACCTGTCCTCACAATCTTATCACACCACACTGTAAACCCGTCCATCTCACTGTCCGGTGTGTATCACCCTGTCCTCACAATCTCCTCATCCCTCACTGTGAACGTGTCCATCTCACTGTCCGATGTGTGTCACCCTGTCTTCACAATCCCCTCATCCCTCACTGTGAACGTGTCCATCTCACTGTCCGGTGTGTGTAACCCTGTCTTCACAATCTACTCAACGCTCACTGTGAACGTGTCCATCTCACTGTTGGTGTGTGTCACCCTGTCTTCACAATCTCCTCATCCTTCACGGTGAACGTGTCCATCTCACTGTCCAGTGTCTAACAACCTGTCCTCACAATCTCCTCATCCCTCACTGTAAACGTGTCCATCTCACTGTCCGGTATGTATCACCCTGTCCTCACAATCTCCTCATCCCTCACTGTGAACGTGTCCATCTCACTTTCCGGTGAGTATCACCCTGTCGTCACAATTTCCTCATCACTCACTGTGAATGTGTCCATCTCACTTTCCGGTGTGTATCACCCTGTTCTCACAATTTCCTCATCACTCACTGTGAACGTGTCAATCTCACTGTCCGGTGTGTATCACCCTGTCCTCACAATCTCCTCATCCCTCACTGTGAACGTGTTCTTCTCACTGTCCAGTGTGTATCACCCTGTCCTCACAATCTCCTCATCCCTCACTGTGAACGTGTTCATCTCACTGTCCGGTGTGTATCACCCTGTCCTCACAATCTCCTCATCCCTCACTGTGAACGTGTTCTTCTCACTGTCCGGTGTGTATCACCCTGTCGTCACAATCACCTCATCCCTCACTGTGAACGTGTCCATCTCACGGTCCGGTGTGTATCACCCTGTCCTCACAATGTCCTCATCCCTCACTGTGAACGTGTCCATCGCACTATCCGGTGTGTATCACCCTGTTCTCACAAACTCCTCATCCCTCACTGTGAACGTGTCCATCTCACTCTCCCGTGTGTATCACCCTGTCCTCACAATCTCCTCATCCCTCACTGTGAACGTGTCCATCTCACTGTCCGGTGTGTATCACCCTGTCCTCACAATTTCCTCATCCCGCACTATGAAAGTGTCCATCTCACTGTCCGGTGTGTATCACCCTGTCCTCAAAATTTCCTCATCCCTCACTGTGAACATGTCCATCTCACTGTCCGGTGTGTATCACCCTGTCCTCACAATCTCCTCATCACTCACTGTGAACGTGTCCATTTCACTGTCCCGTGTGTATCACCCTGCCCTCACAATCTCCTCATCCCACACTGTGAACGTGTCCATCTCACTGACCAGTGCGTATCACCCTGTCCTCACAATCTACTCATCCCTCAATGTAAACGTGTCCATCTCAATCTCCCGTGTGTATCACCCTGTCCTCACAATCTCCTCATCTCTCACTGTGAACGTGTCCATCTCACTGTCCGGTGTGTATCACCCTGTCCTCACAATCTCCTCATCTCTCACTGTGAACGTGTCCATCTCACTGTCCGGTGTGTATCACCCTGTCCTCACAATCTCCTCATCTCTCACTGTGAACGTGTCCATCT
The DNA here is from genome assembly GCF_048418815.1 of Hemitrygon akajei. Lineage (NCBI taxonomy): Eukaryota > Metazoa > Chordata > Chondrichthyes > Myliobatiformes > Dasyatidae > Hemitrygon > Hemitrygon akajei. Next base: position 1,054,291 of record NC_133130.1, read on the forward strand.
CACTGTCCGGTGTGTATCACCCTGTCCTCACAATCTCCTCATCCCTCACTGTGAACGTGTTCTTCTCACTGTCCGGTGTGTATCACCCTGTCCTCACAATCTCCTCATCCCTCACTGTGAACGTGTTCATCTCACTGTCCGGTGTGTATCACCCTGTCCTCACAATCTCCTCATCCCTCACTGTGAACGTGTTCTTCTCACTGTCCGGTGTGTATCACCCTGTCCTCACAATCTCCTCATCCCTCACTGTGAACGTGTTCTTCTCACTGTCCGGTGTGTATCAACCTGTCCTCACAATCTTATCACACCACACTGTAAACCCGTCCATCTCACTGTCCGGTGTGTATCACCCTGTCCTCACAATCTCCTCATCCCTCACTGTGAACGTGTCCATCTCACTGTCCGATGTGTGTCACCCTGTCTTCACAATCCCCTCATCCCTCACTGTGAACGTGTCCATCTCACTGTCCGGTGTGTGTAACCCTGTCTTCACAATCTCCTCAACCCTCACTGTGAACGTGTCCATCTCACTGTCCGGTGTGTGTCACCCTGTCTTCACAATCTCCTCATCCTTCACGGTGAACGTGTCCATCTCACTGTCCAGTGTCTAACAACCTGTCCTCACAATCTCCTCATCCCTCACTGTAAACGTGTCCATCTCACTGTCCGGTATGTATCACCCTGTCCTCACAATCTCCTCATCCCTCACTGTGAACGTGTCCATCTCACTTTCCGGTGAGTATCACCCTGTCCTCTCAATCTCCTCATCCCTCACTGTGAACGTGTCCACCTCACTGTCTGGTGTGTATCACCCTGTCGTCACAATTTCCTCATCCCTCACAGTGAACGTGTCCATCTCACTGTCCGGTGTGTATCACCCTGTCCTCACAATCACCTCATCCCTCACTGTGAACGTGTCCATCTCACTGTCCTGTGTGTATCACCCTGTCCTCACAATCACCTCATCCTTCACTGTGAACGTGTCCATCTCACTGTCCGGTGTGTATCACCTTGTCCTCACAATCTCCTCATCCCTCACTGTGAACGTGTTCATCTCACTGTCCGGTGTGTATCACCCTGTCCTCACAATCTCCTCATCCCTCACTGTGAACGTGTTCTTCTCACTGTCCGGTGTGTATCACCCTGTCCTCACAATCTCCTCATCCCTCACTGTGAACGTGTTCTTCTCACTGTCCGGTGTGTATCACCCTGTCCTCACAATCTCCTCATCCCTCACTGTGAACGTGACAATCTCACTGTCCTGTGTGTATCACCCTGTCCTCACAATCACCTCATTCTTCACTGTGAATGTGTCCATCTCACTGTCCGTTGTGTATCACCCTGTCCTCACAATCACCTCATCCCTCACTGTGAACGTGTCCATCTCACTGTCCTGTGTGTATCACCCTGTCCTCACAATCTCCTCATCCCTCACTGTGAACGTGTCCATCTCACTGTCCGGTGTGTATCACCCTGTCCTCACAATCTCCTCATCCCTCACTGTGAACGTGTTCTTCTCACTGTCCGGTGTGTATCACCCTGTCCTCACAATCTCCTCATCCCTCACTGTGAACGTGTTCATCTCACTGTCCGGTGTGTATCACCTTGTCCTCACAATCTCCTCATCCCTCACTGTGAACGTGTTCTTCTCACTGTCCGGTGTGTATCACCCTGTCCTCACAATCTCCTCATCCCTCACTGTGAACGTGACAATCTCACTGTCCTGTGTGTATCACCCTGTCCTCACAATCACCTCATCCTTCACTGTGAACGTGTCCATCTCACTGTCCGTTGTGTATCACCCTGTCCTCACAATCTCCTCATCCCTCACTGTGAACGTGTCCATCTCACTGTCCGGTGTCTATCACACTATCCTCACAATCTCCTCATCCCTCCAGTGCACGTGTCCATTTCACTGTCACGTGTGTATAACCCTGTCCTCACAATCTCCTCATCCCTCACTGTGAACGTGTTCATCTCACTGTCCGGTGTGTATCAACCTGTCCTCACAATCTTATCACACCACACTGTAAACCCGTCCATCTCACTGTCCGGTGTGTATCACCCTGTCCTCACAATCTCCTCATCCCTCACTGTGAACGTGTCCATCTCACTGTCCGATGTGTGTCACCCTGTCTTCACAATCCCCTCATCCCTCACTGTGAACGTGTCCATCTCACTGTCCGGTGTGTGTAACCCTGTCTTCACAATCTCCTCAACGCTCACTGTGAACGTGTCCATCTCACTGTTGGTGTGTGTCACCCTGTCTTCACAATCTCCTCATCCTTCACGGTGAACGTGTCCATCTCACTGTCCAGTGTCTAACAACCTGTCCTCACAATCTCCTCATCCCTCACTGTAAACGTGTCCATCTCACTGTCCGGTATGTATCACCCTGTCCTCACAATCTCCTCATCCCTCACTGTGAACGTGTCCATCTCACTTTCCGGTGAGTATCACCCTGTCGTCACAATTTCCTCATCACTCACTGTGAATGTGTCCATCTCACTTTCCGGTGTGTATCACCCTGTTCTCACAATTTCCTCATCACTCACTGTGAACGTGTCAATCTCACTGTCCGGTGTGTATCACCCTGTCCTCACAATCTCCTCATCCCTCACTGTGAACGTGTTCTTCTCACTGTCCAGTGTGTATCACCCTGTCCTCACAATCTCCTCATCCCTCACTGTGAACGTGTTCATCTCACTGTCCGGTGTGTATCACCCTGTCCTCACAATCTCCTCATCCCTCACTGTGAACGTGTTCTTCTCACTGTCCGGTGTGTATCACCCTGTCGTCACAATCACCTCATCCCTCACTGTGAACGTGTCCATCTCACGGTCCGGTGTGTATCACCCTGTCCTCACAATGTCCTCATCCCTCACTGTGAACGTCTCCATCTCACTGTCCGGTGTGTATCACCCTGTTCTCACAAACTCCTCATCCCTCACTGTGAACGTGTCCATCTCACTCTCCCGTGTGTATCACCCTGTCCTCACAATCTCCTCATCCCTCACTGTGAACGTGTCCATCTCACTGTCCGGTGTGTATCACCCTGTCCTCACAATTTCCTCATCCCGCACTATGAAAGTGTCCATCTCACTGTCCGGTGTGTATCACCCTGTCCTCAAAATTTCCTCATCCCTCACTGTGAACATGTCCATCTCACTGTCCGGTGTGTATCACCCTGTCCTCACAATCTCCTCATCACTCACTGTGAACGTGTCCATTTCACTGTCCCGTGTGTATCACCCTGCCCTCACAATCTCCTCATCCCACACTGTGAACGTGTCCATCTCACTGACCAGTGCGTATCACCCTGTCCTCACAATCTACTCATCCCTCAATGTAAACGTGTCCATCTCAATCTCCCGTGTGTATCACCCTGTCCTCACAATCTCCTCATCTCTCACTGTGAACGTGTCCATCTCACTGTCCGGTGTGTATCACCCTGTCCTCACAATCTCCTCATCTCTCACTGTGAACGTGTCCATCTCACTGTCCGGTGTGTATCACCCTGTCCTCACAATCTCCTCATCTCTCACTGTGAACGTGTCCATCTCACTGTCCGGTGTGTATCACCCTGTCCTCACAATCTCCTCATCCCTCACTGTGAACGTGTTCTTCTCACTGTCCGGTGTGTATCACCCTGTCCTCACAATCTCCTCATCCCTCACTGTGAACGTGTTCATCTCACTGTCCGGTGTGTATCACCCTGTCCTCACAATCTCCTCATCCCTCACTGTGAACGTGTTCTTCTCACTGTCCGGTGTGTATCACCCTGTCCTCACAATCTCCTCATCCCTCACTGTGAACGTGTTCTTCTCACTGTCCGGTGTGTATCACCCTGTCCTCACAATATCCTCATCCCTCACTGTGAACGTGACAATCTCACTGTCCTGTGTGTATCACCCTGTCCTCACAATCACCTCATTCTTCACTGTGAATGTGTTCATCTCACTGTCCGGTGTGTATCACCTTGTCCTCACAATCTCCTCATCCCTCACTGTGAACGTGTTCTTCTCACTGTCCGGTGTGTATCACCCTGTCCTCACAATCTCCTCATCCCTCACTGTGAACGTGACAATCTCACTGTCCTGTGTGTATCACCCTGTCCTCACAATCACCTCATCCTTCACTGTGAACGTGTCCATCTCACTTTCCGTTGTGTATCACCCTGTCCTCACAATCTCCTCATCCCTCACTGTGAACGTGTCCATCTCACTGTCCGGTGTCTATCACACTATCCTCACAATCACCTCATCCCTCCAGTGCACGTGTCCATTTCACTGTCACGTGTGTATAACCCTGTCCTCACAATCTCCTCATCCCTCACTGTGAACGTGTTCATCTCACTGTCCGGTGTGTATCAACCTGTCCTCACAATCTTATCACACCACACTGTAAACCCGTCCATCTCACTGTCCGGTGTGTATCACCCTGTCCTCACAATCTCCTCATCCCTCACTGTGAACGTGTCCATCTCACTGTCCGATGTGTGTCACCCTGTCTTCACAATCCCCTCATCCCTCACTGTGAACGTGTCCATCTCACTGTCCGGTGTGTGTAACCCTGTCTTCACAATCTCCTCAACCCTCACTGTGAACGTGTCCATCTCACTGTCCGGTGTGTATCACCCTGTCCTCACAATCTCCTCATCCCTCACTGTGAACGTGTTCATCTCACTGTCCGGTGTGTATCACCCTGTCCTCACAATCTCCTCATCCCTCACTGTGAACGTGTTCTTCTCACTGTCCGGTGTGTATCACCCTGTCCTCACAATCTCCTCATCCCTCACTGTGAACGTGTTCTTCTCACTGTCCGGTGTGTATCACCCTGTCCTCACAATCTCCTCATCCCTCACTGTGAACGTGACAATCTCACTGTCCTGTGTGTATCACCCTGTCCTCACAATCACCTCATTCTTCACTGTGAATGTGTCCATCTCACTGTCCGTTGTGTATCACCCTGTCCTCACAATCACCTCATCCCTCACTGTGAACGTGTCCATCTCACTGTCCTGTGTGTATCACCCTGTCCTCACAATCTCCTCATCCCTCACTGTGAACGTGTCCATCTCACTGTCCGGTGTGTATCACCCTGTCCTCACAATCTCCTCATCCCTCACTGTGAACGTGTTCTTCTCACTGTCCGGTGTGTATCACCCTGTCCTCACAATCTCCTCATCCCTCACTGTGAACGTGTTCATCTCACTGTCCGGTGTGTATCACCTTGTCCTCACAATCTCCTCATCCCTCACTGTGAACGTGTTCTTCTCACTGTCCGGTGTGTATCACCCTGTCCTCACAATCTCCTCATCCCTCACTGTGAACGTGACAATCTCACTGTCCTGTGTGTATCACCCTGTCCTCACAATCACCTCATCCTTCACTGTGAACGTGTCCATCTCACTGTCCGTTGTGTATCACCCTGTCCTCACAATCTCCTCATCCCTCACTGTGAACGTGTCCATCTCACTGTCCGTTGTGTATCACACTATCCTCACAATCTCCTCATCCCTCCAGTGCACGTGTCCATTTCACTGTCACGTGTGTATAACCCTGTCCTCACAATCTCCTCATCCCTCACTGTGAACGTGTTCATCTCACTGTCCGGTGTGTATCAACCTGTCCTCACAATCTTATCACACCACACTGTAAACCCGTCCATCTCACTGTCCGGTGTGTATCACCCTGTCCTCACAATCTCCTCATCCCTCACTGTGAACGTGTCCATCTCACTGTCCGATGTGTGTCACCCTGTCTTCACAATCCCCTCATCCCTCACTGTGAACGTGTCCATCTCACTGTCCGGTGTGTGTAACCCTGTCTTCACAATCTCCTCAACCCTCACTGTGAACGTGTCCATCTCACTGTCCGGTGTGTGTCACCCTGTCTTCACAATCTCCTCATCCTTCACGGTGAACGTGTCCATCTCACTGTCCAGTGTCTAACAACCTGTCCTCACAATCTCCTCATCCCTCACTGTAAACGTGTCCATCTCACTGTCCGGTATGTATCACCCTGTCCTCACAATCTCCTCATCCCTCACTGTGAACGTGTCCATCTCACTTTCCGGTGAGTATCACCCTGTCCTCACAATCTCCTCATCACTCACTGTGAAAGTGTTCATCTCACTGTCTGGTGTGTATCACCCTGTCGTCACAATCACCTCATCCCTCACTGTGAACGTGTCCATCTCACGGTCCGGTGTGTATCACCCTGTCCTCACAATGTCCTCATCCCTCACTGTGAACGTGTCCATCGCACTATCCGGTGTGTATCACCCTGTTCTCACAAACTCCTCATCCCTCACTGTGAACGTGTCCATCTCACTCTCCCGTGTGTATCACCCTGTCCTCACAATCTCCTCATCCCTCACTGTGAACGTGTCCATCTCACTGTCCGGTGTGTATCACCCTGTCCTCACAATTTCCTCATCCCGCACTGTGAAAGTGTCCATCTCACTGTCCGGTGTGTATCACCCTGTCCTCAAAATTTCCTCATCCCTCACTGTGAACATGTCCATCTCACTGTCCGGTGTGTATCACCCTGTCCTCACAATCTCCTCATCACTCACTGTGAACGTTTCCATTTCACTGTCCCGTGTGTATCACCCTGCCCTCACAATCTCCTCATCCCACACTGTGAACGTGTCCATCTCACTGTCCGGTGTGTATCAACTTGTCCTCACAATCTCCTCATCTCTCACTGTGAACGTGTCCATCTCACTGTCCGGTGTGTATCACCCTGTCCTCACAATCTCCTCATCCCTCACTGTGAACGTCTCCATCTCACTATCCGGTGTGTATCACCCTGTCCTCTCAATTTCCTCATGACTCACTGTGAACGTGTCCATCTCACTGTCCGGTATGTATCACCCTGTCCTCACAATCTCCTCATCACTCACTGTGAACGTGTCCATCTCACTGTCCTGTGAGTATCACCCTGTCCTCACAATCTCCTCATTTCTCACTGTAAACATGTCCATCTCACTGTCCGGTGAGTATCACCCTGTCCTCACTATCTCCTCATCCCTCACTGTTACCGTATCCATCTCACTGTCCGGTGTGTATCACCCTGTCCTCCCAATCTACTCATACCTCACTGTGATCGTGACCCATCTCACTGTTCGGTGTGTATCACCGAGTCATCCCAAGCTCCTCATCCCACACTGTGATCGTGTCCATCTCACTGTCCGGTGTGTATCACCCTAACCTCACAATCTCCTCATCTCTCACTGTGAAAGTCTCCATCTCACTGTCCGGTATGAATCACCTTGTCCTCACAATCTCCTCATCCCTCACTGTGAACGTGTCCATCTCACTGTCCAGTGTGTATCACCCTGTCCTCACAATCTCCTCATCTCTCACTGTGAACGTGTCCATCTCACTGTCCGGTGTGTATCACCCTGTCCTCACAATCTCCTCATCCCTCACTGTGAACGTGACAATCTCACTGTCCTGTGTGTATCACCCTGTCCTCACAATCACCTCATCCTTCACTGTGAACGTGTCCATCTCACTGTCCGTTGTGTATCACCCTGTCCTCACAATCTCCTCATCCCTCACTGTGAACGTGTCCATCTCACTGTCCGGTGTCTATCACACTATCCTCACAATCTCCTCATCCCTCCAGTGCACGTGTCCATTTCACTGTCACGTGTGTATAACCCTGTCCTCACAATCTCCTCATCCCTCACTGTGAACGTGTTCATCTCACTGTCCGGTGTGTATCAACCTGTCCTCACAATCTTATCACACCACACTGTAAACCCGTCCATCTCACTGTCCGGTGTGTATCACCCTGTCCTCACAATCTCCTCATCCCTCACTGTGAACGTGTCCATCTCACTGTCCGATGTGTGTCACCCTGTCTTCACAATCCCCTCATCCCTCACTGTGAACGTGTCCATCTCACTGTCCGGTGTGTGTAACCCTGTCTTCACAATCTCCTCAACCCTCACTGTGAACGTGTCCATCTCACTGTCCGGTGTGTGTCACCCTGTCTTCACAATCTCCTCATCCTTCACGGTGAACGTGTCCATCTCACTGTCCAGTGTCTAACAACCTGTCCTCACAATCTCCTCATCCCTCACTGTAAACGTGTCCATCTCACTGTCCGGTATGTATCACCCTGTCCTCACAATCTCCTCATCCCTCACTGTGAACGTGTCCATCTCACTTTCCGGTGAGTATCACCCTGTCCTCTCAATCTCCTCATCCCTCACTGTGAACGTGTCCACCTCACTGACTGGTGTGTATCACCCTGTCGTCACAATTTCCTCATCACTCACTGTGAATGTGTCCATCTCACTTTCCGGTGTGTATCACCCTGTTCTCACAATTTCCTCATCACTCACTGTGAACGTGTCAATCTCACTGTCCGGTGTGTATCACCCTGTCCTCACAATCTCCTCATCCCTCACTGTGAAAGTGTTCATCTCACTGTCTGGTGTGTATCACCCTGTCGTCACAATCACCTCATCCCTCACTGTGAACGTGTCCATCTCACGGTCCGGTGTGTATCACCCTGTCCTCACAATGTCCTCATCCCTCACTGTGAACGTGTCCATCGCACTATCCGGTGTGTATCACCCTGTTCTCACAATCTCCTCATCCCTCACTGTGAACGTGTCCATCTCACTGTCCGGTGTGTATCACCCTGTCCTCACAATTTCCTCATCCCGCACTGTGAAAGTGTCCATCTCACTGTCCGGTGTGTATCACCCTGTCCTCAAAATTTCCTCATCCCTCACTGTGAACATGTCCATCTCACTGTCCGGTGTGTATCACCCTGTCCTCACAATCTCCTCATCACTCACTGTGAACGTTTCCATTTCACTATCCGGTGTGTATCACCCTGTTCTCACAATCTCCTCATCCCTCACTGTGAACGTGTCCATCTCACTGTCCGGTGTGTATCACCCTGTCCTCACAATCTCCTCATCCCACACTGTGAACGTGTCCATCTCACTGACCAGTGCGTATCACCCTGTCCTCACAATCTACTCATCCCTCACTGTGAACATGTCCATCTCAATCTCCCGTGTGTATCACCCTGTCCTCACAATCTCCTCATCTCTCACTGTGAACGTGTCCATCTCACTGTCCGGTGTGTATCACCCTGTCCTCACAATCTCCTCATCCCTCACTGTGAACGTCTCCATCTCACTGTCCGGTGTGTATCACCCTGTCCTCTCAATTTCCTCATGACTCACTGTGAACGTGTCCATCTCACTGTCCGGTATGTATCACCCTGTCCTCACAATCTCCTCATCACTCACTGTGAACGTGTCCATCTCACTGTCCTGTGAGTATCACCCTGTCCTCACAATCTCCTCCTTTCTCACTGTAAACATGTCCATCTCACTGTCCGGTGAGTATCACCCTGTCCTCACTATCTCCTCATCCCTCACTGTTACCGTATCCATCTCACTGTCCGGTGTGTATCACCCTGTCCTCCCAATCTACTCATACCTCACTGTGATCGTGACCCATCTCACTGTTCGGTGTGTATCACCGAGACATCCCAAGCTCCTCATCCCACACTGTGATCGTGTCCATCTCACTGTCCGGTGTGTATCACCCTAACCTCACAATCTCCTCATCTCTCACTGTGAAAGTCTCCATCTCACTGTCCGGTATGAATCACCTTGTCCTCACAATCTCCTCATCTCTCACTGTGAACGTGTCCATCTCACTGTCCGGTGTTTTTCACCCTGTCCTCTAAATTTCCTCATCACTCAGTGTGAACGTGTCCATCTCACTGTCCGGTGTTTTTCACCCTGTCCTCACAATTTCCTCATCACTCACTGAGAACGTGTCCATCTCACTGTCCGGTGTGTATCACCCTGTCATCACAATCTCCTCATCTCTCACTGTGAACGTGTCCATCTCACTGTCCGGTGTGTATCACCCTGTCCTCACAATTTCCTCATCACTCACTGAGAACGTGTCCATTTCACTCTCCGGTGAGTATCACCCTGTCCTCACAATTTCCTCATCCCTCACTGTGAACGTGTTCATCTCACTGTCCGGTGTTTATCACCCTGTCCTCGCAATCACCTCATCCCTCACTGTGAACGTGTTCATCTCACTGTCCGGTGTGTATCACCCTGTCCTCGCAATCTCCTCATTCCTCACTGTGAACATGTCCATCTCACTGTCCGGTGTGAATCACCCTGTCCTCACAATCACCTCATCCCTCACTGTGAACGTGTTCATCTCACTGTCCGGTGTGTATCACCCTGTCCTCACAATCTACTCATCCCTCACTGTGAACGTGTCCATCTCACTCTCCAGTGTGTATCACCCTGTCCTCACAATCACCTCATCCCTCACTGTGAACGTGTCCATCGCATCTTCCAGCGTGTATCACCCTGTCCTCACAATCTCCTCATCCCTCACTGTGAATGTGTCCATCTCACTGTCCGGTGTGTATCACCCTGTCCTCACGATCTCCTCACAATCTCCTCATCCCTCACTGTGAACGTGTCCATCTCACTGTCCGGTGTGTATCACCCTTTCCTCACAATCTCCTCATCCCTCACTGTGAACGTGTCCATTTCACTGTCCGGTATGGATCACCTTGTCCTCACAATCTCCTCATCCCTCACTGTGAACGTGTCCACCTCACTAACCGGTGTGTAGCACCTTCTCCTCACAATCTCCTCATCCCTCACTGTGAACGTGTCCATCTCACTAACCGGTGTGTAGCACCTTGTCCTCACAACCTCCTCATCCCTCACTGTGAACGTGTCCATCTCACTGTCCGGTGTGTGTCACCCTGTCTTCACAATCTCCTCATCCCTCACTGTGAACGTGTCCATCTCACTGTCGGGTGTGTGTAACCCTGTCTTCAGAATCTCCTCATCCTTCACGGTGAACGTGTCCATCTCACTGTCCAGTGTCTAACACCCTGTCCTCACAATCTCCTCATCCCTCACTGTGAACGTATCCATCGCACTGTCCCGTGTGTATCACCCTGTCCTCACAATGTCCTCATCCCTCACTGTGAACGTGTCCATCTCATTGTCCGGTATGTATCACCCTGTCCTCACAATCTCCTCATCCCTCACTGTGAACGTATCCTTCTCACTGTCCTGTGTGTATCACCCTGTGCTCACAATCTCCTCATCCCTCACTGTGAATGTGTTCATCTCACTGTCCTGTGTGTATCACCCTGTCATCCCAATCTCCTCATCCCTCACTGTGAACGAGTCCATCTCACTGTCCCGTGTGTATCATCCTGTCCTCACAATCTCCTCATCCCTCACTGTGAACGTGTCCATCTCACTATCCCGTGTGTATCACCCTGTCCTCACAATCTCCTCATCCCTCACGGTGAACGAGTCTATCTCACTGTCCGGTGTGTATCACCCTGTCCTCACAATCTCCTCATCACTCACTGTGAACGTGACAATCTCACTGTCCTGTGTGTATCACCCTGTCCTCACAATCACCTCATCCTTCACTGTGAACGTGTCCATCTCACTGTCCGGTGTGTATCACCTTGTCCTCACAATCTCCTCATCCCTCACAGTGCACGTGTCCATCTCACTGTCCGGTGTGTATCACCCTGTCCTCACAATCACCTCATCCCTCACTGTGAACGTGTCCATCTCACTGTCCTGTGTGTATCACCCTGTCCTCACAATCTCCTCATCCCTCACTGTGAACGTGTTCTTCTCACTGTCCGGTGTGTATCACCCTGTCCTCACAATCTCCTCATCCCTCACTGTGAACGTGTTCTTCTCACTGTCCGGTGTGTATCACCCTGTCCTCTCAATCTCCTCATTCCTCACTGTGAACGTGTCCATCTCACTGTCCGGTGTGTATCACCCTGTCCTCACAATCTCCTCATCCCTCACTGTGAACGTGTTCTTCTCACTGTCCGGTGTGTATCACCCTGTCCTCACAATCTCCTCATCCCTCACTGTGAACGTGACAATCTCACTGTCCTGTGTGTATCACCCTGTCCTCACAATCACCTCATCCTTCACTGTGAACGTGTCCATCTCCCTGTCCGTTGTGTATTACCCTGTCCTCACAATCTCCTCATCCCTCACTGTGAACGTGTCCATCTCACTGTCCGGTGTCTATCACACTATCCTCACAATCTCCTCATCCCTCCAGTGCACGTGTCCATTTCACTGTCCCGTGTGTATAACCCTGTCCTCACAATCTCCTCATCCCTCACTGTGAACGTGTTCATCTCACTGTCCGGTGTGTATCACCCTGTCCTCACAATCTCCTCATCCCTCACTGTGAACGTGTCCATCTCCCTGTCCGGTGTGTATCACTCTGTCCTCACAATCTCCTCATCCCTCACTGTGAACGTGTCCATCTCACTGTCCGGTATGTATCACCCTGTCCTCACAATCTCCTCATCCCTCACTGTGAACGTGTCCATCTCACTTTCCGGTGAGTATCACCCTGTCCTCTCAATCTCCTCATCCCTCACTGTGAACGTGTCCACCTCACTGTCTGGTGTGTATCACCCTGTCGTCACAATTTCCTCATCACTCACTGTGAATGTGTCCATCTCACTTTCCGGTGTGTATCACCCTGTTCTCACAATTTCCTCATCACTCACTGTGAACGTGTCCATCTCACTGTCCGGTGAGTATCACCCTGTCCTCACAATCTCCTCATCCCTCACTGTGATGGTGACCCATCTTACTGTTCTGTGTTTATCACCCTGTCATCCCAATCTCCTCATCCCTCACTGTGAACGTGTCCATCGCACTGTCCGGTGTGTATCACCCTGTCCTCACAATCTCCTCATCCCTCACTGTGAACGTATCCTTCTCACTGTCCTGTGTGTATCACACTGTGCTCACAATCACCTCATCCCTCACTGTTAATGTGTTCATCTCACTATCCGGTGTGTATCACCCTGTTCTCACAAACTCCTCATCCCTCACTGTGAACGTGTCCATCTCACTGTCCGGTGTGTATCACCCTGTCCTCACAATTTCCTCATCCCTCACTGTGAACATGTCCATCTCACTGTCCCGTGTGTATCACCCTGTCCTCACATTCTCCTCATCCCTCACTGTGAACGTGTCCATCTCACTGTCCTGTGTGTATCACCCTGTCCTCACAATCACCTCATCCTTCACTGTGAACGTGTCCATCTCACTGTCCGGTGTGTATCACCTTGTCCTCACAATCTCCTCATCCCTCACAGTGAACGTGTCCATCTCACTGTCCGGTGTGTATCACCCTGTCATCACAATCTCCTGATCCCTCACTGTGAACGTGTTCATCTCACTGTCCAGTGTGTATCACACTATCCTCACAATCACCTCATCCTTCACTGTGAACGTGTCCATCTCACTGTCCGGTGTGTATCACCTTGTCCTCACAATCACCTCATCCCTCACTGTGAACGTGTTCATCTCACTGTCCGGTGTGTATCATCCTGTCCTCACAATCTCCTCATCCCTCACTGTGAACGTGACAATCTCACTGTCCTGTGTGTATCACCCTGTCCTCACAATCACCTCATCCTTCACTGTGAACGTGTCCATCTCACTGTCCGTTGTGTATCACCCTGTCCTCACAATCTCCTCATCCCTCACTGTGAACGTGTCCATCTCACTGTCCGGTGTCTATCACACTATCCTCACAATCTCCTCATCCCTCCAGTGCACGTGTCCATTTCACTGTCCCGTGTGTATAACCCTGTCCTCACAATCTCCTCATCCCTCACTGTGAACGTGTCCATCTCACTGTCCGGTATGTATCACACTGTCCTCACAATCTCCTCATCCCTCACTGCGAACGTGTCCATCTCACTTTCCGGTGAGTATCACCCTGTCCTCTCAATCTCCTCATGCCTCACTGTGAACGTGTCCACCTCACTGTCTGGTGTGTATCACCCTGTCGTCACAATTTCCTCATCACTCACTGTGAATGTGTCCATCTCACTTTCCGGTGTGTATCACCCTGTTCTCACAATCTCCTCATCCCTCACTGTGAACGTGTCCATCGCACTGTCCGGTGTGTATCACCCTGTTCTCACAATCTCCTCATCCCTCACTGTGAACGTATCCTTCTCACTGTCCTGTGTTTATCACCCTGTCCTCACAATCTCCTCATCCCTCACTGTGAATGTGTTCATCTCACTGTCCGGTGTGTATCACCCTGTCCTCACAAACTCCTCATCCCTCACTGTGTACGTGTCCATCTCACTCTCCCGTGTGTATCACCCTGTCCTCACAATCTCCTCATCCCTCACTGTGAACGTGTCCATCTCACTGTCCGGTGTGTATCACCCTGTCCTCATAATTTCCTCATCCCGCACTGTGAAAGTGTCCATCTCACTGTCCGGTGTGTATCACCCTGTCCTCACAATTTCCTCATCCCTCACTGTGAACCTGTCCATCTCACTGTCCGGTGTGTATCACCCTGTCATCCCAATCTCCTCATCCCTCACTGTGAACATGTCCATCTCACTGTCCTGTGTGTATCAGCCTGTCCTCACAATTTCCTCATCCCTCACTGTGAACGTGTCCATCTCACTATCCAGTGTGTATCACCCGGTCCTCACAATCTCCTCATCCCTCACTGTGAACGTATCCATCTCACTGTCCAGTGTGTATCACCCTGTCATCCCCATCTCCTCATTCCTCACTGTGAACGTGTCCATCGCATCTTCCGGTGTGTATCACCCTGTCCTCACAATCTCCTCATCCCTCACTGTGAATGTGTCCATCTCATTGTCCGGTGTGTATCACACTTTCAACACAATCTCCTCATCCATCACTGTGAACGTGTCCATCTCACTGTCCGGTGTGTATCACCCTTTCCTCACAATCTCCTCATCCCTCACTGTGAACGTGTCCATCTCACTGTCCGGTATGTATCACCTTGTCCTCACAATCTCCTCATCCCTCACTGTGAACGTGTCCATCTCACTAACCGGTGTGTAGCACCTTGTCCTCACAACCTCCTCATCCCTCACTGTGAACGTGTCCATCTCACTGTCCGGTGTGTGTCACCCTGTCTTCACAATCTCCTCATCCCTCACTGTGAACGTGTCCATCTCACTGTCGGGTGTGTGTAACCCTGTCTTCAGAATCTCCTCATCCTTCACTGTGAACGTGTCCATCTCACTGTCCCGTGTGTATCACCCTGTCCTCACAATCTCCTCATCCCTCACTGTGAACGAGTCCATTTCACTGTCCCATGTGTATCACCCTGTCCTCACAATCTCCTCATCCCTCACTGTGAACGAGTCCATCTCACTGTCCCGTGTGTATCACCCTGTCCTCTCAATCTCCTCATCCCTCACTGTGAACGTGTCCATCTCACTATCCCGTGTGTATCACCATGTCCTCACAATCTCCTCATCCCTCACGGTGAACGAGTCTATCTCACTGTCCGGTGTGTATCACCCTGTCCTCACAATCTCCTCATCACTCACTGTGAACGTGACAATCTCACTGTCCTGTGTGTATCACCCTGTCCTCACAATCACCTCATCCTTCACTGTGAACGTGTCCATCTCACTGTCCGGTGTGTATCACCTTGTCCTCACAATCTCCTCATCCCTCACAGTGAACGTGTCCATCTCACTGTCCGGTGTGTATCACCCTGTCATCCCAATCTCCTCATCCCTCACTGTGAACGTGTCCATCTCACTGTCCGGTGTGTATCACCCTGTCATCACAATCTCCTCATCACTCACTGTGAACGTGTCCATCTCACTGTCCGGTGTGTATCACCCTGTCCTCACAATCTCCTCATCCCTCACTGTGAACGTGTTCTTCTCACTGTCCGGTGTGTATCACCCTGTCCTCACAATCACCTCATCCCTCAGTGTGAACGTGTTCATCTCACTGTCCCGTGTATATCACCCTGTCCTCACAATCTCCTCATCCCTCACTGTGAACGTGACAATCTCACTGTCCTGTGTGTATCACCCTGTCCTCACAATCACCTCATCCTTCACTGTGAACGTGTCCATCTCACTGTCCGTTGTGTATCACCCTGTCCTCACAATCTCCTCATCCCTCACTGTGAACGTGTCCATCTCACTGTCCGGTGTCTATCACACTATCCTCACAATCTCCTCATCCCTCCAGTGCACGTGTCCATTTCACTGTCCCGTGTGTATAACCCTGTCCTCACAATCTCCTCATCCCTCACTATGAACGTGTTCATCTCACTGTCCGGTGTGTATCAACCAGTCCTCACAATCTCATCACACCACACTGTAAACCCGTCCATCTCACTGTCCGGTGTGTATCACCCTGTCCTCACAATCTCCTCATCCCTCACTGTGAACGTGTCCATCTCACTGTCCGATGTGTGTCACCCTGTCTTCACAATCTCCTCATCCCTCACTGTGAACGTGTCCATCTCACTGTCCGGTGTGCGTCACCCTGTCTTCACAATCTCCTCATCCTTCACGGTGAACGTGTCCATCTCACTGTCCAGTGTCTAACACCCTGTCCTCACAATCTGCTCATCCCTCACTGTGAACGTGTCCATCTCACTGTCCCGTGTGTATCACCCTGTCCTCACAATGTCCTCATCCATCACTGTAAACGTGACAATCTCACTGTCCGGTATGTATCACCCTGTCCTCACAATGTCCTCATCCATCACTGTGAACGTGTCCATCTCACTGTCCGGTATGTATCACCCTGTCCTCACAATCTCCTCATCCCTCACTGTGAACGTGTCCATCTCACTTTCCGGTGAGTATCACCCTGTCCTCTCAATCTCCTCATCCCTCACTGTGAACGTGTCCACCTCACTGTCTGGTGTGTATCACCCTGTCGTCACAATTTCCTCATCACACACTGTGAATGTGTCCATCTCACTTTCCGGTGTGTATCACCCTGTTCTCACAATCTCCTCATCCCTCACTGTGAACGTGTCCATCTCACTGTCCGGTGTGTATCACCCTGTCCTCACAATGTCCTCGTCCCTCACTGTGAACGTGTCCATCGCACTGTCCGGTGTGTATCACCCTGTCCTCACAATCTCCTCATCCCTCACTGTGAACGTATCCTTCTCACTATCCTGTGTGTATCACCCTGTGCTCACAATCACCTCATCCCTCACTGTGAATGTGTTCATCTCACTGTCCGGTGTGTATCACCCTGTTCTCACAAACTCCTCATCCCTCACTGTGAACGTGTCCATCTCACTCTCCCGTGTGTATCACCCTGTCCTCACAATCTCCTCATCCCTCACTGTGAACGTGTCCATCTCACTGTCCGGTGTGTATCACCCTGTCCTCACAATCTCCTCATCACTCACTGTGAACGTTTCCATTTCACTGTCCCGTGTGTATCACCCTGCCCTCACAATCTCCTCATCCCACACTGTGAACGTGTCCATCTCACTGTCCGGTGTGTATCAACTTGTCCTCACAATCTCCTCATCTCTCACTGTGAACGTGTCCATCTCACTGTCCGGTGTGTATCACCCTGTCCTCACAATCTCCTCATCCCTCACTGTGAACGTCTCCATCTCACTATCCGGTGTGTATCACCCTGTCCTCTCAATTTCCTCATGACTCACTGTGAACGTGTCCATCTCACTGTCCGGTATGTATCACCCTGTCCTCACAATCTCCTCATCACTCACTGTGAACGTGTCCATCTCACTGTCCTGTGAGTATCACCCTGTCCTCACAATCTCCTCATTTCTCACTGTAAACATGTCCATCTCACTGTCCGGTGAGTATCACCCTGTCCTCACTATCTCCTCATCCCTCACTGTTACCGTATCCATCTCACTGTCCGGTGTGTATCACCCTGTCCTCCCAATCTACTCATACCTCACTGTGATCGTGACCCATCTCACTGTTCGGTGTGTATCACCGAGTCATCCCAAGCTCCTCATCCCACACTGTGATCGTGTCCATCTCACTGTCCGGTGTGTATCACCCTAACCTCACAATCTCCTCATCTCTCACTGTGAAAGTCTCCATCTCACTGTCCGGTATGAATCACCTTGTCCTCACAATCTCCTCATCCCTCACTGTGAACGTGTCCATCTCACTGTCCAGTGTGTATCACCCTGTCCTCACAATCTCCTCATCTCTCACTGTGAACGTGTCCATCTCACTGTCCGGTGTGTATCACCCTGTCCTCACAATCTCCTCATCCCTCACTGTGAACGTGACAATCTCACTGTCCTGTGTGTATCACCCTGTCCTCACAATCACCTCATCCTTCACTGTGAACGTGTCCATCTCACTGTCCGTTGTGTATCACCCTGTCCTCACAATCTCCTCATCCCTCACTGTGAACGTGTCCATCTCACTGTCCGGTGTCTATCACACTATCCTCACAATCTCCTCATCCCTCCAGTGCACGTGTCCATTTCACTGTCACGTGTGTATAACCCTGTCCTCACAATCTCCTCATCCCTCACTGTGAACGTGTTCATCTCACTGTCCGGTGTGTATCAACCTGTCCTCACAATCTTATCACACCACACTGTAAACCCGTCCATCTCACTGTCCGGTGTGTATCACCCTGTCCTCACAATCTCCTCATCCCTCACTGTGAACGTGTCCATCTCACTGTCCGATGTGTGTCACCCTGTCTTCACAATCCCCTCATCCCTCACTGTGAACGTGTCCATCTCACTGTCCGGTGTGTGTAACCCTGTCTTCACAATCTCCTCAACCCTCACTGTGAACGTGTCCATCTCACTGTCCGGTGTGTGTCACCCTGTCTTCACAATCTCCTCATCCTTCACGGTGAACGTGTCCATCTCACTGTCCAGTGTCTAACAACCTGTCCTCACAATCTCCTCATCCCTCACTGTAAACGTGTCCATCTCACTGTCCGGTATGTATCACCCTGTCCTCACAATCTCCTCATCCCTCACTGTGAACGTGTCCATCTCACTTTCCGGTGAGTATCACCCTGTCCTCTCAATCTCCTCATCCCTCACTGTGAACGTGTCCACCTCACTGACTGGTGTGTATCACCCTGTCGTCACAATTTCCTCATCACTCACTGTGAATGTGTCCATCTCACTTTCCGGTGTGTATCACCCTGTTCTCACAATTTCCTCATCACTCACTGTGAACGTGTCAATCTCACTGTCCGGTGTGTATCACCCTGTCCTCACAATCTCCTCATCCCTCACTGTGAAAGTTTTCATCTCACTGTCTGGTGTGTATCACCCTGTCGTCACAATCACCTCATCCCTCACTGTGAACGTGTCCATCTCACGGTCCGGTGTGTATCACCCTGTCCTCACAATGTCCTCATCCCTCACTGTGAACGTGTCCATCGCACTATCCGGTGTGTATCACCCTGTTCTCACAATCTCCTCATCCCTCACTGTGAACGTGTCCATCTCACTGTCCGGTGTGTATCACCCTGTCCTCACAATTTCCTCATCCCGCACTGTGAAAGTGTCCATCTCACTGTCCGGTGTGTATCACCCTGTCCTCAAAATTTCCTCATCCCTCACTGTGAACATGTCCATCTCACTGTCCGTGTGTATCACCCTGTCCTCACAATCTCCTCATCACTCACTGTGAACGTTTCCATTTCACTGTCCCGTGTGTATCACCCTGCCCTCACAATCTCCTCATCCCACACTGTGAACGTGTCCATCTCACTGACCAGTGCGTATCACCCTGTCCTCACAATCTACTCATCCCTCACTGTGAACATGTCCATCTCAATCTCCCGTGTGTATCACCCTGTCCTCACAATCTCCTCATCTCTCACTGTGAACGTGTCCATCTCACTGTCCGGTGTGTATCACCCTGTCCTCACAATCTCCTCATCCCTCACTGTGAACGTCTCCATCTCACTGTCCGGTGTGTATCACCCTGTCCTCTCAATTTCCTCATGACTCACTGTGAACGTGTCCATCTCACTGTCCGGTATGTATCACCCTGTCCTCACAATCTCCTCATCACTCACTGTGAACGTGTCCATCTCACTGTCCTGTGAGTATCACCCTGTCCTCACAATCTCCTCCTTTCTCACTGTAAACATGTCCATCTCACTGTCCGGTGAGTATGACCCTGTCCTCACTATCTCCTCATCCCTCACTGTTACCGTATCCATCTCACTGTCCGGTGTGTATCACCCTGTCCTCCCAATCTACTCATACCTCACTGTGATCGTGACCCATCTCACTGTTCGGTGTGTATCACCGAGTCATCCCAAGCTCCTCATCCCACACTGTGATCGTGTCCATCTCACTGTCCGGTGTGTATCACCCTAACCTCACAATCTCCTCATCTCTCACTGTGAAAGTCTCCATCTCACTGTCCGGTATGAATCACCTTGTCCTCACAATCTCCTCATCTCTCACTGTGAACGTGTCCATCTCACTGTCCGGTGTTTTTCACCCTGTCCTCTAAATTTCCTCATCACTCAGTGTGAACGTGTCCATCTCACTGTCCGGTGTTTTTCACCCTGTCCTCACAATTTCCTCATCACTCACTGAGAACGTGTCCATCTCACTGTCCGGTGTGTATCACCCTGTCATGACAATCTCCTCATCTCTCACTGTGAACGTGTCCATCTCACTGTCCGGTGTGTATCACCCTGTCCTCACAATTTCCTCATCACTCACTGAGAACGTGTCCATTTCACTCTCCGGTGAGTATCACCCTGTCCTCACAATTTCCTCATCCCTCACTGTGAACGTGTTCATCTCACTGTCCGGTGTTTATCACCCTGTCCTCGCAATCACCTCATCCCTCACTGTGAACGTGTTCATCTCACTGTCCGGTGTGTATCACCCTGTCCTCGCAATCTCCTCATTCCTCACTGTGAACATGTCCATCTCACTGTCCGGTGTGAATCACCCTGTCCTCACAATCACCTCATCCCTCACTGTGAACGTGTTCATCTCACTGTCCGGTGTGTATCACCCTGTCCTCACAATCTACTCATCCCTCACTGTGAACTTGTCCATCTCACTCTCCAGTGTGTATCACCCTGTCCTCACAATCACCTCATCCCTCACTGTGAACGTGTCCATCGCATCTTCCAGCGTGTATCACCCTGTCCTCACAATCTCCTCATCCCTCACTGTGAATGTGTCCATCTCACTGTCCGGTGTGTATCACCCTGTCCTCACGATCTCCTCACAATCTCCTCATCCCTCACTGTGAACGTGTCCATCTCACTGTCCGGTGTGTATCACCCTTTCCTCACAATCTCCTCATCCCTCACTGTGAACGTGTCCATTTCACTGTCCGGTATGGATCACCTTGTCCTCACAATCTCCTCATCCCTCACTGTGAACGTGTCCACCTCACTAACCGGTGTGTAGCACCTTCTCCTCACAATCTCCTCATCCCTCACTGTGAACGTGTCCATCTCACTAACCGGTGTGTAGCACCTTGTCCTCACAACCTCCTCATCCCTCACTGTGAACGTGTCCATCTCACTGTCCGGTGTGTGTCACCCTGTCTTCACAATCTCCTCATCCCTCACTGTGAACGTGTCCATCTCACTGTCGGGTGTGTGTAACCCTGTCTTCAGAATCTCCTCATCCTTCACGGTGAACGTGTCCATCTCACTGTCCAGTGTCTAACACCCTGTCCTCACAATCTCCTCATCCCTCACTGTGAACTTATCCATCGCACTGTCCCGTGTGTATCACCCTGTCCTCACAATGTCCTCATCCCTCACTGTGAACGTGTCCATCTCATTGTCCGGTATGTATCACCCTGTCCTCACAATCTCCTCATCCCTCACTGTGAACGTATCCTTCTCACTGTCCTGTGTGTATCACCCTGTGCTCACAATCTCCTCATCCCTCACTGTGAATGTGTTCATCTCACTGTCCTGTGTGTATCACCCTGTCATCCCAATCTCCTCATCCCTCACTGTGAACGAGTCCATCTCACTGTCCCGTGTGTATCATCCTGTCCTCACAATCTCCTCATCCCTCACTGTGAACGTGTCCATCTCACTATCCCGTGTGTATCACCCTGTCCTCACAATCTCCTCATCCCTCACGGTGAACGAGTCTATCTCACTGTCCGGTGTGTATCACCCTGTCCTCACAATCTCCTCATCACTCACTGTGAACGTGACAATCTCACTGTCCTGTGTGTATCACCCTGTCCTCACAATCACCTCATCCTTCACTGTGAACGTGTCCATCTCACTGTCCGGTGTGTATCACCTTGTCCTCACAATCTCCTCATCCCTCACAGTGCACGTGTCCATCTCACTGTCCGGTGTGTATCACCCTGTCCTCACAATCACCTCATCCCTCACTGTGAACGTGTCCATCTCACTGTCCTGTGTGTATCACCCTGTCCTCACAATCTCCTCATACCTCACTGTGAACGTGTTCTTCTCACTGTCCGGTGTGTATCACCCTGTCCTCACAATCTCCTCATCCCTCACTGTGAACGTGTTCTTCTCACTGTCCGGTGTGTATCACCCTGTCCTCTCAATCTCCTCATTCCTCACTGTGAACGTGACCATCTCACTGTCCGGTGTGTATCACCCTGTCCTCACAATCTCCTCATCCCTCACTGTGAACGTGTTCTTCTCACTGTCCGGTGTGTATCACCCTGTCCTCACAATCTCCTCATCCCTCACTGTGAACGTGACAATCTCACTGTCCTGTGTGTATCACCCTGTCCTCACAATCACCTCATCCTTCACTGTGAACGTGTCCATCTCACTGTCCGTTGTGTATTACCCTGTCCTCACAATCTCCTCATCCCTCACTGTGAACGTGTCCATCTCACTGTCCGGTGTCTATCACACTATCCTCACAATCTCCTCATCCCTCCAGTGCACGTGTCCATTTCACTGTCCCGTGTGTATAACCCTGTCCTCACAATCTCCTCATCCCTCACTGTGAACGTGTTCATC
Organism: Hemitrygon akajei; assembly: GCF_048418815.1. Taxonomy (NCBI): domain Eukaryota; kingdom Metazoa; phylum Chordata; class Chondrichthyes; order Myliobatiformes; family Dasyatidae; genus Hemitrygon; species Hemitrygon akajei. The sequence goes on from NC_133130.1 coordinate 1,077,142, forward strand.
TCACTGTCCGGTGTGTATCACCCTGTCCTCACAATCTCCTCATCCCTCACTGTGAACGTGTCCATCTCCCTGTCCGGTGTGTATCACTCTGTCCTCACAATCTCCTCATCCCTCACTGTGAACGTGTCCATCTCACTGTCCGGTATGTATCACCCTGTCCTCACAATCTCCTCATCCCTCACTGTGAACGTGTCCATCTCACTTTCCGGTGAGTATCACCCTGTCCTCTCAATCTCCTCATCCCTCACTGTGAACGTGTCCACCTCACTGTCTGGTGTGTATCACCCTGTCGTCACAATTTCCTCATCACTCACTGTGAATGTGTCCATCTCACTTTCCGGTGTGTATCACCCTGTTCTCACAATTTCCTCATCACTCACTGTGAACGTGTCCATCTCACTGTCCGGTGAGTATCACCCTGTCCTCACAATCTCCTCATCCCTCACTGTGATGGTGACCCATCTTACTGTTCTGTGTTTATCACCCTGTCATCCCAATCTCCTCATCCCTCACTGTGAACGTGTCCATCGCACTGTCCGGTGTGTATCACCCTGTCCTCACAATCTCCTCATCCCTCACTGTGAACGTATCCTTCTCACTGTCCTGTGTGTATCACACTGTGCTCACAATCACCTCATCCCTCACTGTTAATGTGTTCATCTCACTATCCGGTGTGTATCACCCTGTTCTCACAAACTCCTCATCCCTCACTGTGAACGTGTCCATCTCACTGTCCGGTGTGTATCACCCTGTCCTCACAATTTCCTCATCCCTCACTGTGAACATGTCCATCTCACTGTCCCGTGTGTATCACCCTGTCCTCACATTCTCCTCATCCCTCACTGTGAACGTGTCCATCTCACTGTCCTGTGTGTATCACCCTGTCCTCACAATCACCTCATCCTTCACTGTGAACGTGTCCATCTCACTGTCCGGTGTGTATCACCTTGTCCTCACAATCTCCTCATCCCTCACAGTGAACGTGTCCATCTCACTGTCCGGTGTGTATCACCCTGTCATCACAATCTCCTGATCCCTCACTGTGAACGTGTTCATCTCACTGTCCAGTGTGTATCACACTATCCTCACAATCACCTCATCCTTCACTGTGAACGTGTCCATCTCACTGTCCGGTGTGTATCACCTTGTCCTCACAATCACCTCATCCCTCACTGTGAACGTGTTCATCTCACTGTCCGGTGTGTATCATCCTGTCCTCACAATCTCCTCATCCCTCACTGTGAACGTGACAATCTCACTGTCCTGTGTGTATCACCCTGTCCTCACAATCACCTCATCCTTCACTGTGAACGTGTCCATCTCACTGTCCGTTGTGTATCACCCTGTCCTCACAATCTCCTCATCCCTCACTGTGAACGTGTCCATCTCACTGTCCGGTGTCTATCACACTATCCTCACAATCTCCTCATCCCTCCAGTGCACGTGTCCATTTCACTGTCCCGTGTGTATAACCCTGTCCTCACAATCTCCTCATCCCTCACTGTGAACGTGTCCATCTCACTGTCCGGTATGTATCACACTGTCCTCACAATCTCCTCATCCCTCACTGTGAACGTGTCCATCTCACTTTCCGGTGAGTATCACCCTGTCCTCTCAATCTCCTCATGCCTCACTGTGAACGTGTCCACCTCACTGTCTGGTGTGTATCACCCTGTCGTCACAATTTCCTCATCACTCACTGTGAATGTGTCCATCTCACTTTCCGGTGTGTATCACCCTGTTCTCACAATCTCCTCATCACTCACTGTGAACGTATCCTTCTCACTGTCCTGTGTTTATCACCCTGTCCTCACAATCTCCTCATCCCTCACTGTGAATGTGTTCATCTCACTGTCCGGTGTGTATCACCCTGTCCTCACAAACTCCTCATCCCTCACTGTGTACGTGTCCATCTCACTCTCCCGTGTGTATCACCCTGTCCTCACAATCTCCTCATCCCTCACTGTGAACGTGTCCATCTCACTGTCCGGTGTGTATCACCCTGTCCTCATAATTTCCTCATCCCGCACTGTGAAAGTGTCCATCTCACTGTCCGGTGTGTATCACCCTGTCCTCACAATTTCCTCATCCCTCACTGTGAACCTGTCCATCTCACTGTCCGGTGTGTATCACCCTGTCATCCCAATCTCCTCATCCCTCACTGTGAACATGTCCATCTCACTGTCCTGTGTGTATCAGCCTGTCCTCTCAATTTCCTCATCCCTCACTGTGAACGTGTCCATCTCACTATCCAGTGTGTATCACCCGGTCCTCACAATCTCCTCATCCCTCACTGTGAACGTATCCATCTCACTGTCCAGTGTGTATCACCCTGTCATCCCCATCTCCTCATTCCTCACTGTGAACGTGTCCATCGCATCTTCCGGTGTGTATCACCCTGTCCTCACAATCTCCTCATCCCTCACTGTGAATGTGTCCATCTCATTGTCCGGTGTGTATCACACTTTCAACACAATCTCCTCATCCATCACTGTGAACGTGTCCATCTCACTGTCCGGTGTGTATCACCCTTTCCTCACAATCTCCTCATCCCTCACTGTGAACGTGTCCATCTCACTGTCCGGTATGTATCACCTTGTCCTCACAATCTCCTCATCCCTCACTGTGAACGTGTCCATCTCACTAACCGGTGTGTAGCACCTTGTCCTCACAACCTCCTCATCCCTCACTGTGAACGTGTCCATCTCACTGTCCGGTGTGTGTCACCCTGTCTTCACAATCTCCTCATCCCTCACTGTGAACGTGTCCATCTCACTGTCGGGTGTGTGTAACCCTGTCTTCAGAATCTCCTCATCCTTCACTGTGAACGTGTCCATCTCACTGTCCCGTGTGTATCACCCTGTCCTCACAATCTCCTCATCCCTCACTGTGAACGAGTCCATTTCACTGTCCCATGTGTATCACCCTGTCCTCACAATCTCCTCATCCCTCACTGTGAACGAGTCCATCTCACTGTCCCGTGTGTATCACCCTGTCCTCTCAATCTCCTCATCCCTCACTGTGAACGTGTCCATCTCACTATCCCGTGTGTATCACCATGTCCTCACAATCTCCTCATCCCTCACGGTGAACGAGTCTATCTCACTGTCCGGTGTGTATCACCCTGTCCTCACAATCTCCTCATCACTCACTGTGAACGTGACAATCTCACTGTCCTGTGTGTATCACCCTGTCCTCACAATCACCTCATCCTTCACTGTGAACGTGTCCATCTCACTGTCCGGTGTGTATCACCTTGTCCTCACAATCTCCTCATCCCTCACAGTGAACGTGTCCATCTCACTGTCCGGTGTGTATCACCCTGTCATCCCAATCTCCTCATCCCTCACTGTGAACGTGTCCATCTCACTGTCCGGTGTGTATCACCCTGTCCTCACAATCTCCTCATCCCTCACTGTGAACGTGTTCTTCTCACTGTCCGGTGTGTATCACCCTGTCCTCACAATCACCTCATCCCTCACTGTGAATGTGTCCATCTCACTGTCCTGTGTGTATCAACTTGTCCTCACAATCTCCTCATCCCTCACTGTGAACGTGTTCATCTCACTGTCTGGTGTGTATCACCCTGTCCTCACAATCACCTCATCCTTCACTGTGAACGTGTCCATCTCACTGTCCCGTGTGTATAACCCTGTCCTCACAATCTCCTCATCCCTCACTATGAACGTGTTCATCTCACTGTCCGGTGTGTATCAACCAGTCCTCACAATCTCATCACACCACACTGTAAACCCGTCCATCTCACTGTCCGGTGTGTATCACCCTGTCCTCACAATCTCCTCATCCCTCACTGTGAACGTGTCCATCTCACTGTCCGATGTGTGTCACCCTGTCTTCACAATCTCCTCATCCCTCACTGTGAACGTGTCCATCTCACTGTCCGGTGTGCGTCACCCTGTCTTCACAATCTCCTCATCCTTCACGGTGAACGTGTCCATCTCACTGTCCAGTGTCTAACACCCTGTCCTCACAATCTGCTCATCCCTCACTGTGAACGTGTCCATCTCACTGTCCCGTGTGTATCACCCTGTCCTCACAATGTCCTCATCCATCACTGTAAACGTGACAATCTCACTGTCCGGTATGTATCACCCTGTCCTCACAATGTCCTCATCCATCACTGTGAACGTGTCCATCTCACTGTCCGGTATGTATCACCCTGTCCTCACAATCTCCTCATCCCTCACTGTGAACGTGTCCATCTCACTTTCCGGTGAGTATCACCCTGTCCTCTCAATCTCCTCATCCCTCACTGTGAACGTGTCCACCTCACTGTCTGGTGTGTATCACCCTGTCGTCACAATTTCCTCATCACACACTGTGAATGTGTCCATCTCACTTTCCGGTGTGTATCACCCTGTTCTCACAATCTCCTCATCCCTCACTGTGAACGTGTCCATCTCACTGTCCGGTGTGTATCACCCTGTCCTCACAATGTCCTCGTCCCTCACTGTGAACGTGTCCATCGCACTGTCCGGTGTGTATCACCCTGTCCTCACAATCTCCTCATCCCTCACTGTGAACGTATCCTTCTCACTATCCTGTGTGTATCACCCTGTGCTCACAATCACCTCATCCCTCACTGTGAATGTGTTCATCTCACTGTCCGGTGTGTATCACCCTGTTCTCACAAACTCCTCATCCCTCACTGTGAACGTGTCCATCTCACTCTCCCGTGTGTATCACCCTGTCCTCACAATCTCCTCATCCCTCACTGTGAACGTGTCCATCTCACTGTCCGGTGTGTATCACCCTGTCCTCACAATTTCCTCATCCCGCACTGTGAAAGTGTCCATCTCACTGTCCAGTGTGTATCACCCTGTCCTCACAATTTCCTCATCCCTCACTGTGAACATGTCCATCTCACTGTCCCGTGTGTATCAGCCTGTCCTCACAATCTCCTCATCCCTCACTGTGAACGTCTCCATCTCACTATCCAGTGTGTATCACCCTGTCCTCACAATCTCCTCATCCCTCACTGTGAACGTGTCCATCTCATTGTCCGGTATGTATCACCCTGTCCTCACAATCTCCTCATCCCTCACTGTGAACGTATCCTTCTCACTGTCCTGTGTGTATCACCCTGTGCTCACAATCTCCTCATCCCTCACTGTGAATGTGTTCATCTCACTGTCCTGTGTGTATCACCCTGTCATCCCAATCTCCTCATCCCTCACTGTGAACGAGTCCATCTCACTGTCCCGTGTGTATCATCCTGTCCTCACAATCTCCTCATCCCTCACTGTGAACGTGTCCATCTCACTATCCCGTGTGTATCACCCTGTCCTCACAATCTCCTCATCCCTCACGGTGAACGAGTCTATCTCACTGTCCGGTGTGTATCACCCTGTCCTCACAATCTCCTCATCACTCACTGTGAACGTGACAATCTCACTGTCCTGTGTGTATCACCCTGTCCTCACAATCACCTCATCCTTCACTGTGAACGTGTCCATCTCACTGTCCGGTGTGTATCACCTTGTCCTCACAATCTCCTCATCCCTCACAGTGCACGTGTCCATCTCACTGTCCGGTGTGTATCACCCTGTCCTCACAATCACCTCATCCCTCACTGTGAACGTGTCCATCTCACTGTCCTGTGTGTATCACCCTGTCCTCACAATCTCCTCATCCCTCACTGTGAACGTGTTCTTCTCACTGTCCGGTGTGTATCACCCTGTCCTCACAATCTCCTCATCCCTCACTGTGAACGTGTTCTTCTCACTGTCCGGTGTGTATCACCCTGTCCTCTCAATCTCCTCATTCCTCACTGTGAACGTGTCCATCTCACTGTCCGGTGTGTATCACCCTGTCCTCACAATCTCCTCATCCCTCACTGTGAACGTGTTCTTCTCACTGTCCGGTGTGTATCACCCTGTCCTCACAATCTCCTCATCCCTCACTGTGAACGTGACAATCTCACTGTCCTGTGTGTATCACCCTGTCCTCACAATCACCTCATCCTTCACTGTGAACGTGTCCATCTCACTGTCCGTTGTGTATTACCCTGTCCTCACAATCTCCTCATCCCTCACTGTGAACGTGTCCATCTCACTGTCCGGTGTCTATCACACTATCCTCACAATCTCCTCATCCCTCCAGTGCACGTGTCCATTTCACTGTCCCGTGTGTATAACCCTGTCCTCACAATCTCCTCATCCCTCACTGTGAACGTGTTCATCTCACTGTCCGGTGTGTATCACCCTGTCCTCACAATCTCCTCATCCCTCACTGTGAACGTGTCCATCTCCCTGTCCGGTGTGTATCACTCTGTCCTCACAATCTCCTCATCCCTCACTGTGAACGTGTCCATCTCACTGTCCGGTATGTATCACCCTGTCCTCACAATCTCCTCATCCCTCACTGTGAACGTGTCCATCTCACTTTCCGGTGAGTATCACCCTGTCCTCTCAATCTCCTCATCCCTCACTGTGAACGTGTCCACCTCACTGTCTGGTGTGTATCACCCTGTCGTCACAATTTCCTCATCACTCACTGTGAATGTGTCCATCTCACTTTCCGGTGTGTATCACCCTGTTCTCACAATTTCCTCATCACTCACTGTGAACGTGTCCATCTCACTGTCCGGTGAGTATCACCCTGTCCTCACAATCTCCTCATCCCTCACTGTGATGGTGACCCATCTTACTGTTCTGTGTTTATCACCCTGTCATCCCAATCTCCTCATCCCTCACTGTGAACGTGTCCATCGCACTGTCCGGTGTGTATCACCCTGTCCTCACAATCTCCTCATCCCTCACTGTGAACGTATCCTTCTCACTGTCCTGTGTGTATCACACTGTGCTCACAATCACCTCATCCCTCACTGTTAATGTGTTCATCTCACTATCCGGTGTGTATCACCCTGTTCTCACAAACTCCTCATCCCTCACTGTGAACGTGTCCATCTCACTGTCCGGTGTGTATCACCCTGTCCTCACAATTTCCTCATCCCTCACTGTGAACATGTCCATCTCACTGTCCCGTGTGTATCACCCTGTCCTCACATTCTCCTCATCCCTCACTGTGAACGTGTCCATCTCACTGTCCTGTGTGTATCACCCTGTCCTCACAATCACCTCATCCTTCACTGTGAACGTGTCCATCTCACTGTCCGGTGTGTATCACCTTGTCCTCACAATCTCCTCATCCCTCACAGTGAACGTGTCCATCTCACTGTCCGGTGTGTATCACCCTGTCATCACAATCTCCTGATCCCTCACTGTGAACGTGTTCAACTCACTGTCCAGTGTGTATCACACTATCCTCACAATCACCTCATCCTTCACTGTGAACGTGTCCATCTCACTGTCCGGTGTGTATCACCTTGTCCTCACAATCACCTCATCCCTCACTGTGAACGTGTTCATCTCACTGTCCGGTGTGTATCATCCTGTCCTCACAATCTCCTCATCCCTCACTGTGAACGTGACAATCTCACTGTCATGTGTGTATCACCCTGTCCTCACAATCACCTCATCCTTCACTGTGAACGTGTCCATCTCACTGTCCGTTGTGTATCACCCTGTCCTCACAATCTCCTCATCCCTCACTGTGAACGTGTCCATCTCACTGTCCGGTGTCTATCACACTATCCTCACAATCTCCTCATCCCTCCAGTGCACGTGTCCATTTCACTGTCCCGTGTGTATAACCCTGTCCTCACAATCTCCTCATCCCTCACTGTGAACGTGTCCATCTCACTGTCCGGTATGTATCACACTGTCCTCACAATCTCCTCATCCCTCACTGTGAACGTGTCCATCTCACTTTCCGGTGAGTATCACCCTGTCCTCTCAATCTCCTCATGCCTCACTGTGAACGTGTCCACCTCACTGTCTGGTGTGTATCACCCTGTCGTCACAATTTCCTCATCACTCACTGTGAATGTGTCCATCTCACTTTCCGGTGTGTATCACCCTGTTCTCACAATTTCCTCATCACTCACTGTGAACGTGTCCACCTCACTGTCCGGTGAGTATCACCCTGTCATCCCAATCTCCTCATCCCTCACTGTGAACGTGTCCATCGCACTGTCCGGTGTGTATCACCCTGTTCTCACAATCTCCTCATCCCTCACTGTGAACGTATCCTTCTCACTGTCCTGTGTTTATCACCCTGTCCTCACAATCTCCTCATCCCTCACTGTGAATGTGTTCATCTCACTGTCCGGTGTGTATCACCCTGTCCTCACAAACTCCTCATCCCTCACTGTGTACGTGTCCATCTCACTCTCCCGTGTGTATCACCCTGTCCTCACAATCTCCTCATCCCTCACTGTGAACGTGTCCATCTCACTGTCCGGTGTGTATCACCCTGTCCTCATAATTTCCTCATCCCGCACTGTGAAAGTGTCCATCTCACTGTCCGGTGTGTATCACCCTGTCCTCACAATTTCCTCATCCCTCACTGTGAACCTGTCCATCTCACTGTCCGGTGTGTATCACCCTGTCATCCCAATCTCCTCATCCCTCACTGTGAACATGTCCATCTCACTGTCCTGTGTGTATCAGCCTGTCCTCACAATTTCCTCATCCCTCACTGTGAACGTGTCCATCTCACTATCCAGTGTGTATCACCCGGTCCTCACAATCTCCTCATCCCTCACTGTGAACGTATCCATCTCACTGTCCAGTGTGTATCACCCTGTCATCCCCATCTCCTCATTCCTCACTGTGAACGTGTCCATCGCATCTTCCGGTGTGTATCACCCTGTCCTCACAATCTCCTCATCCCTCACTGTGAATGTGTCCATCTCATTGTCCGGTGTGTATCACACTTTCAACACAATCTCCTCATCCATCACTGTGAACGTGTCCATCTCACTGTCCGGTGTGTATCACCCTTTCCTCACAATCTCCTCATCCCTCACTGTGAACGTGTCCATCTCACTGTCCGGTATGTATCACCTTGTCCTCACAATCTCCTCATCCCTCACTGTGAACGTGTCCATCTCACTAACCGGTGTGTAGCACCTTGTCCTCACAACCTCCTCATCCCTCACTGTGAACGTGTCCATCTCACTGTCCGGTGTGTGTCACCCTGTCTTCACAATCTCCTCATCCCTCACTGTGAACGTGTCCATCTCACTGTCGGGTGTGTGTAACCCTGTCTTCAGAATCTCCTCATCCTTCACTGTGAACGTGTCCATCTCACTGTCCCGTGTGTATCACCCTGTCCTCACAATCTCCTCATCCCTCACTGTGAACGAGTCCATTTCACTGTCCCATGTGTATCACCCTGTCCTCACAATCTCCTCATCCCTCACTGTGAACGAGTCCATCTCACTGTCCGGTGTGTATCACCCTGTCCTCTCAATCTCCTCATCCCTCACTGTGAACGTGTCCATCTCACTATCCCGTGTGTATCACCATGTCCTCACAATCTCCTCATCCCTCACGGTGAACGAGTCTATCTCACTGTCCGGTGTGTATCACCCTGTCCTCACAATCTCCTCATCACTCACTGTGAACGTGACAATCTCACTGTCCTGTGTGTATCACCCTGTCCTCACAATCACCTCATCCTTCACTGTGAACGTGTCCATCTCACTGTCCGGTGTGTATCACCTTGTCCTCACAATCTCCTCATCCCTCACAGTGAACGTGTCCATCTCACTGTCCGGTGTGTATCACCCTGTCATCCCAATCTCCTCATCCCTCACTGTGAACGTGTCCATCTCACTGTCCGGTGTGTATCACCCTGTCATCACAATCTCCTCATCACTCACTGTGAACGTGTCCATCTCACTGTCCGGTGTGTATCACCCTGTCCTCACAATCTCCTCATCCCTCACTGTGAACGTGTTCTTCTCACTGTCCGGTGTGTATCACCCTGTCCTCACAATCACCTCATCCCTCAGTGTGAACGTGTTCATCTCACTGTCCCGTGTGTATCACCCTGTCCTCACAATCTCCTCATCCCTCACTGTGAACGTGACAATCTCACTGTCCTGTGTGTATCACCCTGTCCTCACAATCACCTCATCCTTCACTGTGAACGTGTCCATCTCACTGTCCGTTGTGTATCACCCTGTCCTCACAATCTCCTCATCCCTCACTGTGAACGTGTCCATCTCACTGTCCGGTGTCTATCACACTATCCTCACAATCTCCTCATCCCTCCAGTGCACGTGTCCATTTCACTGTCCCGTGTGTATAACCCTGTCCTCACAATCTCCTCATCCCTCACTATGAACGTGTTCATCTCACTGTCCGGTGTGTATCAACCAGTCCTCACAATCTCATCACACCACACTGTAAACCCGTCCATCTCACTGTCCGGTGTGTATCACCCTGTCCTCACAATCTCCTCATCCCTCACTGTGAACGTGTCCATCTCACTGTCCGATGTGCGTCACCCTGTCTTCACAATCTCCTCATCCTTCACGGTGAACGTGTCCATCTCACTGTCCAGTGTCTAACACCCTGTCCTCACAATCTGCTCATCCCTCACTGTGAACGTGTCCATCTCACTGTCCCGTGTGTATCACCCTGTCCTCACAATGTCCTCATCCATCACTGTAAACGTGACAATCTCACTGTCCGGTATGTATCACCCTGTCCTCACAATGTCCTCATCCATCACTGTGAACGTGTCCATCTCACTGTCCGGTATGTATCACCCTGTCCTCACAATCTCCTCATCCTTCACTGTGAACGTGTCCATCTCACTTTCCGGTGAGTATCACCCTGTCCTCTCAATCTCCTCATCCCTCACTGTGAACGTGTCCACCTCACTGTCTGGTGTGTATCACCCTGTCGTCACAATTTCCTCATCACACACTGTGAATGTGTCCATCTCACTTTCCGGTGTGTATCACCCTGTTCTCACAATCTCCTCATCCCTCACTGTGAACGTGTCCATCTCACTGTCCGGTGTGTATCACCCTGTCCTCACAATGTCCTCGTCCCTCACTGTGAACGTGTCCATCGCACTGTCCGGTGTGTATCACCCTGTCCTCACAATCTCCTCATCCCTCACTGTGAACGTATCCTTCTCACTATCCTGTGTGTATCACCCTGTGCTCACAATCACCTCATCCCTCACTGTGAATGTGTTCATCTCACTGTCCGGTGTGTATCACCCTGTTCTCACAAACTCCTCATCCCTCACTGTGAACGTGTCCATCTCACTCTCCCGTGTGTATCACCCTGTCCTCACAATCTCCTCATCCCTCACTGTGAACGTGTCCATCTCACTGTCCGGTGTGTATCACCCTGTCCTCACAATTTCCTCATCCCGCACTGTGAAAGTGTCCATCTCACTGTCCAGTGTGTATCACCCTGTCCTCACAATTTCCTCATCCCTCACTGTGAACATGTCCATCTCACTGTCCCGTGTGTATCAGCCTGTCCTCACAATCTCCTCATCCCTCACTGTGAACGTGTCCATCTCACTATCCAGTGTGTATCACCCTGTCCTCACAATCTCCTCATCCCTCACTGTGAATGTGTCCATCTCATTGTCCGGTGTGTATCACACTTTCACACAATCTCCTCATCCCTCACTGTGAACATGTCCATCTCACTGTCCGGTGTGTATCACCCTTTCCTCACAATCTCCTCATCCCTCACTGTGAACGTGTCCATCTCACTGTCCGGTATGTATCACCTTGTCCTCACAATCTCCTCATCCCTCACTGTGAACGTGTCCATCTCACTAACCGGTGTGTAGCACCTTGTCCTCACAACCTCCTCATCCCTCACTGTGAACGTGTCCATCTCACTCTCCCGTGTGTATCACCCTGTCCTCACAATCTCCTCATCCCTCACTGTGAACGTGTCCATCTTACTGTCGGGTGTGTGTAACCCTGTCTTCAGAATCTCCTCATCCTTCACGGTGAACGTGTCCATCTCACTGTCCAGTGTGTATCACCCTGTCCTCACAATCTCCTCATCCCTCACTGTGAACGTGTCCATCGCACTGTCCCGTGTGTATCACCCTGTCCTCACAATGTCCTCATCCCTCACTGTGAACGTGTCCATCTCACTGTCCGGTATGTATCACCCTGTCCTCACAATCTCCTCATCCCTCACTGTGAACGTGTCCATCTCACTGTCCGGTGTGTATCACCCTGTCCTCACAATCTCCTCATCCCTCACTGTGAACGTGTCCATCTCACTATCCCGTGTGTATCACCCTGTCCTCACAATCTCCTCATCCCTCACGGTGAACGAGTCTATCTCACTGTCCGGTGTGTATCACCCTGTCCTCACAATCTCCTCATCACTCACTGTGAACGTGACAATCTCACTGTCCTGTGTGTATCACCCTGTCCTCACAATCACCTCATCCTTCACTGTGAACGTGTCCATCTCACTGTCCGGTGTGTATCACCTTGTCCTCACAATCTCCTCATCCCTCACAGTGAACGTGTCCATCTCACTGTCCGGTGTGTATCACCCTGTCCTCACAATCACCTCATCCCTCACTGTGAACGTGTCCATCTCACTGTCCTGTGTGTATCACCCTGTCCTCACAATCTCCTCATCCCTCACTGTGAACGTGTTCTTCTCACTGTCCGGTGTGTATCACCCTGTCCTCACAATCTCCTCATCCCTCACTGTGAACGTGACAATCTCACTGTCCTGTGTGTATCACCCTGTCCTCACAATCACCTCATCCTTCACTGTGAACGTGTCCATCTCACTGTCCGTTGTGTATCACCCTGTCCTCACAATCTGCTCATCCCTCACTGTGAACGTGTCCATCTCACTGTCCCGTGTGTATCACCCTGTCCTCACAATGTCCTCATCCATCACTGTAAACGTGACAATCTCACTGTCCGGTATGTATCACCCTGTCCTCACAATGTCCTCATCCATCACTGTGAACGTGTCCATCTCACTGTCCGGTATGTATCACCCTGTCCTCACAATCTCCTCATCCCTCACTGTGAACGTGTCCATCTCACTTTCCGGTGAGTATCACCCTGTCCTCTCAATCTCCTCATCCCTCACTGTGAACGTGTCCACCTCACTGTCTGGTGTGTATCACCCTGTCGTCACAATTTCCTCATCACACACTGTGAATGTGTCCATCTCACTTTCCGGTGTGTATCACCCTGTTCTCACAATCTCCTCATCCCTCACTGTGAACGTGTCCATCTCACTGTCCGGTGTGTATCACCCTGTCCTCACAATGTCCTCGTCCCTCACTGTGAACGTGTCCATCGCACTGTCCGGTGTGTATCACCCTGTCCTCACAATCTCCTCATCCCTCACTGTGAACGTATCCTTCTCACTATCCTGTGTGTATCACCCTGTGCTCACAATCACCTCATCCCTCACTGTGAATGTGTTCATCTCACTGTCCGGTGTGTATCACCCTGTTCTCACAAACTCCTCATCCCTCACTGTGAACGTGTCCATCTCACTCTCCCGTGTGTATCACCCTGTCCTCACAATCTCCTCATCCCTCACTGTGAACGTGTCCATCTCACTGTCCGGTGTGTATCACCCTGTCCTCACAATTTCCTCATCCCGCACTGTGAAAGTGTCCATCTCACTGTCCAGTGTGTATCACCCTGTCCTCACAATTTCCTCATCCCTCACTGTGAACATGTCCATCTCACTGTCCCGTGTGTATCAGCCTGTCCTCACAATCTCCTCATCCCTCACTGTGAACGTGTCCATCTCACTATCCAGTGTGTATCACCCTGTCCTCACAATCTCCTCATCCCTCACTGTGAATGTGTCCATCTCATTGTCCGGTGTGTATCACACTTTCACACAATCTCCTCATCCCTCACTGTGAACGTGTCCATCTCACTGTCCGGTGTGTATCACCCTTTCCTCACAATCTCCTCATCCCTCACTGTGAACGTGTCCATCTCACTGTCCGGTATGTATCACCTTGTCCTCACAATCTCCTCATCCCTCACTGTGAACGTGTCCATCTCACTAACCGGTGTGTAGCACCTTGTCCTCACAACCTCCTCATCCCTCACTGTGAACGTGTCCATCTCACTCTCCCGTGTGTATCACCCTGTCCTCACAATCTCCTCATCCCTCACTGTGAACGTGTCCATCTCACTGTCGGGTGTGTGTAACCCTGTCTTCAGAATCTCCTCATCCTTCACGGTGAACGTGTCCATCTCACTGTCCGGTATGTATCACCCTGTCCTCACAATCTCCTCATCCCTCCCTGTGAATGTGTTCATCTCACTGTCCTGTGTGTATCACCCTGTCATCCCAATCTCCTCATCCCTCACTGAGAACGTGTCCATCTCACTGTCCCGTGTGTATCACCCTGTCCTCACAATCTCCTCATCCCTCACTGTGAACGTGTCCATCTCACTATCCCGTGTGTATCACCCTGTCCTCACAATCTCCTCATCCCTCACGGTGAACGAGTCTATCTCAATGTCCGGTGTGTATCACCCTGTCCTCACAATCTCCTCATCACTCACTGTGAACGTGACAATCTCACTGTCCTGTGTGTATCACCCTGTCCTCACAATCACCTCATCCTTCACTGTGAACGTGTCCATCTCACTGTCCGGTGTGTATCACCTTGTCCTCACAATCTCCTCATCCCTCACAGTGAACGTGTCCATCTCACTGTCCGGTGTGTATCACCCTGTCCTCACAATCACCTCATCCCTCACTGTGAACGTGTCCATCTCACTGTCCTGTGTGTATCACCCTGTCCTCACAATCTCCTCATCCCTCACTGTGAACGTGTTCTTCTCACTGTCCGGTGTGTATCACCCTGTCCTCACAATCTCCTCATCCCTCACTGTGAACGTGACAATCTCACTGTCCTGTGTGTATCACCCTGTCCTCACAATCACCTCATCCTTCACTGTGAACGTGTCCATCTCACTGTCCGTTGTGTATCAACCTGTCCTCACAATCTCCTCATCCCTCACTGTGAACGTGTCCATCTCACTGTCCGGTGTCTATCACACTATCATCACAATCTCCTCATCCCTCCAGTGCACGTGTCCATTTCACTGTCCCGTGTGTATAACCCTGTCCTCACAATCTCCTCATCCCTCACTGTGAACGTGTTCATCTCACTGTCCGGTGTGTATCAGCCTGTCCTCACAATCTCCTCATCCCTCACTGTGAACGTGTCCATCTCACTGTCCGATGTGTGTCACCCTGTCTTCACAATCTCCTCATCCCTCACTGTGAACGTGTCCATCTCACTGTCCGGTGTGTGTCACCCTGTCTTCACAATCTCCTCATCCTTCACGGTGAACGTGTCCATCTCACTGTCCAGTGTCTAACACCCTGTCCTCACAATCTCCTCATCACTCACTGTAAACGTGTCCATCTCACTGTCCGGTATTTATCACCCTGTCCTCACAATCTCCTCATCCCTCACTGTGAACGTGTCCATCTCACTTTCCGGTGAGTATCACCCTGTCCTCTCAATCTCCTCATCCCTCACTGTGAACGTGTCCACCTCACTGTCTGGTGTGTATCACCCTGTCGTCACAATTTCCTCATCACTCACTGTGAATGTGTCCATCTCACTGTCCGGTGAGTATCACCCTGTCCTCACAATCTCCTCATCCCTCACTGTGATGGTGACCCATCTTACTGTTCTGTGTTTATCACCCTGTCATCCCAATCTCCTCATCCCTCACTGTAAACGTGTCCATCTCACTGTCCGGTGTGTATCACCCTGTCCTCACAATGTCCTCATCCCTCACTGTGAACGTGTCCATCGCACTGTCCGGTGTGTATCACCCTGTCCTCACAATCTCCTCATCCCTCACTGTGAACGTATCCTTCTCACTGTCCGGTGTGTATCACCCTGTTCTCACAAACTCCTCATCCCTCACTGTGAACGTGTCCATCTCACTCTCCCGTGTGTATCACACTGTCCTCACAATCTCCTCATCCCTCACTCTGAACGTGTCCATCTCACTGTCCGGTGTGTATCACTGTGTCCTCACAATTTCCTCATCCCGCACTGTGAAAGTGTCCATCTCACTGTCCGGTGTGTATCACCCTGTCCTCACAATTTCCTCATCCCTCACTGTGAACATGTCCATCTCACTGTGCCGTGTGTATCAGCCTGTCCTCACATTCTCCTCATCCCTCACTGTGAACGTGTCCATCTCACTATCCAGTGTGTATCACCCGGTCCTCACAATCTCCTCATCCCTCACTCTGAACGTATCCATCTCACTGTCCAGTGTGTATCACACTTTCAACACAATCTCCTCATCCATCACTGTGAACGTGTCCATCTCACTGTCCGGTGTGTATCACCCTTTCCTCACAATCTCCTCATCCCTCACTGTGAACGTGTCCATCTCACTGTCCGGTATGTATCACCTTGTCCTCACAATCTCCTCATCCCTCACTGTGAACGTGTCCATCTCACTAACCGGTGTGTAGCACCTTGTCCTCACAACCTCCTCATCCCTCACTGTGAACGTGTCCATCTCACTCTCCCGTGTGTATCACCCTGTCCTCACAATCTCCTCATCCCTCACTGTGAACGTGTCCATCTCACTGTCGGGTGTGTGTAACCCTGTCTTCAGAATCTCCTCATCCTTCACGGTGAACGTGTCCATCTCACTGTCCAGTGTCTAACACCCTGTCCTCACAATCTCCTCATCCCTCACTGTGAACGTGTCCATCGCACTGTCCCGTGTGTATCACCCTGTCCTCACAATGTCCTCATCCCTCACTGTGAACGTGTCCATCTCACTGTCCGGTATGTATCACCCTGTCCTCACAATCTCCTCATCCCTCACTGTGAACATGTCCATCTCACTTTCCGGTGTTTATCACCCTGTCATCCCAATCTAATCATCCCTCACTGTGAACGTATCCTTCTCACTGTCCTGTGTGTATCACCCTGTGCTCACAATCTCCTCATCCCTCACTGTGAATGTGTTCATCTCACTGTCCTGTGTGTATCACCCTGTCATCCCAATCTCCTCATCCCTCACTGTGAACGAGTCCATCTCACTGTCCCGTGTGTATCACCCTGACCTCACAATCTCCTCATCCCTCACTGTGAACGTGTCCATCTCACTATCCCGTGTGTATCACCCTGTCCTCACAATCTCCTCATCCCTCACGGTGAACGAGTCTATCTCACTGTCCGGTGTGTATCACCCTGTCCTCACAATCTCCTCATCATTCACTGTGAACGTGACAATCTCACTGTCCTGTGTGTATCACCCTGTCCTCACAATCACCTCATCCTTCACTGTGAACGTGTCCATCTCACTGTCCGGTGTGTATCACCTTGTCCTCACAATCTCCTCATCCCTCACAGTGAACGTGTCCATCTCACTGTCCGGTGTGTATCACCCTGTCCTCACAATCACCTCATCCCTCACTGTGAACGTGTCCATCTCACTGTCCTGTGTGTATCACCCTGTCCTCACAATCTCCTCATCCCTCACTGTGAACGTGTTCATCTCACTGTCCGGTGTGTATCACCCTGTCCTCACAATCTCCTCATCCCTCACTGTGAACGTGACAATCTCACTGTCCTGTGTGTATCACCCTGTCCTCACAATCACCTCATCCTTCACTGTGAACGTGTCCATCTCACTGTCCGTTGTGTATCAACCTGTCCTCACAATCTCCTCATCCCTCACTGTGAACGTGTCCATCTCACTGTCCGGTGTCTATCACACTATCATCACAATCTCCTCATCCCTCCAGTGCACGTGTCCATTTCACTGTCCCGTGTGTATAACCCTGTCCTCACAATCTCCTCATCCTTCACTGTGAACGTGTTCATCTCACTGTCCGGTGTGTATCAGCCTGTCCTCACAATCTCATCACACCACACTGTAAACCCGTCCATCTCACTGTCCGGTGTGTATCACCCTGTCCTCACAATCTCCTCATCCCTCACTGTGAACGTGTCCATCTCACTGTCCGATGTGTGTCACCCTGTCTTCACAATCTCCTCATCCCTCACTGTGAACGTGTCCATCTCACTGTCCGGTGTGTGTAACCCTGTCTTCACAATCTCCTCATCCCTCACTGTGAACGTGTCCATCTCACTGTCCGGTGTGTGTCACCCTGTCTTCACAATCTCCTCATCCTTCACGGTGAACGTGTCCATCTCACTGTCCAGTGTCTAACACCCTGTCCTCACAATCTCCTCATCACTCACTGTAAATGTGTCCATCTCACTGTCCGGTGAGTATCACCCTGTCCTCACAATCTCCTCATCCCTCACTGTGATGGTGACCCATCTTACTGTTCTGTGTTTATCACCCTGTCATCCCAATCTCCTCATCCCTCACTGTGAACGTGTCCATCGCACTGTCCGGTGTGTATCACCCTGTCCTCACAATCTCCTCATCCCTCACTGTGAACGTATCCTTCTCACTGTCCGATGTGTGTCACCCTGTCTTCACAATCTCCTCATCCCTCACTGTGAACGTGTCCATCTCACTGTCCGGTGTGTGTCACCCTGTCTTCACAATCTCCTCATCCTTCACGGTGAACGTGTCCATCTCACTGTCCAGTGTCTAACACCCTGTCCTCACAATCTCCTCATCACTCACTGTAAACGTGTCCATCTCACTGTCCGGTATTTATCACCCTGTCCTCACAATCTCCTCATCCCTCACTGTAAACGTGTCCATCTCACTGTCCGGTGTGTATCACCCTGTCCTCACAATGTCCTCATCCCTCACTGTGAACGTGTCCATCGCACTGTCCGGTGTGTATCACCCTGTCCTCACAATCTCCTCATCCCTCACTGTGAACGTATCCTTCTCACTGTCCGGTGTGTATCACCCTGTTCTCACAAACTCCTCATCCCTCACTGTGAACGTGTCCATCTCACTCTCCCGTGTGTATCACACTGTCCTCACAATCTCCTCATCCCTCACTCTGAACGTGTCCATCTCACTGTCCGGTGTGTATCACTGTGTCCTCACAATTTCCTCATCCCGCACTGTGAAAGTGTCCATCTCACTGTCCGGTGTGTATCACCCTGTCCTCACAATTTCCTCATCCCTCACTGTGAACATGTCCATCTCACTGTGCCGTGTGTATCAGCCTGTCCTCACATTCTCCTCATCCCTCACTGTGAACGTGTCCATCTCACTATCCAGTGTGTATCACCCGGTCCTCACAATCTCCTCATCCCTCACTCTGAACGTATCCATCTCACTGTCCAGTGTGTATCACACTTTCAACACAATCTCCTCATCCATCACTGTGAACGTGTCCATCTCACTGTCCGGTGTGTATCACCCTTTCCTCACAATCTCCTCATCCCTCACTGTGAACGTGTCCATCTCACTGTCCGGTATGTATCACCTTGTCCTCACAATCTCCTCATCCCTCACTGTGAACGTGTCCATCTCACTAACCGGTGTGTAGCACCTTGTCCTCACAACCTCCTCATCCCTCACTGTGAACGTGTCCATCTCACTCTCCCGTGTGTATCACCCTGTCCTCACAATCTCCTCATCCCTCACTGTGAACGTGTCCATCTCACTGTCGGGTGTGTGTAACCCTGTCTTCAGAATCTCCTCATCCTTCACGGTGAACGTGTCCATCTCACTGTCCAGTGTCTAACACCCTGTCCTCACAATCTCCTCATCCCTCACTGTGAACGTGTCCATCGCACTGTCCCGTGTGTATCACCCTGTCCTCACAATGTCCTCATCCCTCACTGTGAACGTGTCCATCTCACTGTCCGGTATGTATCACCCTGTCCTCACAATCTCCTCATCCCTCACTGTGAACATGTCCATCTCACTTTCCGGTGTTTATCACCCTGTCATCCCAATCTAATCATCCCTCACTGTGAACGTATCCTTCTCACTGTCCTGTGTGTATCACCCTGTGCTCACAATCTCCTCATCCCTCACTGTGAATGTGTTCATCTCACTGTCCTGTGTGTATCACCCTGTCATCCCAATCTCCTCATCCCTCACTGTGAACGAGTCCATCTCACTGTCCCGTGTGTATCACCCTGACCTCACAATCTCCTCATCCCTCACTGTGAACGTGTCCATCTCACTATCCCGTGTGTATCACCCTGTCCTCACAATCTCCTCATCCCTCACGGTGAACGAGTCTATCTCACTGTCCGGTGTGTATCACCCTGTCCTCACAATCTCCTCATCATTCACTGTGAACGTGACAATCTCACTGTCCTGTGTGTATCACCCTGTCCTCACAATCACCTCATCCTTCACTGTGAACGTGTCCATCTCACTGTCCGGTGTGTATCACCTTGTCCTCACAATCTCCTCATCCCTCACAGTGAACGTGTCCATCTCACTGTCCGGTGTGTATCACCCTGTCCTCACAATCACCTCATCCCTCACTGTGAACGTGTCCATCTCACTGTCCTGTGTGTATCACCCTGTCCTCACAATCTCCTCATCCCTCACTGTGAACGTGTTCATCTCACTGTCCGGTGTGTATCACCCTGTCCTCACAATCTCCTCATCCCTCACTGTGAACGTGACAATCTCACTGTCCTGTGTGTATCACCCTGTCCTCACAATCACCTCATCCTTCACTGTGAACGTGTCCATCTCACTGTCCGTTGTGTATCAACCTGTCCTCACAATCTCCTCATCCCTCACTGTGAACGTGTCCATCTCACTGTCCGGTGTCTATCACACTATCATCACAATCTCCTCATCCCTCCAGTGCACGTGTCCATTTCACTGTCCCGTGTGTATAACCCTGTCCTCACAATCTCCTCATCCTTCACTGTGAACGTGTTCATCTCACTGTCCGGTGTGTATCAGCCTGTCCTCACAATCTCCTCATCCCTCACTGTGAACGTGTCCATCTCACTGTCCGATGTGTGTCACCCTGTCTTCACAATCTCCTCATCCCTCACTGTGAACGTGTCCATCTCACTGTCCGGTGTGTGTAACCCTGTCTTCACAATCTCCTCATCCCTCACTGTGAACGTGTCCATCTCACTGTCCGGTGTGTGTCACCCTGTCTTCACAATCTCCTCATCCTTCACGGTGAACGTGTCCATCTCACTGTCCAGTGTCTAACACCCTGTCCTCACAATCTCCTCATCACTCACTGTAAATGTGTCCATCTCACTGTCCGGTATGTATCACCCTGTCCTCACAATCTCCTCATCCCTCACTGTGAACGTGTCCATCTCACTTTCCGGTGAGTATCACCCTGTCCTCTCAATCTCCTCATCCCTCACTGTGAACGTGTCCACCTCACTGTCTGGTGTGTATCACCCTGTCGTCACAATTTCCTCATCACTCACTGTGAATGTGTCCATCTCACTTTCCGGTGTGTATCACCCTGTTCTCACAATTTCCTCATCACTCACTGTGAACGTGTCCATCTCACTGTCCGGTGAGTATCACCCTTTCCTCACAATCTCCTCATCCCTCACTGTGATGGTGACCCATCTTACTGTTCTGTGTTTATCACCCTGTCATCCCAATCTCCTCATCCCTCACTGTGAACGTGTCCATCTCACTGTCCGGTGTGTATCACCCTGTCCTCACAATGTCCTCATCCCTCACTGTGAACGTGTCCATCGCACTGTCCGGTGTGTATCACCCTGTCCTCACAATGTCCTCATCCCTCACTGTGAACGTGTCCATCTCACTGTCCGGTGTGTATCACCCTGTCCTCACAATCTCCTCATCCCTCACTGTGAACGTATCCTTCTCACTGTCCGGTGTGTATCACCCTGTTCTCACAAACTCCTCATCCCTCACTGTGAACGTGTCCATCTCACTCTCCCGTGTGTATCACACTGTCCTCACAATCTCCTCATCCCGCACTGTGAAAGTGTCCATCTCACTGTCCGGTGTGTATCACCCTGTCCTCACAATTTCCTCATCCCTCACTGTGAACATGTCCATCTCACTGTGCCGTGTGTATCAGCCTGTCCTCACATTCCCCTCATCCCTCACTGTGAACGTGTCCATCTCACTATCCAGTGTGTATCACCCGGTCCTCACAATCTCCTCATCCCTCACTCTGAACGTATCCATCTCACTGTCCAGTGTGTATCACACTTTCAACACAATCTCCTCATCCATCACTGTGAACGTGTCCATCTCACTGTCCGGTGTGTATCACCCTTTCCTCACAATCTCCTCATCCCTCACTGTGAACGTGTCCATCTCACTGTCCGGTATGTATCACCTTGTCCTCACAATCTCCTCATCCCTCACTGTGAACGTGTCCATCTCACTCTCCCGTGTGTATCACCCTGTCCTCACAATCTCCTCATCCCTCACTGTGAACGTGTCCATCTCACTGTCGGGTGTGTGTAACCCTGTCTTCAGAATCTCCTCATCCTTCACGGTGAACGTGTCCATCTCACTGTCCAGTGTCTAACACCCTGTCCTCACAATCTCCTCATCCCTCACTGTGAACGTGTCCATCGCACTGTCCCGTGTGTATCACCCTGTCCTCACAATGTCCTCATCCCTCACTGTGAACGTGTCCATCTCACTGTCCGGTATGTATCACCCTGTCCTCACAATCTCCTCGTCCCTCACTGTGAACGTGTCCATCTCACTTTCCGGTGTTTATCACCCTGTCATCCCAATCTAATCATCCCTCACTGTGAACGTATCCTTCTCACTGTCCTGTGTGTATCACCCTGTGCTCACAATCTCCTCATCCCTCACTGTGAATGTGTTCATCTCACTGTCCTGTGTGTATCACCCTGTCATCCCAATCTCCTCATCCCTCACTGTGAACGTGTCCATCTCACTGTCCGGTGTGTATCACTCTGTCCTCACAATCTCCTCATCCCTCACTGTGAACGTGTCCATCTCAATGTCCGGTGTGTATCACCCTGTCCTCACAATCTCCTCATCCCTCACTGTGAACGTGTCCATCTCACTGTCCCGTGTGTATCACCCTGTCCTCACAATCTCCTCATCCCTCACTGTGAACGTGTCCATCTCACTATCCCGTGTGTATCACCCTGTCCTCACAATCTCCTCATCCCTCACGGTGAACGAGTCTATCTCACTGTCCGGTGTGTATCACCCTGTCCTCACAATCTCCTCATCATTCACTGTGAACGTGACAATCTCACTGTCCTGTGTGTATCACCCTGTCCTCACAATCACCTCATCCTTCACTGTGAACGTGTCCATCTCACTGTCCGGTGTGTATCACCTTGTCCTCACAATCTCCTCATCCCTCACAGTGAACGTGTCCATCTCACTGTCCGGTGTGTATCACCCTGTCCTCACAATCACCTCATCCCTCACTGTGAACGTGTCCATCTCACTGTCCTGTGTGTATCACCCTGTCCTCACAATCTCCTCATCCCTCACTGTGAACGTGTTCATCTCACTGTCCGGTGTGTATCACCCTGTCCTCACAATCTCCTCATCCCTCACTGTGAACGTGACAATCTCACTGTCCTGTGTGTATCACCCTGTCCTCACAATCACCTCATCCTTCACTGTGAACGTGTCCATCACACTGTTCGTTGTGTATCAACCTGTCCTCACAATCTCCTCATCCCTCACTGTGAACGTGTCCATCTCACTGTCCGGTGTCTATCACACTATCATCACAATCTCCTCATCCCTCCAGTGCACGTGTCCATTTCACTGTCCCGTGTGTATAACCCTGTCCTCACAATCTCCTCATCCCTCACTGTGAACGTGTTCATCTCACTGTCCGGTGTGTATCAGCCTGTCCTCACAATCTCATCACACCACACTGTAAACCCGTCCATCTCACTGTCCGGTGTGTATCACCCTGTCCTCACAATCTCCTCATCCCTCACTGTGAACGTGTCCATCTCACTGTCCGATGTGTGTCACCCTGTCTTCACAATCTCCTCATCCCTCACTGTGAACGTGTCCATCTCACTGTCCGGTGTGTGTAACCCTGTCTTCACAATCTCCTCATCCCTCACTGTGAACGTGTCCATCTCACTGTCCGGTGTGTGTCACCCTGTCTTCACAATCTCCTCATCCTTCACGGTGAACGTGTCCATCTCACTGTCCAGTGTCTAACACCCTGTCCTCACAATCTCCTCATCACTCACTGTAAACGTGTCCATCTCACTGTCCGGTATGTATCACCCTGTCCTCACAATCTCCTCATCCCTCACTGTGAACGTGTTCATCTCACTGTCCGGTGTGTATCAGCCTGTCCTCACAATCTCATCACACCACACTGTAAACCCGTCCATCTCACTGTCCGGTGTGTATCACCCTGTCCTCACAATCTCCTCATCCCTCACTGTGAACGTGTCCATCTCACTGTCCGATGTGTGTCACCCTGTCTTCACAATCTCCTCATCCCTCACTGTGAACGTGTCCATCTCACTGTCCGGTGTGTGTAACCCTGTCTTCACAATCTCCTCATCCCTCACTGTGAACGTGTCCATCTCACTGTCCGGTGTGTGTCACCCTGTCTTCACAATCTCCTCATCCTTCACGGTGAACGTGTCCATCTCACTGTCCAGTGTCTAACACCCTGTCCTCACAATCTCCTCATCACTCACTGTAAACGTGTCCATCTCACTGTCCGGTATGTATCACCCTGTCCTCACAATCTCCTCATCCCTCACTGTGAACGTGTCCATCTCACTTTCCGGTGAGTATCACCCTGTCCTCTCAATCTCCTCATCCCTCACTGTGAACGTGTCCACCTCACTGTCTGGTGTGTATCACCCTGTCGTCACAATTTCCTCATCACTCACTGTGAATGTGTCCATCTCACTTTCCGGTGTGTATCACCCTGTTCTCACAATTTCCTCATCACTCACTGTGAACGTGTCCATCTCACTGTCCGGTGAGTATCACCCTTTCCTCACAATCTCCTCATCCCTCACTGTGATGGTGACCCATCTTACTGTTCTGTGTTTATCACCCTGTCATCCCAATCTCCTCATCCCTCACTGTGAACGTGTCCATCTCACTGTCCGGTGTGTATCACCCTGTCCTCACAATGTCCTCATCCCTCACTGTGAACGTGTCCATCGCACTGTCCGGTGTGTATCACCCTGTCCTCACAATCTCCTCATCCCTCACTGTGAACGTATCCTTCTCACTGTCCTGTGTGTATCACCCTGTGCTCACAATCACCTCATCCCTCACTGTGAATGTGTTCATCTCACTATCCGGTGTGTATCACGCTGTTCTCACAAACTCCTCATCCCTCACTGTGAACGTGTCCATCTCACTCTCCCGTGTGTATCACCCTGTCCTCACAATCTCCTCATCCCTCACTGTGAACGTGTCCATCTCACTGTCCGGTGTGTATCACCCTGTCCTCACAATTTCCTCATCCCGCACTGTGAAAGTGTCCATCTCACTGTCCGGTGTGTATCACCCTGTCCTCACAATTTCCTCATCCCTCACTGTGAACATGTCCATCTCACTGTCCCGTGTGTATCAGCCTGTCCTCACATTCTCCTCATCCCTCACTGTGAACGTGTCCATCTCACTATCCAGTGTGTATCACCCGGTCCTCACAATCTCCTCATCCCTCACTCTGAACGTATCCATCTCACTGTCCAGTGTGTATCACACTTTCAACACAATCTCCTCATCCCTCACTGTGAATGTGTCCATCTCACTGTCCGGTGTGTATCACCCTGTCCTCAGAATCTCCTCATCCCTCACTGTGAACGTGTCCATCGCATCTTCCGGTGTGTATCACCCTGTCCTCACAATCTCCTCATCCCTCACTGTGAATGTGTCCATCTCATTGTCCGGTGTGTATCACACTTTCAACACAATCTCCTCATCCATCTCTGTGAACGTGTCCATCTCACTGTCCGGTGTGTATCACCCTGTCCTCACAATCTCCTCATCCCTCACTGTGAACGTATCCTTCTCACTGTCCTGTGTGTATTACCCTGTGCTCACAATCTCCTGATCCCTCACTGTGAACGTGTATATCTCACTGTCCCGTGTGTATCACCCTGTCCTCACAATCTCCTCATCCCTCACTGTGAACGTGTACATCTCACTGTCCCGTGAGTATCACCCTGTCCTCACAATCTCCTCATCCCTCACTGTGAACGTGTCCATTTCACTGTCCCATGTGTATCACCCTGTCCTCACAATCTCCTCATCCCTCACTGTGAACGTGTCCATCTCACTGTCCGGTATGTATCACCTTGTCCTCACAATCTCCTCATCCCTCACTGTGAACGTGTCCATCTCACTAACCGGTGTGTAGCACCTTGTCCTCACAACCTCCTCATCCCTCACTGTGAACGTGTCCATCTCACTGTCCGGTGTGTGTCACCCTGTCTTCACAATCTCCTCATCCCTCACTGTGAACGTGTCCATCTCACTGTCGGGTGTGTGTAACCCTGTCTTCAGAATCTCCTCATCCTTCACGGTGAACGTATCCATCTCACTGTCCAGTGTCTAACACCCTGTCCTCACAATCTCCTCATCCCTCACTGTGAACGTGTCCATCGCACTGTCCCGTGTGTATCACCCTGTCCTCACAATCTCCTCATCCCTCACTGTGAAAGTGTTCATCTCACTGTCCGGTGTGTATCACCCTGTCCTCACAATGTCCTCATCCCTCACTGTGAACGTGTCCATCGCACTATCCGGTGTGTATCACCCTGTCCTCACAATCTCCTCATCCCTCACTGTGAACGTGTCCATCTCACTGTCCGGTATGAATCACCCTGTGCTCACAATCTCCTCATCCCTCACTGTGAACGTGTCCATCTCACTGTCCGGTATGAATCACCCTGTCCTCACAATCTCCTCATCCCTCACTGTGAACGTGTACATCTCACTGTCCCGTGAGTATCACCCTGTCCTCACAATCTCCTCATCCCTCACTGTGAACGTGTCCATTTCACTGTCCCATGTGTATCACCCTGTCCTCACAATCTCCTCATCCCTCACTGTGAACCCGTCTATCTCACTGTCCGGTGTGTATCACCCTGTCATCCCAATCTCCTCATCCCTCACTGTGAACGTGTCCATCTCACTGTCCCGTGTGTATCACCCTGTCCTCACAATCTCCTCATCCCTCACTGTGAACGTGTCCATCTCACTATCCCGTGTGTATCACCCTGTCCTCACAATCTCCTCATCCCTCACGGTGAACGAGTCTATCTCACTGTCCGGTGTGTATCACCCTGTCTTCACAATCTCCTCATCACTCACTGTGAACGTGACAATCTCACTGTCCTGTGTGTATCGCCCTGTCCTCACAATCTCCTCATCCCTCACAGTGAACGTGTCCATCTCACTGTCCGGTGTGTATCACCCTGTCCTCACATTCACCTCATACCTCACTGTGAACGTGTCCATCTCACTGTCCGGTGTGTATCACCCTGTCCTCACAATCTCCTCATCCCTCACTGTGAACGTGTTCTTCTCACTGTCTGGTGTGTATCACCCTGTCCTCACAATCTCCTCATCCCTCACTGTGAACGTGTTCTTCTCACAGTCCGGTGTGTATCACCCTGTCCTCACAATCTCCTCATCCCTCACTGTGAACGTGACAATCTCACTGTCCTGTGTGTATCACCCTGTCCTCACAATCACCTCATCCTTCACTGTGAACGTGTCCATCTCACTGTCCGTTGTGTATCACCCTGTCCTCACAATCTCCTCATCCCTCACTGTGAACGTGTCCATCTCACTGTCCGGTGTCTATCAAACTATCCTCTCAATCTCCTCATCCCTCCAGTGCACGTGTCCATTTCACTGTCCCGTGTGTATAACCCTGTCCTCACAATCTCCTCATCCCTCACTGTGAACGTGTTCATCTCACTGTCCGGTGTGTATCACCCTGTCCTCACGATCTCCTCATCCCTCACTGTGATCGTGACCCATCTCACTGTCCGGTGTGTATCACCCTGTCCCCACAATTTCCTCATCCCTCAATGTGTACGTGTCCATCTCACTGTCCGGTGTGTATCACCCTGTACTCACAATCTCCTCATTCCTCACTGTGAACGTGTCCATCTCAGTGTCCCGTGTGTATCACCCTGTCCTCACAATCTTCTCATTCCTCACTGTGAACGTGTCCATCTCACTGTCAGGTGTGTAACACCCTGTCCTCACAATCTCCTCATCCCACACAGTGATCGTGTCTAACTCACTGTCTGGTGTGTATCACCCTGTCATCCCAATCTCCTCATCCCTCACTGTGAACGTGTCCATCTCACTGTCCGGTGTGTATCACACTGTCCTCACAATCTCCTCATTCCTCACTGTGAACGTGTCCATCTCACTGTCAGGTGTGTAACACCCTGTCCTCACAATCTCCTCATCCCTCACTGTGAATGTGTCCATCTCACTGTCAGGTGTGTGTCACGCTGTCCTCACGATCTCCTCATCCCTCACTGTGAACGTGTCCATCTCACTGTCCCGTGTGTATCACCCTGTCGTCACAATTTCCTCATCACTCACTGTGAATGTGTCCATCTCACTTTCCAGGGTGTATCACCCTGTCCTCACAATCTCCTCATCCCTCACTGTGAACGTGTCCATCGCACTGTCCGGTGTGTATCACCCTGTACGCACAATCTCCTCATCCCTCACTGTGAACGTGTCCATCTCACTGTCCTGTGTGTATCACCCTGTCCTCACAATTTCCTCATCCCGCACTGTGAAAGTGTCCATCTCACTATCCGGTGTGTATCACCCTGTCCTCACAATCTCCTCATCCCTCACTGTGAACATGTCCATCTCACTGTCCCGTATGTATCAGCCGGTCCTCACAATCTCCTCATAACTCACTGTGAACGTGTCCATCTCACTGTCCGGTGTGTATCACCCTGTCCTCACAATCACCTCATTACTCACTGTGAACGTGTTCATCTCACTGTCCCGTGTGTATCACCCTGTCCTCACAATTTCCTCACAATCTCCTCATACCTCACTGTGAACGTGTCCATCTCACTGTCCGGTGTGTATCACCCTGTCCTCACAATCTCCTCATCCCTCACTGTGAACATGTCCATCACACTGTCCCGTGTGTATCACACTGTCCTCACAATCTCCTCATCCCTCACTGTGAACGTGTCCATCTCACTGTCCAGTGTGTATCACCCGGTCCTCACAATCTCCTCATCCCTCACTCTGAACGTATCCATCTCACTGTCCAGTGTGTATCACACTTTGAACACAATCTCCTCATCCCTCACTGTGAACGTGTTCATCTCACTGTCCGGTGTGTATCAGCCTGTCCTCACAATCTCATCACACCACACTGTAAACCCGTCCATCTCACTGTCCGGTGTGTATCACCCTGTCCTCACAATCTCCTCATCCCTCACTGTGAACGTGTCCATTTCACTGTCCCATGTGTATCACCCTGTCCTCACAATCTCCTCATCCCTCACTGTGAACCCGTCTATCTCACTGTCCGGTGTGTATCACCCTGTCATCCCAATCTCCTCATCCCTCACTGTGAACGTGTCCATCTCACTGTCCCGTGTGTATCACCCTGTCCTCACAATCTCCTCATCCCTCACTGTGAACGTGTCCATCTCACTATCCCGTGTGTATCACCCTGTCCTCACAATCTCCTCATCCCTCACGGTGAACGAGTCTATCTCACTGTCCGGTGTGTATCACCCTGTCCTCACAATCTCCTCATCACTCACTGTGAACGTGACAATCTCACTGTCCTGTGTGTATCGCCCTGTCCTCACAATCTCCTCATCCCTCACAGTGAACGTGTCCATCTCACTGTCCGGTGTGTATCACCCTGTCCTCACAATCACCTCATCCCTCACTGTGAACGTGTCCATCTCACTGTCCGGTGTGTATCACCCTGTCCTCACAATCTCCTCATCCCTCACTGTGAACGTGTTCTTCTCACTGTCTGGTGTGTATCACCCTGTCCTCACAATCTCCTCATCCCTCACTGTGAACGTGTTCTTCTCACTGTCCGGTGTGTATCACCCTGTCCTCACAATCTCCTCATCCCTCACTGTGAACGTGACAATCTCACTGTCCTGTGTGTATCACCCTGTCCTCACAATCACCTCATCCTTCACTGTGAACGTGTCCATCTCACTGTCCGTTGTGTATCACCCTGTCCTCACAATCTCCTCATCCCTCACTGTGAACGTGTCCATCTCACTGTCCGGTGTCTATCAAACTATCCTCTCAATCTCCTCATCCCTCCAGTGCACGTGTCCATTTCACTGTCCCGTGTGTATAACCCTGTCCTCACAATCTCCTCATCCCTCACTGTGAACGTGTTCATCTCACTGTCCGGTGTGTATCAACCTGTCCTCACAATCTCATCACACCACACTGTAAACCCGTCCATCTCACTGTCCGGTGTGTATCACCCTGTCCTCACGATCTCCTCATCCCTCACTGTGATCGTGACCCATCTCACTGTCCGGTGTGTATCACCCTGTCCCCACAATTTCCTCATCCCTCAATGTGTACGTGTCCATCTCACTGTCCGGTGTGTATCACCCTGTACTCACAATCTCCTCATTCCTCACTGTGAACGTGTCCATCTCAGTGTCCCGTGTGTATCACCCTGTCCTCACAATCTTCTCATTCCTCACTGTGAACGTGTCCATCTCACTGTCAGGTGTGTAACACCCTGTCCTCACAATCTCCTCATCCCACACAGTGATCGTGTCTAACTCACTGTCTGGTGTGTATCACCCTGTCATCCCAATCTCCTCATCCCTCACTGTGAACGTGTCCATCTCACTGTCCGGTGTGTATCACACTGTCCTCACAATCTCCTCATTCCTCACTGTGAACGTGTCCATCTCACTGTCAGGTGTGTAACAGCCTGTCCTCACAATCTCCTCATCCCTCACTGTGAATGTGTCCATCTCACTGTCAGGTGTGTGTCACGCTGTCCTCACGATCTCCTCATCCCTCACTGTGAACGTGTCCATCTCACTGTCCCGTGTGTATCACCCTGTCGTCACAATTTCCTCATCACTCACTGTGAATGTGTCCATCTCACTTTCCAGGGTGTATCACCCTGTCCTCACAATCTCCTCATCCCTCACTGTGAACGTGTCCATCGCACTGTCCGGTGTGTATCACCCTGTACGCACAATCTCCTCATCCCTCACTGTGAACGTGTCCATCGCACTGTCCGGTGTGTATCACCCTGTCCTCACAATCTCCTCATCCCTCACTGTGAACGTGTCCATCTCACTCTCCCGTGTGTATCACCCTGTCCTCACAATTTCCTCATCCCGCACTGTGAAAGTGTCCATCTCACTATCCGGTGTGTATCACCCTGTCCTCACAATCTCCTCATCCCTCACTGTGAACATGTCCATCTCACTGTCCCGTATGTATCAGCCGGTCCTCACAATCTCCTCATAACTCACTGTGAACGTGTCCATCTCACTGTCCGGTGTGTATCACCCTGTCCTCACAATCACCTCATTCCTCACTGTGAACGTGTTCATCTCACTGTCCCGTGTGTATCACCCTGTCCTCACAATTTCCTCACAATCTCCTCATCCCTCACTGTGAACATGTCCATCACACTGTCCCGTGTGTATCACACTGTCCTCACAATCTCCTCATCCCTCACTGTGAACGTGTCCATCTCACTGTCCAGTGTGTATCACCCGGTCCTCACAATCTCCTCATCCCTCACTCTGAACGTATCCATCTCACTGTCCAGTGTGTATCACACTTTGAACACAATCTCCTCATCCCTCACTGTGAACGTGTTCATCTCACTGTCCCGTGTGTATCAGCCTGTCCTCACAATCTCATCACACCACACTGTAAACCCGTCCATCTCACTGTCCGGTGTGTATCACCCTGTCCTCACAATCTCCTCATCCCTCACTGTGAACGTGTCCATCTCACTGTCCGATGTGTGTCACCCTGTCTTCACAATCTCCTCATCCCTCACTGTGAACGTGTCCATCTCACTGTCCGGTGTGTGTAACCCTGTCTTCACAATCTCCTCATCCCTCACTGTGAACGTGTCCATCTCACTGTCCGGTGTGTGTCACCCTGTCTTCACAATCTCCTCATCCTTCACGGTGAACGTGTCCATCTCACTGTCCAGTGTCTAACACCCTGTCCTCACAATCTCCTCATCACTCACTGTAAACGTGTCCATCTCACTGTCCGGTATGTATCACCCTGTCCTCACAATCTCCTCATCCCTCACTGTGAACGTGTCCATCTCACTTTCCGGTGAGTATCACCCTGTCCTCTCAATCTCCTCATCCCTCACTGTGAACGTGTCCACCTCACTGTCTGGTGTGTATCACCCTGTCGTCACAATTTCCTCATCACTCACTGTGAATGTGTCCATCTCACTTTCCGGTGTGTATCACCCTGTTCTCACAATTTCCTCATCACTCACTGTGAACGTGTCCATCTCACTGTCCGGTGTGTATCACCCTGTCCTCACAATCTCCTCATCCCTCACTGTGATGGTGACCCATCTTACTGTTCTGTGTTTATCACCCTGTCATCCCAATCTCCTCATCCCTCACTGTGAACGTGTCCATCTCACTGTCCGGTGTGTATCACCCTGTCCTCACAATGTCCTCATCCCTCACTGTGAACGTGTCCATCGCACTGTCCGGTGTGTATCACCCTGTCCTCACAATCTCCTCATCCCTCACTGTGAACGTGTCCATCGCATCTTCCGGTGTGTATCACCCTGTCCTCACAATCTCCTCATCCCTCACTGTGAATGTGTCCATCTCATTGTCCGGTGTGTATCACACTTTCAACACAATCTCCTCATCCATCTCTGTGAACGTGTCCATCTCACTGTCCGGTGTGTATCACCCTTTCCTCACAATCTCCTCATCCCTCACTGTGAACGTGTCCATCTCACTGTCCGGTATGTATCACCTTGTCCTCACAATCTCCTCATCCCTCACTGTGAACGTGTCCATCTCACTAACCGGTGTGTAGCACCTTGTCCTCACAACCTCCTCATCCCTCACTGTGAACGTGTCCATCTCACTGTCCGGTGTGTGTCACCCTGTCTTCACAATCTCCTCATCCCTCACTGTGAACGTGTCCATCTCACTGTCGGGTGTGTGTAACCCTGTCTTCAGAATCTCCTCATCCTTCACGGTGAACGTATCCATCTCACTGTCCAGTGTCTAACACCCTGTCCTCACAATCTCCTCATCCCTCACTGTGAACGTGTCCATCGCACTGTCCCGTGTGTATCACCCTGTCCTCACAATCTCCTCATCCCTCACTGTGTAAGTGTTCATCTCACTGTCCGGTGTGTATCACCCTGTCCTCACAATGTCCTCATCCCTCACTGTGAACGTGTCCATCGCACTATCCGGTGTGTATCACCCTGTCCTCACAATCTCCTCATCCCTCACTGTGAACGTGTCCATCTCACTGTCCGGTATGTATCACCCTGTGCTCACAATCTCCTCATCCCTCACTGTGAATGTGTTCATCTCACTGTCCTGTGTGTATTACCCTGTGCTCACAATCTCCTGATCCCTCACTGTGAACGTGTCCATCTCACTGTCCCGTGTGTATCACCCTGTCCTCACAATCTCCTCATCCCTCACTGTGAACGTGTACATCTCACTGTCCCGTGAGTATCACCCTGTCCTCACAATCTCCTCATCCCTCACTGTGAACGTGTCCATTTCACTGTCCCATGTGTATCACCCTGTCCTCACAATCTCCTCATCCCTCACGGTGAACGAGTCTATCTCACTGTCCGGTGTGTATCACCCTGTCTTCACAATCTCCTCATCACTCACTGTGAACGTGACAATCTCACTGTCCTGTGTGTATCGCCCTGTCCTCACAATCTCCTCATCCCTCACAGTGAACGTGTCCATCTCACTGTCCGGTGTGTATCACCCTGTCCTCACATTCACCTCATCCCTCACTGTGAACGTGTCCATCTCACTGTCCGGTGTGTATCACCCTGTCCTCACAATCTCCTCATCCCTCACTGTGAACGTGTTCTTCTCACTGTCTGGTGTGTATCACCCTGTCCTCACAATCTCCTCATCCCTCACTGTGAACGTGTTCTTCTCACAGTCCGGTGTGTATCACCCTGTCCTCACAATCTCCTCATCCCTCACTGTGAACGTGACAATCTCACTGTCCTGTGTGTATCACCCTGTCCTCACAATCACCTCATCCTTCACTGTGAACGTGTCCATCTCACTGTCCGTTGTGTATCACCCTGTCCTCACAATCTCCTCATCCCTCACTGTGAACGTGTCCATCTCACTGTCCGGTGTCTATCAAACTATCCTCTCAATCTCCTCATCCCTCCAGTGCACGTGTCCATTTCACTGTCCCGTGTGTATAACCCTGTCCTCACAATCTCCTCATCCCTCACTGTGAACGTGTTCATCTCACTGTCCGGTGTGTATCAACCTGTCCTCACAATCTCATCACACCACACTGTAAACCCGTCCATCTCACTGTCCGGTGTGTATCACCCTGTCCTCACGATCTCCTCATCCCTCACTGTGATCGTGACCCATCTCACTGTCCGGTGTGTATCACCCTGTCCCCACAATTTCCTCATCCCTCAATGTGTACGTGTCCATCTCACTGTCCGGTGTGTATCACCCTGTACTCACAATCTCCTCATTCCTCACTGTGAACGTGTCCATCTCAGTGTCCCGTGTGTATCACCCTGTCCTCACAATCTTCTCATTCCTCACTGTGAACGTGTCCATCTCACTGTCAGGTGTGTAACACCCTGTCCTCACAATCTCCTCATCCCACACAGTGATCGTGTCTAACTCACTGTCTGGTGTGTATCACCCTGTCATCCCAATCTCCTCATCCCTCACTGTGAACGTGTCCATCTCACTGTCCGGTGTGTATCACACTGTCCTCACAATCTCCTCATTCCTCACTGTGAACGTGTCCATCTCACTGTCAGGTGTGTGTCACGCTGTCCTCACGATCTCCTCATCCCTCACTGTGAACGTGTCCATCTCACTGTCCCGTGTGTATCACCCTGTCGTCACAATTTCCTCATCACTCACTGTGAATGTGTCCATCTCACTTTCCAGGGTGTATCACCCTGTCCTCACAATCTCCTCATCCCTCACTGTGAACGTGTCCATCGCACTGTCCGGTGTGTATCACCCTGTACGCACAATCTCCTCATCCCTCACTGTGAACGTGTCCATCTCACTGTCCTGTGTGTATCACCCTGTCCTCACAATTTCCTCATCCCGCACTGTGAAAGTGTCCATCTCACTATCCGGTGTGTATCACCCTGTCCTCACAATCTCCTCATCCCTCACTGTGAACATGTCCATCTCACTGTCCCGTATGTATCAGCCGGTCCTCACAATCTCCTCATAACTCACTGTGAACGTGTCCATCTCACTGTCCGGTGTGTATCACCCTGTCCTCACAATCACCTCATTACTCACTGTGAACGTGTTCATCTCACTGTCCCGTGTGTATCACCCTGTCCTCACAATTTCCTCACAATCTCCTCATACCTCACTGTGAACGTGTGCATCTCACTGTCCGGTGTGTATCACCCTGTCCTCACAATCTCCTCATCCCTCACTGTGAACATGTCCATCACACTGTCCCGTGTGTATCACACTGTCCTCACAATCTCCTCATCCCTCACTGTGAACGTGTCCATCTCACTGTCCAGTGTGTATCACCCGGTCCTCACAATCTCCTCATCCCTCACTCTGAACGTATCCATCTCACTGTCCAGTGTGTATCACACTTTGAACACAATCTCCTCATCCCTCACTGTGAACGTGTTCATCTCACTGTCCGGTGTGTATCAGCCTGTCCTCACAATCTCATCACACCACACTGTAAACCCGTCCATCTCACTGTCCGGTGTGTATCACCCTGTCCTCACAATCTCCTCATCCCTCACTGTGAACGTGTCCATTTCACTGTCCCATGTGTATCACCCTGTCCTCACAATCTCCTCATCCCTCACTGTGAACCCGTCTATCTCACTGTCCGGTGTGTATCACCCTGTCATCCCAATCTCCTCATCCCTCACTGTGAACGTGTCCATCTCACTGTCCCGTGTGTATCACCCTGTCCTCACAATCTCCTCATCCCTCACTGTGAACGTGTCCATCTCACTATCCCGTGTGTATCACCCTGTCCTCACAATCTCCTCATCCCTCACGGTGAACGAGTCTATCTCACTGTCCGGTGTGTATCACCCTGTCCTCACAATCTCCTCATCCCTCACGGTGAACGAGTCCATCTCACTATCCGGTGTGTATCACCCTGTCCTCACAATTTCCTCATCCCGCACTGTGAAAGTGTCCATCTCACTATCCGGTGTGTATCACCCTGTCCTCACAATCTCCTCATCCCTCACTGTGAACATGTCCATCTCACTGTCCCGTATGTATCAGCCGGTCCTCACAATCTCCTCATAACTCACTGTGAACGTGTCCATCTCACTGTCCGGTGTGTATCACCCTGTCCTCACAATCACCTCATTCCTCACTGTGAACGTGTTCATCTCACTGTCCCGTGTGTATCACCCTGTCCTCACAATTTCCTCACAATCTCCTCATACCTCACTGTGAACGTGTCCATCTCACTGTCCGGTGTGTATCACCCTGTCCTCACAATCTCCTCATCCCTCACTGTGAACATGTCCATCACACTGTCCCGTGTGTATCACACTGTCCTCACAATCTCCTCATCCCTCACTGTGAACGTGTCCATCTCACTGTCCAGTGTGTATCACCCGGTCCTCACAATCTCCTCATCCCTCACTCTGAACGTATCCATCTCACTGTCCAGTGTGTATCACACTTTGAACACAATCTCCTCATCCCTCACTGTGAACGTGTTCATCTCACTGTCCCGTGTGTATCAGCCTGTCCTCACAATCTCATCACACCACACTGTAAACCCGTCCATCTCACTGTCCGGTGTGTATCACCCTGTCCTCACAATCTCCTCATCCCTCACTGTGAACGTGTCCATCTCACTGTCCGATGTGTGTCACCCTGTCTTCACAATCTCCTCATCCCTCACTGTGAACGTGTCCATCTCACTGTCCGGTGTGTGTAACCCTGTCTTCACAATCTCCTCATCCCTCACTGTGAACGTGTCCATCTCACTGTCCGGTGTGTGTCACCCTGTCTTCACAATCTCCTCATCCTTCACGGTGAACGTGTCCATCTCACTGTCCAGTGTCTAACACCCTGTCCTCACAATCTCCTCATCACTCACTGTAAACGTGTCCATCTCACTGTCCGGTATGTATCACCCTGTCCTCACAATCTCCTCATCCCTCACTGTGAACGTGTCCATCTCACTTTCCGGTGAGTATCACCCTGTCCTCTCAATCTCCTCATCCCTCACTGTGAACGTGTCCACCTCACTGTCTGGTGTGTATCACCCTGTCGTCACAATTTCCTCATCACTCACTGTGAATGTGTCCATCTCACTTTCCGGTGTGTATCACCCTGTTCTCACAATTTCCTCATCACTCACTGTGAACGTGTCCATCTCACTGTCCGGTGTGTATCACCCTGTCCTCACAATCTCCTCATCCCTCACTGTGATGGTGACCCATCTTACTGTTCTGTGTTTATCACCCTGTCATCCCAATCTCCTCATCCCTCACTGTGAACGTGTCCATCTCACTGTCCGGTGTGTATCACCCTGTCCTCACAATGTCCTCATCCCTCACTGTGAACGTGTCCATCGCACTGTCCGGTGTGTATCACCCTGTCCTCACAATCTCCTCATCCCTCACTGTGAACGTGTCCATCGCATCTTCCGGTGTGTATCACCCTGTCCTCACAATCTCCTCATCCCTCACTGTGAATGTGTCCATCTCATTGTCCGGTGTGTATCACACTTTCAACACAATCTCCTCATCCATCTCTGTGAACGTGTCCATCTCACTGTCCGGTGTGTATCACCCTTTCCTCACAATCTCCTCATCCCTCACTGTGAACGTGTCCATCTCACTGTCCGGTATGTATCACCTTGTCCTCACAATCTCCTCATCCCTCACTGTGAACGTGTCCATCTCACTAACCGGTGTGTAGCACCTTGTCCTCACAACCTCCTCATCCCTCACTGTGAACGTGTCCATCTCACTGTCCGGTGTGTGTCACCCTGTCTTCACAATCTCCTCATCCCTCACTGTGAACGTGTCCATCTCACTGTCGGGTGTGTGTAACCCTGTCTTCAGAATCTCCTCATCCTTCACGGTGAACGTATCCATCTCACTGTCCAGTGTCTAACACCCTGTCCTCACAATCTCCTCATCCCTCACTGTGAACGTGTCCATCGCACTGTCCCGTGTGTATCACCCTGTCCTCACAATCTCCTCATCCCTCACTGTGTAAGTGTTCATCTCACTGTCCGGTGTGTATCACCCTGTCCTCACAATGTCCTCATCCCTCACTGTGAACGTGTCCATCGCACTATCCGGTGTGTATCACCCTGTCCTCACAATCTCCTCATCCCTCACTGTGAACGTGTCCATCTCACTGTCCGGTATGTATCACCCTGTGCTCACAATCTCCTGATCCCTCACTGTGAACGTGTCCATCTCACTGTCCCGTGTGTATCACCCTGTCCTCACAATCTCCTCATCCCTCACTGTGAACGTGTACATCTCACTGTCCGGTGTGTATCACCCTGTCCTCACAATCTCCTCATCCCTCACTGTGAACGTGTCCATCTCACTGTCCCGTGTGTATCACCCTGTCCTCACAATCTCCTCATCCCTCACTGTGAACGTGTACATCTCACTGTCCCGTGAGTATCACCCTGTCCTCACAATCTCCTCATCCCTCACTGTGAACGTGTCCATTTCACTGTCCCATGTGTATCACCCTGTCCTCACAATCTCCTCATCCCTCACGGTGAACGAGTCTATCTCACTGTCCGGTGTGTATCACCCTGTCTTCACAATCTCCTCATCACTCACTGTGAACGTGTCCATCTCACTGTACGGTGTGTATCACCCTGTCCTCACGATCTCCTCATCCCTCACTGTGATCGTGACCCATCTCACTGTCCGGTGTGTATCACCCTGTCCCCACAATTTCCTCATCCCTCAATGTGTACGTGTCCATCTCACTGTCCGGTGTGTATCACCCTGTACTCACAATCTCCTCATTCCTCACTGTGAACGTGTCCATCTCAGTGTCCCGTGTGTATCACCCTGTCCTCACAATCTTCTCATTCCTCACTGTGAACGTGTCCATCTCACTGTCAGGTGTGTAACACCCTGTCCTCACAATCTCCTCATCCCACACAGTGATCGTGTCTAACTCACTGTCTGGTGTGTATCACCCTGTCATCCCAATCTCCTCATCCCTCACTGTGAACGTGTCCATCTCACTGTCCGGTGTGTATCACACTGTCCTCACAATCTCCTCATTCCTCACTGTGAACGTGTCCATCTCACTGTCAGGTGTGTAACCCCCTGTCCTCACAATCTCCTCATCCCTCACTGTGAATGTGTCCATCTCACTGTCAGGTGTGTGTCACGCTGTCCTCACGATCTCCTCATCCCTCACTGTGAACGTGTCCATCTCACTGTCCCGTGTGTATCACCCTGTCGTCACAATTTCCTCATCACTCACTGTGAATGTGTCCATCTCACTTTCCAGGGTGTATCACCCTGTCCTCACAATCTCCTCATCCCTCACTGTGAACGTGACAATCTCACTGTCCTGTGTGTATCACCCTGTCCTCACAATCTCCTCATCCCTCACTGTGAACGTGTCCATCTCACTGTCCAGTGTGTATCACCCTGTCGTCACAATTTCCTCATCACTCACTGTGAATGTGTCCATCTCACTTTCCAGGGTGTATCACCCTGTCCTCACAATCTCCTCATCCCTCACTGTGAACGTGACAATCTCACTGTCCTGTGTGTATCACCCTGTCCTCACAATCTCCTCATCCCTCACTGTGAACGTGTCCATCTCACTGTCAGGTGTGTGTCACGCTGTCCTCACGATCTCCTCATCCCTCACTGTGAACGTGTCCATCTCACTGTCCCGTGTGTATCACCCTGTCCTCACAATCTCCTCATCCCTCACTGTGAACGTGTCCATCTCACTGTCCAGTGTGTATCACCCGGTCCTCACAATCTCCTCATCCCTCACTCTGAACGTATCCATCTCACTGTCCAGTGTGTATCACACTTTGAACACAATCTCCTCATCCCTCACTGTGAACGTGTTCATCTCACTGTCCGGTGTGTATCAGCCTGTCCTCACAATCTCATCACACCACACTGTAAACCCGTCCATCTCACTGTCCGGTGTGTATCACCCTGTCCTCACAATCTCCTCATCCCTCACTGTGAACGTGTCCATTTCACTGTCCCATGTGTATCACCCTGTCCTCACAATCTCCTCATCCCTCACTGTGAACCCGTCTATCTCACTGTCCGGTGTGTATCACCCTGTCATCCCAATCTCCTCATCCCTCACTGTGAACGTGTCCATCTCACTGTCCCGTGTGTATCACCCTGTCCTCACAATCTCCTCATCCCTCACTGTGAACGTGTCCATCTCACTATCCCGTGTGTATCACCCTGTCCTCACAATCTCCTCATCCCTCACGGTGAACGAGTCTATCTCACTGTCCGGTGTGTATCACCCTGTCCTCACAATCTCCTCATCCCTCACGGTGAACGAGTCCATCTCACTATCCGGTGTGTATCACCCTGTCCTCACAATTTCCTCATCCCGCACTGTGAAAGTGTCCATCTCACTATCCGGTGTGTATCACCCTGTCCTCACAATCTCCTCATCCCTCACTGTGAACATGTCCATCTCACTGTCCCGTATGTATCAGCCGGTCCTCACAATCTCCTCATAACTCACTGTGAACGTGTCCATCTCACTGTCCGGTGTGTATCACCCTGTCCTCACAATCACCTCATTCCTCACTGTGAACGTGTTCATCTCACTGTCCCGTGTGTATCACCCTGTCCTCACAATTTCCTCACAATCTCCT
Organism: Hemitrygon akajei; assembly: GCF_048418815.1. Lineage (NCBI taxonomy): Eukaryota > Metazoa > Chordata > Chondrichthyes > Myliobatiformes > Dasyatidae > Hemitrygon > Hemitrygon akajei. The sequence continues at coordinate 1,118,024 of NC_133130.1, forward strand.
CATACCTCACTGTGAACGTGTCCATCTCACTGTCCGGTGTGTATCACCCTGTCCTCACAATCTCCTCATCCCTCACTGTGAACATGTCCATCACACTGTCCCGTGTGTATCACACTGTCCTCACAATCTCCTCATCCCTCACTGTGAACGTGTCCATCTCACTGTCCAGTGTGTATCACCCGGTCCTCACAATCTCCTCATCCCTCACTCTGAACGTATCCATCTCACTGTCCAGTGTGTATCACACTTTGAACACAATCTCCTCATCCCTCACTGTGAACGTGTTCATCTCACTGTCCCGTGTGTATCAGCCTGTCCTCACAATCTCATCACACCACACTGTAAACCCGTCCATCTCACTGTCCGGTGTGTATCACCCTGTCCTCACAATCTCCTCATCCCTCACTGTGAACGTGTCCATCTCACTGTCCGATGTGTGTCACCCTGTCTTCACAATCTCCTCATCCCTCACTGTGAACGTGTCCATCTCACTGTCCGGTGTGTGTAACCCTGTCTTCACAATCTCCTCATCCCTCACTGTGAACGTGTCCATCTCACTGTCCGGTGTGTGTCACCCTGTCTTCACAATCTCCTCATCCTTCACGGTGAACGTGTCCATCTCACTGTCCAGTGTCTAACACCCTGTCCTCACAATCTCCTCATCACTCACTGTAAACGTGTCCATCTCACTGTCCGGTATGTATCACCCTGTCCTCACAATCTCCTCATCCCTCACTGTGAACGTGTCCATCTCACTTTCCGGTGAGTATCACCCTGTCCTCTCAATCTCCTCATCCCTCACTGTGAACGTGTCCACCTCACTGTCTGGTGTGTATCACCCTGTCGTCACAATTTCCTCATCACTCACTGTGAATGTGTCCATCTCACTTTCCGGTGTGTATCACCCTGTTCTCACAATTTCCTCATCACTCACTGTGAACGTGTCCATCTCACTGTCCGGTGTGTATCACCCTGTCCTCACAATCTCCTCATCCCTCACTGTGATGGTGACCCATCTTACTGTTCTGTGTTTATCACCCTGTCATCCCAATCTCCTCATCCCTCACTGTGAACGTGTCCATCTCACTGTCCGGTGTGTATCACCCTGTCCTCACAATGTCCTCATCCCTCACTGTGAACGTGTCCATCGCACTGTCCGGTGTGTATCACCCTGTCCTCACAATCTCCTCATCCCTCACTGTGAACGTGTCCATCGCATCTTCCGGTGTGTATCACCCTGTCCTCACAATCTCCTCATCCCTCACTGTGAATGTGTCCATCTCATTGTCCGGTGTGTATCACACTTTCAACACAATCTCCTCATCCATCTCTGTGAACGTGTCCATCTCACTGTCCGGTGTGTATCACCCTTTCCTCACAATCTCCTCATCCCTCACTGTGAACGTGTCCATCTCACTGTCCGGTATGTATCACCTTGTCCTCACAATCTCCTCATCCCTCACTGTGAACGTGTCCATCTCACTAACCGGTGTGTAGCACCTTGTCCTCACAACCTCCTCATCCCTCACTGTGAACGTGTCCATCTCACTGTCCGGTGTGTGTCACCCTGTCTTCACAATCTCCTCATCCCTCACTGTGAACGTGTCCATCTCACTGTCGGGTGTGTGTAACCCTGTCTTCAGAATCTCCTCATCCTTCACGGTGAACGTATCCATCTCACTGTCCAGTGTCTAACACCCTGTCCTCACAATCTCCTCATCCCTCACTGTGAACGTGTCCATCGCACTGTCCCGTGTGTATCACCCTGTCCTCACAATCTCCTCATCCCTCACTGTGTAAGTGTTCATCTCACTGTCCGGTGTGTATCACCCTGTCCTCACAATGTCCTCATCCCTCACTGTGAACGTGTCCATCGCACTATCCGGTGTGTATCACCCTGTCCTCACAATCTCCTCATCCCTCACTGTGAACGTGTCCATCTCACTGTCCGGTATGTATCACCCTGTGCTCACAATCTCCTGATCCCTCACTGTGAACGTGTCCATCTCACTGTCCCGTGTGTATCACCCTGTCCTCACAATCTCCTCATCCCTCACTGTGAACGTGTACATCTCACTGTCCGGTGTGTATCACCCTGTCCTCACAATCTCCTGATCCCTCACTGTGAACGTGTCCATCTCACTGTCCCGTGTGTATCACCCTGTCCTCACAATCTCCTCATCCCTCACTGTGAACGTGTACATCTCACTGTCCCGTGAGTATCACCCTGTCCTCACAATCTCCTCATCCCTCACTGTGAACGTGTCCATTTCACTGTCCCATGTGTATCACCCTGTCCTCACAATCTCCTCATCCCTCACGGTGAACGAGTCTATCTCACTGTCCGGTGTGTATCACCCTGTCTTCACAATCTCCTCATCACTCACTGTGAACGTGACAATCTCACTGTCCTGTGTGTATCGCCCTGTCCTCACAATCTCCTCATCCCTCACAGTGAACGTGTCCATCTCACTGTCCGGTGTGTATCACCCTGTCCTCACATTCACCTCATCCCTCACTGTGAACGTGTCCATCTCACTGTCCGGTGTGTATCACCCTGTCCTCACAATCTCCTCATCCCTCACTGTGAACGTGTTCTTCTCACTGTCTGGTGTGTATCACCCTGTCCTCACAATCTCCTCATCCCTCACTGTGAACGTGTTCTTCTCACAGTCCGGTGTGTATCACCCTGTCCTCACAATCTCCTCATCCCTCACTGTGAACGTGACAATCTCACTGTCCTGTGTGTATCACCCTGTCCTCACAATCACCTCATCCTTCACTGTGAACGTGTCCATCTCACTGTCCGTTGTGTATCACCCTGTCCTCACAATCTCCTCATCCCTCACTGTGAACGTGTCCATCTCACTGTCCGGTGTCTATCAAACTATCCTCTCAATCTCCTCATCCCTCCAGTGCACGTGTCCATTTCACTGTCCCGTGTGTATAACCCTGTCCTCACAATCTCCTCATCCCTCACTGTAAACCCGTCCATCTCACTGTCCGGTGTGTATCACCCTGTCCTCACGATCTCCTCATCCCTCACTGTGATCGTGACCCATCTCACTGTCCGGTGTGTATCACCCTGTCCCCACAATTTCCTCATCCCTCAATGTGTACGTGTCCATCTCACTGTCCGGTGTGTATCACCCTGTACTCACAATCTCCTCATTCCTCACTGTGAACGTGTCCATCTCAGTGTCCCGTGTGTATCACCCTGTCCTCACAATCTTCTCATTCCTCACTGTGAACGTGTCCATCTCACTGTCAGGTGTGTAACACCCTGTCCTCACAATCTCCTCATCCCACACAGTGATCGTGTCTAACTCACTGTCTGGTGTGTATCACCCTGTCATCCCAATCTCCTCATCCCTCACTGTGAACGTGTCCATCTCACTGTCCGGTGTGTATCACACTGTCCTCACAATCTCCTCATTCCTCACTGTGAACGTGTCCATCTCACTGTCAGGTGTGTAACCCCCTGTCCTCACAATCTCCTCATCCCTCACTGTGAATGTGTCCATCTCACTGTCAGGTGTGTGTCACGCTGTCCTCACGATCTCCTCATCCCTCACTGTGAACGTGTCCATCTCACTGTCCCGTGTGTATCACCCTGTCGTCACAATTTCCTCATCACTCACTGTGAATGTGTCCATCTCACTTTCCAGGGTGTATCACCCTGTCCTCACAATCTCCTCATCCCTCACTGTGAACGTGTCCATCGCACTGTCCGGTGTGTATCACCCTGTACGCACAATCTCCTCATCCCTCACTGTGAACGTGTCCATCTCACTGTCCTGTGTGTATCACCCTGTCCTCACAATTTCCTCATCCCGCACTGTGAAAGTGTCCATCTCACTATCCGGTGTGTATCACCCTGTCCTCACAATCTCCTCATCCCTCACTGTGAACATGTCCATCTCACTGTCCCGTATGTATCAGCCGGTCCTCACAATCTCCTCATAACTCACTGTGAACGTGTCCATCTCACTGTCCGGTGTGTATCACCCTGTCCTCACAATCACCTCATTACTCACTGTGAACGTGTTCATCTCACTGTCCCGTGTGTATCACCCTGTCCTCACAATTTCCTCACAATCTCCTCATACCTCACTGTGAACGTGTCCATCTCACTGTCCGGTGTGTATCACCCTGTCCTCACAATCTCCTCATCCCTCACTGTGAACATGTCCATCACACTGTCCCGTGTGTATCACACTGTCCTCACAATCTCCTCATCCCTCACTGTGAACGTGTCCATCTCACTGTCCAGTGTGTATCACCCGGTCCTCACAATCTCCTCATCCCTCACTCTGAACGTATCCATCTCACTGTCCAGTGTGTATCACACTTTGAACACAATCTCCTCATCCCTCACTGTGAACGTGTTCATCTCACTGTCCGGTGTGTATCAGCCTGTCCTCACAATCTCATCACACCACACTGTAAACCCGTCCATCTCACAGTCCGGTGTGTATCACCCTGTCCTCACAATCTCCTCATCCCTCACTGTGAACGTGTCCATTTCACTGTCCCATGTGTATCACCCTGTCCTCACAATCTCCTCATCCCTCACTGTGAACCCGTCTATCTCACTGTCCGGTGTGTATCACCCTGTCATCCCAATCTCCTCATCCCTCACTGTGAACGTGTCCATCTCACTGTCCCGTGTGTATCACCCTGTCCTCACAATCTCCTCATCCCTCACTGTGAACGTGTCCATCTCACTATCCCGTGTGTATCACCCTGTCCTCACAATCTCCTCATCCCTCACGGTGAACGAGTCTATCTCACTGTCCGGTGTGTATCACCCTGTCCTCACAATCTCCTCATCACTCACTGTGAACGTGACAATCTCACTGTCCTGTGTGTATCGCCCTGTCCTCACAATCTCCTCATCCCTCACAGTGAACGTGTCCATCTCACTGTCCGGTGTGTATCACCCTGTCCTCACAATCACCTCATCCCTCACTGTGAACGTGTCCATCTCACTGTCCGGTGTGTATCACCCTGTCCTCACAATCTCCTCATCCCTCACTGTGAACGTGTTCTTCTCACTGTCTGGTGTGTATCACCCTGTCCTCACAATCTCCTCATCCCTCACTGTGAACGTGTTCTTCTCACTGTCCGGTGTGTATCACCCTGTCCTCACAATCTCCTCATCCCTCACTGTGAACGTGACAATCTCACTGTCCTGTGTGTATCACCCTGTCCTCACAATCACCTCATCCTTCACTGTGAACGTGTCCATCTCACTGTCCGTTGTGTATCACCCTGTCCTCACAATCTCCTCATCCCTCACTGTGAACGTGTCCATCTCACTGTCCGGTGTCTATCAAACTATCCTCTCAATCTCCTCATCCCTCCAGTGCACGTGTCCATTTCACTGTCCCGTGTGTATAACCCTGTCCTCACAATCTCCTCATCCCTCACTGTGAACGTGTTCATCTCACTGTCCGGTGTGTATCAACCTGTCCTCACAATCTCATCACACCACACTGTAAACCCGTCCATCTCACTGTCCGGTGTGTATCACCCTGTCCTCACGATCTCCTCATCCCTCACTGTGATCGTGACCCATCTCACTGTCCGGTGTGTATCACCCTGTCCCCACAATTTCCTCATCCCTCAATGTGTACGTGTCCATCTCACTGTCCGGTGTGTATCACCCTGTACTCACAATCTCCTCATTCCTCACTGTGAACGTGTCCATCTCAGTGTCCCGTGTGTATCACCCTGTCCTCACAATCTTCTCATTCCTCACTGTGAACGTGTCCATCTCACTGTCAGGTGTGTAACACCCTGTCCTCACAATCTCCTCATCCCACACAGTGATCGTGTCTAACTCACTGTCTGGTGTGTATCACCCTGTCATCCCAATCTCCTCATCCCTCACTGTGAACGTGTCCATCTCACTGTCCGGTGTGTATCACACTGTCCTCACAATCTCCTCATTCCTCACTGTGAACGTGTCCATCTCACTGTCAGGTGTGTAACAGCCTGTCCTCACAATCTCCTCATCCCTCACTGTGAATGTGTCCATCTCACTGTCAGGTGTGTGTCACGCTGTCCTCACGATCTCCTCATCCCTCACTGTGAACGTGTCCATCTCACTGTCCCGTGTGTATCACCCTGTCGTCACAATTTCCTCATCACTCACTGTGAATGTGTCCATCTCACTTTCCAGGGTGTATCACCCTGTCCTCACAATCTCCTCATCCCTCACTGTGAACGTGTCCATCGCACTGTCCGGTGTGTATCACCCTGTACGCACAATCTCCTCATCCCTCACTGTGAACGTGTCCATCGCACTGTCCGGTGTGTATCACCCTGTCCTCACAATCTCCTCATCCCTCACTGTGAACGTGTCCATCTCACTCTCCCGTGTGTATCACCCTGTCCTCACAATTTCCTCATCCCGCACTGTGAAAGTGTCCATCTCACTATCCGGTGTGTATCACCCTGTCCTCACAATCTCCTCATCCCTCACTGTGAACATGTCCATCTCACTGTCCCGTATGTATCAGCCGGTCCTCACAATCTCCTCATAACTCACTGTGAACGTGTCCATCTCACTGTCCGGTGTGTATCACCCTGTCCTCACAATCACCTCATTCCTCACTGTGAACGTGTTCATCTCACTGTCCCGTGTGTATCACCCTGTCCTCACAATTTCCTCACAATCTCCTCATACCTCACTGTGAACGTGTCCATCTCACTGTCCGGTGTGTATCACCCTGTCCTCACAATCTCCTCATCCCTCACTGTGAACATGTCCATCACACTGTCCCGTGTGTATCACACTGTCCTCACAATCTCCTCATCCCTCACTGTGAACGTGTCCATCTCACTGTCCAGTGTGTATCACCCGGTCCTCACAATCTCCTCATCCCTCACTCTGAACGTATCCATCTCACTGTCCAGTGTGTATCACACTTTGAACACAATCTCCTCATCCCTCACTGTGAACGTGTTCATCTCACTGTCCCGTGTGTATCAGCCTGTCCTCACAATCTCATCACACCACACTGTAAACCCGTCCATCTCACTGTCCGGTGTGTATCACCCTGTCCTCACAATCTCCTCATCCCTCACTGTGAACGTGTCCATCTCACTGTCCGATGTGTGTCACCCTGTCTTCACAATCTCCTCATCCCTCACTGTGAACGTGTCCATCTCACTGTCCGGTGTGTGTAACCCTGTCTTCACAATCTCCTCATCCCTCACTGTGAACGTGTCCATCTCACTGTCCGGTGTGTGTCACCCTGTCTTCACAATCTCCTCATCCTTCACGGTGAACGTGTCCATCTCACTGTCCAGTGTCTAACACCCTGTCCTCACAATCTCCTCATCACTCACTGTAAACGTGTCCATCTCACTGTCCGGTATGTATCACCCTGTCCTCACAATCTCCTCATCCCTCACTGTGAACGTGTCCATCTCACTTTCCGGTGAGTATCACCCTGTCCTCTCAATCTCCTCATCCCTCACTGTGAACGTGTCCACCTCACTGTCTGGTGTGTATCACCCTGTCGTCACAATTTCCTCATCACTCACTGTGAATGTGTCCATCTCACTTTCCGGTATGTATCACCCTGTTCTCACAATTTCCTCATCACTCACTGTGAACGTGTCCATCTCACTGTCCGGTGTGTATCACCCTGTCCTCACAATCTCCTCATCCCTCACTGTGATGGTGACCCATCTTACTGTTCTGTGTTTATCACCCTGTCATCCCAATCTCCTCATCCCTCACTGTGAACGTGTCCATCTCACTGTCCGGTGTGTATCACCCTGTCCTCACAATGTCCTCATCCCTCACTGTGAACGTGTCCATCGCACTGTCCGGTGTGTATCACCCTGTCCTCACAATCTCCTCATCCCTCACTGTGAACGTGTCCATCGCATCTTCCGGTGTGTATCACCCTGTCCTCACAATCTCCTCATCCCTCACTGTGAATGTGTCCATCTCATTGTCCGGTGTGTATCACACTTTCAACACAATCTCCTCATCCATCTCTGTGAACGTGTCCATCTCACTGTCCGGTGTGTATCACCCTTTCCTCACAATCTCCTCATCCCTCACTGTGAACGTGTCCATCTCACTGTCCGGTATGTATCACCTTGTCCTCACAATCTCCTCATCCCTCACTGTGAACGTGTCCATCTCACTAACCGGTGTGTAGCACCTTGTCCTCACAACCTCCTCATCCCTCACTGTGAACGTGTCCATCTCACTGTCCGGTGTGTGTCACCCTGTCTTCACAATCTCCTCATCCCTCACTGTGAACGTGTCCATCTCACTGTCGGGTGTGTGTAACCCTGTCTTCAGAATCTCCTCATCCTTCACGGTGAACGTATCCATCTCACTGTCCAGTGTCTAACACCCTGTCCTCACAATCTCCTCATCCCTCACTGTGAACGTGTCCATCGCACTGTCCCGTGTGTATCACCCTGTCCTCACAATCTCCTCATCCCTCACTGTGTAAGTGTTCATCTCACTGTCCGGTGTGTATCACCCTGTCCTCACAATGTCCTCATCCCTCACTGTGAACGTGTCCATCGCACTATCCGGTGTGTATCACCCTGTCCTCACAATCTCCTCATCCCTCACTGTGAACGTGTCCATCTCACTGTCCGGTATGTATCACCCTGTGCTCACAATCTCCTCATCCCTCACTGTGAATGTGTTCATCTCACTGTCCTGTGTGTATTACCCTGTGCTCACAATCTCCTGATCCCTCACTGTGAACGTGTCCATCTCACTGTCCCGTGTGTATCACCCTGTCCTCACAATCTCCTCATCCCTCACTGTGAACGTGTACATCTCACTGTCCCGTGAGTATCACCCTGTCCTCACAATCTCCTCATCCCTCACTGTGAACGTGTCCATTTCACTGTCCCATGTGTATCACCCTGTCCTCACAATCTCCTCATCCCTCACTGTGAACCCGTCTATCTCACTGTCCGGTGTGTATCACCCTGTCATCCCAATCTCCTCATCCCTCACTGTGAACGTGTCCATCTCACTGTCCCGTGTGTATCACCCTGTCCTCACAATCTCCTCATCCCTCACTGTGAACGTGTCCATCTCACTATCCCGTGTGTATCACCCTGTCCTCACAATCTCCTCATCCCTCACTGTGAACGTGTCCATCTCACTATCCCGTGTGTATCACCCTGTCCTCACAATCTCCTCATCCCTCACGGTGAACGAGTCTATCTCACTGTCCGGTGTGTATCACCCTGTCCTCACAATCTCCTCATCACTCACTGTGAACGTGACAATCTCACTGTCCTGTGTGTATCGCCCTGTCCTCACAATCTCCTCATCCCTCACAGTGAACGTGTCCATCTCACTGTCCGGTGTGTATCACCCTGTCCTCACAATCACCTCATCCCTCACTGTGAACGTGTCCATCTCACTGTCCTGTGTGTATCACCCTGTCCTCACAATCTCCTCATCCCTCACTGTGAACGTGTTCTTCTCACTGTCCGGTGTGTATCACCCTGTCCTCACAATCTCCTCATCCCTCACTGTGAACGTGTTCTTCTCACTGTCTGGTGTGTATCACCCTGTCCTCACAATCTCCTCATCCCTCACTGTGAACGTGTTCTTCTCACTGTCCGGTGTGTATCACCCTGTCCTCACAATCTCCTCATCCCTCACTGTGAACGTGACAATCTCACTGTCCTGTGTGTATCACCCTGTCCTCACAATCACCTCATCCTTCACTGTGAACGTGTCCATCTCACTGTCCGTTGTGTATCACCCTGTCCTCACAATCTCCTCATCCCTCACTGTGAACGTGTCCATCTCACTGTCCGGTGTCTATCAAACTATCCTCACAATCTCCTCATCCCTCCAGTGCACGTGTCCATTTCACTGTCCCGTGTGTATAACCCTGTCCTCACAATCTCCTCATCCCTCACTGTGAACGTGTTCATCTCACTGTCCGGTGTCTATCAAACTATCCTCACAATCTCCTCATCCCTCCAGTGCACGTGTCCATTTCACTGTCCCGTGTGTATAACCCTGTCCTCACAATCTCCTCATCCCTCACTGTGAACGTGTTCATCTCACTGTCCGGTGTGTATCAACCTGTCCTCACAATCACCTCATCCCTCACTGTAAACCCGTCCATCTCACTGTCCGGTGTGTATCACCCTGTCCTCACGATCTCCTCATCCCTCACTGTGATCGTGACCCATCTCACTGTCCGGTGTGTATCACCCTGTCCTCACAATCTCCTCACAATCTCCTCATCCCTCACTGTGAACGTGTCCATTTCACTGTCCCGTGTGTATCACCCTGTCCCCACAATTTCCTCATCCCTCAATGTGTACGTGTCCATCTCACGGTCCGGTGTGTATCACCCTGTACTCACAATCTCCTCATTCCTCACTGTGAACGTGTCCATCTCAGTGTCCCGTGTGTATCACCCTGTCCTCACAATCTTCTCATTCCTCACTGTGAACGTGTCCATCTCACTGTCAGGTGTGTAACACCCTGTCCTCACAATCTCCTCATCCCACACAGTGATCGTGTCTAACTCACTGTCTGGTGTGTATCACCCTGTCATCCCAATCTCCTCATCCCTCACTGTGAACGTGTCCATCTCACTGTCCTGTGTGTATCACCCTGTCCTCACAATCTCCTCATTCCTCACTGTGAACGTGGCCATCGCACTGTCCGGTGTGTATCACACTGTCCTCACAATCTCCTCATCCCTCACTGTGAATGTGTCCATCTCACTGTCAGGTGTGTGTCACGCTGTCCTCACGATCTCCTCATCCCTCACTGTGAATGTGTCCATCTCACTGTCCCGTGTGTATCACCCTGTCGTCACATTTTCCTCATCCCTCACTGTGAACGTGTCCATCGCACTGTCCGGTGTGTATCACCCTGTCCTCACAATCTCCTCATCCCTCACTGTGAACGTGTCCATCTCACTCTCCCGTGTGTATCACCCTGTCCTCACAATTTCCTCATCCCGCACTGTGAAAGTGTCCATCTCACTATCCGGTGTGTATCACCCTGTCCTCACAATCTCCTCATCCCTCACTGTGAACATGTCCATCTCACTGTCCCGTATGTATCAGCCTGTCCTCACAATCTCCTCATCCCTCACTGTGAACGTGTCCATCTCACTGTCCAGTGTGTATCACCCGGTCCTCACAATCTCCTCATAACTCACTGTGAACGTGTCCATCTCACTGTCCGGTGTGTATCACCCTGTCCTCACAATTTCCTCACAATCTCCTCATACCTCACTGTGAACGTGTCCATCTCACTGTCCGGTGTGTATCACCCTGTCCTCACAATCTCCTCATCCCTCACTGTGAACGTGTCCATCTCACTGTCCAGTGTGTATCACCCTGTCCTCACAATCTCCTCATCCCTCACTCTGAACGTATCCATCTCACTGTCCAGTGTGTATCACACTTTGAACACAATCTCCTCATCCCTCACTGTGAATGTGTCCATCTCACTGTCCCGTGTGTATCACCCTGTCCTCACAATCTCCTCATCCCTCACTGTGAACGTGTCCATCTCACTGTCCGGTGTCTATCACACTATCCTCACAATCTCCTCATCCCTCCAGTGCACGTGTCCATTTCACTGTCCCGTGTGTATAACCCTGTCCACACAATCTCCTCATCCCTCACTGTGAATGTGTACATCTCACTGTCCGGTGTCTATCACACTATCCTCACAATCTCCTCATCCCTCCAGTGCACGTGTCCATTTCACTGTCCCGTGTGTATAACCCTGTCCACACAATCTCCTCATCCCTCACTGTGAACGTGTCCATCGCATCTTCCGGTGTGTATCAACCTGTCCTCACAATCTCATCACACCACACTGTAAACCCGTCCATCTCACTGTCCGGTGTGTATCACCCTGTACTCACAATCTCCTCATCCCTCACTCTGAACGTGTCCATCTCAGTGTCCCGTGTGTATCACCCTGTCCTCACAATCTTCTCATTCCTCACTGTGAACGTGTCCATCTCACTGTCTGGTGTGTATCACCCTGTCATCCCAATCTCCTCATCCCTCACTGTGAACGTGTCCATCTCACTGTCCGGTGTGTATCACCCTGTCCTCACAATCTCCTCATCCCTCACTGTGAACATGTCCATCTCACTGTCCGGTGTGTATCACCCTGTCCTCACAATCTCCTCATCCCTCACTGTGAACGTGTCCATCTCACTGTCTGGAGTGTATCACACTGTCCTCACAATGTCCTCATCCCTCACTGTGAACGTGTCCATCGCACTGTCCGGTGTGTATCACCCTGTACTCACAATCTCCTCATCACTCACTGTGAACGTGTCCACCTCACTGTCCAGTGTGTATCACCCGGTCCTCACAATCTCCTCATAACTCACTGTGAACGTGTCCATCTCACTCTCCCGTGTGTATCACCCTGTCCTCACAATTTCCTCATCCCGCACTGTGAAAGTGTCCATCTCACTGTTCGGTGTGTATCACCCTGTCCTCAAAATCTCCTCATCCCTCACTGTGAACATGTCCATCTCACTGTCCGGTGTGTATCACCCTGTGCTCACAATCTCCTGATCCCTCACTGTGAACGTGTACATCTCACTGTCCCGTGTGTATCACCCTGTCCTCACAATCTCCTCATCCCTCACTGTGAACGTGTACATCTCACTGTCCCGTGAGTATCACCCTGTCCTCACAATCTCCTCATCCCTCACTGTGAACGTGTCCATTTCACTGTCCCATGTGTATCACCCTGTCCTCACAATCTCCTCATCCCTCACTGTGAACCCGTCTATCTCACTGTCCGGTGTGTATCACCCTGTCATCCCAATCTCCTCATCCCTCACTGTGAACGTGTCCATCTCACTGTCCCGTGTGTATCACCCTGTCCTCACAATCTCCTCATCCCTCACTGTGAACGTGTCCATCTCACTATCCCGTGTGTATCACCCTGTCCTCACAATCTCCTCATCCCTCACTGTGAACGTGTCCATCTCACTATCCCGTGTGTATCACCCTGTCCTCACAATCTCCTCATCCCTCACGGTGAACGAGTCTATCTCACTGTCCGGTGTGTATCACCCTGTCCTCACAATCTCCTCATCACTCACTGTGAACGTGACAATCTCACTGTCCTGTGTGTATCGCCCTGTCCTCACAATCTCCTCATCCCTCACAGTGAACGTGTCCATCTCACTGTCCGGTGTGTATCACCCTGTCCTCACAATCACCTCATCCCTCACTGTGAACGTGTCCATCTCACTGTCCTGTGTGTATCACCCTGTCCTCACAATCTCCTCATCCCTCACTGTGAACGTGTTCTTCTCACTGTCCGGTGTGTATCACCCTGTCCTCACAATCTCCTCATCCCTCACTGTGAACGTGTTCTTCTCACTGTCTGGTGTGTATCACCCTGTCCTCACAATCTCCTCATCCCTCACTGTGAACGTGTTCTTCTCACTGTCCGGTGTGTATCACCCTGTCCTCACAATCTCCTCATCCCTCACTGTGAACGTGACAATCTCACTGTCCTGTGTGTATCACCCTGTCCTCACAATCACCTCATCCTTCACTGTGAACGTGTCCATCTCACTGTCCGTTGTGTATCACCCTGTCCTCACAATCTCCTCATCCCTCACTGTGAACGTGTCCATCTCACTGTCCGGTGTCTATCAAACTATCCTCACAATCTCCTCATCCCTCCAGTGCACGTGTCCATTTCACTGTCCCGTGTGTATAACCCTGTCCTCACAATCTCCTCATCCCTCACTGTGAACGTGTTCATCTCACTGTCCGGTGTGTATCAACCTGTCCTCACAATCACCTCATCCCTCACTGTAAACCCGTCCATCTCACTGTCCGGTGTGTATCACCCTGTCCTCACGATCTCCTCATCCCTCACTGTGATCGTGACCCATCTCACTGTCCGGTGTGTATCACCCTGTCCTCACAATCTCCTCACAATCTCCTCATCCCTCACTGTGAACGTGTCCATTTCACTGTCCCGTGTGTATCACCCTGTCCCCACAATTTCCTCATCCCTCAATGTGTACGTGTCCATCTCACGGTCCGGTGTGTATCACCCTGTACTCACAATCTCCTCATTCCTCACTGTGAACGTGTCCATCTCAGTGTCCCGTGTGTATCACCCTGTCCTCACAATCTTCTCATTCCTCACTGTGAACGTGTCCATCTCACTGTCAGGTGTGTAACACCCTGTCCTCACAATCTCCTCATCCCACACAGTGATCGTGTCTAACTCACTGTCTGGTGTGTATCACCCTGTCATCCCAATCTCCTCATCCCTCACTGTGAACGTGTCCATCTCACTGTCCTGTGTGTATCACCCTGTCCTCACAATCTCCTCATTCCTCACTGTGAACGTGGCCATCGCACTGTCCGGTGTGTATCACACTGTCCTCACAATCTCCTCATCCCTCACTGTGAATGTGTCCATCTCACTGTCAGGTGTGTGTCACGCTGTCCTCACGATCTCCTCATCCCTCACTGTGAACGTGTCCATCTCACTGTCCCGTGTGTATCACCCTGTCGTCACATTTTCCTCATCCCTCACTGTGAACGTGTCCATCGCACTGTCCGGTGTGTATCACCCTGTCCTCACAATCTCCTCATCCCTCACTGTGAACGTGTCCATCTCACTCTCCCGTGTGTATCACCCTGTCCTCACAATTTCCTCATCCCGCACTGTGAAAGTGTCCATCTCACTATCCGGTGTGTATCACCCTGTCCTCACAATCTCCTCATCCCTCACTGTGAACATGTCCATCTCACTGTCCCGTATGTATCAGCCTGTCCTCACAATCTCCTCATCCCTCACTGTGAACGTGTCCATCTCACTGTCCAGTGTGTATCACCCGGTCCTCACAATCTCCTCATAACTCACTGTGAACGTGTCCATCTCACTGTCCGGTGTGTATCACCCTGTCCTCACAATTTCCTCACAATCTCCTCATACCTCACTGTGAACGTGTCCATCTCACTGTCCGGTGTGTATCACCCTGTCCTCACAATCTCCTCATCCCTCACTGTGAACGTGTCCATCTCACTGTCCAGTGTGTATCACCCTGTCCTCACAATCTCCTCATCCCTCACTCTGAACGTATCCATCTCACTGTCCAGTGTGTATCACACTTTGAACACAATCTCCTCATCCCTCACTGTGAATGTGTCCATCTCACTGTCCCGTGTGTATCACCCTGTCCTCACAATCTCCTCATCCCTCACTGTGAACGTGTCCATCTCACTGTCCGGTGTCTATCACACTATCCTCACAATCTCCTCATCCCTCCAGTGCACGTGTCCATTTCACTGTCCCGTGTGTATAACCCTGTCCACACAATCTCCTCATCCCTCACTGTGAATGTGTACATCTCACTGTCCGGTGTCTATCACACTATCCTCACAATCTCCTCATCCCTCCAGTGCACGTGTCCATTTCACTGTCCCGTGTGTATAACCCTGTCCACACAATCTCCTCATCCCTCACTGTGAACGTGTCCATCGCATCTTCCGGTGTGTATCAACCCTGTCCTCACAATCTCCTCTTCCCTCACTGTGAATGAGTCCATCTCATTGTCCGGTGTGTATCACACTTTCAACACAATCTCCTCATCCTGCACTGTGAACGTGTCCATCTCACTGTCTGGTGTGTATCACCCTGTCATCCCAATCTCCTCATCCCTCACTGTGAACGTGTCCATCTCACTGTATGGTGTGTATCACACTGTCCTCACAATCTCCTCATCCCTCACTGTGAATGTGTCCATCTCACTGTCCACTGTGTATCACCCTGTCTTCACAATCTCCTCATCCCTCACTGTGAACGTGTCCATCTCACCGTCCGGTGTGTATCACCCTGTCCTCACAATCTCCTCATCCCTCACTGTGAACCCGTCTATCTCACCGTCCGGTGTGTATCACCCTGTCATCCCAATCTCCTCATATCTCCTTGTGATAGTGAACCATCTCACTGTCCGGTATGTATCACCCTGTTCTCACAATCTCCTCATCACTCACTGTGAACGTGTCCATCTCACTGTCCCGTGTGTATCACACTGTCATCACAATCTCCTCATCCCTCACTGTGAACGTGTCCATGGCACTGTCCGGTGTGTATCACCCTGTCCTCACAATCTCCTCATCCCTCACTGTGAACATGTCCATCTCACTGTCCGGTGTGTATCACCCTGTCCTCACAATCTCCTCATCCCTCACTGTGAACGTGTCCATCTCACTGTCTGGAGTGTATCACACTGTCCTCACAATGTCCTCATCCCTCACTGTGAACGTGTCCATCGCACTGTCCGGTGTGTATCACCCTGTACTCACAATCTCCTCATCCCTCACTGTGAACGTGTCCATCGCACTGTCCGGTGTGTATCACCCTGTACTCACAATCTCCTCATCACTCACTGTGAACGTGTCCACCTCACTGTCCAGTGTGTATCACCCGGTCCTCACAATCTCCTCATAACTCATTGTGAACGTGTCCATCTCACTCTCCCGTGTGTATCACCCTGTCCTCACAATTTCCTCATCCCGCACTGTGAAAGTGTCCATCTCACTGTTCGGTGTGTATCACCCTGTCCTCAAAATCTCCTCATCCCTCACTGTGAACATGTCCATCTCACTGTCCGGTGTGTATCACCCTGTCCTCACAATCTCCTCATCCCTCACTGTGAACGTGTCCATCTCACTGTCTGGAGTGTATCACACTGTCCTCACAATGTCCTCATCCCTCACTGTGAACGTGTCCATCGCACTGTCCGGTGTGTATCACCCTGTACTCACAATCTCCTCATCACTCACTGTGAACGTGTCCACCTCACTGTCCAGTGTGTATCACCTGGTCCTCACAATCTCCTCATAACTCACTGTGAAAGTGTCCATCTCACTGTTCGGTGTGTATCACCCTGTCCTCAAAATCTCCTCATCCCTCACTGTGAACGTGTCCATCTCACTGTCCCGTATGTATCAGCCTGTCCTCACAATCTCCTCATCCCTCACTGTGAACGTGTCCATCTCACTGTCCAGTGTGTATCACCCGGACCTCACAATCTCCTCATAACTCACTGTGAACGTGTTCATCTCACTGTCCGGTGTGTATCACCCTGTCCTCACAATCACCTCATTCCTCACTGTGAACGTGTTCATCTCACTGTCCCGTGTGTATCACCCTGTCCTCACAATTTCCTCACAATCTCCTCATACCTCACTGTGAACGTGTCCATCTCACTGTCCGGTGTGTATCACCCTGTCCTCACAATCTCCTCATCCCTCACTGTGAACATGTCCATCACACTGTCCCGTGTGTATCACACTGTCCTCACAATCTCCTCATCCCTCACTGTGAACGTGTCCATCTCACTGTCCAGTGTGTATCACCCTGTCCTCACAATCTCCTCATCCCTCACTGTGAACGTGTCCATCTCACTGTCCGCTGTGTATCACCCTGTCCTCACAATCTCCTCATCCCTCACTCTGAACGTATCCATCTCACTGTCCAGTGTGTATCACACTTTGAACACAATCTCCTCATCCCTCACTGTGAATGTGTCCATCTCACTGTCCCGTGTGTATCACCCTGTCCTCACAATCTCCTCATCCCTCCAGTGCAAGTGTCCATTTCACTGTCCCGTGTGTATAACCCTGTCCTCACAATCTCCTCATCCCTCACGGTGAACGTGTCCATCTCACTGTCCGGTGTGTATCACCCTGTCATCCCAATCTCCTCATCCCTCACTTTGAACGTGTCCATCTCACTCTCCCGTGTGTATCACCCTGTCCCCACAATTTCCTCATCCCTCAATGTGTACGTGTCCATCTCACTGTATGGTGTGTATCACACTGTCCTCACAATCTCCTCATCCCTCACTGTGAATGTGTCCATCTCACTGTCCACTGTGTATCACCCTGTCTTCACAATCTCCTCATCCCTCACTGTGAACGTGTCCATCTCACCGTCCGGTGTGTATCACCCTGTCCTCACAATCTCCTCATCCCTCACTGTGAACCCGTCTATCTCACCGTCCGGTGTGTATCACCCTGTCATCCCAATCTCCTCATATCTCCTTGTGATAGTGAACCATCTCACTGTCCGGTGTGTATCACCCTGTCGTCACAATTTCCTCATCACTCACTGTGAATGTGTCCATCTCACTTTCCAGGGTGTATCTCCCTGTTCTCACAATTTCCTCATCACTCACTGTGAACGTGTCCATCTCACTGTCCCGTGTGTATCACCCTGTACTCTCAATTTCCTCATCACTCACTGTGAATGTGTCCATCTCACTTTCCAGGGTGTATCTCCCTGTTCTCACAATCTCCTCATACCTCACTGTGAACGTGTCCATCTCACTGTCCGGTGTGTATCACCCTGTCCTCACAATCTCCTCATCCCTCACTGTGAACATGTCCATCACACTGTCCCGTGTGTATCACCCTGTCCTCACAATCTCCTCATCCCTCACTGTGAACGTGTCTATCTCACTGTCCGGTGTGTATCACACTGTCCTCACAATCTCCTCATCCCTCACTGTGAACGTGTCCATCTCACTGTCCAGTGTGTATCACCCGGTCCTCACAATCTCCTCATCCCTCACTGTGAACATGTCCATCTCACTGTCCGGTGTGTATCACACTGTCCTCACAATCTCCTCATCCCTCACTGTGAACGTGTCCATCTCACTGTCCAGTGTGTATCACCCGGTCCTCACAATCTCCTCATCCCTCACTCTGAACGTATCCATCTCACTGTCCAGTGTGTATCACACTTTGAACACAATCTCCTCATCCCTCACTGTGAATGTGTCCATCTCACTGTCCCGTGTGTATCACCCTGTCCTCACAATCTCCTCATCCCTCCAGTGCACGTGTCCATTTCACTGTCCCGTGTGTATAACCCTGTCCTCACAATCTCCTCATCCCTCACTGTGAACGTGTTCATCTCACTGTCCGGTGTGTATCAACCTGTCCTCACAATCTCATCACACCACACTGTAAACCCGTCCATTTCACTGTCCGGTGTGTATCACCCTGTCATCCGAATCTCCTCATCCCTCACTGTGAACTTGTCCATCTCACTGTCCGGTGTGTATCAACCTGTCCTCACAATCTCATCACACCACACTGTAAACCCGTCCATTTCACTGTCCGGTGTGTATCACCCTGTCATCCCAATCTCCTCATCCCTCACTTTGAACGTGTCCATCTCACTCTCCCGTGTGTATCACCCTGTCCCCACAATTTCCTCATCCCTCAATGTGTACGTGTCCATCTCACTGTCCGGTGTGTATCACCCTGTACTCACAATCTCCTCATCCCTCACTGTGAACGTGTCCATCTCAGTGTCCCGTGTGTATCACCCTGTCCTCACAATCTCCTCATCCCTCACTGTGAACGTGTCCATCTCACTGTCTGGTGTGTATCACCCTGTCATCCCAATCTCCTCATCCCTCACTGTGAACGTGTCCATCTCACTGTATGGTGTGTATCACACTGTCCTCACAATCTCCTCATCCCTCACTGTGAATGTGTCCATCTCACTGTCCACTGTGTATCACCCTGTCTTCACAATCTCCTCATCCCTCACTGTGAACGTGTCCATCTCACCGTCCGGTGTGTATCACCCTGTCCTCACAATCTCCTCATCCCTCACTGTGAACCCGTCTATCTCACCGTCCGGTGTGTATCACCCTGTCATCCCAATCTCCTCATATCTCCTTGTGATAGTGAACCATCTCACTGTCCGGTGTGTATCACCCTGTCGTCACAATTTCCTCATCACTCACTGTGAATGTGTCCATCTCACTTTCCAGGGTGTATCTCCCTGTTCTCACAATTTCCTCATCACTCACTGTGAACGTGTCCATCGCACTGTCCGGTGTGTATCACCCTGTCCTCACAATCTCCTCATCCCTCACTGTGAACGTGTCCATCTCACTCTCCCGTGTGTATCACCCTGTCCTCTCAATTTCCTCATCCCGCACTGTGAAAGTGTCCATCTCACTATCCGGTGTGTATCACCCTGTCCTCACAATTTCCTCATCACTCACTGTGAATGTGTCCATCTCACTTTCCAGGGTGTATCTCCCTGTTCTCACAATTTCCTCATCACTCACTGTGAACGTGTCCATCTCACTGTCCCGTGTGTATCACCCTGTCCTCACAATCTCCTCATCCCTCACTGTGAACGTGTCCATCGCACTGTCCGGTGTGTATCACCCTGTCCTCACAATCTCCTCATCCCTCACTGTGAACGTGTCCATCTCACTCTCCCGTGTGTATCACCCTGTCCTCACAATCTCCTCATCCCTCACTGTGAACGTGTCCATCTCACTGTCCAGTGTGTATCACCCGGTCCTCACAATCTCCTCATAACTCACTGTGAACGTGTCCATCTCACTGTCCGGTGTGTATCACCCTGTCCTCACAATCACCTCATTCCTCACTGTGAACGTGTTCATCTCACTGTCCCGTGTGTATCACCCTGTCCTCACAATCTCCTCATACCTCACTGTGAACGTGTCCATCTCACTGTCCGGTGTGTATCACCCTGTCCTCACAATCTCCTCATCCCTCACTGTGAACATGTCCATCACACTGTCCCGTGTGTATCACCCTGTCCTCACAATCTCCTCATCCCTCACTGTGAACGTGTCCATCGCATCTTCCGGTGTGTATCACCCTGTCCTCACAATCTCCTCATACCTCCTTGTGATCGTGAACCATCTCACTGTTCGGTGTGTATCTCCCTGTCATCCCAATCTCTTCATCCCTCACTGTGAACGTGTTCATCTCACTGTCCGGTGTGTATCACCCTGTTCTCCCAATCTCCTCACACCGCATTATGAACCTGTCCATCTCACTGTCCGGTGTGTATCACCCTGTCCTCACAATCACCTCATCCCTCACTGTGTACGTGTCCATCTCACTGTCCGGTGTGTATTACCCTGTCCTCACGATCTCCTCATCCCTCACTGTGATCGTGACCCATCTCACTGTTCGGTGTGTATCACCCTGTCATCCCAATCTCCTCATCCCTCAATTTGAACGTGTCCATCTCACTCTCCCGTGTGTATCACCCTGTCCTCACAATTTCCTCATCCCTCAATGTGCACGTGTCCATCTCACTGTCCGGTGTGTATCACCCTGTCCTCACAATCTTCTCATTCCTCACTGTGAACGTGTTCTTCTCACTGTCCGGTGTGTATCACCCTGTCCTCACAATCTCCTCATCCTTCACTGTGAACGTGTCCATCTCACTGTCCGGTGTGTATCACCCTGTCCTCACAATCACCTCATCCCTCACTGTGAACGTGTCCATCTCACTGTCCCGTGTGTATCACCCTGTCCTCACAATTTCCTCATCCCTCACTGTGAACGTGTTCATCTCACTGTCCGGTGTGTATCAACCTGGCCTCACAATCTCATCACACCACACTGTAAACCCGTCCATCTCACTGTCCGGTGTGTACCACCCTGTCCTCACGATCTCCTCATCCCTCACTGTGATCATGACCCATCTCACTGTTCGGTGTGTATCACCCTGTCCTCACAATCTCCTCATCCCTCACTGTGAACATGTCCATCTCACTGTCCCGTATGTATCAGCCTGTCCTCACAATCTCCTCATCCCTCACTGTGAACGTGTCCATCTCACTGTCCAGTGTGTATCACCCGGTCCTCACAATCTCCTCATAACTCACTGTGAACGTGTCCATCTCACTGTCCGGTGTGTATCACCCTGTCCTCACAATCTCCTCATCCCTCACTGTGAACGTGTCCATTTCACTGTCCGGAGTCTATCACCCTGTCCTCACAATTTCCACATCCCTCACTGTGAACATGTCCATCTCACTGTCCCGTGTGTATCAGCCTGTCCTCACAATCTCCTTATCCCTCACTGTGAACATGTCCATCTCACTGTCCCGTGTGTATCAGCCTGTCCTCACAATCTCCTCATCCCTCACTGTGAATGTGTCCATCTCACTGTCCCGTGTGTATCACCCTATCCTCACAATCTCCTCATCCCTCACTGTGAACGTGTCCATCGCATCTTCCTGTGTATATCACCCTGTCCTCACAATCTCCTCTTCCCTCACTGTGAATGTGTCCATCTCATTGTCCGGTGTGTATCACACTTTCCTCACAATCTCCTCATCCCTCACTGTGAACGTGTCCATCTCACTGTCCGGTATGTATCACCTTGTCCTCACAATCTCCTCATCCCTCACTGTGAACGTGTCCATCTCACTGTCCGGTGTGTGTCACCCTGTCTTCACAATCTCCTCATCCCTCACTGTGAACGTGTCCATCTCACTGTCCAGTGTCTAACACCCTGTCCTCACAATCTCCTCATCCCTCACTGTGAACGTGTCCACCTCACTGTCCCGTGTGTATCACCCTGTCCTCACAATGTCCTCATCTCTCACTGTGAACGTGTCCATCTCACTGTCCGGTATGTATCACCCTGTCATCCCAATCTCCTCATCCCTCACTGTGTACGAGTCAATCTCACTGTCCCGTGTGTATCACCCTGTCCTCACAATCTCCTCATCCCTCACTGTGAACGTGTCCATCTCACTGTCCCGTGTGTATCACCCTGTCCTGACAAACTCCACATCCCTCACTGTGAACTTGTCCATCTCACTGTCCCGTGTGTATCACCCTGTCCTCACAGTCTCCTCATCCCTCACTGTGAACGAGTCCATCTCACTGTCTGGTGTGAATCACACTGTCCTCACAATCTCCTCATCACTCACTGTGAACGTGACAATCTCACTGTCCTGTGTGTATCACCCTGTCCTCACAATCACCTCATCCTTCACTGTGAACGTGTCCATCTCACTGTCCGGTGTGTATCACCTTGTCCTCACAATCTCCTCATCCCTCACAGTGAACGTGTCCATCTCACTGTCCGGTGTGTGTCACCCTGTCCTCACAATCACCTCATCCCTCACTGTGAACGTGTCCATCTCACTGTCCGGTGTGTATCACCCTGTCCTCACAATCTCCTCATCCCTCACTGTGAAAGTGTCCATCTCACTGTCCGGTGTGTGTCACCCTGTCTTCACAATCTCCTCATCCCTCACTGTGAACGTGTCCATCTCACTGTCCAGTGTCTAACACCCTGTCCTCACAATCTCCTCATCTCTCACTGTGAACGTGTCCATCTCACTGTCCGGTATGTATCACCGTGTCCTCACAATCTCCTCATCCCTCACTGTGAACGTGTCCATCTCACTTTCCGGTGAGTATCACCTTGTCCTCTCAATCTCCTCATCCCTCACTGTGAACGTGTCCACCTCACTGTCTGGTGTGTATCACCCTGTCGTCACAATTTCCTCATCACTCACTGTGAATGTGTCCATCTCACTTTCCGGTGTGTATCACCCAGTTCTCACAATTTCCTCATCACTCACTGTGAACGTGTCCATCTCACTGTCCGGTGAGTATCACCCTGTCCTCACAATCTCCTCCACCCTCACTGTGATGGTGACCCATCTTACTGTTCGGTGTTTATCACCCTGTCATCCCAATCTCCTCATCCCTCACTGTGAACGCATCCTTCTCACTGTCCTGTGTGTATCACCCTGTGCTCACAATCTCCTCATCCCTCACTGTGAATGTGTTCATCTCACTGTCCTGTGTGTATCACCCTGTCCTCACAATCTCCTCATCCCTCACTGTGAACGTGTCCATCTCACTGTCCCGTGTCTATCACACTATCCTCACAATCTCCTCATCTCTCACAGTGCACGTGTCCATTTCACTGTCCGGTGTGTATCACCCTGTCCTCACAATCTCCTCATCCCTCACTGTGAACCCGTTTATCTCACTGTCCCGTGTGTATCACCCTGTCCTCACAATCTCCTCATCCCTCACTGTGAACGTGTCCATCGCACTGTCCGGTGTGTATCACCCTGTCCTCACAATCTCCTCATCCCTCACTGTGAACGTGTCCATCTCACTCTCCCGTGTGTATCACCCTGTCCTCACAATCTCCTCATCCCTCACTGTGAACGTGTCCATCTCACTGTCCAGTGTGTATCACCCTGTCCGCACAATCTCCTCATAACTCACTGTGAACGTGTCCATCTCACTGTCCGGTGTGTATCACCCTGTCCTCACAATCACCTCATTCCTCACTGTGAACGTGTTCATCTCACTGTCCCGTGTGTATCACCCTGTCCTCACAATCTCCTCATACCTCACTGTGAACGTGTCCATCTCACTGTCCGGTGTGTATCACCCTGTCCTCACAATCTCCTCATCCCTCACTGTGAACATGTCCATCACACTGTCCCGTGTGTATCACCCTGTCCTCACAATCTCCTCATCCCTCACTGTGAACGTGTCCATCGCATCTTCCGGTGTGTATCACCCTGTCCTCACAATCTCCTCTTCCCTCACTGTGAATGTGTCCATCTCACTGTCCCGTGTGTATCACCCTGTCCTCACAATCTCCTCATCCCTCACTGTGAACGTGTCCATCGCATCTTCCGGTGTGTATCACCCTGTCCTCACAATCTCCTCTTCCCTCACTGTGAATGAGTCCATCTCATTGTCCGGTGTGTATCACACTTTCAACACAAGCTCCTCATCCTGCACTGTGAATGTGTCCATCTCACTGTCCGGTGTGTATCACCCTGTCCTCACAATCTCCTCATCCCTCACTGTGAACGTGTCCATCTCACTGTCCGGTGTGTGTCACCCTGTCCTCACAATCTCCTCACCCCTCACTGTGAACGTGTCCATCTCACTGTCCAGTATGTATCACCCTGTCCTCACAATCTCCTCATCCCTCACTGTGAACGTGTCCATCTCACTTTCCGGTGAGTATCACCTTGTCCTCTCAATCTCCTCATCCCTCACTGTGAACGTGTCCACCTCACTGTCTGGTGTGTATCACCCTGTCGTCACAATTTCCTCATCACTCACTGTGAATGTGTCCATCTCACTTACCGGTGTGTATCACCCTGTTCTCACAATTTCCTCATCACTCACTGTGAACGTGTCCATCTCACTGTCCGGTGAGTATCACCCTGTCCTCACAATCTCCTCCACCCTCACTGTGATTGTGACCCATCTTACTGTTCGGTGTTTATCACCCTGTCATCCCAATCTCCTCATCCCTCACTGTGAACGTATCCTTCTCACTGTCCTGTGTGTATCACCCTGTGCTCACAATCTCCTCATCCCTCACTGTGAATGTGTTCATCTCACTGTCCTGTGTGTATTACCCTGTGCTCACAATCTCCTCATCCCTCACTGTGAATGTGTTCATCTCACTGTCCCGTGTGTATCACCCTGTCCTCACAATCTCCTCATCCCTCACTGTGAACGTGTCCATCTCACTGTCCCGTGTATATCACACTATCCTCACAATCTCCTCATCTCTCACAGTGAACCCGTCTATCTCACTGTCCGGTGTGTATCACCCTGTCATCCCAATCTCCTCATCCCTCACTGTGAACGAGTCCATTTCACTGTCCCATGTGTATCACCCTGTCCTCACAATCTCCTCATCCCTCACTGTGAACCCGTCTATCTCACTGTCCGGTGTGTATCACCCTGTCATCCCAATCTCCTCATCCCTCACTGTGAACGAGTCCATCTCACTGTCCCGTGTGTATCACCCTGTCCTCACAATCACCTCATCCTTCACTGTGAACGTGTCCATCTCACTGTCCGGTGTGTATCACCTTGTCCTCACAATCTCCTCATCCCTCACTGTGAACGAGTCCATCTCACTGTCTTGTGTGTATCACACTGTCCTCACAATCTCCTCATCACTCACTGTGAACGTGACAATCTCACTGTCCTGTGTGTATCACCCTGTCCTCACAATCACCTCATCCTTCACTGTGAACGTGTCCATCTCACTGTCCGGTGTGTATCACCTTGTCCTCACAATCTCCTCATCCCTCACAGTAAACGTGTCCATCTCACTGTCCGGTGTGTATCACCCTGTCCTCACAATCACCTCATCCCTCACTGTGAACGTGTCCATCTCACTGTCCTGTGTGTATCACCCTGTCCTCACAATCTCCTCATCCCTCACTGTGAACGTGTTCTTCTCACTGTCCGGTGTGTATCACCCTGTCCTCACAATCTCCTCATCCCTCACTGTGAACGTGTTCTTCTCACTGTCCGGTGTGTATCACCCTGTCCTCACAATCTCCTCATCCCTCACTGTGAACGTGACAATCTCACTGTCCTGTGTGTATCACCCTGTCCTCACAATCACCTCATCCTTCATGGTGAACGTGTCCATCTCACTGTCCGGTGTGTATCAACCTGTCCTCACAATCTCCTCATCCCTCACTGTGAACGTGTCCATCTCACTATCCGGTGTCTATCACACTATCCTCACAATCTCCTCATCCCTCACAGTGCACGTCTCCATTTCACTGTACCGTGTGTATCACCCTGTCCTCACAATCTCCTCATCCCTCACTGTGTACCCGTCTATCTCACCGTCCGGTGTGTATCACCCTGTCATCCCAAACTCCTCATACCTCCTTGTGATCGTGAACCATCTCACTGTTCGGTGTGTATCTCCCTGTCATCCCAATCTCTTCATCCCTCACTGTGAACGTGTTCATCTCACTGTCCGGTGTGTATCACCCTGTTCTCCCAATCTCCTCACACCGCATTATGAACCTGTCCATCTCACTGTCCGGTGTGTATCACCCTGTCCTCACAATCACCTCATCCCTCACTGTGAACGTGTCCATCTCACTGTCCCGTGTGTATCACCCTGTCCTCACAATTTCCTCATCCCTCACTGTGTACGTGTCCATCTCACTGTCCGGTGTGTATTACCCTGTCCTCACGATCTCCTCATCCCTCACTGTGATCGTGACCCATCTCTCTGTTCGGTGTGTATCACCCTGTCATCCCAATCTCCTCATCCCTCAATTTGAACGTGTCCATCTCACTCTCCCGTGTGTATCACCCTGTCCTCACAATTTCCTCATCCCTCAATGTGCACGTGTCCATCTCACTGTCCGGTGTGTATCACCCTGTCCTCACAATCTTCTCATTCCTCACTGTGAACGTGTTCTTCTCACTGTCCGGTGTGTATCACCCTGTCCTCACAATCACCTCATCCTTCACTGTGAAGGTGTCCATCTCACTGTCCGGTGTGTATCACCCTGTCCTCACAATCACCTCATCCCTCACTGTGAACGTGTCCATCTCACTGTCCCGTGTGTATCACCCTGTCCTCACAATTTCCTCATCCCTCACTGTGAACGTGTTCATCTCACTGTCCGGTGTGTATCAACCTGGCCTCACAATCTCATCACACCACACTGTAAACCCGTCCATCTCACTGTCCGGTGTGTATCACCCTGTCCTCACAATCTCCTCATCCCTCACTGTGAACGTGTCCATCTCACTGTCCGGTGTGTATCACCCTGTCCTCACGATCTCCTCATCCCTCACTGTGATCATGACCCATCTCACTGTTCGGTGTGTATCACCCTGTCCTCACAATCTCCTCATCCCTCACTGTGAACATGTCCATCTCACTGTCCCGTATGTATCAGCCTGTCCTCACAATCTCCTCATCCCTCACTGTGAACGTGTCCATCTCACTGTCCAGTGTGTATCACCCGGTCCTCACAATCTCCTCATAACTCACTGTGAACGTGTCCATCTCACTGTCCGGTGTGTATCACCCTGTCCTCACAATCTCCTCATCCCTCACTGTGAACGTGTCCATTTCACTGTCCGGAGTCTATCACCCTGTCCTCACAATTTCCACATCCCTCACTGTGAACATGTCCATCTCACTGTCCCGTGTGTATCAGCCTGTCCTCACAATCTCCTTATCCCTCACTGTGAACATGTCCATCTCACTGTCCCGTGTGTATCAGCCTGTCCTCACAATCTCCTCATCCCTCACTGTGAATGTGTCCATCTCACTGTCCCGTGTGTATCACCCTATCCTCACAATCTCCTCATCCCTCACTGTGAACGTGTCCATCGCATCTTCCGGTGTATATCACCCTGTCCTCACAATCTCCTCTTCCCTCACTGTGAATGTGTCCATCTCATTGTCCGGTGTGTATCACACTTTCCTCACAATCTCCTCATCCCTCACTGTGAACGTGTCCATCTCACTGTCCGGTATGTATCACCTTGTCCTCACAATCTCCTCATCCCTCACTGTGAACGTGTCCATCTCACTGTCCGGTGTGTGTCACCCTGTCTTCACAATCTCCTCATCCCTCACTGTGAACGTGTCCATCTCACTGTCCAGTGTCTAACACCCTGTCCTCACAATCTCCTCATCCCTCACTGTGAACGTGTCCACCTCACTGTCCCGTGTGTATCACCCTGTCCTCACAATGTCCTCATCTCTCACTGTGAACGTGTCCATCTCACTGTCCGGTATGTATCACCCTGTCATCCCAATCTCCTCATCCCTCACTGTGAACGAGTCAATCTCACTGTCCCGTGTGTATCACCCTGTCCTCACAATCTCCTCATCCCTCACTGTGAACGTGTCCATCTCACTGTCCCGTGTGTATCACCCTGTCCTGACAAACTCCACATCCCTCACTGTGAACTTGTCCATCTCACTGTCCCGTGTGTATCACCCTGTCCTCACAGTCTCCTCATCCCTCACTGTGAACGAGTCCATCTCACTGTCTGGTGTGAATCACACTGTCCTCACAATCTCCTCATCACTCACTGTGAACGTGACAATCTCACTGTCCTGTGTGTATCACCCTGTCCTCACAATCACCTCATCCTTCACTGTGAACGTGTCCATCTCACTGTCCGGTGTGTATCACCTTGTCCTCACAATCTCCTCATCCCTCACAGTGAACGTGTCCATCTCACTGTCCGGTGTGTGTCACCCTGTCCTCACAATCACCTCATCCCTCACTGTGAACGTGTCCATCTCACTGTCCGGTGTGTATCACCCTGTCCTCACAATCTCCTCATCCCTCACTGTGAAAGTGTCCATCTCACTGTCCGGTGTGTGTCACCCTGTCTTCACAATCTCCTCATCCCTCACTGTGAACGTGTCCATCTCACTGTCCAGTGTCTAACACCCTGTCCTCACAATCTCCTCATCTCTCACTGTGAACGTGTCCATCTCACTGTCCGGTATGTATCACCGTGTCCTCACAATCTCCTCATCCCTCACTGTGAACGTGTCCATCTCACTTTCCGGTGAGTATCACCTTGTCCTCTCAATCTCCTCATCCCTCACTGTGAACGTGTCCACCTCACTGTCTGGTGTGTATCACCCTGTCGTCACAATTTCCTCATCACTCACTGTGAATGTGTCCATCTCACTTTCCGGTGTGTATCACCCAGTTCTCACAATTTCCTCATCACTCACTGTGAACGTGTCCATCTCACTGTCCGGTGAGTATCACCCTGTCCTCACAATCTCCTCCACCCTCACTGTGATGGTGACCCATCTTACTGTTCGGTGTTTATCACCCTGTCATCCCAATCTCCTCATCCCTCACTGTGAATGTATCCTTCTCACTGTCCTGTGTGTATCACCCTGTGCTCACAATCTCCTCATCCCTCACTGTGAACGCATCCTTCTCACTGTCCTGTGTGTATCACCCTGTGCTCACAATCTCCTCATCCCTCACTGTGAATGTGTTCATCTCACTGTCCTGTGTGTATCACCCTGTCCTCACAATCTCCTCATCCCTCACTGTGAACGTGTCCATCTCACTGTCCCGTGTCTATCACACTATCCTCACAATCTCCTCATCTCTCACAGTGCACGTGTCCATTTCACTGTCCGGTGTGTATCACCCTGTCCTCACAATCTCCTCATCCCTCACTGTGAACCCGTTTATCTCACTGTCCGGTGTGTATCACCCTGTCCTCACAATCTCCTCATCCCTCACTGTGAACGTGTCCATCTCACAGTCCTGTGTGTATCACGCTGTCCTCACAATCTCCTCATCCCTCACTGTGAACGTGTCCTTCTCACTGTCTGGTGTGTATCACACTGTCCTCACAATCTCCTCATCACTCACTGTGAACGTGACAATCTCACTGTCCTGTGTGTATCACCCTGTCCTCACAATCACCTCATCCTTCACTGTGAACGTGTCCATCTCACTGTCCGGTGTGTATCACCTTGTCCTCACAATCTCCTCATCCCTCACAGTGAACGTGTCCATCTCACTGTCCGGTGTGTATCACCATGTCCTCACAATCACCTCATCCCTCACTGTGAACGTGTCCATCTCACTGTCCTGTGTGTATCACCCTGTCCTCACAATCTCCTCATCCCTCACTGTGAAATTGTTCTTCTCACTGTCCGGTGTGTATCACCCTGTCCTCACAATCTCCTCATCCCTCACTGTGAACGTGACAATCTCACTGTCCTGTGTGTATCACCCTGTCCTCACAATCTCCTCATCCCTCACTGTGAACGTGTCCATCTCACTATCCGGTGTCTATCACACTATCCTCACAATCTCCTCATCCCTCACAGTGCACGTGTCCATTTCACTGTACCGTGTGTATCACCCTGTCCTCACAATCTCCTCATCCCTCACTGTGAACGTGTCCATCTCACTGTCCGGTGTGTATCACCCTGTCATCCCAAACTCCTCATACCTCCTTGTGATCGTGAACCATCTCACTGTTCGGTGTGTATCTCCCTGTCATCCCAATCTCCTCATCCCTCACTGTGAACGTGTCCATCTCACTGTCCTGTGTGTATCACCCTGTCCTCACAATCTCCTCATCTCTCAATATAAACGAGTCCATCTCTCTGTCCTGTGTGTATCACCCTGTCCTCACAATCTCCTCATCCCACATTGTGATAGTGTCCATCTCACAGTCCGGTGTGTATCACCCTGTCCTCACAATCTCCTCATCCCTCACAGTTATCGTGTCCATCTCACTGTCGGGTGTGTATCACCCCTTCATCCCAATCTCCTCGTCACTGACTGTGAACGCTTCCATCTAACTGTCAGGTGTGCATCACCCTGTCCTCACAATCTCGTCATCCCACACTGTGATCGTGTCCATCTCACTGTCGTGTGTGTATCACCCTGTCCTCACAATCTCCTCATCCTTCACTGTGAACGTGTCCATCTCACTGTCCGGTGAGTATCACCTTGTCCTCACAATCTCCTCATACCTCACTGTGAACGTGTCTATCTCACTCTCCGGTGTGTATCACCCTGTAATCAAAATCTCCTCATCCCTCACTGTGAACGTGTCCATTTCAGTGTCCCGTGTGTATCACCCTGTCCTCACAATCTCCTCATCCCTCACTGTGAACGTGTCCATCTCACTGTCTTGTGTGTATCACCCTGTCCTCACAATCACCTCATCCCTCACTGTGAACGTGTCCATCACACTGTCTTGTGTGTATCACCCTGTCCTCACAATCTCCTCATCCCTAACTGTGAACGTGTCCATCTCACTGTCCGGTGGGTGTCACCCAGTCCTCACAATCTCCTCATCCCTCACTGTAAACGTGTTCATCTCACTTTCCGGTGTGTATCACCCTGTCCTCGCAATCACCTCATCCCTCACTGTGAACATGTTCATCTCACTGTCCAGTGTGTATCACCCTGTTCTCCCAATCTCCTCACACTGCACTATGAACCCGTCCATCTCACTGTCTGGTGTGTATCACCCTGTCCTGACAGTCTCCTCATCCCTCACTATGCACGTGTCCATCTCACTGTCCCGTGTGTATCACCCTGTCCTCACAATCTCCTCATCCCTCATTGTGAACGTGTCCATCTCACTGTCCTGTGTGTATCACCCTGTCCTCACAATCTGCTCATCACTCACTGTGAACGTGTTCATCTCACTGTCCGGTGTGTATCACCCTGTCCTCGCAATCACCTCATCGTTCACTGTCAACGTGTCCATCTCACTGTCCGGTGTGTATCACCCTGTCCTCACAATCTCCTCATCCCTCACTGTGAACGTGACAATCTCACTGTCCTGTGTGTATCACCCTGTCCTCACAATCACCTCATCCTTCACTGTGAACCTGTCCATCTCACTGTCCGGTGTGTATCACCCTGTCCTCACAATCTCCTCATCCCTCACTGTGAACGTGTCCATCTCACTGTCCGGTGTGTATCACCCTGTCCTCCCAATCTCCTCATACCTCCCTGTGATCGTGACCCATCTCACTGTTCGGTGTGTATCACCCTGTCATCACAATCTCCTCATCCCTCACTGTGAACGTGTCCAGCTCACTTTCCGGTGTGTATCACCCTGTCCTCACAATCACCTCATCCTTCACTGTGAACGTGTCCATCTCACTGTCCGGTGTGTATCACCTTGTCCTCACAATCTCCTCATCCCTCACAGTGAACGTGTCCATCTCACTGTCCGGTGTGTATCACCATGTCCTCACAATCACCTCATCCCTCACTGTGAACGTGTCCATCTCACTGTCCTGTGTGTATCACCCTGTCCTCACAATCTCCTCATCCCTCACTGTGAACTTGTTCTTCTCACTGTCCGGTGTGTATCACCCTGTCCTCACAATCTCCTCATCCCTCACTGTGAACGTGACAATCTCACTGTCCTGTGTGTATCACCCTGTCCTCACAATCTCCTCATCCCTCACTGTGAACGTGTCCATCTCACTATCCGGTGTCTATCACACTATCCTCACAATCTCCTCATCCCTCACAGTGCACGTGTCCATTTCACTGTACCGTGTGTATCACCCTGTCCTCACAATCTCCTCATCCCTCACGGTGTACCCGTCTATCTCACCGTCCGGTGTGTATCACCCTGTCATCCCAAACTCCTCATACCTCCTTGTGATCGTGAACCATCTCACTGTTCGGTGTGTATCTCCCTGTCATCCCAATCTCCTCATCCCTCACTTTGAACGTGTCCATCTCACTCTCCCGTGTGTATCACCCTGTCCTCACAATTTCCTCATCCCTCAATGTGAACGTGTCCATCTCACAGTCCGGTGTGTATCACCCTGTCCTCACAATCTCCTCATCCCTCACTGTGAACGTGTCC
The DNA here is from genome assembly GCF_048418815.1 of Hemitrygon akajei. NCBI lineage: Eukaryota > Metazoa > Chordata > Chondrichthyes > Myliobatiformes > Dasyatidae > Hemitrygon > Hemitrygon akajei. The sequence continues at coordinate 1,151,069 of NC_133130.1, forward strand.
ATCTCAGTGTCCCGTGTGTATCACCCTGTCCTCACAATCTCCTCATCCCTCACTGTGAACCCGTCCATCTCACTGTCCTGTGTGTATCACCCTGTCCTCACAATCTCCTCATCCCTCACTGTGAACGTGTCCATCTCACTGTCCTGTGTGTATCACCCTGTCCTCACAATCTCCTCATCTCTCAATATAAACGAGTCCATCTCTCTGTCCTGTGTGTATCACCCTGTCCTCACAATCTCCTCATCCCACATTGTGATAGTGTCCATCTCACAGTCCGGTGTGTATCACCCTGTCCTCACAATCTCCTCATCCTTCACAGTTATCGTGTCCATCTCACTGTCGGGTGTGTATCACCCCTTCATCCCAATCTCCTCGTCACTGACTGTGAACGCTTCCATCTAACTGTCAGGTGTGCATCACCCTGTCCTCACAATCTCATCATCCCACACTGTGATCGTGTCCATCTCACTGTCGTGTGTGTATCACCCTGTCCTCACAATCTCCTCATCCTTCACTGTGAACGTGTCCATCTCACTGTCCGGTGAGTATCACCTTGTCCTCACAATCTCCTCATACCTCACTGTGAACGTGTCTATCTCACTCTCCGGTGTGTATCACCCTGTAATCAAAATCTCCTCATCCCTCACTGTGAACGTGTCCATTTCAGTGTCCCGTGTGTATCACCCTGTCCTCACAATCTCCTCATCCCTCACTGTGAACGTGTCCATCTCACTGTCTTGTGTGTATCACCCTGTCCTCACAATCACCTCATCCCTCACTGTGAACGTGTCCATCACACTGTCTTGTGTGTATCACCCTGTCCTCACAATCTCCTCATCCCTAACTGTGAACGTGTCCATCTCACTGTCCGGTGGGTGTCACCCAGTCCTCACAATCTCCTCATCCCTCACTGTAAACGTGTTCATCTCACTTTCCGGTGTGTATCACCCTGTCCTCGCAATCACCTCATCCCTCACTGTGAACATGTTCATCTCACTGTCCAGTGTGTATCACCCTGTTCTCCCAATCTACTCACACTGCACTATGAACCCGTCCATCTCACTGTCTGGTGTGTATCACCCTGTCCTGACAGTCTCCTCATCCCTCACTATGCACGTGTCCATCTCACTGTCCCGTGTGTATCACCCTGTCCTCACAATCTCCTCATCCCTCATTGTGAACGTGTCCATCTCACTGTCCTGTGTGTATCACCCTGTCCTCACAATCTGCTCATCACTCACTGTGAACGTGTTCATCTCACTGTCCGGTGTGTATCACCCTGTCCTCGCAATCACCTCATCGTTCACTGTCAACGTGTCCATCTCACTGTCCGGTGTGTATCACCCTGTCCTCACAATCTCCTCATCCCTCACTGTGAACGTGACAATCTCACTGTCCTGTGTGTATCACCCTGTCCTCACAATCACCTCATCCTTCACTGTGAACCTGTCCATCTCACTGTCCGGTGTGTATCACCCTGTCCTCACAATCTCCTCATCCCTCACTGTGAACGTGTCCATCTCACTGTCCGGTGTGTATCACCCTGTCCTCCCAATCTCCTCATACCTCCCTGTGATCGTGACCCATCTCACTGTTCGGTGTGTATCACCCTGTCATCACAATCTCCTCATCCCTCACTGTGAACGTGTCCAGCTCACTTTCCGGTGTGTATCACCCTGTTCTCACAATTTCCTCATCACTCACTGTGAACGTGTCCATCTCACTGTCCGGTGAGTATCACCCTGTCCTCACAATCTCCTCCACCCTCACTGTGATGGTGACCCATCTTACTGTTCGGTGTTTATCACCCTGTCCTCACAATCTCCTCATCCCTCACTGTGAACGTATCCTTCTCACTGTCCTGTGTGTATCACCCTGTGCTCACAATCTCCTCATCCCTCACTGTGAATGTGTTCATCTCACTGTCCTGTGTGTATCACCCTGTCCTCACAATCTCCTCATCCCTCATTGTGAACGTGTCCATCTCACTGTCCCGTGTCTATCACACTATCCTCACAATCTCCTCATCTCTCACAGTGCACGTGTCCATTTCACTGTCCGGTGTGTATCACCCTGTCCTCACAATCTCCTCATCCCTCACTGTGAACCCGTTTATCTCACTGTCCGGTGTGTATCACCCTGTCCTCACAATCTCCTCATCCCTCACTGTGAACGTGTCCATCTCACAGTCCTGTGTGTATCACCCTGTCCTCACAATCTCCTCATCCCTCACTGTGAACGTGTCCTTCTCACTGTCTGGTGTGTATCACACTGTCCTCACAATCTCCTCATCACTCACTGTGAACGTGACAATCTCACTGTCCTGTGTGTATCACCCTGTCCTCACAATCACCTCATCCTTCACTGTGAACGTGTCCATCTCACTGTCCGGTGTGTATCACCCTGTCCTCACAATCTCCTCATCCCTCACTGTGAACGTGTCCATCTCACTGTCTTGTGTGTATCACCCTGTCCTCACAATCACCTCATCCCTCACTGTGAACGTGTCCATCACACTGTCTTGTGTGTATCACCCTGTCCTCACAATCTCCTCATCCCTAACTGTGAACGTGTCCATCTCACTGTCCGGTGGGTGTCACCCAGTCCTCACAATCTCCTCATCCCTCACTGTAAACGTGTTCATCTCACTTTCCGGTGTGTATCACCCTGTCCTCGCAATCACCTCATCCCTCACTATGAACATGTTCATCTCACTGTCCAGTGTGTATCACCCTGTTCTCCCAATCTCCTCACACTGCACTATGAACCCGTCCATCTCACTGTCTGGTGTGTATCACCCTGTCCTGACAGTCTCCTCATCCCTCACTATGAACGTGTCCATCTCACTGTCCCGTGTGTATCACCCTGTCCTCACAATCTCCTCATCCCTCATTGTGAACGTGTCCATCTCACTGTCCTGTGTGTATCACCCTGTCCTCACAATCTGCTCATCACTCACTGTGAACGTGTTCATCTCACTGTCCGGTGTGTATCACCCTGTCCTCGCAATCACCTCATCGTTCACTGTCAACGTGTCCATCTCACTGTCCGGTGTGTATCACACTGTCCTCACAATCTCCTCATCCCTCACTGTGAACGTGACAATCTCACTGTCCTGTGTGTATCACCCTGTCCTCACAATCACCTCATCCTTCACTGTGAACGTGTCCAGCTCACTGTCCGGTGTGTATCACCCTGTCATCCCAATCTCCTCATACCTCCCTGTGATCGTGACCCATCTCACTGTTCGGTGTGCATCACCCTGTCATCCCAATCTCCTCATCCCTCACTGTGAACGTGTCCATCTCACTGTCAGGTGTGTAACACCCTGTCGTCAAAATTCCCTCATACCACTCTGTGATAGTGTCCATCTCACTGTCCTGTGTGTATCACCCTGTCCTCACAATCTCCTCATCCCTCACTGTGAAAGTGTCCATCTCACTGTCCCGTGTGTATCACCTTGTCCTCACAATCTCCTCATCCCTCACAGTGAACGTGTCCATCTCACTGTCGGGTGTGTATCACCCTGTCCTCACAATCTCCTCATCCTTCACTGTGAACGTGTCCATCTCACTGTCCGGTGAGTATCACCTTGTCCTCACAATCTCCTCATCCCAAACTGAGAACGTCTCCATTTCAGTGTCCCGTGTGTATCACCCTGCCCTCACAATCTCCTCATACCTCACTGTGAACGTGTCTATCTCACTCTCCGGTGTGTATCACCCTGTAATCAAAATCTCCTCATCCCTCACTGTGAACGTGTCCATTTCAGTGTCCCGTGTGTATCACCCTGTCCTCACAATCTCCTCATCCCTCACTGTGAACGTGTCCATCTCACTGTCTTGTGTGTATCACCCTGTCCTCACAATCACCTCATCCCTCACTGTGAACGTGTCCATCACACTGTCTTGTGTGTATCACCCTGTCCTCACAATCTCCTCATCCCTAACTGTGAACGTGTCCATCTCACTGTCCGGTGGGTGTCACCCAGTCCTCACAATCTCCTCATCCCTCACTGTAAACGTGTTCATCTCACTGTCCTGTGTGTATCACCCTGTCCTCACAATCACCTCATCCTTCACTGTGAACGTGTCCATCTCACTGTCCGGTGTGTATCACCTTGTCCTCACAATCTCCTCATCCCTCACAGTGAACGTGTCCATCTCACTGTCCGGTGTGTATCACCATGTCATCACAATCACCTCATCCCTCACTGTGAACGTGTCCATCTCACTGTCCTGTGTGTATCACCCTGTCCTCACAATCTCCTCATCCCTCACTGTGAACTTGTTCTTCTCACTGTCCGGTGTGTATCACCCTGTCCTCACAATCTCCTCATCCCTCACTGTGAACGTGACAATCTCACTGTCCTGTGTGTATCACCCTGTCCTCACAATCTCCTCATCCCTCACTGTGAACGTGTCCATCTCACTATCCGGTGTCTATCACACTATCCTCACAATCTCCTCATCCCTCACAGTGCACGTGTCCATTTCACTGTACCGTGTGTATCACCCTGTCCTCACAATCTCCTCATCCCTCACGGTCTACCCGTCTATCTCACCGTCCGGTGTGTATCACCCTGTCATCCCAAACTCCTCATACCTCCTTGTGATCGTGAACCATCTCACTGTTCGGTGTGTATCTCCCTGTCATCCCAATCTCCTCATCCCTCACTTTGAACGTGTCCATCTCACTGTCCGGTGTGTATCACCCTGTCCTCACAATCTCCTCATCCCTCACTGTGAACGTGTCCATCTCAGTGTCCCGTGTGTATCACCCTGTCCTCACAATCTCCTCATCCCTCACTGTGAACCCGTCCATCTCACTGTCCTGTGTGTATCACCCTGTCCTCACAATCTCCTCATCCCTCACTGTGAACGTGTCCATCTCACTGTCCTGTGTGTATCACCCTGTCCTCACAATCTCCTCATCTCTCAATATAAACGAGTCCATCTCTCTGTCCTGTGTGTATCACCCTGTCCTCACAATCTCCTCATCCCACATTGTGATAGTGTCCATCTCACAGTCCGGTGTGTATCACCCTGTCCTCACAATCTCCTCATCCCTCACAGTTATCGTGTCCATCTCACTGTCGGGTGTGTATCACCCCTTCATCCCAATCTCCTCGTCACTGACTGTGAACGCTTCCATCTAACTGTCAGGTGTGCATCACCCTGTCCTCACAATCTCGTCATCCCACACTGTGATCGTGTCCATCTCACTGTCGGGTGTGTATCACCCTGTCCTCACAATCTCCTCATCCTTCACTGTGAACGTGTCCATCTCACTGTCCGGTGAGTATCACCTTGTCCTCACAATCTCCTCATCCCAAACTGAGAACGTCTCCATTTCAGTGTCCCGTGTGTATCACCCTGCCCTCACAATCTCCTCATACCTCACTGTGAACGTGTCTATCTCACTCTCCGGTGTGTATCACCCTGTAATCAAAATCTCCTCATCCCTCACTGTGAACGTGTCCATTTCAGTGTCCCGTGTGTATCACCCTGTCCTCACAATCTCCTCATCCCTCACTGTGAACGTGTCCATCTCACTGTCTTGTGTGTATCACCCTGTCCTCACAATCACCTCATCCCTCACTGTGAACGTGTCCATCACACTGTCTTGTGTGTATCACCCTGTCCTCACAATCTCCTCATCCCTAACTGTGAACGTGTCCATCTCACTGTCCGGTGGGTGTCACCCAGTCCTCACAATCTCCTCATCCCTCACTGTAAACGTGTTCATCTCACTTTCCGGTGTGTATCACCCTGTCCTCGCAATCACCTCATCCCTCACTGTGAACATGTTCATCTCACTGTCCAGTGTGTATCACCCTGTTCTCCCAATCTCCTCACACTGCACTATGAACCCGTCCATCTCACTGTCTGGTGTGTATCACCCTGTCCTGACAGTCTCCTCATCCCTCACTATGCACGTGTCCATCTCACTGTCCCGTGTGTATCACCCTGTCCTCACAATCTCCTCATCCCTCATTGTGAACGTGTCCATCTCACTGTCCTGTGTGTATCACCCTGTCCTCACAATCTGCTCATCACTCACTGTGAACGTGTTCATCTCACTGTCCGGTGTGTATCACCCTGTCCTCGCAATCACCTCATCGTTCACTGTCAACGTGTCCATCTCACTGTCCGGTGTGTATCACCCTGTCCTCACAATCTCCTCATCCCTCACTGTGAACGTGACAATCTCACTGTCCTGTGTGTATCACCCTGTCCTCACAATCACCTCATCCTTCACTGTGAACCTGTCCATCTCACTGTCCGGTGTGTATCACCCTGTCCTCACAATCTCCTCATCCCTCACTGTGAACGTGTCCATCTCACTGTCCGGTGTGTATCACCCTGTCCTCCCAATCTCCTCATACCTCCCTGTGATCGTGACCCATCTCACTGTTCGGTGTGTATCACCCTGTCATCACAATCTCCTCATCCCTCACTGTGAACGTGTCCAGCTCACTTTCCGGTGTGTATCACCCTGTTCTCACAATTTCCTCATCACTCACTGTGAACGTGTCCATCTCACTGTCCGGTGAGTATCACCCTGTCCTCACAATCTCCTCCACCCTCACTGTGATGGTGACCCATCTTACTGTTCGGTGTTTATCACCCTGTCATCCCAATCTCCTCATCCCTCACTGTGAATGTGTTCATCTCACTGTCCTGTGTGTATCACCCTGTGCTCACAATCTCCTCATCCCTCACTGTGAATGTGTTCATCTCACTGTCCTGTGTGTATCACCCTGTCCTCACAATCTCCTCATCCCTCATTGTGAACGTGTCCATCTCACTGTCCCGTGTCTATCACACTATCCTCACAATCTCCTCATCTCTCACAGTGCACGTGTCCATTTCACTGTCCGGTGTGTATCACCCTGTCCTCACAATCTCCTCATCCCTCACTGTGAACCCGTTTATCTCACTGTCCGGTGTGTATCACCCTGTCCTCACAATCTCCTCATCCCTCACTGTGAACGTGTCCATCTCACAGTCCTGTGTGTATCACCCTGTCCTCACAATCTCCTCATCCCTCACTGTGAACGTGTCCTTCTCACTGTCTGGTGTGTATCACACTGTCCTCACAATCTCCTCATCACTCACTGTGAACGTGACAATCTCACTGTCCTGTGTGTATCACCCTGTCCTCACAATCACCTCATCCTTCACTGTGAACGTGTCCATCTCACTGTCCGGTGTGTATCACCCTGTCCTCACAATCTCCTCATCCCTCACTGTGAACGTGTCCATCTCACTGTCTTGTGTGTATCACCCTGTCCTCACAATCACCTCATCCCTCACTGTGAACGTGTCCATCACACTGTCTTGTGTGTATCACCCTGTCCTCACAATCTCCTCATCCCTAACTGTGAACGTGTCCATCTCACTGTCCGGTGGGTGTCACCCAGTCCTCACAATCTCCTCATCCCTCACTGTAAACGTGTTCATCTCACTTTCCGGTGTGTATCACCCTGTCCTCGCAATCACCTCATCCCTCACTGTGAACATGTTCATCTCACTGTCCAGTGTGTATCACCCTGTTCTCCCAATCTCCTCACACTGCACTATGAACCCGTCCATCTCACTGTCTGGTGTGTATCACCCTGTCCTGACAGTCTCCTCATCCCTCACTATGAACGTGTCCATCTCACTGTCCCGTGTGTATCACCCTGTCCTCACAATCTCCTCATCCCTCATTGTGAACGTGTCCATCTCACTGTCCTGTGTGTATCACCCTGTCCTCACAATCTGCTCATCACTCACTGTGAACGTGTTCATCTCACTGTCCGGTGTGTATCACCCTGTCCTCGCAATCACCTCATCGTTCACTGTCAACGTGTCCATCTCACTGTCCGGTGTGTATCACCCTGTCCTCACAATCTCCTCATCCCTCACTGTGAACGTGACAATCTCACTGTCCTGTGTGTATCACCCTGTCCTCACAATCACCTCATCCTTCACTGTGAACCTGTCCATCTCACTGTCCGGTGTGTATCACCCTGTCCTCACAATCTCCTCATCCCTCACTGTGAACGTGTCCAGCTCACTGTCCGGTGTGTATCACCCTGTCATCCCAATCTCCTCATACCTCCCTGTGATCGTGACCCATCTCACTGTTCGGTGTGCATCACCCTGTCATCCCAATCTCCTCATCCCTCACTGTGAACGTGTCCATCTCACTGTCAGGTGTGTAACACCCTGTCGTCAAAATCCCCTCATACCACTCTGTGATAGTGTCCATCTCACTGTCCTGTGTGTATCACCCTGTCCTCACAATCTCCTCATCCCTCACTGTGAAAGTGTCCATCTCACTGTCCCGTGTGTATCACCTTGTCCTCACAATCTCCTCATCCCTCACAGTGAAAGTGTCCATCTCACTGTCCCGTGTGTATCACCCTGTCCTCACAATCTCCTCATCCCTCACAGTGAACGTGTCCATCTCACTGTCTGGTGTGTATCACCCTGTCCTCACAATCTCCTCATCCCTCACTGTGAACGTCTCCATCTCAGTGTCCCGTGTGTATCACCCTGTCCTCACAATCTCCTCATCCCTCACTGTGAACGTGTTCATCTCACTGTCCGCTGTGTATCACCCTGTCCTCGCAATCAACTTATCCTTCACTGTGAACATGTCCATCTCACTGTCCGGTGTGCATCACCCTGTCCTCACAATCTCCTCATCCCTCCCTGTGAACTTGTCCATCTCACTGTCCCGTGTGTATAACTCTGTCCTCACAATCTCCTCATCCCTCACTGTGAACGTGACAATCTCACTGTCCTGTGTGAATCACCCTGTCCTCACAATCACCTCATCCTTCACTGTGAACGTGTCCATCTCACTGTCCGGTGTGTATCACCTTGTCCTCACTATCTCCTCATCCCTCACAGTGAAGGTGTGCATCTCACTGTCCGGTGTGTATAACCCTGTCCTCACAATCACCTCATCCCTCACTGTGAACGTATCCATCTCACTGTCCTGTGTGTATCACCCTGTCCTCACAATCTCCTCATCCCTCACTGTGAACGTGTTCTTCTCACTGTCCGGTGTGTATCACCCTGTCCTCACAATCACCTCATCCTTCACTGTGAACCTGTCCATCTCACTGTCCGGTGTGTATCACCCTGTCCTCACAATCTCCTCATCCCTCACTGTGAACGTGTCCATCTCACTGTCCGGTGTGTATCACCCTGTCCTTCCAATCTCCTCATACCTCCCTGTGATCGTGACCCATCTCACTGTTCGGTGTGTATCACCCTGTCATCACAATCTCCTCATCCCTCACTGTGAACGAGTCCATCTCACTGTCCGGTGTGTATCACCTTGTCCTCACAATCTCCTCATCCCTCTCTGTGAACGTGTCCATCTCACTGTCCGGTGTGTATCACCCTGTCCTCACAATCACCTCATCCCTCACTGTGAACGTGTCCATCTCACTGTCCGGTGTGTATCACACTGTCCTCACAATCTCCTTGTCACTGACTGTGAACGTTTCCATCTCACTGTCCGGAGTGTATCACACTGTCCTCACAATCTCCTCATCCCACATTGTGATAGTGTCCATCTCACAGTCCGGTGTGTATCACCCTGTCCTCACAATCTCCTCATCCCTCACAGTGATCGTGTCCATCTCACTGTCGGGTGTGTATCACCCCTTCATTCCAATCTCCTTGTCACTGACTGTGAACGCTTCCATCTAACTGTCAGGTGTGCATCACCCTGTCCTCACAATCTCCTCATCCCACACTGTGATCGTGTCCATCTCACTGTCCCGTGTGTATAACCCTGTCCTCACAATCTCCTCATCCCTCACTGTGAACGTGACAATCTCACTGTCCTGTGTGTATCACCCTGTCCTCACAATCACCTCATCCTTCACTGTGAACGTGTCCATCTCACTGTCCGGTGTGTATCACCTTGTCCTCACTATCTCCTCATCCCTCACAGTGAAGGTGTGCATCTCACTGTCCGGTGTGTTTCACCCTGTCCTCACAATCACCTCATCCCTCACTGTGAACGTGTCCATCTCACTGTCCTGTGTGTATCACCCTGTCCTCACAATCTCCTCATCCCTCACTGTGAACGTGTTCTTCTCACTGTCCGCTGTGTATCACCCTGTCCTCACAATCTCCTCATCCCTCACTGTGAACGTGACAATCTCACTCTCCTGTGTGTATCACCCTGTCCTCACAATCACCTCATCCTTAACTGTGAACCTGTCCATCCCACTGTCCGGTGTGTATCACCCTGTCCTCACAATCTCCTCATCCCTCACTGTGAACGTGTCCATCTCACTGTCCGGTGTGTATCACCCTGTCCTCCCAATCTCCTCATCCCTCCCTGTGATCGTGACCCATCTCACTGTTCGGTGTGTATCACCCTGTCATCACAATCTCCTCATCCCTCACTGTGAACGTGTCCATCTCACTGTCCGGTGTGTATCACCCTGTCATCCCAATCTCCTCATACCTCCCTGTGATCGTGACCCATCTCACTGTTCGGTGTGCATCACCCTGTCATCCCAATCTCCTCATCCCTCACTGTGAACGTGTTCATCTCACTGTTCGGTGTGTATCACCCTGTCATCACAATCTCCTCATCCTTCACTATGAAGCCGTCCATCTCACTATCCGGTGTGTATCACCCTGTCCTCACAATCTGCTCATCCCTCTCTGTGAACGTGTCCATCTCACTGTCCCGTGTGTATCACCCTGTCCTCACAATCTCCTCATCCCTCACTGTGAACGTGTCCATCTCACTGTCTGGTGTGTATCACCCTGTCCTCACAATCTCCTCATCCCTCTCTGTGAACGTGTCCATCTCACTGTCCGGTGTGTATCACCCTGTCCTCACAATCACCTCATCCTTCACTGTGAACGAGTCCATCACACTGTCCGGTGTGTATCACCCTGTCCTCACAGTCACCTCATCCTTCACTGTGAACGTGTCCATCTCACTATCCGGTGTGTATCACCTTGTCCTCACAATCTCCTCATCCCTCACTGTAAACGTGTCCATCTCACTTTCCGGTGTGTATCATCCTGTCCTCACAATCACCTCATCCCTCACTGCGAACGTGTCCGTCTCACTGTCCGGTGTGTATCACCCTTTCCTGACAATCTCTTCATCCCTCACTGTGAACGTGTCCATCTCACTGTCCGGTGTGTATCACCCTGTCCGCACAATCAACTCATCCCTCACTATGAACCCGTCCGTCTCACTGTCCGGTGTGTATCACACTGTCCTCACAATCTCCTTGTCACTGACTGTGAACGTTTCCATCTCACTGTCCAGAGTGTATCACCGTGTCCTCACAATCTCCTCATCCCACATTGTGATAGTGTCCATCTCACAGTCCGGTGTGTATCAGCCTGTCCTCACAATCTCCTCATCCCTCACAGTTATCGTGTCCATCTCACTGTCGGGTGTGTATCACCCCTTCATCCCAATCTCCTCGTCACTGACTGTGAACGCTTCCATCTAACTGTCAGGTGTGCATCACCCTGTCCTCACAATCTCATCATCCCACACTGTGATAGTGTCCATCTCACTGTCGGGTGTGTATCACCCCTTCATCCCAATCTCCTCGTCACTGACTGTGAACGTTTCCATCTCACTGTCCGGTGTGTATCACCCTGTCCTCACAATCTCCTCATCCCACACTGTGATAGTGTCCATCTCACTGTCCGGTGAGTATCACCCTGTCCTCACAATCTCCTCATCCCTCACTGTGAACGTGTCCATCTCACTGTCCGGTGTGTATCACCCTGTCCTCACAATCTCCTCATCCCACACTGTGATAGTGTCCATCTCACTGTCCGGTGAGTATCACCCTGTCCTCACAATCTCCTCATCCCTCACTGTGAACGTGTCCATCTCACTGTCCGGTGAGTATCACCCTGTCCTCACAATCTCCTCATCCCTCACTGTGAACGTGTCCATCTCACTGTCCAGTGTGTATCACCCTGCCCTCACAATCTCCTCATACCTCACTGTGAACGTGTCTATCTCACTCTCCGGTGTGTATCACCCTGTCCTCAAAATCTCCTCATCCCTCACTGTGAACATGTCCATTTCAGTGTCCCGTGTGTATCACCCTGTCCTCACAATCTCCTCATCCCTCACTGTGAGCGTGTCCATCTCACTGTCTTGTGTGTATCACCCTGTCCTCACAATCTCCTCATCCCTCACTGTGAACGTGTCCATCTCACTGTCCAGTGTGTATCACCCTGCCCTCACAATCTCCTCATACCTCACTGTGAACGTGTCTATCTCACTCTCCGGTGTGTATCACCCTGTCCTCAAAATCTCCTCATCCCTCACTGTGAACATGTCCATTTCAGTGTCCCGTGTGTATCACCCTGTCCTCACAATCTCCTCATCCCACACTGTGATAGTGTCCATCTCACTGTCGGGTGTGTATCACCCCTTCATCCCAATCTCCTCGTCACTGACTGTGAACGTTTCCATCTCACTGTCCGGTGTGTATCACCCTGTCCTCACAATCTCCTCAGCCCACACTGTGATAGTGTCCATCTCACTGTCCGGTGAGTATCACCCTATCCTCACAATCTCCTCATCCCTCACTGTGAACGTGTCCATCTCACTGTCCGGTGTGTATCACCCTGTCCTCACAATCTCCTCATCCCAAACTGAGAACGTCTCCATTTCAGTGTCCCGTGTGTATCACCCTGTCCTCACAATTTCCTCATCCCTCACTGTGAGCGTGTCCATCTCACTGTCTTGTGTGTATCACCCTGTCCTCACAATCTCCTCATCCCTAACTGTGAACGTGTCCATCTCACTGTCCGTTGGGTGTCACCCAGTCCTCACAATCTCCTCATCCCTCACTGTAAACGTGTTCATCTCACTTTCCGGTGTGTATCACCCTGTCCTCGCAATCACCTCATCCCTCACTGTGAACATGTTCATCTCACTGTCCAGTGTGTATCACCCTGTCCTCACAATCTCCTCATCCCTCATTGTGAACGTGTCGATCTCACTGTCCTGTGTGTATCACCCTGTCCTCACAATCTGCTCATTACTCACTGTGAACGTGTTCATCTCACTGTCCGGTGTGTATCACCCTGTACTCGCAATCACCTCATCGTTCACTGTCAACGTGTCCATCTCACTGTCCGGTGTGTATCACCCTGTCCTCACAATCTCCTCATCCCTCACTGTGAACGTGACAATCTCACTGTCCGGTGTGTATCACCCTGTCCTCACAATCACCTCATCCTTCTCTGTGAACCTGTCCATCTCACTGTCCGGTGTGTATCACCCTGTCCTCACAATCTCCTCATCCCTCACAGTGAACGTGTCCATCTCACTGTCCGGTGTGTATCACCCTGTGCTCACAATCACCTCATCCTTCACTGTGAACCTGTCCATCTCACTGTCCGGTGTGTATCACCCTGTCCTCACAATCTCCTCATCCCTCACTGTGAACGTGACAATCTCACTGTCCGGTGTGTATCACCCTGTCCTCACAATCACCTCATCCTTCACTGTGAACCTGTCCATCTCACTGTCCGGTGTGTATCACCCTGTCCTCACAATCTCCTCATCCCTCACAGTGAACGTGTCCATCTCACTGTCCGGTGTGTATCACCCTGTGCTCACAATCTCCTCATCCCTCACTGTGAATGTGTTCATCTCACTGTCCTGTGTGTATCACCCTGTCCTCACAATCTCCTCATCCCTCATTGTGAACGTGTCCATCTCACTGTCCCGTGTCTATCACACTATCCTCACAATCTCCTCATCTCTCACAGTGCACGTGTCCATTTCACTGTCCGGTGTGTATCACCCTGTCCTCACAATCTCCTCATCCCTCACTGTGAACCCGTTTATCTCACTGTCCGGTGTGTATCACCCTGTCCTCACAATCTCCTCATCCCTCACTGTGAACGTGTCCATCTCACAGTCCTGTGTGTATCACCCTGTCCTCACAATCTCCTCATCCCTCACTGTGAACGTGTCCTTCTCACTGTCTGGTGTGTATCACACTGTCCTCACAATCTCCTCATCACTCACTGTGAACGTGACAATCTCACTGTCCTGTGTGTATCACCCTGTCCTCACAATCACCTCATCCTTCACTGTGAACGTGTCCATCTCACTGTCCGGTGTGTATCACCCTGTCCTCACAATCTCCTCATCCCTCACTGTGAACGTGCCCATCTCACTGTCTTGTGTGTATCACCCTGTCCTCACAATCACCTCATCCCTCACTGTGAACGTGTCCATCACACTGTCTTGTGTGTATCACCCTGTCCTCACAATCTCCTCATCCCTAACTGTGAACGTGTCCATCTCACTGTCCGGTGGGTGTCACCCAGTCCTCACAATCTCCTCATCCCTCACTGTAAACGTGTTCATCTCACTTTCCGGTGTGTATCACCCTGTCCTCGCAATCACCTCATCCCTCACTGTGAACATGTTCATCTCACTGTCCAGTGTGTATCACCCTGTTCTCCCAATCTCCTCACACTGCACTATGAACCCGTCCATCTCACTGTCTGGTGTGTATCACCCTGTCCTGACAGTCTCCTCATCCCTCACTATGAACGTGTCCATCTCACTGTCCTGTGTGTATCACCCTGTCCTCACAATCTGCTCATCACTCACTGTGAACGTGTTCATCTCACTGTCCGGTGTGTATCACCCTGTCCTCGCAATCACCTCATCGTTCACTGTCAACGTGTCCATCTCACTGTCCGGTGTGTATCACCCTGTCCTCACAATCTCCTCATCCCTCACTGTGAGCGTGTCCATCTCACTGTCTTGTGTGTATCACCCTGTCCTCACAATCTCCTCATCCCTCACTGTGAGCGTGTCCATCTCACTGTCTTGTGTGTATCACCCTGTCCTCACAATCTCCTCATCCCTAACTGTGAACGTGTCCATCTCACTGTCCGTTGGGTGTCACCCAGTCCTCACAATCTCCTCATCCCTCACTGTAAACGTGTTCATCTCACTTTCCGGTGTGTATCACCCTGTCCTCGCAATCACCTCATCCCTCACTGTGAACATGTTCATCTCACTGTCCAGTGTGTATCACCCTGTCCTCACAATCTCCTCATCCCTCATTGTGAACGTGTCGATCTCACTGTCGTGTGTATCACCCTGTCCTCACAATCTGCTCATCACTCGCTGTGAACGTGTTCATCTCACTGTCCGGTGTGTATCACCCTGTACTCGCAATCACCTCATCGTTCACTGTCAACGTGTCCATCTCACTGTCCGGTGTGTATCACCCTGTCCTCACAATCTCCTCATCCCTCACTGTGAACGTGACAATCTCACTGTCCGGTGTGTATCACCCTGTCCTCACAATCACCTCATCCTTCACTGTGAACCTGTCCATCTCACTGTCCGGTGTGTATCACCCTGTCCTCACAATCTCCTCATCCCTCACAGTGAACGTGTCCATCTCACTGTCCGGTGTGTATCACCCTGTCCTCACAATCTCCTCATCCCTCACTGTGAACGTGTCCATCTCACTGTCCGGTGTGTATCACCCTGTCCGCACAATCACCTCATCCTTCACTGTGAACGAGTCCATCACACTGTCCGGTGTGTATCACCCTGTCCTCACAGTCACCTCATCCTTCACTGTGAACGTGTCCATCTCACTATCCGGTGTGTATCACCTTGTCCTCACAATCTCCTCATCCCTCACTGTAAACGTGTCCATCTCACTTTCCGGTGTGTATCACCCTGTCCTCACAATCACCTCATCCCTCACTGCGAACGTGTCCGTCTCACTGTCCGGTGTGTATCACCCTTTCCTGACAATCTCTTCATCCCTCACTGTGAACGTGTCCATCTCACTGTCCGGTGTGTATCACCCTGTCCGCACAATCAACTCATCCCTCACTATGAACCCGTCCGTCTCACTGTCCGGTGTGTATCACACTGTCCTCACAATCTCCTTGTCACTGACTGTGAACGTTTCCATCTCACTGTCCAGAGTGTATCACCGTGTCCTCACAATCTCCTCATCCCACATTGTGATAGTGTCCATCTCACAGTCCGGTGTGTATCAGCCTGTCCTCACAATCTCCTCATCCCTCACAGTTATCGTGTCCATCTCACTGTCGGGTGTGTATCACCCCTTCATCCCAATCTCCTCGTCACTGACTGTGAACGCTTCCATCTAACTGTCAGGTGTGCATCACCCTGTCCTCACAATCTCATCATCCCACACTGTGATAGTGTCCATCTCACTGTCGGGTGTGTATCACCCCTTCATCCCAATCTCCTCGTCACTGACTGTGAACGTTTCCATCTCACTGTCCGGTGTGTATCACCCTGTCCTCACAATCTCCTCAGCCCACACTGTGATAGTGTCCATCTCACTGTCCGGTGAGTATCACCCTATCCTCACAATCTCCTCATCCCTCACTGTGAACGTGTCCATCTCACTGTCCGGTGTGTATCACCCTGTCCTCACAATCTCCTCATCCCAAACTGAGAACGTCTCCATTTCAGTGTCCCGTGTGTATCACCCTGTCCTCACAATTTCCTCATCCCTCACTGTGAGCGTGTCCATCTCACTGTCTTGTGTGTATCACCCTGTCCTCACAATCTCCTCATCCCTAACTGTGAACGTGTCCATCTCACTGTCCGTTGGGTGTCACCCAGTCCTCACAATCTCCTCATCCCTCACTGTAAACGTGTTCATCTCACTTTCCGGTGTGTATCACCCTGTCCTCGCAATCACCTCATCCCTCACTGTGAACATGTTCATCTCACTGTCCAGTGTGTATCACCCTGTCCTCACAATCTCCTCATCCCTCATTGTGAACGTGTCGATCTCACTGTCCTGTGTGTATCACCCTGTCCTCACAATCTGCTCATTACTCACTGTGAACGTGTTCATCTCACTGTCCGGTGTGTATCACCCTGTACTCGCAATCACCTCATCGTTCACTGTCAACGTGTCCATCTCACTGTCCGGTGTGTATCACCCTGTCCTCACAATCTCCTCATCCCTCACTGTGAACGTGACAATCTCACTGTCCGGTGTGTATCACCCTGTCCTCACAATCACCTCATCCTTCACTGTGAACCTGTCCATCTCACTGTCCGGTGTGTATCACCCTGTCCTCACAATCTCCTCATCCCACATTGTGATAGTGTCCATCTCACAGTCCGGTGTGTATCAGCCTGTCCTCACAATCTCCTCATCCCTCACAGTTATCGTGTCCATCTCACTGTCGGGTGTGTATCACCCCTTCATCCCAATCTCCTCGTCACTGACTGTGAACGCTTCCATCTAACTGTCAGGTGTGCATCACCCTGTCCTCACAATCTCATCATCCCACACTGTGATAGTGTCCATCTCACTGTCGGGTGTGTATCACCCCTTCATCCCAATCTCCTCGTCACTGACTGTGAACGTTTCCATCTCACTGTCCGGTGTGTATCACCCTGTCCTCACAATCTCCTCAGCCCACACTGTGATAGTGTCCATCTCACTGTCCGGTGAGTATCACCCTATCCTCACAATCTCCTCATCCCTCACTGTGAACGTGTCCATCTCACTGTCCGGTGTGTATCACCCTGTCCTCACAATCTCCTCATCCCAAACTGAGAACGTCTCCATTTCAGTGTCCCGTGTGTATCACCCTGTCCTCACAATTTCCTCATCCCTCACTGTGAGCGTGTCCATCTCACTGTCTTGTGTGTATCACCCTGTCCTCACAATCTCCTCATCCCTAACTGTGAACGTGTCCATCTCACTGTCCGTTGGGTGTCACCCAGTCCTCACAATCTCCTCATCCCTCACTGTAAACGTGTTCATCTCACTTTCCGGTGTGTATCACCCTGTCCTCGCAATCACCTCATCCCTCACTGTGAACATGTTCATCTCACTGTCCAGTGTGTATCACCCTGTCCTCACAATCTCCTCATCCCTCATTGTGAACGTGTCGATCTCACTGTCCTGTGTGTATCACCCTGTCCTCACAATCTGCTCATTACTCACTGTGAACGTGTTCATCTCACTGTCCGGTGTGTATCACCCTGTACTCGCAATCACCTCATCGTTCACTGTCAACGTGTCCATCTCACTGTCCGGTGTGTATCACCCTGTCCTCACAATCTCCTCATCCCTCACTGTGAACGTGACAATCTCACTGTCCGGTGTGTATCACCCTGTCCTCACAATCACCTCATCCTTCACTGTGAACCTGTCCATCTCACTGTCCGGTGTGTATCACCCTGTCCTCACAATCTCCTCATCCCTCACAGTGAACGTGTCCATCTCACTGTCCGGTGTGTATCACCCTGTGCTCACAATCTCCTCATCCCTCACTGTGAATGTGTTCATCTCACTGTCCTGTGTGTATCACCCTGTCCTCACAATCTCCTCATCCCTCATTGTGAACGTGTCCATCTCACTGTCCCGTGTCTATCACACTATCCTCACAATCTCCTCATCTCTCACAGTGCACGTGTCCATTTCACTGTCCGGTGTGTATCACCCTGTCCTCACAATCTCCTCATCCCTCACTGTGAACCCGTTTATCTCACTGTCCGGTGTGTATCACCCTGTCCTCACAATCTCCTCATCCCTCACTGTGAACGTGTCCATCTCACAGTCCTGTGTGTATCACCCTGTCCTCACAATCTCCTCATCCCTCACTGTGAACGTGTCCTTCTCACTGTCTGGTGTGTATCACACTGTCCTCACAATCTCCTCATCACTCACTGTGAACGTGACAATCTCACTGTCCTGTGTGTATCACCCTGTCCTCACAATCACCTCATCCTTCACTGTGAACGTGTCCATCTCACTGTCCGGTGTGTATCACCCTGTCCTCACAATCTCCTCATCCCTCACTGTGAACGTGCCCATCTCACTGTCTTGTGTGTATCACCCTGTCCTCACAATCACCTCATCCCTCACTGTGAACGTGTCCATCACACTGTCTTGTGTGTATCACCCTGTCCTCACAATCTCCTCATCCCTAACTGTGAACGTGTCCATCTCACTGTCCGGTGGGTGTCACCCAGTCCTCACAATCTCCTCATCCCTCACTGTAAACGTGTTCATCTCACTTTCCGGTGTGTATCACCCTGTCCTCGCAATCACCTCATCCCTCACTGTGAACATGTTCATCTCACTGTCCAGTGTGTATCACCCTGTTCTCCCAATCTCCTCACACTGCACTATGAACCCGTCCATCTCACTGTCTGGTGTGTATCACCCTGTCCTGACAGTCTCCTCATCCCTCACTATGAACGTGTCCATCTCACTGTCCTGTGTGTATCACCCTGTCCTCACAATCTGCTCATCACTCACTGTGAACGTGTTCATCTCACTGTCCGGTGTGTATCACCCTGTCCTCGCAATCACCTCATCGTTCACTGTCAACGTGTCCATCTCACTGTCCGGTGTGTATCACCCTGTCCTCACAATCTCCTCATCCCTCACTGTGAACGTGACAATCTCACTGTCCTGTGTGTATCACCCTGTCCTCACAATCACCTCATCCTTCACTGTGAACCTGTCCATCTCACTGTCCGGTGTGTATCACCCTGTCCTCACAATCTCCTCATCCCTCACTGTGAACGTGTCCAGCTCACTGTCCGGTGTGTATCACCCTGTCATCCCAATCTCCTCATACCTCCCTGTGATCGTGACCCATCTCACTGTTCGGTGTGCATCACCCTGTCATCCCAATCTCCTCATCCCTCACTGTGAACGTGTCCATCTCACTGTCAGGTGTGTAACACCCTGTCGTCAAAATCCCCTCATACCACTCTGTGATAGTGTCCATCTCACTGTCCTGTGTGTATCACCCTGTCCTCACAATCTCCTCATCCCTCACTGTGAAAGTGTCCATCTCACTGTCCCGTGTGTATCACCTTGTCCTCACAATCTCCTCATCCCTCACAGTGAACGTGTACATCTCACTGTCCGGTGTGTATCACCCTGTCCTCACAATCTCCTCATCCCTCACTGTGAACGTGTCTAGCTCACTGTCCGGTGTGTATCACCCTGTCCTCACAATCTCCTCATCCCTCACTGTGAACGTCTCCATCTCAGTGTCCCGTGTGTATCACCCTGTCCTCACAATCTCCTCATCCCTCACTGTGAACGTGTTCATCTCACTGTCCGCTGTGTATCACCCTGTCCTCGCAATCAACTTATCCTTCACTGTGAACATGTCCATCTCACTGTCCGGTGTGCATCACCCTGTCCTCACAATCTCCTCATCCCTCCCTGTGAACTTGTCCATCTCACTGTCCCGTGTGTATAACCCTGTCCTCACAATCTCCTCATCCCTCACTGTGAACGTGACAATCTCACTGTCCTGTGTGAATCACCCTGTCCTCACAATCACCTCATCCTTCACTGTGAACGTGTCCATCTCACTGTCCGGTGTGTATCACCTTGTCCTCACTATCTCCTCATCCCTCACAGTGAAGGTGTGCATCTCACTGTCCGGTGTGTATAACCCTGTCCTCACAATCACCTCATCCCTCACTGTGAACGTATCCATCTCACTGTCCTGTGTGTATCACCCTGTCCTCACAATCTCCTCATCCCTCACTGTGAACGTGTTCTTCTCACTGTCCGGTGTGTATCACCCTGTCCTCACAATCACCTCATCCTTCACTGTGAACCTGTCCATCTCACTGTCCGGTGTGTATCACCCTGTCCTCACAATCTCCTCATCCCTCACTGTGAACGTGTCCATCTCACTGTCCGGTGTGTATCACCCTGTCCTTCCAATCTCCTCATACCTCCCTGTGATCGTGACCCATCTCACTGTTCGGTGTGTATCACCCTGTCATCACAATCTCCTCATCCCTCACTGTGAACGTGTCCATCTCACTGTCCGGTATGTATCACCCTGTCATCCCAACTCCTCATACCTCCCTGTGATCGTGACCCATCTCACTGTTCGGTGTGCATCACCCTGTCATCCCAATCTCCTCATCCCTCACTGTGAACGTTTTCATCTCACTGTTCGGTGTGTATCACCCTGTCCTCACAATCTCCTCATCCCTCACTGTGAACGAGTCCATCTCACTGTCCGGTGTGTATAACCCTGTCATCACAATCTCCTCATCCCTCACTGTGAACGTGTCCATCTCACTGTCCGGTGTGTATCACCCTGTCCTCACAATCACCTCATCCTTCACTGTGAACGTGTCCATCTCACTATCCGGTGTGTATCACCTTGTCCTCACAATCTCCTCATCCCTCTCTGTGAACGTGTCCATCTCACTGTCCGGTGTGTATCACCCTGTCCTCACAATCACCTCATCCCTCACTGTGAACGTGTCCATCTCACTGTCCGGTGTGTATCACACTGTCCTCACAATCTCCTTGTCACTGACTGTGAACGTTTCCATCTCACTGTCCGGAGTGTATCACACTGTCCTCACAATCTCCTCATCCCACATTGTGATAGTGTCCATCTCACAGTCCGGTGTGTATCACCCTGTCCTCACAATCTCCTCATCCCTCACAGTGATCGTGTCCATCTCACTGTCGGGTGTGTATCACCCCTTCATTCCAATCTCCTCGTCACTGACTGTGAACGCTTCCATCTAACTGTCAGGTGTGCATCACCCTGTCCTCACAATCTCCTCATCCCTCACTGTGAACGTGTTCTTCTCACTGTCCGCTGTGTATCACCCTGTCCTCACAATCTCCTCATCCCTCACTGTGAACGTGACAATCTCACTCTCCTGTGTGTATCACCCTGTCCTCACAATCACCTCATCCTTAACTGTGAACCTGTCCATCCCACTGTCCGGTGTGTATCACCCTGTCCTCACAATCTCCTCATCCCTCACTGTGAACGTGTCCATCTCACTGTCCGGTGTGTATCACCCTGTCCTCCCAATCTCCTCATCCCTCCCTGTGATCGTGACCCATCTCACTGTTCGGTGTGTATCACCCTGTCATCACAATCTCCTCATCCCTCACTGTGAACGTGTCCATCTCACTGTCCGGTGTGTATCACCCTGTCATCCCAATCTCCTCATACCTCCCTGTGATCGTGACCCATCTCACTGTTCGGTGTGCATCACCCTGTCATCCCAATCTCCTCATCCCTCACTGTGAACGTGTTCATCTCACTGTTCGGTGTGTATCACCCTGTCCTCACAATCTCCTCATCCCTCACTGTGAACGTCTCCATCTCACTGTACGGTGTGTATCACCCTGTCATCACAATCTCCTCATCCTTCACTGTGAAGCCGTCCATCTCACTATCCGGTGTGTATCACCCTGTCCTCACAATCTCCTCATCCCTCTCTGTGATCGTGTCCATCTCACTGTCCGGTGTGTATCACCCTGTCCTCACAATCACCTCATCCTTCACTGTGAACGAGTCCATCACACTGTCCGGTGTGTATCACCCTGTCCTCACAGTCACCTCATCCTTCACTGTGAACGTGTCCATCTCACTATCCGGTGTGTATCACCTTGTCCTCACAATCTCCTCATCCCTCACTGTAAACGTGTCCATCTCACTTTCCGGTGTGTATCACCCTGTCCTCACAATCACCTCATCCCTCACTGCGAACGTGTCCGTCTCACTGTCCGGTGTGTATCACCCTTTCCTGACAATCTCTTCATCCCTCACTGTGAACGTGTCCATCTCACTGTCCGGTGTGTATCACCCTGTCCGCACAATCAACTCATCCCTCACTATGAACCCGTCCGTCTCACTGTCCGGTGTGTATCACACTGTCCTCACAATCTCCTTGTCACTGACTGTGAACGTTTCCATCTCACTGTCCAGAGTGTATCACCGTGTCCTCACAATCTCCTCATCCCACATTGTGATAGTGTCCATCTCACAGTCCGGTGTGTATCAGCCTGTCCTCACAATCTCCTCATCCCTCACAGTTATCGTGTCCATCTCACTGTCGGGTGTGTATCACCCCTTCATCCCAATCTCCTCGTCACTGACTGTGAACGCTTCCATCTAACTGTCAGGTGTGCATCACCCTGTCCTCACAATCTCATCATCCCACACTGTGATAGTGTCCATCTCACTGTCGGGTGTGTATCACCCCTTCATCCCAATCTCCTCGTCACTGACTGTGAACGTTTCCATCTCACTGTCCGGTGTGTATCACCCTGTCCTCACAATCTCCTCATCCCACACTGTGATAGTGTCCATCTCACTGTCCGGTGAGTATCACCCTGTCCTCACAATCTCCTCATCCCTCACTGTGAACGTGTCCATCTCACTGTCCGGTGTGTATCACCCTGTCCTCACAATCTCCTCATCCCAAACTGAGAACGTCTCCATTTCAGTGTCCCGTGTGTATCACCCTGCCCTCACAATCTCCTCATACCTCACTGTGAACGTGTCTATCTCACTCTCCGGTGTGTATCACCCTGTCCTGAAAATCTCCTCATCCCTCACTGTGAACATGTCCATTTCAGTGTCCCGTGTGTATCACCCTGTCCTCACAATTTCCTCATCCCTCACTGTGAGCGTGTCCATCTCACTGTCTTGTGTGTATCACCCTGTCCTCACAATCTCCTCATCCCTAACTGTGAACGTGTCCATCTCACTGTCCGTTGGGTGTCACCCAGTCCTCACAATCTCCTCATCCCTCACTGTAAACGTGTTCATCTCACTGTCCGGTGTGTATCACACTGTCCTCACAATCTCCTCATCCCTCTCTGTGATCGTGTCCATCTCACTGTCCGGTGTATATCACCCTGTCCTCACAATCTCCTCATCCCTCTCTGTGATCGTGTCCATCTCACTGTCCGGTGTATATCACCCTGTCCTCACAATCTCCTCATCCCTCTCTGTGATCGTGTCCATCTCACTGTCCGGTGTATATCACCCTGTCCTCACAATCTCCTCATCCTTCACTGTGAACCTGTCCATCTCACTGTCCGGTGTGTATCACCCTGTCCTCACAATCTCCTCATCCCTCACAGTGAACGTGTCCATCTCACTGTCCGGTGTGTATCACCCTGTCCTCCCAATCTCCTCATACCTCCCTGTGATCGTGACCCATCTCACTGTTCGGTGTGTATCACCCTATCATCACAATCTCCTCATCCCTCACTGTGAACGTGTCCATCTCACTGTCCGGTGTGTATCACCCTGTCATCCCAATCTCCTCATAGCTCCCTGTGATCGTGACCCATCTCACTGTTCGGTGTGCATCACCCTGTCCTCACAATCTCCTCATCCCTCTCTGTGAACGTGTCCATCTCACTGTCCGGTGTGTATCACCCTGTCCTCACAATCACCTCATCCTTCACTGTGAACGAGTCCATCTCACTATCCGGTGTGTATCACCCTGTCCTCACAATCACCTCATCCTTCACTGT
Source organism: Hemitrygon akajei (assembly GCF_048418815.1). NCBI lineage: Eukaryota > Metazoa > Chordata > Chondrichthyes > Myliobatiformes > Dasyatidae > Hemitrygon > Hemitrygon akajei. The sequence continues at coordinate 1,175,427 of NC_133130.1, forward strand.
GAACGTGTCCATCTCACTATCCGGTGTGTATCACCTTGTCCTCACAATCTCCTCATCCCTCTCTGTGAACGTGTCCATCTCACTGTCCGGTGTGTATCACCCTGTCCTCACAATCACCTCATCCCTCACTGTGAACGTGTCCATCTCACTGTCCGGTGTGTATCACACTGTCCTCACAATCTCCTTGTCACTGACTGTGAACGTTTCCATCTCACTGTCCGGAGTGTATCACACTGTCCTCACAATCTCCTCATCCCACATTGTGATAGTGTCCATCTCACAGTCCGGTGTGTATCACCCTGTCCTCACAATCTCCTCATCCCTCACAGTGATCGTGTCCATCTCACTGTCGGGTGTGTATCACCCCTTCATTCCAATCTCCTCGTCACTGACTGTGAACGCTTCCATCTAACTGTCAGGTGTGCATCACCCTGTCCTCACAATCTCCTCATCCCACACTGTGATCGTGTCCATCTCACTGTCCCGTGTGTATAACCCTGTCCTCACAATCTCCTCATCCCTCACTGTGAACGTGACAATCTCACTGTCCTGTGTGTATCACCCTGTCCTCACAATCACCTCATCCTTCACTGTGAACGTGTCCATCTCACTGTCCGGTGTGTATCACCTTGTCCTCACTATCTCCTCATCCCTCACAGTGAAGGTGTGCATCTCACTGTCCGGTGTGTTTCACCCTGTCCTCACAATCACCTCATCCCTCACTGTGAACGTGTCCATCTCACTGTCCTGTGTGTATCACCCTGTCCTCACAATCTCCTCATCCCTCACTGTGAACGTGTTCTTCTCACTGTCCGCTGTGTATCACCCTGTCCTCACAATCTCCTCATCCCTCACTGTGAACGTGACAATCTCACTCTCCTGTGTGTATCACCCTGTCCTCACAATCACCTCATCCTTAACTGTGAACCTGTCCATCCCACTGTCCGGTGTGTATCACCCTGTCCTCACAATCTCCTCATCCCTCACTGTGAACGTGTCCATCTCACTGTCCGGTGTGTATCACCCTGTCCTCCCAATCTCCTCATCCCTCCCTGTGATCGTGACCCATCTCACTGTTCGGTGTGTATCACCCTGTCATCACAATCTCCTCATCCCTCACTGTGAACGTGTCCATCTCACTGTCCGGTGTGTATCACCCTGTCATCCCAATCTCCTCATACCTCCCTGTGATCGTGACCCATCTCACTGTTCGGTGTGCATCACCCTGTCATCCCAATCTCCTCATCCCTCACTGTGAACGTGTTCATCTCACTATCCGGTGTGTATCACCCTGTCCTCACAATCTCCTCATCCCTCACTGTGAGCGTGTCCATCTCACTGTCCGGTGTGTATCACCCTGTCCTCACAATCACCTCATCCCTCACTGTGAACGTGTCCATCTCACTGTCCGGTGTGTATCACCCTGTTCACACAATCTCTCTCATCCCTCACTGTGAACGTGTCCATCTCACTGTCCGGTGTGTATCACCCTGTCCTCACAATCTCCTCATCCCTCTCTGTGATCGTGTCCATCTCACTGTCCGGTGTGTATCACCCTGTCCTCACAATCACCTCATCCTTCACTGTGAACGAGTCCATCACACTGTCCGGTGTGTATCACCCTGTCCTCACAGTCACCTCATCCTTCACTGTGAACGTGTCCATCTCACTATCCGGTGTGTATCACCTTGTCCTCACAATCTCCTCATCCCTCACTGTAAACGTGTCCATCTCACTTTCCGGTGTGTATCACCCTGTCCTCACAATCACCTCATCCCTCACTGCGAACGTGTCCGTCTCACTGTCCGGTGTGTATCACCCTTTCCTGACAATCTCTTCATCCCTCACTGTGAACGTGTCCATCTCACTGTCCGGTGTGTATCACCCTGTCCGCACAATCAACTCATCCCTCACTATGAACCCGTCCGTCTCACTGTCCGGTGTGTATCACACTGTCCTCACAATCTCCTTGTCACTGACTGTGAACGTTTCCATCTCACTGTCCAGAGTGTATCACCGTGTCCTCACAATCTCCTCATCCCACATTGTGATAGTGTCCATCTCACAGTCCGGTGTGTATCAGCCTGTCCTCACAATCTCCTCATCCCTCACAGTTATCGTGTCCATCTCACTGTCGGGTGTGTATCACCCCTTCATCCCAATCTCCTCGTCACTGACTGTGAACGCTTCCATCTAACTGTCAGGTGTGCATCACCCTGTCCTCACAATCTCATCATCCCACACTGTGATAGTGTCCATCTCACTGTCGGGTGTGTATCACCCCTTCATCCCAATCTCCTCGTCACTGACTGTGAACGTTTCCATCTCACTGTCCGGTGTGTATCACCCTGTCCTCACAATCTCCTCATCCCACACTGTGATAGTGTCCATCTCACTGTCCGGTGAGTATCACCCTGTCCTCACAATCTCCTCATCCCTCACTGTGAACGTGTCCATCTCACTGTCCGGTGTGTATCACCCTGTCCTCACAATCTCCTCATCCCAAACTGAGAACGTCTCCATTTCAGTGTCCCGTGTGTATCACCCTGCCCTCACAATCTCCTCATACCTCACTGTGAACGTGTCTATCTCACTCTCCGGTGTGTATCACCCTGTCCTGAAAATCTCCTCATCCCTCACTGTGAACATGTCCATTTCAGTGTCCCGTGTGTATCACCCTGTCCTCACAATTTCCTCATCCCTCACTGTGAGCGTGTCCATCTCACTGTCTTGTGTGTATCACCCTGTCCTCACAATCTCCTCATCCCTAACTGTGAACGTGTCCATCTCACTGTCCGTTGGGTGTCACCCAGTCCTCACAATCTCCTCATCCCTCACTGTAAACGTGTTCATCTCACTTTCCGGTGTGTATCACCCTGTCCTCGCAATCACCTCATCCCTCACTGTGAACATGTTCATCTCACTGTCCAGTGTGTATCACCCTGTCCTCACAATCTCCTCATCCCTCATTGTGAACGTGTCGATCTCACTGTCCTGTGTGTATCACCCTGTCCTCACAATCTGCTCATCACTCGCTGTGAACGTGTTCATCTCACTGTCCGGTGTGTATCACCCTGTCCTCACAATCTCCTCATCCCTCACTGTGAACGTGACAATCTCACTGTCCGGTGTGTATCACCCTGTCCTCACAATCACCTCATACTTCACTGTGAACCTGTCCATCTCACTGTCCGGTGTGTATCACCCTGTCCTCACAATCTCCTCATCCCTCACAGTGAACGTGTCCATCTCACTGTCCGGTGTGTATCACCCTGTCCTCACAATCTCCTCATCCCTCACTGTGAACGTGTCCATCTCACTGTCCGGTGTGTATCACCCTGTCCTCCCAATCTCCTCATCCCTCCCTGTGATCGTGACCCATCTCACTGTTCGGTGTGTATCACCCTGTCATCACAATCTCCTCATCCCTCACTGTGAACGTGTCCATCTCACTGTCCGGTGTGTATCACCCTGTCATCCCAATCTCCTCATACCTCCCTGTGATCGTGACCCATCTCACTGTTCGGTGTGCATCACCCTGTCATCCCAATCTCCTCATCCCTCACTGTGAACGTGTTCATCTCACTGTTCGGTGTGTATCACCCTGTCCTCACAATCTCCTCATCCCTCACTGTGAACTTGTTCATCTCACTGTCCAGTGTGTATCACCCTGTCCTCACAATCTCCTCATCCCTCACTGTGAACGTGTCCATCTCACTATCCGGTGTGTATCACCCTGTCCTCACAATCTCCTCATCCCTCTCTGTGATCGTGTCCATCTCACTGTCCGGTGTATATCACCCTGTCCTCACAATCTCCTCATCCCTCTCTGTGATCGTGTCCATCTCACTGTCCGGTGTATATCACCCTGTCCTCACAATCTCCTCATCCTTCACTGTGAACCTGTCCATCTCACTGTCCGGTGTGTATCACCCTGTCCTCACAATCTCCTCATCCCTCACAGTGAACGTGTCCATCTCACTGTCCGGTGTGTATCACCCTGTCCTCCCAATCTCCTCATACCTCCCTGTGATCGTGACCCATCTCACTGTTCGGTGTGTATCACCCTGTCATCACAATCTCCTCATCCCTCACTGTGAACGTGTCCATCTCACTGTCCGGTGTGTATCACCCTGTCATCCCAATCTCCTCATAGCTCCCTGTGATCGTGACCCATCTCACTGTTCGGTGTGCATCACCCTGTCCTCACAATCTCCTCATCCCTCACTGTGAAAGTGTCCATCTCACTGTCCCGTGTGTATCACCTTGTCCTCACAATCTCCTCATCCCTCACAGTGAACGTGTACATCACACTGTCCGGTGTGTATCACCCTGTCCTCACAATCTCCTCATCCCTCACTGTGAACGTGTCTAGCTCACTGTCCGGTGTGTATCACCCTGTCCTCACAATCTCCTCATCCCTCACTGTGAACGTGTCCATCTCACTGTCCTGTGTGTATCACCCTGTCCTCACAATCTCCTCATCACTCACTGTGAACGTGTTCATCTCACTGTCCGGTGTGTATCACCCTGTCCTCACAATCAACTTATCCTTCACTGTGAACATGTCCATCTCACTGTCCGGTGTGCATCACCCTGTCCTCACAATCTCCTCATCCCTCCCTGTGAACTTGTCCATCTCACTGTCCCGTGTGTATAACCCTGTCCTCACAATCTCCTCATCCCTCACTGTGAACGTGACAATCTCACTGTTCTGTGTGTATCACCCTGTCCTCACAATCACCTCATCCTTCACTGCGAACGTGTCCATCTCACAGTCCGGTGTGTATCACCTTGTCCTCACTATCTCCTCATCCCTCACAGTGAAGGTGTGCATCTCACTGTCCGGTGTGTATCACCCTGTCCTCACAATCACCTCATCCCTCACTGTGAACGTATCCATCTCACTGTCCTGTGTGTATCACCCTGTCCTCACAATCTCCTCATCCCTCACTGTGAAAGTGTTCTTCTCACTGTCCGGTGTGTATCACCCTGTCCTCACAATCTCCTCATCCCTCACTGTGAACGTGACAATCTCACTGTCCTGTGTGTATCACCCTGTCCTCACAATCACCTCATCCTTCACTGTGAACCTGTCCATCTCACTGTCCGGTGTGTATCACCCTGTCATCACAATCTCCTCATCCCTCACTGTGAACGTGTCCATCTCACTGTCCGGTGTGTATCACCCTGTCATCCCAATCTCCTCATACCTCCCTGTGATCGTGACCCATCTCACTGTTCGGTGTGCATCACCCTGTCATCCCAATCTCCTCATCCCTCACTGTGAACGTGTCCATCTCACTATCCGGTGTGTATCACCCTGTCCTCACAATCTCCTCATCCCTCTCTGTGAACGTGTCCATCTCACTGTCCGGTGTGTATCACCCTGTCCTCACAATCACCTCATCCTTCACTGTAAACGTGTCCATCTCACTGTCCGGTGTGTATCACACTGTCCTCACAATCTCCTCATCCCTCACTGTGAACGTGTCCATCTCACTGTCCGGTGTGTATCACCCTGTCCTCACAATCTCCTCATCCCTCACTGTAAACTTGTCCATCTGACTATTCTGTATGTATCACCCTGTCCTCACAATCTCCTCATCCCTCCCTGTGAACGGCTCCATCTCACTGTCCGGTGTGTATCACCCTTTCCTGACAATCTCTTCATCCCTCACTGTGAACGTGTCCATCTCACTGTCCAGTGTGTATCACCCTGTCCTCACAATCACCTCATCCCTCACTGTGAACGTGTCCATCTCACTGTCCGGTGTGTATCACACTGTCCTCACAATCTCCTTGTCACTGACTGTGAACGTTTCCATCTCACTGTCCGGAGTGTATCACCCTGTCCTCACAATCTCCTCATCCCACATTGTGATAGTGTCCATCTCACTGTCCGGTGTGTATCACCCTGTCCTCACAATCTCCTCATCCCACATTGTGATAGTGTCCATCTCACTGTCCGGTGTGTATCACCCTGTCCTCACAATCTCCTTATCCCTCACTGTGATCGTGTCCATCTCACTGTCGGGTGTGTATCACCCCTTCATCCCAATCTCCTCGTCACTGACTGTGAACGCTTCCATCTAACTGTCAGGTGTGCATCACCCTGTCCTCACAATCTCCTCATCCCACACTGTGATCGTGTCCATGTCACTGTCGGGTGTGTATCACCCCTTCATCCCAATCTCCTCGTCACTGACTGTGAACGTTTCCATCTCACTGTCCGGTGTGTATCACCCTGTCCTCACAATCTCCTCATCCCACACTGTGATCGTGTCCATCTCACTGTCGGGTGTGTATCACCCCTTCATCCCAATCTCCTCGTCACTGACTGTGAACGTTTCCATCTCACTGTCCGGTGTGTATCACCTTGTCCTCACAATCTCCTCATCCCAAACTGTGAACGTCTCCATTTCAGTGTCCCGTGTGTATCATCCTGTCCTCACAATCTCCTCATCCCTCACTGTGAACGTGACAATCTCACTGTCCTGTGTGTTTCACCCTGTCCTCACAATCACCTCATCCTTCACAGTGAACCTGTCCATCTCACTGTCCGGTGTGTATCACCCTGTCCTCACAATCTCCTCATCCCTGACTGTGAACCTGTCCATCTCACTGTCCGGTGTGTATCACCCTGTCCTCACAATCTCCTCATCACTCACTGTGAACGTGTCCATCTCACTGTCCTGTGAGTATCACCCTGTCATCACAATCTCCTCATCGCTCACTGTGAACGTGTCCATCTCACTGTCCGGTGGGTATCACCCTGTCATCCCAATCTCCTCATACCTCCCTGTGATCGTGACCCATTTCATTGTTCGGTGTGCATCACCCTGTCATCCCAATCTCCTCATCCCTCACTGTGAACGTGTTCATCTCACTGTTCGGTGTGTATCACCCTGTCCTCACAATCTCCTCATCCCTCTCTGTGAACGTATCCATCTCACTGTCCGGTGTGTATCACCCTGTCCTCACAATCACCTCATCCTTCACTGTGAACGAGTCCATCTCACTGTCCTGTGTGTATCACCCTGTCCTCACAATCACCTCATCCTTCACTGTGAACGTGTCCATCTCACTATCCGGTGTGTATCACCTTGTCCTCACAATCTCCTCATCCCTCACTGTGAACGTTTCCATCTCACTGTCCGGTGGGTGTCACCCAGTCCTCACAATCTCCTCATCCCTCACTGTAAACGTGTTCATCTCACTGTCCGGTGTGTATCACCCTGTCCTCACAATCTCCTCATCCCTCACTGTGAACATGTTCATCTCACTATCCAGTGTGTATCACCCTGTTCTCCCAATCTCCTCACACCGCACTATGAACCCGTCCATCTCACTGTCCGGTGTGTATCACCCTGTCCTCACAATCACCTCTTCCTTCACTGTGAACGTGTCCATCTCACTGTCCGGTGAGTATCACCCTCTCCTCACAATCTCCTCATCCCTCACTGTGATCGTGTTCATCTCACTGTCCGGAGTGTATCACCCTGTCCTCACAATCTCCTCATCCCACTTTGTGATAGTGTCCATCTCACTGTCCGGTGTGTATCACCCTGTCCTCACAATCTCCTCATCCCTCACTGTGATCGTGTCCATCTCACTGTCCGGTGTGTATCACCTTGTCCTCACAATCTCCTCATCCCAAACTGTGAACGTCTCCATTTCAGTGTCCCGTGTGTATCACCCTGCCCTCACAATCCCCTCATACCTCACTGTGAACGTGTCCATCTCACTGTCCGGTGGGTGTCACCCAGTCCTCACAATCTCCTCATCCCTCACTGTGAACGTGTTCATCTCACTGTCCGCTGTGTATCACCCTGTCCTCGCAATCAACTTATCCTTCACTGTAAACATGTCCATCTCACTGTCCGGTGTGCATCACCCTGTCCTTACAATCTCCTCATCCCTCCCTGTGAACTTGTCCATCTCACTGTCCCGTGTGTATAACCCTGTCCTCACAATCTCCTCATCCCTCACTATTCACGTGTCCATCTCACTGTCCCGTGTGTATCACCCTGTCCTCACAATCTCTTCATCCCACACTGTGATACTGTCCATCTCACTGTCGGGTGTGTATCACCCCTTCATCCCAATCTCCTCGTCACTGACTGTGAACGTTTCCATCTCACTGTCCGGTGTGTATCACCCTGTCCTCACAATCTCCTCATCCCACACTGTGATCGTGTCCATCTCACTGTCGGGTGTGTATCACCCCTTCATCCCAATCTCCTCGTCACTGACTGTGAACGTTTCCATCTCACTGTCCGGTGTGTATCACCTTGTCCTCACAATCTCCTCATCCCAAACTGTGAACGTCTCCATTTCAGTGTCCCGTGTGTATCACCCTGTCCTCACAATCTCCTCATCCCTCACTGTGAACGTGTTCTTCTCACAGTCCGGTGTGTATCACCCTGTCCTCACAATCCCCTCATACCTCACTGTGAACGTGTCTATCTCACTCTCCGGTATGTATCACCCTGTCCTCAAAATCTCCTCATCCCTCACTGTGAACGTGTCCATCTCACTGTCCGGTGTGTATCACCCTGTCATCCCAATCTCCTCATACCTCCCTGTGATCGTGACCCATCTCACTGTTCGGTGTGCATCACCCTGTCATCCCAATCTCCTCATCCCTCACTGTGAACGTGTTCATCTCACTGTTCGGTGTGTATCACCCTGTCATCACAATCTCCTCATCCTTCACTATGAACCTGTCCATCTCACTATCCGGTGTGTATCACCCTGTCCTCACAATCTCCTCATCCTTCACTGTGAACCTGTCCATCTCACTGTCCGGTGTGTATCACCCTGTCCTCACAATCTCCTCATCCCTCACAGTGAACGTGTCCATCTCACTGTCCGGTGTGTATCACCCTGTCCTCCCAATCTCCTCATACCTCCCTGTGATCGTGACCCATCTCACTGTCCGGTGTGTATCACCCTGTCATCCCAATCTCCTCATAGCTCCCTGTGATCGTGACCCATCTCACTGTTCGGTGTGCATCACCCTGTCCTCACAATCTCCTCATCCCTCACTGTGAAAGTGTCCATCTCACTGTCCCGTGTGTATCACCTTGTCCTCACAATCTCCTCATCCCTCACAGTGAACGTGTACATCACACTGTCCGGTGTGTATCACCCTGTCCTCACAATCTCCTCATCCCTCACTGTGAACGTGTCTAGCTCACTGTCCGGTGTGTATCACCCTGTCCTCACAATCTCCTCATCCCTCACTGTGAACGTGTCCATCTCACTGTCCTGTGTGTATCACCCTGTCCTCACAATCTCCTCATCACTCACTGTGAACGTGTTCATCTCACTGTCCGGTGTGTATCACCCTGTCCTCACAATCAACTTATCCTTCACTGTGAACATGTCCATCTCACTGTCCGGTGTGCATCACCCTGTCCTCACAATCTCCTCATCCCTCCCTGTGAACTTGTCCATCTCACTGTCCCGTGTGTATAACCCTGTCCTCACAATCTCCTCATCCCTCACTGTGAACGTGACAATCTCACTGTTCTGTGTGTATCACCCTGTCCTCACAATCACCTCATCCTTCACTGCGAACGTGTCCATCTCACAGTCCGGTGTGTATCACCTTGTCCTCACTATCTCCTCATCCCTCACAGTGAAGGTGTGCATCTCACTGTCCGGTGTGTATCACCCTGTCCTCACAATCACCTCATCCCTCACTGTGAACGTATCCATCTCACTGTCCTGTGTGTATCACCCTGTCCTCACAATCTCCTCATCCCTCACTGTGAAAGTGTTCTTCTCACTGTCCGGTGTGTATCACCCTGTCCTCACAATCTCCTCATCCCTCACTGTGAACGTGACAATCTCACTGTCCTGTGTGTATCACCCTGTCCTCACAATCACCTCATCCTTCACTGTGAACCTGTCCATCTCACTGTCCGGTGTGTATCACCCTGTCATCACAATCTCCTCATCCCTCACTGTGAACGTGTCCATCTCACTGTCCGGTGTGTATCACCCTGTCATCCCAATCTCCTCATACCTCCCTGTGATCGTGACCCATCTCACTTTTCGGTGTGCATCACCCTGTCATCCCAATCTCCTCATCCCTCACTGTGAACGTGTCCATCTCACTGTCCGGTGTGTATCACCCTGTCCTCACAATCTCCTCATCCCTCTCTGTGAACGTGTCCATCTCACTGTCCGGTGTGTATCACCCTGTCCTCACAATCACCTCATCCTTCACTGTGAACGAGTCCATCTCACTGTCCGGTGTGTATCACCCTGTCCTCACAATCACCTCATCCTTCACTGTAAACGTGTCCATCTCACTGTCCGGTGTGTATCACACTGTCCTCACAATCTCCTCATCCCTCACTGTGAACGTGTCCATCTCACTGTCCGGTGTGTATCACCCTGTCCTCACAATCTCCTCATCCCTCACTGTAAACTTGTCCATCTGACTGTTCTGTATGTATCACCCTGTCCTCACAATCTCCTCATCCCTCCCTGTGAACGGCTCCATCTCACTGTCCGGTGTGTATCACCCTTTCCTGACAATCTCTTCATCCCTCACTGTGAACGTGTCCATCTCACTGTCCGGTGTGTATCACCCTGTCCTCACAATCACCTCATCCCTCACTGTGAACGTGTCCATCTCACTGTCCGGTGTGTATCACACTGTCCTCACAATCTCCTTGTCACTGACTGTGAACGTTTCCATCTCACTGTCCGGAGTGTATCACCCTGTCCTCACAATCTCCTCATCCCACATTGTGATAGTGTCCATCTCACTGTCCGGTGTGTATCACCCTGTCCTCACAATCTCCTCATCCCTCACTGTGATCGTGTCCATCTCACTGTCCGGTGTGTATCACCTTGTCCTCACAATCTCCTCATCCCAAACTGTGAACGTCTCCATTTCAGTGTCCCGTGTGTATCACCCTGCCCTCACAATCCCCTCATACCTCACTGTGAACGTGTCTATCTCACTCTCCGGTATGTATCACCCTGTCCTCAAAATCTCCTCATCCCTCACTGTGAACGTGTCCATCTCACTGTCCGGTGGGTGTCACCCAGTCCTCACAATCTCCTCATCCCTCACTGTAAACGTGTTCATCTCACTGTCCGGTGTGTATCACCCTGTCCGCGCAATCACCTCATCCCTCACTGTGAACATGTTCATATCACTGTCCAGTGTGTATCACTCTGTTCTCCCAATCTCCTCACACCGCACTATGAACCCGTCCATCTCACTGTCCGGTGTGTATCACCCTGTCCTGACAGTCTCCTCATCCCTCACTATTCACGTGTCCATCTCACTGTCCCGTGTGTATCACCCTGTCCTCACAATCTCTTCATCCCACATTGTGATAGTGTCCATCTCACTGTCCGGTGTGTATCACCCTGTCCTCACAATCTCCTTATCCCTCACTGTGATCGTGTCCATCTCACTGTCGGGTGTGTATCACCCCTTCATCCCAATCTCCTCGTCACTGACTGTGAACGCTTCCATCTAACTGTCAGGTGTGCATCACCCTGTCCTCACAATCTCCTCATCCCACACTGTGATCGTGTCCATGTCACTGTCGGGTGTGTATCACCCCTTCATCCCAATCTCCTCGTCACTGACTGTGAACGTTTCCATCTCACTGTCCGGTGTGTATCACCCTGTCCTCACAATCTCCTCATCCCACACTGTGATCGTGTCCATCTCACTGTCGGGTGTGTATCACCCCTTCATCCCAATCTCCTCGTCACTGACTGTGAACGTTTCCATCTCACTGTCCGGTGTGTATCACCTTGTCCTCACAATCTCCTCATCCCAAACTGTGAACGTCTCCATTTCAGTGTCCCGTGTGTATCATCCTGTCCTCACAATCTCCTCATCCCTCACTGTGAACGTGACAATCTCACTGTCCTGTGTGTTTCACCCTGTCCTCACAATCACCTCATCCTTCACAGTGAACCTGTCCATCTCACTGTCCGGTGTGTATCACCCTGTCCTCACAATCTCCTCATCCCTGACTGTGAACCTGTCCATCTCACTGTCCGGTGTGTATCACCCTGTCCTCACAATCTCCTCATCACTCACTGTGAACGTGTCCATCTCACTGTCCTGTGAGTATCACCCTGTCATCACAATCTCCTCATCGCTCACTGTGAACGTGTCCATCTCACTGTCCGGTGGGTATCACCCTGTCATCCCAATCTCCTCATACCTCCCTGTGATCGTGACCCATTTCATTGTTCGGTGTGCATCACCCTGTCATCCCAATCTCCTCATCCCTCACTGTGAACGTGTTCATCTCACTGTTCGGTGTGTATCACCCTGTCCTCACAATCTCCTCATCCCTCTCTGTGAACGTATCCATCTCACTGTCCGGTGTGTATCACCCTGTCCTCACAATCACCTCATCCTTCACTGTGAACGAGTCCATCTCACTGTCCTGTGTGTATCACCCTGTCCTCACAATCACCTCATCCTTCACTGTGAACGTGTCCATCTCACTATCCGGTGTGTATCACCTTGTCCTCACAATCTCCTCATCCCTCACTGTGAACGTTTCCATCTCACTGTCCGGTGGGTGTCACCCAGTCCTCACAATCTCCTCATCCCTCACTGTAAACGTGTTCATCTCACTGTCCGGTGTGTATCACCCTGTCCTCACAATCTCCTCATCCCTCACTGTGAACATGTTCATCTCACTATCCAGTGTGTATCACCCTGTTCTCCCAATCTCCTCACACCGCACTATGAACCCGTCCATCTCACTGTCCGGTGTGTATCACCCTGTCCTCACAATCACCTCATCCTTCACTGTGAACGTGTCCATCTCACTGTCCGGTGAGTATCACCCTCTCCTCACAATCTCCTCATCCCTCACTGTGATCGTGTTCATCTCACTGTCCGGAGTGTATCACCCTGTCCTCACAATCTCCTCATCCCACTTTGTGATAGTGTCCATCTCACTGTCCGGTGTGTATCACCCTGTCCTCACAATCTCCTCATCCCTCACTGTGATCGTGTCCATCTCACTGTCCGGTGTGTATCACCTTGTCCTCACAATCTCCTCATCCCAAACTGTGAACGTCTCCATTTCAGTGTCCCGTGTGTATCACCCTGCCCTCACAATCCCCTCATACCTCACTGTGAACGTGTCCATCTCACTGTCCGGTGGGTGTCACCCAGTCCTCACAATCTCCTCATCCCTCACTGTGAACGTGTTCATCTCACTGTCCGCTGTGTATCACCCTGTCCTCGCAATCAACTTATCCTTCACTGTAAACATGTCCATCTCACTGTCCGGTGTGCATCACCCTGTCCTTACAATCTCCTCATCCCTCCCTGTGAACTTGTCCATCTCACTGTCCCGTGTGTATAACCCTGTCCTCACAATCTCCTCATCCCTCACTATTCACGTGTCCATCTCACTGTCCCGTGTGTATCACCCTGTCCTCACAATCTCTTCATCCCACACAGTGATACTGTCCATCTCACTGTCGGGTGTGTATCACCCCTTCATCCCAATCTCCTCGTCACTGACTGTGAACGTTTCCATCTCACTGTCCGGTGTGTATCACCCTGTCCTCACAATCTCCTCATCCCACACTGTGATCGTGTCCATCTCACTGTCGGGTGTGTATCACCCCTTCATCCCAATCTCCACGTCACTGACTGTGAACGTTTCCATCTCACTGTCCGGTGTGTATCACCTTGTCCTCACAATCTCCTCATCCCAATCTGTGAACGTCTCCATTTCAGTGTCCCGTGTGTATCACCCTGTCCTCACAATCTCCTCATCCCTCACTGTGAACGTGTTCTTCTCACAGTCCGGTGTGTATCACCCTGTCCTCACAATCCCCTCATACCTCACTGTGAACGTGTCTATCTCACTCTCCGGTATGTATCACCCTGTCCTCAAAATCTCCTCATCCCTCACTGTGAACGTGTCCATCTCAGTGTCCCGTGTGTATCACCCAGTCCTCACAATCTCCTCATCCCTCACTGTAAACGTGTTCATCTCACTGTCCAGTGTGTATCACCCTGTCCTCGCAATCACTTCATCCCTCACTGTGAACATGTTCATATCACTGTCCAGTGTGTATCACCCTGTTCTCCCAATCTCCTCACACCGCACTATGAACCGGTCCATCTCACTGTCCGGTGTGTATCACCCTGTCCTGACAGTCTCCTCATCCCTCACTATGCACGTGTCCATCTCACTGTCCCGTGTGTATCACCCTGTCCTCACAATCTCCTCATCCCTCATTGTGAACGTGTCCATCTCACTGTCCTGTGTGTATCACCCTGTCCTCACAATCTGCTCATCAATCACTGTGAACGTGTTCATCTCACTGTCCGGTGTGTATCACCCTGTCCTCGCAATCAACTCATCGTTCACTGTGAACGTGTCCATCTCACTGTCCGGTGTGTATCACCCCGTCCTCACAATCTCCTCATCCCTCACTGTGAACGTGACAATCTCACTGTCCTGTGTGTATCACCCTGTCCTCACAATCACCTCATCCTTCACTGTGAACCTGTCCATCTCACTGTCCGGTGTGTATCACCCTGTCCTCACAATCTCCTCATCCCTCACTGTGAACGTGTCCATCTCACTGTCCGGTGTGTATCACCCTGTCCTCCCAATCTCCTCATAACTCCCTGTGATCGTGACCCATCTCACTGTTCGGTGTGTATCACCCTGTCATCACAATCTCCTCATCCCTCACTGTGAACGTGTCCATCTCACTGTCCGGTGTGTATCACCCTGTCCTCCCAATCTCCTCATACCTCCCTGTGATCGTGACCCATCTCACTGTTCGGTGTGCATCACCCTGTCATCCCAATCTCCTCATCCCTCACTGTGAACGTGTTCATCTCACTGTTCGGTGTGTATCACCCTGTCCTCACAATCTCCTCATCCCTCTCTGTGAACGTGTCCATCTCACTGTCCGGTGTGTATCACCCTGTCCTCACAATCACCTCATCCTTCATTGTGAACAAGTCCATCTCACTGTCCTGTGTGTATCACCCTGTCCTCACAATCACCTCATCCTTCACTGTGAACGTGTCCATCTCACTATCCGTTGTGTATCACCCTGTCCTCACAATCACCTCATCCTTCACTGTGAACGTGTCCATCTCACTATCCGGTGTGTATCACCTTGTCCTCACAATCTCCTCATCCCACACTGTGATCGTGTCCATCTCACTGTCGGGTGTGTATCACCACTTCATCCCAATCTCCTCGTCACTGACTGTGAACGTTTCCATCTCACTGTCCGGTGTGTATCACCCTGTCCTC
This sequence comes from Hemitrygon akajei, assembly GCF_048418815.1. Taxonomy (NCBI): domain Eukaryota; kingdom Metazoa; phylum Chordata; class Chondrichthyes; order Myliobatiformes; family Dasyatidae; genus Hemitrygon; species Hemitrygon akajei. The sequence goes on from NC_133130.1 coordinate 1,190,732, forward strand.
ACAATCTCCTCATCCCACACTGTGATAGTGTCCATCTCACTGTCCGGTGTGTATCACCTTTTCCTCACAATCTCCTCATCCCAAACAGTGAACGTCTCCATTTCAGTGTCCCGTGTGTATCACCCTGCCCTCACAATCTCCTCATACCTCACTGTGAACGTGTCTATCTCACTCTCCGGTGTGTATCACCCTGTCCTCAAAATCTCCTCATCCCTCACTGTGAACGTGTCCATTTCACTGTCTTGTGTGTATCACCCTGTCCTCACAATCTCCTCATTCCTCATTGTGAACGTGTCCATCTCAGTGTCCCGTGTGTATCACCCTGTCCTCACAATTTCCTCATCCCTCACTGTGAGCGTGTCCATCTCACTGTCTTGTGTGTATCACCCTGTCCTCACAATCTCCTCATCCCTCACTGTGAACGTGTCCATCTCACTGTCCGGTGGGTGTCACCCAGTCCTCACAATCTCCTCATCCCTCACTGTAAACGTGTTCATCTCACTGTCCGGTGTGTATCACCCTGTCCTCACAATCACCTCATCCCTCACTGTGAACATGTTCATATCACTGTCCAGTGGGTATCACCCTGTCCTGACAGTCTCCTCATCCCTCACTATGCACGTGTCCATCTCACTGTCCCGTGTGTATCACCCTGTCCTCACAATCTCCTCATCCCTCATTGTGAAAGTGTCCATCTCACTGTCCTGTGTGTATCACCCTGTCCTCACAATCTGCTCATCACTCACTGTGAACGTGTTCATCTCACAGTCCGGTGTGTATCACCCTGTCCTCGCAATCACCTCATCGTTCACTGTGAACGTGTCCATCTCACTGTCCGGTGTGTATCACCCTGTCCTCACAATCTCCTCATCCCTCACTGTGAACGTGACAATCTCACTGTCCTGTGTGTATCACCCTGTCCTCACAATCACCTCATCCTTCACTGTGAACCTGTCCATCTCACTGTCCGGTGTGTATCACCCTGTCCTCACAATCTCCTCATCCCTCTCTGTGAACGTGTCCATCTCACTGTCCGGTGTGTATCACCCTGTCCTCACAATCACCTCATCCTTCACTGTGAACGAGTCCATCTCACTGTCCGGTGTGTATCACCCTGTCCTCACAATCACCTCATCCTTCACTGTAAACGTGTCCATCTCACTGTCCGGTGTGTATCACCCTGTCCTCACAATCTCCTCATCCCTCACTGTGAACGTGTCCATCTCACTGTCCGGTGTGTATCACCCTGTCCTCACAATCACCTCATCCCTCACTGCGAACGTGTCCGTCTCACTGTCCGGTGTGTATCACCCTTTCCTGACAATCTCTTCATCCCTCACTGTGAACGTGTCCATCTCACTGTCCGGTGTGTATCACACTGTCCTCACAATCTCCTTGTCACTGACTGTGAACGTTTCCATCTCACTGTCCGGAGTGTATCACCCTGTCCTCACAATCTCCTCATCCCACATTGTGATAGTGTCCATCTCACTGTCCGGTGTGTATCACCCTGTCCTCACAATCTCCTCATCCCTCACTGTGATCGTGTCCATCTCACTGTCCGGTGTGTATCACCTTGTCCTCACAATCTCCTCATCCCAAACTGTGAACGTCTCCATTTCAGTGTCCCGTGTGTATCACCCTGTCCTCACAATCTCCTCATCCCTCACTGTGAACGTGTCTATCTCACTCTCCGGTATGTATCACCCTGTCCTCAAAATCTCCTCATCCCTCACTGTGAACGTGTCCATCTCACTGTCCGGTGTGTATCACCCTGTCCTCACGATCTCCTCACAATCTCCTCATCCCTCACTGTGAACGTGTCCATCTCACTGTCCGGTGGGTGTCACCCAGTCCTCACAATCTCCTCATCCCTCACTGTAAACGTGTTCATCTCACTGTCCGGTGTGTATCACCCAGTCCTCACAATCTCCTCATCCCTCACTGTAAACGTGTTCATCTCACTGTCCAGTGTGTATCACCCGGTCCTCCCAATCTCCTCACACCGCACTATGAACCCGTCCATCTCACTGTCCGGTGTGTATCACCCTGTCCTGACAGTCTCCTCATCCCTCACTATTCACGTGTCCATCTCACTGTCCCGTGTGTATCACCCTGTCCTCACAATCTCCTCATCCCTCATTGTGAACGTGTCCATCTCACTGTCCTGTGTGTATCACCCTGTCCTCACAATCTGCTCATCACTCACTGTGAACGTGTTCATCTCACTGTCCGGTGTGTATCACCCTGTCCTCGCAATCACCTCATCGTTCACTGTGAACGTTTCCATCTCACTGTCCGGTGTGTATCACACTGTCCTCACAATCTCCTCATCCCTCACTGTGAACGTGACAATCTCACTGTCCTGTGTGTATCACCCTGTCCTCACAATCACCTCATCCTTCACAGTGAACCTGTCCATCTCACTGTCCGGTGTGTATCACCCTGTCCTCCCAATCTCCTCATACCTCCCTGTGATCGTGACCCATTTCATTGTTCGGTGTGCATCACCCTGTCATCCCAATCTCCTCATCCCTCACTGTGAACGTGTTCATCTCACTGTTCGGTGTGTATCACCCTGTCCTCACAATCTCCTCATCCCTCTCTGTGAACGTATCCATCTCACTGTCCTGTGTGTATCACCCTGTCCTCACAATCACCTCATCCTTCACTGTGAACGAGTCCATCTCACTGTCCTGTGTGTATCACCCTGTCCTCACAATCACCTCATCATTCACTGTGAACGTGTCCATCTCACTATCCGGTGTGTATCACCTTGTCCTCACAATCTCCTCATCCCTCACTGTGAACGTGTCCATCTCACTGTCCGGTGGGTGTCACCCAGTCCTCACAATCTCCTCATCCCTCACTGTAAACGTGTTCATCTCACTGTCCGGTGTGTATCACCCTGTCCTCACAATCTCCTCATCCCTCACTGTGAACATGTTCATCTCACTGTCCAGTGTGTATCACCCTGTTCTCCCAATCTCCTCACACCGCACTATGAACCCGTCCATCTCACTGTCCGGTGTGTATCACCCTGTCCTCACAATCACCTCATCCTTCACTGTGAACGTGTCCATCTCACTGTCCGGTGAGTATCACCCTCTCCTCACAATCTCCTCATCCCTCACTATGATCGTGTTCATCTCACTGTCCCGTGTGTTTCACCCTCTCCTCACAATCTCCTCATCCTTCACTGTGAACGTGTTCATCTCACTGTCCGGTGTGTATCACCCTGTCCTCACAATCTCCTCATCCCTCACTGTGAACGTGACAATCTCACTGTCCAGTGTGTATCACACTGTCCTCACAATCTCCTCATCCCTCACTGTGAACGTGACAATCTCACTGTCCAGTGTGTATCACCCTGTCCTCGCAATCACCTCAACCTTCACTGTGAACGTCTCCATCTCACTGTCCGGTGTGTATCACCCTGTCCTCACAATTTCCTCATCCCTCACTGTGAACGTGTTCATCTCACTGTCCGGTGTGTATCACCCTGTGCTCACAATCTCCTCATCCGTCACTGTGAACGTGGCCATCGCACTGTCCGGAATGTATCACCCTGTCCTCGCAATCACCTCATCCCTCACTGTGAACGTGTTCATCTCACTGTCCTGTGTGTATCACCCTGTCCTCACAATCACCTCATCCCTCACTGTGAACATGTCCATCTCACTGTCTGGTGTGTATGACCCTGTCCTCACAATCTCCTCATCCCTCACTGTGTACGTGACAATCTCACTGTCCTCTGAGTATCACCCTGTCCTCACAATCACCTCATCCTTCACTGTGAACGTGTCCATCTCACTGTCCGGTGTGTATCACCCTGTCCTCTCAATTTCCTCATCCCTCACTGTGATCGTCTCCATCTCACTGTCCGGTGTGTATCACCCTGTCCTCACAATCACCTCATCCTTCACTGTGAACATGTGCATCTCACTATCCGGTGTGTATCACCCTGTCCTCACAATCACCTCATCCCTCACTGTGAACGTGTCCATCTCACTATCCGGTGTGTATCACCCTGTCCTCACAATCTCCTCATCCATCACTGTGAAAGTGTCCATCTCACTGTCCGGTGTGTATCACCCTGTCCTCAGAATCACCTCATCCCTCACTGTGAACGTGTTCATCTCACTGTCCGGTGTGTATCACCCTGTCCTCGCAATCACCTCATCCCTCACTGTGAACGTGTTCATCTCACTGTCCGGTGTGTATCACCCTGTCCTCACAATCTCCTCATCCCTCACTGTGAACGTGGCCATCGCACTGTCAGGTGTGTATCACCCTGTCCTCACAATCTCCTCATCCCTCACTGTGAACGTGGCCATCGCACTGTCAGGTATGTATCACCCTGTCCTCACAATCTCCTCATCCCTCACTGTGAACGTGTCCATCTCACTGTCCTGTGTGTATCACCCTGTCCTCACAATCTCCTCATCACTCACTGTGAACGTGTCCATCTCACTGTCCGGTGTGTATCACCCTGTCCTCACAATCTCCTCATCACTCACTGTGAACGTGTCCATCTCACTGTCCTGTGAGTATCAACCTGTCCTCACAATCTCCTCATCCCTCACTGTGAACGTGTCCATATCACTGCCCTGTGAGTATCAAACTGTCCTCACAATCTCCTCATCCCTCACTGTGAACGTGTCCCTATCACTGTCCTGTGCGTATCACCCTGTCCTCACAATCACCTCATCCCTCACTGTGAACGTGTCCATCTGACTTTCCGTTGTGTATCACCCTGTCCTCACAATCTGCTCATCCCTCACTGTGAATGGGTCCATCTCACTATCCCGTGGTGTATCACCCTGTCCTCACAATTTCCTCATCCCTCTCTGTGAACGTGTCCATCTCACTGTTCGGTGTGTATCACACTGTCCTCACAATCTCCTCATCCCTCACTGTGAACGTGTTCATCTCACAGTCCGGTGTGTATCACCCTGTCCTCACAATCACCTCATCCTTCACTGTGAACATGTCCATCTCACAATCCGGTATGTATCACCCTGTCCTCACAGTCTCCTCATCCCTCACTGTGAACGTGTCCATCTCACTGTCCGGTGTGTATCACCCTGTCCTCACAATCTCCTCATCCCTCACTGTGAACGTGGCCATCGCACTGTCAGGTGTGTAACACCCTGTCCTCACAATCTCCTCATCCCTCACTGTGAACTTGACAATCTCACTGTCAGGTATGTATCACCCTGTCCTCGCAATCACCTCATCCCTCACTGTGAATGTGTTCATCTCACTGTCCGGTGTGTATCACCCTGTCCTCACAATCTCCTCATCCCTCACTGTGAACATGGCCATCTCACTATCCGGTGTGTATCACTCTGTCCTCACAATCTCCTCATCCCTCACTGTGAACGTGACAATCTCACTTTCCGGTAAATATCACCCTGTCCTCACAATCTCCTCATCCCTCACTGTGAACGTGTCCATCTCACTGTCCGGTGTGTATCACCCTGTCCTCACAATCTCCTCATCCCTCACTGTGAACATGGCCATCTCACTATCCTGTGTGTATCACTCTGTCCTCACAATCTCCTCATCCCTCACTGTGAACGTGACAATCTCACTTTCCGGTAAATATCACCCTGTCCTCACAATCTCCTCATCCCTCACTGTGAACGTGTCCATCTCACTGTCCTGTGTGTATCACCCGGTACTCACAATCTCCTCATCACTCACTGTGAACGTGTCCATCTCACTGTCCTGTGAGTATCAACCTGTCCTCACAATCTCCTCATCCCTCACTGTGAACGTGTCCATATCACTGTCCTGTGAGTATCAACCTGTCCTCACAATCACCTCATCCCTCACTGTGAACGTATCCATCTGACTGTCCGTTGTGTATCACCCTGTCCTCACAATCTCCTCATCCATCACTGTGAAAGTGTCCATCTCACTGTCCGGTGTGTATCACCCTGTCCTCAGAATCACCTCATCCCTCACTGTGAACGTGTTCATCTCACTGTCCGGTGTGTATCACCCTGTCCTCGCAATCACCTCATCCCTCACTGTGAACGTGTTCATCTCACTGTCCGGTGTGTATCACCCTGTCCTCACAATCTCCTCATCCCTCACTGTGAACGTGGCCATCGCACTGTCAGGTGTGTATCACCCTGTCCTCACAATCTCCTCATCCCTCACTGTGAACGTGGCCATCGCACTGTCAGGTATGTATCACCCTGTCCTCACAATCTCCTCATCCCTCACTGTGAACGTGTCCATCTCACTGTCCTGTGTGTATCACCCTGTCCTCACAATCTCCTCATCACTCACTGTGAACGTGTCCATCTCACTGTCCGGTGTGTATCACCCTGTCCTCACAATCTCCTCATCACTCACTGTGAACGTGTCCATCTCACTGTCCTGTGAGTATCAACCTGTCCTCACAATCTCCTCATCCCTCACTGTGAACGTGTCCATATCACTGCCCTGTGAGTATCAAACTGTCCTCACAATCTCCTCATCCCTCACTGTGAACGTGTCCCTATCACTGTCCTGTGCGTATCACCCTGTCCTCACAATCACCTCATCCCTCACTGTGAACGTGTCCATCTGACTGTCCGTTGTGTATCACCCTGTCCTCACAATCTGCTCATCCCTCACTGTGAATGGGTCCATCTCACTATCCCGTGGTGTATCACCCTGTCCTCACAATTTCCTCATCCCTCTCTGTGAACGTGTCCATCTCACTGTTCGGTGTGTATCACACTGTCCTCACAATCTCCTCATCCCTCACTGTGAACGTGTTCATCTCACAGTCCGGTGTGTATCACCCTGTCCTCACAATCACCTCATCCTTCACTGTGAACATGTCCATCTCACAATCCGGTATGTATCACCCTGTCCTCACAGTCTCCTCATCCCTCACTGTGAACGTGTCCATCTCACTGTCCGGTGTGTATCACCCTGTCCTCACAATCTCCTCATCCCTCACTGTGAACGTGGCCATCGCACTGTCAGGTGTGTAACACCCTGTCCTCACAATCTCCTCATCCCTCACTGTGAACTTGACAATCTCACTGTCAGGTATGTATCACCCTGTCCTCGCAATCACCTCATCCCTCACTGTGAATGTGTTCATCTCACTGTCCGGTGTGTATCACCCTGTCCTCACAATCTCCTCATCCCTCACTGTGAACATGGCCATCTCACTATCCGGTGTGTATCACTCTGTCCTCACAATCTCCTCATCCCTCACTGTGAACGTGACAATCTCACTTTCCGGTAAATATCACCCTGTCCTCACAATCTCCTCATCCCTCACTGTGAACGTGTCCATCTCACTGTCCGGTGTGTATCACCCTGTCCTCACAATCTCCTCATCCCTCACTGTGAACATGGCCATCTCACTATCCGGTGTGTATCACTCTGTCCTCACAATCTCCTCATCCCTCACTGTGAACGTGACAATCTCACTTTCCGGTAAATATCACCCTGTCCTCACAATCTCCTCATCCCTCACTGTGAACGTGTCCATCTCACTGTCCTGTGTGTATCACCCGGTACTCACAATCTCCTCATCACTCACTGTGAACGTGTCCATCTCACTGTCCTGTGAGTATCAACCTGTCCTCACAATCTCCTCATCCCTCACTGTGAACGTGTCCATATCACTGTCCTGTGAGTATCAACCTGTCCTCACAATCACCTCATCCCTCACTGTGAACGTATCCATCTGACTGTCCGTTGTGTATCACCCTGTCCTCACAATCTCCTCATCCTTCACTGTGATCGTCTCCATCTCTCTGTCCGGTGTGTATCACCCAGTCCTCACAATCTCCTCATCCCTCACTGTAAACGTGTTCATCTCACTGTCCAGTGTGTATCACCCTGTTCTCCCAATCTCCTCACACCGCACTATGAACCCGTCCATCTCACTGTCCGGTGTGTATCACCCCGTCCTCACAATCACCTCATCCTTCACTGTGAACGTGTCCATCTCACTGTCCGGTGAGTATCACCCTCTCCTCACAATCTCCTCATCCCTCACTGTGATCGTGTTCATCTCACTGTCCCGTGTGTTTCACCCTATCCTCACAATCTCCTCATCCTTCACTGTGAACGTGTTCATCTCACTGTCCGGTGTGTATCACCCTGTCCTCGCAATCACCTCAACCTTCACTGTGAACGTCTCCATCTCACTGTCCGGTGTGTATCACCCTGTCCTGACAGTCTCCTCATCCCTCACTGTGAACGTGTTCATCTCACTGTCCGGTTTGTATCACCCTGTTCTCCAAATCTCCTCACACCGCACTATGAACCCGTCCATCTCACTGTCCGGTGAGTATCACCCTGTCCTCACAATAAACTCTTCCTTCACTGTGAACGTGTTCATCTCACTGTCCGGTGTGTATCACCCTGTCCTCACAATCTCCTCATCCCTCACTGTGAACGTGTCCATCTCACTGTCCGGCGTGTATCACCCTGTCCTCGCAATCACCTTATCCTTCACTGTGAACGTGTCCATCTCACTGTCCGGTGTGTATCACCCTGTGCTCACAATCTCCTCATCCGTCACTGTGAATGTGGCCATCGCACTGTCAGGTGTGTATCACCCTGTCCTCACAATCTCCTCATCCCTCACTGTGAACGTGACAATCTCACTGTCTGGAATGTATCACCCTGTCCTCGCAATCACCTCATCCCTCACTGTGAACGTGTTCATCTCACTGTCTGGTGTGTATGACCCTGTCCTCACAATCTCCTCATCCCTCACTGTGTACGTGACAATCTCACTGTCCTCTGTGTATCACCCTGTCCTCACAATCACCTCATCCTTCACTGTGAACGTGTCCATCTCACTGTCCGGTGTGTATCACCCTGTCCTCTCAATTTCCTCATCCCTCACTGTGATCGTCTCCATCTCACTGTCCGGTGTGTATCACCCTGTTCTCCCAATCTCCTCACACCGCACTATGAACCCGTCCATCTCACAGTCCGGTGTGTATCACCCTGTCCTCACAATCACCTCATCCTTCACTGTGAACATGTGCATCTCACTATCCGGTGTGTATCACCCTGTCCTCACAATCACCTCATCCTTCACTGTGAAAGTGTCCATCTCACTGTCCGGTGTGTATCACCCTGTCCTCACAATCTCCTCATCCCTCACTGTGAACGTGTTCATCTCACTGTCCGGTGTGTATCACCCTGTCCTCAGAATCACCTCATCCCTCACTGTGAACGTGTTCATCTCACTGTCCGGTGTGTTTCACCCTGTCCTCACAATCTCCTCATCC